>NC_091284.1:39703672-40428672 GCF_032444005.1 Ranitomeya imitator
AACGTGTAAAGGAGAAAGAATAATATAACAATAATAATAAACTTTATATATAGCGCCAACAAATTCCATGGCGCTCCACAGATTAACAGTTTCAAACACTCAAAGAGTGTTCAAAGAACTCAAACGTAAACAGTAAACAAAGCTGTTCAACTTGGGAGGGAGCTGTGTCCCCCAATGAAGGCTCCGAGAAACAGATTTTACGGTAAGCAACCAAAAATCCTGTTTTCTCTATCGCCTTTCATTGGGGGACACAGGAACCATGGGACGTCCCAAAGCAGTCCCTGGGGTGGGAAAAACAGACTTCCATCAGGTCCGAGGATTCACCACTGCCGCCTGCAGGATCCTTCTGCCCAGGCTGGCGTCCGCCGAAGCATAGGTATGGACCTTGTAAAGTTCAGCGAAACGTGTGGATGGAAGACCAGGTTGCCGCTTTGCGAAGCCGTCGGTGAAAGCCCTGTGACGTACCGCACAGGAAGCGCCGACTGCCCGGGTAGAGTGAGCCTTTCTCTCTGGAGGGGCACTCTGTTCTTGACCCGGTAAGCTTCCAAAATTGCCGTTCTGATCCAGCAAGCAATAGTCGCCTTGGAATCCTGATCCAGCAAGCAATAGTCGCCTTGGAATCCTGATCCAGCAAGCAATAGTCGCCTTGGAATCCGGCAGGCGTTCACACGCACCATCAGGGATGGCGAAAAGAGAATCCAGCTTTCGGAAAGCAGCCGTGCTAGCAAGGGAGATCCTCACTGCCCTGACGAGGTCCAGCCTGTTCAACGATTGCTCCAGAGGCTGAATCGGAACTGGACAAAAGGAAGGTAGAACGGTGTCCTCGTTGAGGTGGAAAGGTGAAAACCACCTTGTGAAGGAAGGAAGGCGGAGGCCTGGGACCACCTTGTCCTGGTGGAAAATCAAGAAAGGAGATCGGCAAGAAATGGCCGCCAATTTGAAAATGCGGCGGATCGAAGTGATGGACCTGAGAAAAGCCACCTTCCCAGATAGAACTGACATGGAAAACTCCCTGAGAGGCTCAGAGGGGGGAACCCCCAAGAACGACCAGCACAACCTTTAGATCCCATGAATCCACAGAGGCCCTGTACGGAGAGACAGAATGGGCTACTCCTTGAAGGAAGGTCTTAACCTGCGGCTGAGAAGATAACATCTTCTCAAAGGGAAGAAGAGCGCAGGAACCTGGTCCTTTAGGGAACTAAGAGTGAAGCCCGAATCCAGTCCTGCCTGAAGGAAAACCAAATGGAAGGCAGGGAAAAAGACATAGGTGAAAAGCGGTTGGACTTGCACCAACGAAAGTAAGCCTTCCAGGTACGATAGTAGATCCTGGAAGACGAAGGCTTCCTAGCCTGGATTATAGTGTGACTCATCCGGGCCGAAAGGCCGGACACTCTTAGAACTGTGGTGTCCACAACCACGCCGTTAAACTGAGCGACTGATAATTCGGGTGGCAGATCGGACCGTGGGACAGCAGATCGGGTCTGTCTGGAAGGCACCAGGGGCGTCCGCGAGAAGATTGACGATGTCCGCAAACCAAGACCTCCTGGGCCAATCCGGGACGATCAGAATGCCCGGCACCCCTTCTTTTTCGACAGCTTGGAAAGCAAGGGAAGGGGTGGGAACCGATAGGGGAGCACGAACTGCGACCAAGGAATGGCCAAAGAGTAAACACCACTGCGAGATAATCGCGGGACCTTGGGACGACCCGAGGGACATTCCTGTTCAATCGGGACGCCGTGAGGTCCACCTCTGGAGTCCCCCATCGAAGAGCAATCAGGTAGGAGACCTCCTGAAGTAAGGACCATTCCCCTGCCGCGAGGCCCTCGCAGCCGAGGAAGTCGGCGGCCTAATAGTCCACGCCGGGGACATGCGCTGCGGATCTCACCAGGACCGTAGCCTTTGTCCAGAGGAGGATCCTGGGATCTCGGCAGAGGCCAGAGAACTCAGAGTCCACCCCTGGAGGTTGACATATGCCACTGCTGTGTCATTGTCTGTCTGGATTCGAATTGGCAGGCTGCTGAGAATCCTTATCCAGTGAAAGACAGAAAGATGATCCGGAACTCGAGGACATTGATCGGTAGAGAGGACTCCTGCGCCGACCAACAACCCTGAAAAGAACAGGTGACAAAGCCCCACGCCTCCGCCGAGCAGGCTGGCGTCCGTCGTCACCACCTGCCAGGGAACTGGAAGAAAGGATATGCTGTGAAGGATCTGCTCTGGGATAAGAGAAGTGACCTCGGCCACCAGTCGAGGAACCGTTTGACCCGGGAGAAAGCCGGATCGGACGATGCAGGGAGAAGACAGACGTGTCCCCCTGTGATAGAATAGCCTGCTGAAGAAGTCTTGAATGAAACGGGCGAAGGGAAAATTGCTTCCGATGTTGCAACCAACCTCCTTAGGACCTTCATGGCCCATCGGAAAGGAGGGGAGCCGAGAACCCTGGAGCAAGCGAACTTCCCGACAAAGGAGGGAAATCGTGTCTTCGGGAAGAAAGACTCTGGTCAGACAAGTGACGAAGAACATGCCCAGAGATACGAGGCGCCGAACAAGACGGAACTTCTTCCTATTGACGAGCCACCCGCAACGGCTAGAGCGTCGGGGAAGATTGATAGACTTTCGGGAGCCTGAAACCGAAATTCCTGAGCCTCCATGGAAGCGATTACTGAATGAGGGAATATCATCCTGAAGTGTTTCAAGACGAGACTTCCTGTTAAGCAATTTGAGATCCGGACTGGGACGAACCGTGTAGTCCTCTTTCAGTACAAAGAGATTTGAACCGTTCCTGTTCTGGGACGGGAACGATTACCCCGGATTTAAGGAGGGAAACAATGGCTGTAAAGAAACCCGGGACTAGAGCGGGGTCTCTTGGAGGTTGGGATTCAAAGAAAACGATCCCAGGGCCGTGAAATGAATCTATTTTGTATCCAGAGGATACAAGTTCCCTGGCCCATGCGTCCTCTACTGAGGAGACCCAGACGTCCCTGAGGAACAGGAGACAGCTGCCCAGTCTGGGAAATGGGCTGGAGTCTAGCCGTGGGTCATGCCTAGGTGGAACTTCCAGTCCTGGACCTGGAGAATCCACCTTAGAAGTAGAGGGAACGCCAGGAAGGAGTGAGTCGAAGAATACCTTCTTCTCTTAACGTGCCTGAGGCCTCTGCTGTTGCGAAAAAGGAATCTGATGCTGCAAAGCGACGAGAAAAGCCGAAAGGACCGAAGTTGCCGCCTAGGAAGAGAACTGGTGCCGCCAGTGGCTTCCTTAGTAATTTGGTCCAGCTTGGAACCGAAAAGACGTGATCCTTGAAAAAGGCAGGCCCGTAAGGGACTTCTTTGATGACTCGAGCCAAACAGAGTGACGGCTGGCAACAACATTACTGTACTGAAGACGCGACGTCCAGGGAACAAATTATTCCCCGGCGTGAGTAATCTGGGTGGAAACTTCCGCCATCCAGTCTGGTGGAGCTCCGGCCTGAATGCCCCAACGGAGTTGTTTAGCCCCTTCGGATACAGACTTCGAAACCCAAGTGGAAGCGAAAGCCGGGCATAGAGATGATGCGGCAGCTTCGAAAGTCGAATTCACGAAGGATTCCATGATCCTATCGATGGAATCTGTCAGAGTCTCCTCACCGGACAGCGTGAAGACTGTGTTGGTGGCAAGTCTAGCAGCGGCGGATCCACAGAGGGAGAGGTCGTTCTCTAATGCCTCTCATTCCGGTTGGCGATGAGGTCCGGAGGAAAGAGATATGAGACTCCAAGACGCTTGTCTCTGTGAGAACGTCTGGTCGAATTCGCTCTTTCTCTGGCCAGAAGCTCCTCGATTCAGGATGAGGAGCGAATCCCTTGGGAGGTAATTTAGACCGTCTAAACGAAACCGCCTGATCTGCGGGTTCCGTCGAGGAATCTTTGATGCCATAGGTCAGATTGGACGCTCCAATGAGGCCTTGAACCATATCCCTCATGTTATGATTTGGTTAGACTCCGGCCCCAAATTATCCTCCGAAGGCGCATCAGAGAAAAACCTCGCCTTACTCGGGGGGCGGGAGGATCAGGGAGTAGTCGACCACAGAGAAGGACCGTGTGGCGAGATGGACCGAGGAGAGAACTCAGACCAGCGTTCCTGTCTGGATCTTTCACGGCCTGTATTGGAAGACTCGGACGGAGCTTCTTGCGACCCGCTGGCTACTGCGGAAGTCTGCAGGGGCAACCGATCGAGCACGGACACAAGGGTCTGGGACACCCGTGTGAGATCCGCTATTGATAGAGACAGAGGGGAGGCCCAGCCTGGGGTGGGGACTTCGCTCTGAGGCGGAGCAGCAGGGGGGGTCTTGGGTGGTGAACATAATGTGGGTTGCTGCAGGCCTGTCTGAGGGAAGCTTGCGGTTACAAGACGCACCCTGAAAGTGTTTCACTAAGGCACAGGCACAGGAAAAAGTAGGAGGTCGGGAGTGACCTTCCTTAAAATTAGACCGAACGGGCCCCTGAGGTAAATGTCAGAAGACTAGGGGACCGGGGATTGAGACAAACTGCGGTGCAAAGGTACTCACGGCAGACACTGCGGGATCCAGATGGAAGGTTGCACGGCCTTGAAGATGCTCCTCAGGAACGATAGCCCCTAGGAGAACAGGCAGACACATCTGGGGCACTCTTGTCCGAAACTTGCTGCAGGTCTGAAGAACAGCAGTGGGGAGATGCGAGGATGCCAGGAATTTGCACTCTTAGGATGTGCAAAGAAAAACGTTCCTGGCACTGAAATAAGCATCTGTGGCTGCCTGGGAGTGGTGGGCGGGGCTTAACCGCCAGGCCAGGAGCACCAAGATGGTGGCGGTGGGCAGAGCTTGCCAATAATAGTCGGGCGGGAGAAAAGCCCGCCCGAGGGAAAGGAAGTGGGAGGAGACGCAGCGCCGGAAGTAGGCCCCGGAAGAAGCCGGGGCCTAAATTTAAGGCCGGCGGCCGCCGGGAAGGGCCGCGGCGACGGGTGAAGCGGCGCGGTTTCCTGCAAGGCCGCCGTGCCGTGGTAAAAGGGCACAGTGCGGCTGTAGGAGGAAGCGGCGGCGGTGCCTGCAAAGCCGCCGCACCAGAAGAAAGCGGTGCGGCCGCAGGAGAAAGCGGCGCGGCTGCCAACGAGGCGGCCACGCCGTGTCAGAAAAGAATAGTGCGGCCGCAAGGAAATCGGCGCAGCTACCATAAGGCCGCCGCGCCAGGACAGAAACAGTGCAGCCGCAGGGGGAAAAAAGGTAGAGGCTGCCGCACGGCCGCCGCATCGGGACAGAGCACAGTGCGGGGGAAAAAGGCAGCGTGGCCGCCTGTAAGGCCAAGAACAGCGCGGCTGCCACGCTAATGGGGCGACGACCCCCGCCCCATGAGGAAATGTCAACCAGGTCAATACAGCCTGGAAAAAATCCCAAGGGACCCCCAAATGACTACCCTGGAACTGATGAAGGACCCAGAGGTACTTTGGAATACTCACCTAAAAAAAAAAAAAAATCCCACGCCGTCCTTACTAACCTCATTCTGTGGGAAAATATCAGACGTCCAGGGAGCTGATGGACGTCCTCGTCTCCTCCAACCGACAGGCTCTGGTGGGCGAGTGGGTGGGGGACGGAGCCAGGACCGGACTTCTAAGCATGCTTGTGTGCTAGGATCTTGGTCCTGGTGGGGGATCTATGAGGATACGGGGTGGCAGTACACGCCGTACTCTTAGTCCGTGTTGTGGGACTACAGGTGTGACTGTTCACCCTGTATCCCTCCAGAAAATCTGAAAAGAAACGACGCACATTGAGGTAGATAAGGGTCTAATGAAAGACCCGTGTCCACCTCCTACTGACACTAAGCTAAACTGAATATCCTACTTCCTGTCGGTAGGGTGTACACTGCAGAGGAGGAGCTAACTTTTTTATTTGCATAGTGTCAGCCTCCTAGTGGCAGCAGCATACACCCATGGTTCCTGTGTCCCCCAATGAAAGGCGATAGAGAAAAGATTAACATGACAACATATAAAAATATTTTTTAAAGTCTGATACCACAAAATAGCCCTTTTTTGCACTTTGTACCAACAGAGTTCCAGAAAGGTGAGATATGAGGAGCTGTTTGCTGGGGTATTCACCGTGTAACGCAGCTTCAGCCATCGCCACCCATGGGCTGTGGTACAGGGCATACTGACACCACAGAGCCAGGACCCCTTTTTTAGTAAGGGGGACTTTGTGCATGTCAGTTCTGCTGGATTTCTACAAGCCCCTTTTAGATAAATGGTGGAGATGAGTGAATCGACTCACAAGACCCTGGATCAGCGGACAGTAGCCTATGGCTGACGGATGGGAGCCCTGCGAGCCGCCTCCTTCCTGTATCCCGGCTTCTCCTTTGATTAGTCGGCCTGATGAAACATTACCGCAACAATGACGTCACACCGGGCCGGCTAATCAAAAGAACAGCTGGAGATGCCGGCAGGTAGGAGGCGGCGTGCAATGCTCCCATCCGGCAGCCGTGGCAGACTGACTCGGTGGCTTCGCTCATCTCTAATGAACAGGACAGTTGCATAAACTCCAATTCCGAGCTTCAGAAACCGCCTCGCTCCTCAGCGATCAGTACAGAGATGGCCGTGGCACAAACTACATAAACCTCCTCATATCTCAGTTTTTCTGGTATTCCCTGAGAACAAGGCGATATTGTGGCTGATGTGCCACCAATAAAATAAATGACCCACCTACAATACAGGTGACAAATGTAGGATCGATGGCGGTTCAACCAGTGGAACCACCACTGGTGCTGAAACAATACTATGTCGCTCCTGTGAAAGACATGACCACGGCTCCATTCACTTCCATGGAGGGAGGTAGTAGTGTGCAGGTAATGCTTCCATAAACAGTGAATGGGGACATGAGATTTCCGTCATTATGGCCATTGGTCAGACTCTCACCGATCGTACGTTTATCGCCTTGTCCTGGGTCTTAAGTGTTATTGGTGGGATAACGCTACAAACATAACGGATGGCAGAGGATCAGTGACGAGCAGCGTACTCGAGTGAGCAAAAGCAGGAAGAGGCTGGATTACGGCGGGCGCTCCGTTGGCCAAAGGTGGCGCTGCTGCAGCGGGAACAGAGGACACTAGCGGAGGAGACATTCCTACTACTGGAATGGGAGGCATTGGCACAGGGGCCACAGCAGCCATGGGTGGCAAACCAGTAATTCCACTTATACCTAGAAAACACAAAAAAACAGTGCAGCTCGTACATGTGTGTGGTGGAGGACATGCCCAACTCCTACAGAATAAGGGTTTATTAAGTTGATGAAGTTCACATTGCTTCATCGGTTCTAGGGCGAGATGGGCGACAATCGTGATGACCGGCAACATAGAAAGGGATTCACGCTTATAACGACAGTAAACGCACCAATCTGTAACCTCATTAGTAAAACTGTAAATCACGATTCTACTGATTGTTTTTGGAAACCGTCATCAAGTTTGCTGACACGCCTAGTAGGGTAGCGGAGTTGACATAACGTAGGTGGAACAGGTTAGCTTTCCCATGTAGTTATTTTAGGTATTCAGAAGACACATGGCATCAAAAAGAAATGGAGTGAGCAAGAATTTCAGCTCTGAAGCCTGCGGCCCTAAAATGCAGCTGTGGAGTATAGTGCCTTGTGATAGTATTCAGCTCCCTGGAACTTTTCCACCTTTTCCCACATATCAGGCTTTAAACAAAGATACCAAATGTAAATTTTTGGTGAAGAATCAACAACAAGTGGAACACAATTGTTAAGTTGAATGAAATTTGTTATTTTAAATTTTTGCGGAAATTAAAAAACAAAAGTGGGGCGTGCAATATTATTCGGCCCCTATAACTTAATACTTTGTTGCGCCACCTTTTGCTGCGATTACAGCTGCAAGTCCCTTGGGGTATGTCTCTATCAGTTTTGTACATCGAGAGACTGAAATTCTTGCCCATTCTTCCTTGGCAAACAGCTCGAGCTCAGTGAGGTTTGATGGAGATCGTTTGTGAACAGCAGTTTTCAGCTCTTTCCACAGATTCTCGATTGGATTGAGGTCTGGACTGTGACTTGGCCATTCTAACACCTGGATACGTTTATTTGTGAACCATTCCATTGTAGATTTTGCTTTATGTTTGGGATCATTGTCTTGTTGGAAGACAAATCTCCGTCCCAGTCTCAGGTCTTTTGCAGACTCCAACAGGTTTTCCTTCAAGAATGGTCCTGTATTTAGCTTCATCCATCTTCCCATCAATTTTAACCATCTTCCCTGTCCCTGCTGAAGAAAAGCAGGCCCAAACCATGATGCTGCCACCACCATGTTTGACAGTGGGGATGGTGTGTTCAGGGTGATGAGCTGTGTTGCCTCTACGCCAAACATATAGTTTGGCATGGTTGCCAAAAAGTTCGATTTTGGTTTCATCTGACCAGAGCACCTTCTTCCACATGTTTGGTGTCTCCCAGGTGGCTTGTTGCAAACTTTAAAGAACACTTTTTTATGGATATCTTTCAGAAATGGCTTTCTTCTTGCCACTCTTCCATAAAGGCCAGATTTGTGCAGTGTACGACTGATTGTTGTCCTATGGACAGACTGCCCCACCTCAGCTGTAGATCTCTGCAGTTCATCCAGAGTGATCATGGGCCTCTTAGCTGCATCTCTGATCAGTCGTCTCCTTGCTTAAGATGACAGTTTAGAGGGACGGCCGGGTCTTGGTAGATTTGCAGTGGTATGATACTCCTTCCATTTTAATATGATCGCTTGCACAGTGCTCCTTGGGATGTTTAAAGTTTTGGAAATCATTTTGTAATCCGGCTTTAAACTTCTCCACAACAGTATCACGGACCTGCCTGTTGTGTTCCTTGGTCGTCATGATGCTCTCTGTGCTTCACACAGAACCCTGAGACTATCACAGAGCAGGAGCATTTATACGGAGACTTGATTACACACAGGTGGATTATATTTATCATCATTAGGCATTTAGGACAACATTGGATCATTCAGAGATCCACAATGAACTTCTGGAGTGAGTTTGCTGCACTGAAAGTAAAGGGGCCAAATAATATTGCACGCCCCACTTTTCAGTTTTTGAATTTCCACAAAAATTTAAAACAAATAAATTTGGTTTAACTTCACAATTGTGTTCCACTTGTTATTGATTCTTCACCAAAAATTTACATTTGGTATCATTATGTTTGAAGCGTGATATGTGGGAAAAGGCTGAAAAGTTCCAGGGGGCTGAATACTTTCGCAAGGCACTGTATAATTCTGTTCCCCAAGACAGTGCCCAGTGCACAAGATCCATACAGACTTGAAGGGGAGTTTGGTGGAAGAACATGATGGAGCCCGGATCTCAGCCCCATTCAGCAACTAGACTGGAGATTGTGAGCCCGGCCTCCCCAAGATCAGTATCTGAACTCACAAATGTTCTTCTGGGTGATGGAGGAAAAATTCCCATAGAGGCCTCCAAAATCTTGTAGACACCCTTCCCAGAAGAACTGAAAGTGCAGCACCCGGGAGAAAATTACCACGATTCCTCTCGGGAGCAGCCGGCTTTCAGTTATGAAGACGGGCTAATGCGGCTACAGTCACTGCTTACAGCACAGACGCACTGCAAAGCTGGCTGTCAGTCAGTGCCGGGGCATGCTTACAGCCTCCACTCTGTGACTAACTGCTGCGGGCAAACCTGCACGACTGAAAGCCGGCAGCTGCCAGGAAGATTGAAGTTATTGTTCTCCCAAATGTAACACTTTCAGTACAGGGCAACTTCATAACGTTATTATCATGTAGATTCACATTAATGATGACATTCATATTGACTGGTTTCCTTTAATATGGCTATTATGCAAATTAAATATGCAAATTTTATTACGCAGTAAATTGCAGAAGTGTTTGTTTTTACAACAACTAGCCAACATTGTCCATCTATGAAGATGGGAATAACCCTTAAAAAAAAAAAAAAAAAAACAAACAGGGTCGGTTGCGATTTCTGTGATCATACAGTTATTATCTATCCTATGGATGGGAAAAGTAATTTATTTGAAGATTTTTTTTCTACCAAATGTATTTATATATTTATCAATCAGCATAAAAAACATTTGTTTGCAGGCATTCACTTCAAGGTAAGAAGTTAAATGTCTCAAGGTGGATACGAACCAAATCCCGCAGAAGCTGGCATGGCGACTGGTTGCTTCAACATGGCGGCGGGGAGAGCAGATGGCAGGGGGTAGCCTTGCAGCTTCAGTTTGATCAGTTTCATAGCTATGGAGAACTCCAGCTGGTCCATTCTACCGTCATTGTTCATGTCAGCCAGAGCCCTGGAGAGAAATGAACGTTCACTGATCACCACTGGCAATAACACAAAGGATCAGAGCAGCGCTGACTGCAGCTGGAGCACCGCCACGCGTCAGCCGCGGCACACCGCTGGCATAAGGTGCAACCGGCACTGTACAGGCAATCAGTAAGGGGCAAACAATATTCTGAATACACACCTGTACCTAAACTCCACGCCTAAAATGTATCCCCGGGACAGAAGAAATAACCATAATACACTCACTCGGGGACTGCCCACATAATATGCCACCATCTTGCTGCCTTCTCGGCCCTCTAATCTAGCTGCCCGCCTCTGAACACTCGTGAAGCCCTAAACCTATATTCAACAAGGTGTTTACAATAATATTACACTGGGATCTTGGCACTTATTTTATACAATGCCTTGGCAGCTGCAGCCTGACATTGAGTATTACAGGTCCTGTTCTGCGGTCTCCATTTAAAAGCTTATTCCCAACATTAAAAGTCATCATTTACCCGCAATATTGGTAATAACTTGTGGACTGGTTAAGGTCTGTCTACAAAGACACCCACCGATCCTAAGAAGAGGGTGCCACCTCTCCTATGGGACTGCCAGGAACATAGCGGCTTGCTATCATTGACAGTCCCGTAGCCAATGCGCCACTCCAGCAGGGTGTTTCAGAGTCCCATTCTTAGGGTCAGTAGTAGTCCCGATGGACAGACCTCCAACGAACTACAAGCGAGGTATAATATTCAACGCTTGGAATATTCCACCAATTTTTCTGCCTGATGTGATTACTGAGACCTTAGAAATTATCATCGATTCAATGGATAAAGAACTGCACGACCAATGGGGGTCTAGGTGCTAGGACCCTCACCGATCACTAGTATGTCTGTTTTATGAATGATGGAGATGGCGGTGAGACCCGCTGATCTTGCTTTTATCACCTATCCCGTATCTGCCAAGTTCCTGCCCATGCCGCCAGCTAATTCAGGTCTTGTGTATTATTATTATACGACCATAATGCAAAGTTTTGTATCATCAGCAAAAACGGATACTTTAATCCATTTATTCCTGACCTTGTAAAAGTAACACAGATGGTGGTGCTCAACACGTTCTCGCCACTGGTAAGGATATCAGAAGCCAAAGACTATACCAGTCTATTATCCAACTTATGTACCACTACATCTTATCTGTTTAAAAACACCTAAAAATCACTCAAAAAAAAAAAAAAAAAAAAAAGAAGAAAAGGGGTATTCCTATCTTGAGGCATCATCAATTATTCATAGGATAGGCTGATCGGTAGGGGTCTGACCACTGAGTGTCTTGGACAGGGTGGCGGACGGACATGCATACCACCACTCCGTTTATTTTCTATGGGACTGGCGGAGATAGAGTTCGGTGCTCGACTTTTTCCAACAGCCCCATAGACAATGAATGGAGCCAATATGACTATTCAGAAGGGGCTCTGCAGTGCCCCTATCTCAGGATCAGAACGGGCAGAGACCAAACGCTAAGACCAACAAGTTATACGTTTTTATATGAATAAGATGGGAATACCCCTATAACTGCAGTGGAACAGAGGAGGGAAAACACGTGTACATGATCTGCTCCAGTGAACCCAACACTGGCCATATACACCAGATCATTGTAATCAGGAGATAATCTGTATGGAGTCAGTCTGCAGATTATGGCAGAAAAATTTTAAAAAAAATGCCATGAGGCTATAGAAGGCAACCGATGCAAGGTTTTTTATGAAACCCAAATTGCAAAAAGGATTTTTAGCCCCAACAATATCCAGTCAGTATGTAGGATCCATGTTTCCGAAGCACAAATTCGGCAGAATATTATGGGGAAAGTGATAACCTGGCTTATTCAGTGCGAACAAAATGTGTTCTGTTTTATTACAAACTCTTATTTTAGCAGCAATAGAAGACGGTGGATGAGCGCTCCGTGTCCTCCTCTAATTCTGAATTATTTACATCCATATCCCCCATCAGAGCTGTCTGCCGTTACAGTGTGCCGGCACAATTCATCTCATGTATGGCCGTCGTTCAGGCAGATTTCAGCAGATCCTTGGCCCGGCTCCCAGTAAAGGGCTAAACCACTATTTTAATGAGAGCAGAAAGGCATTCATGAGCAAATGTGTTTCTCCACACAAGACTGGAGACGTAATGTCTTGTAAGCGGAAGAGACAGAACCTCGCTTATCTCTGGGGGAGAACAAGCACATTGGGCCGGTCAGGAGCAGTAACAGGCGGAGCGGGGAAAATCCTGCACAATGTAGTGATCAGACAGAGCAGCCTCAGGGAAGCCCTACAAGAGCCCCAGCTGTGCCAGGGGGCGACACTGTACCCGTCACCGGATCACTGAGCGCCAGGGACAATACCGGGGCTCGGCGGACACATCCTTTTCTGTACTCGGCGGTATTAAGTCTGGAGGCCCTGGGCCTTTCACACGGACTGATAATAGGCAATAAAAGTTGTGCAAACGTGGCAGCAGTCAGCTAACCGGAAAATTGCTGGATGATTCTTGATCCTGTAAATGATCCAGAGTCGGCAGCACACCGCCACGGGTAAACAGAGAAAGTGCTGCCGACTACATGCCTGCTGTTTGGGAACAGAGCAAACTTGCCGTCATTTTATCCACTCTTTAAAAATGAGCGCAGATATACTCGAGAGCAGAAAACTGCCCAATGGAAATGCGTCTAACACATCAGAACGCTCGCTCATCACTACTAGCCATGTCGCCTATCAGTGGATGTAAACATTGTATGGAGCTAGAAAAGCACGGCTCTGCAATGTAAGGGAATGAGCACCACATAGTGTTCTGCACCATGGCATCCTGACTCCGTGCAATATTCATATACGTCCGCCTCTGCAAGCAGCAGACTGGGGAGGGGAGCCAGCTTGTCGGTCTTCCACCAAGGATAGGCCATCAATACCCAAGGAGTGGAGAACTCCTTCCATAACTCCGGCCAGAGACTGAATCTTCAGGGATTGCAGAGGCCATAGGTAACAGCCCTGATGGACATATTACGCTTGTGTTCATGAGCAGGAGCCCCCTGCCGAGGATACTCACCAGATCTGTGCAAGTACAGGTGGGTGCAGGCCAGACTGCAGGAAGAAGTTTCTGGCCTGGTCTCCTACAGGAAAATGAAAGAAGGCAAGAGAGTAAGTAAGGGAAAAAACTAACAAAAAAATAGCCGTCATCCACCCTGGACTTGGCCTTTTTAAAGGAGTTGTATAAGCTTGAGGTACATGTTTGTGGTCACTATGACTGCAGTCTTAAACATCCTCACAGCCCACACTGTCAGGAGTAGGTGACCATCTGACCTTGACTATCTCATTTATATACTTCCGGCCACATTACGACTAGACTTGTCCAGCCTTGCACTGAGTGATGCCACGTACGTCTAGTCGGCATGTGACCGCATGGATGAAAATTGAAAATTTGTGGTCACACGCTCCCACACTGGCACATTTACGTTGTGAGGATTAACAAGACTGCAGGTACATAGAATGATTGCAAACTTGTACTCCATGGACAATCCCTTTAAGATAAAGTTCTTTGTACTCCTTATATAAAAAGCCACCAGTGTGCAGCTGCTGCTTATTCCCCTACTGAAACAAAACATACAACAATCGACCAATACAAGTGTCTGTGAATAAATCATTAAAGGGATTTTCAGAACATCCATAATCAGAACGGACTCCAGTGGAAAGCATATAATTAGGCAGGAGGTGAAGATTAAGTCCGCATTAATATGTGTAATGATAATTTCATTTTCGCAGCATCCACAAATATACTATTAGCCAGCAGGATATTAAAAAGCAGGCGGAGAGGGAAGAAGCCTGGAAGCCACAGGGCTGTAATTGTCGTGTTAATGGAATTAGAGCCCGTGAGATCAACATCAACTTGCTAAAATTAATTACTGGACGTAGGTGGAACGAGCAGATTTCGGAACAGAGCATCTAATCCTCCAAATTAATCGAATTGTATGTGACATTAGCAGCAGAAATCCCATTACTAGGAGGATGTAAAGGACAGGAGTCTCCGCACCAACAATGCTTCATGTCTGCAATATTTACAGTGACCACATCTTATACATTGTGCAAGGAAAGAGGTGTTGTGCCAGCATTACCAGGGAATCTGTCAGCAGAATCCCCCCACCCCCCAAAAAAAGAAAAAAAATTTGAAATATTTACCTTTTTTAAAAACGAACCCAGAAATACCTTTACATAGCCAGTCCATTTCTCCTTTACAGAGAAATCAGCGTTTGAGTTGATATGCAAATGAGGCTGAAGAGCGATGGTAGATCCAAAGCCTTTGTCACTCCAGCTCTATTCCCTGCCCAGCGCCGCCCTTCTGCTTGACTGACTGCCTTCAGGGTAAAGGATCAGTCAGTCAAAAAAGGAGGTGGCGGCGCTAGGCACGGAATGGAGCTGGAGTGACAGAAGCTTCAGATCTACCATAGCTCTTCAGCCTCATTTGCATATCAACTCAGAGGCAGATTTTTCAGTAACGGGGGGGACGGACTGGTCATGTAAAGGTATTTCTGGACTGGTCTTTGAAAAAGCTACATGAACATATAAATAGTTTAAGGTGTGAAATACTATTGACGGACGCCGTGCACGCACGGTTACGGATACTTACCGGTAATATACCCCGCCGTTGGCTGGAGTCCATGGAACTGTTGGTCATGTTTCGCCCTCTCCTCCACCGTTATTGCCCAGATATCCAAATTCCCTATTCAAAAAAAGGATATAAGTAAATTACATCATTACCTATGTATGAGAGATGGAAAAAACGAACCGCTGCAGTCTATCAGCGGCGCCTGAATATGCAAAGCACGTCAAACCATGAGACAAAAAAGTGCCATGCTGATTCTTCAGGGGGCTTCCTACACTTACCTCCATTTCTAAAAGACGCTGCAAGGAAGACGGCAAAAATCGCCATTGAGGCTACTTCTACCGTACAAGAACTTGTGGCATCATATAAAAAATGCTTCACATTACCCCTATTAAAGTCACAACCCACCCCCCTCCTCCCTGGACAGGACAAAAAGGTACCAACAACTAATGTCAACATCCTAGATAAGGTCGGCTTACCCCCAAATGGCGCGGCTGCAAATTGAGCCATGGCTGTGCTCCGTTCAGCTCGCTAGACGGTACCTATGAAAGAAAAAAATAATTTGTTTGATATCATGATCCCAGGTCAACAAATGTTAAACGCAATGGTTGATTTTCTACTAGAAACAGCGCCACCCCTGCCCATGGGCCGTGTGTGGTACTGCAGCCCAATAATAATTTCATTTCAATGACTGAATCGAGTGGCACTGCTTTCTATTTTTTTTCTCAAGTATCTTTTCTTTTTTTTTTTAGTCCTGGTCGAGTTCTTCAAAAATGGTACATTTCGGTTGAATAATTCTGGGCAAAATGAAAGCTGCGGTTTAACTCTTGTCTTTTCTTTTGCCTTTTTTGGCGCAAAATGTCATTACTTTTAATATGCTGTAAGTTAGTGTACAACTTTAGTAGAGTACTGGATTACAATTGCGCAAATATTGCAAATGATAGATTAGGCCACAACGTCAGGATAATGGAAAAAAAACAAAAAAAAAAAATACATAAAAAATAAAATAAACCAAGTAAAACTGGTGGGAATTAATGGGCACATCATCAGTTTACTGCCTAAATACTCTAGAGGTGATGAGCAACACTAACATTTTCGGTTAGAAAAAAATAAATAAATATGGAGGCCTCAATTATCAAAACTATAAAATGGTGGTTGCTGCCCATAGCAACCAATCAGAACTCCGCTTTCATCTCTGCAGATCAGAAAGAAATGAAAGCTGGGCTCTGATTGGTTGCTATGTGCTACCACGTCAGTTTGTCTGTTGTTAAGGAGAGGGGTTTAGAAGGAAACAGGCCGTACCAATAGAAACGCACTGGGTGCAGATTACATAATGTGACCTAATACACTGACGCAACAATCCTGAGGTAAAATAAACATGGCTGCCATCACAACACTGACAGGATAACCCAGCTTTCCCAGGCCTCCGAATACCACATGCGCCCATGTATGCAACAGCGCTTCCATAACGATAACTTACGGATCGGCGGGGGTCCGACTGCCGGGATCATCAGAGCAGGGGAATTTTACCACACACATGCCCAAACACTACTCCATTCATTCCCTATGGGGCTGGCAGGAGCCGGGGGTCAAATATGCTCACTGCCGCTCCCAGCTAGCCGGGATAAAAGTTCCCTGGTCTCCTGATTAGTGCAGGTCTAAGCAGCCGGACCCCTAATCACTAAGTTATTACCTATCCTGTATATAGTTGATAAAGGGTT
The DNA here is from genome assembly GCF_032444005.1 of Ranitomeya imitator. NCBI lineage: Eukaryota > Metazoa > Chordata > Amphibia > Anura > Dendrobatidae > Ranitomeya > Ranitomeya imitator. Next base: position 39,720,292 of record NC_091284.1, read on the forward strand.
GTCCTATGAAAACAAGTTACCAGGGGCGGACATATCATTGGTGCAACCTGTGCCGCCGCACAGGGGCCCCAGGAGGTAAAGGGGCCCACTTCTAAAGGTACCTTCACACATAACGATATTGTTAACGATATCGTTGCATTTTGTGACGTAGCAACGATATCGTTAATGAAATCGTTAAGGCCCCTTCACATTAAGCAACGCTGCAGCGATACCGACAACGATCCGGATCGCTGCAGCGTCGCTGTTTGGTCGCTGGAGAGCTGTCACACAGACCGCTCTCCAGCAACCAACGATGCCGGTAACCAGGGTAAACATCGGGTAACTAAGCGCAGGGCCGCGCTTAGTAACCCGATATTTACCCTGGTTACCATCGTTAAAGTAAAAAAAAACAAACAGTACATACTTACCTTCCGCTGTCTGTCCCCGGCGCTGTGCTCTGCACTCCTCCTGTACTGGCTGTGAGCACAGCGGCCGGAAAGCAGAGCGGTGACGTCACCGCTCTGCTTTCCGGCTGGCCGACGCTCACAGCCAGTACAGGAGGAGAGCAGAGCACAGCGCTGGAGGACAGACGGCTGTAGGTAAGTATGTAGTGTTTGTTTTTTTTACTTTTAGGAAGGTAACCAGGGTAAACATCGGGTTACTAAGCGCGGCCCTGCGCTTAGTTACCCGATGTTTACCCTGGTTACCAGTGAAGACATCGCTGGATCGGTGTCACACACGCCAATCCAGCGATGTCCACGGGAGATCCAGCGACGAAATAAAGTTCTGGACTTTGTTCAGCGACCAACGATCTCCCAGCAGGGGCCTGATCGCTGGTCGCTGTCACACAACGATTTTATTAACGATATCGTTGCTACGTCACAAAAAGCAACGATATCGTTAACAATATCGTTATGTGTGAAGGTACCTTTATGTGTGACAGCGACCAACGATCAGGCCCCTGCTGGGAGATCGTTGGTCGCTGAACAAAGTCCAGAACTTTATTTCGTCGCTGGATCTCCCGCGGACATCGCTGGATCGGCGTGTGTGACACCGATCCAGCGATGTCTTCACTGGTAACCAGGGTAGACATCGGGTAACTAAGCGCAGGGCCGCGCTTAGTAACCCGATGTTTACCCTGGTTACCTTCCTAAAAGTAAAAAAAACAAACAGTACATACTTACCTACCGCTGTCTGTCCCCGGCGCTGTGCTCTGCTCTCCTCCTGCACTGGCTGTGAGCGTCGGTCAGCCGGAAAGCAGAGCGGTGACGTCACCGCTCTGCTTTCCGGCCGCTGTGCTCACACAGACAGTACAGGAGGAGTGCAGAGCAGAGCGCCGGGGACAGACAGCGGTAGGTAAGTATGTACTGTTTGTTTTTTTACTTTTAGGATGGTAACCAGGGTAAACATCGGGTTACTAAGCGCGGCCCTGCGCTTAGTTACCCGATGTTTACCCTGGTTACCGGCATCGTTGGTCGCTGGAGAGCGGTCTGTGTGACAGCTCTCCAGCGACCAAACAGCGACGCTGTAGCGATCCGGATCGTTGTCGGTATCGCTGCAGTGTCGCTTTAAGGCCCCTTCACATTAAGCGACGCTGCAGCGATACCGATAACGATTCGGATCGCTGCAGCGTCGCTGTTTGGTCGCTGGAGAGCTGTCACACAGACCGCTCTCCAGCGACCAACGATGCCGGTAACCAGGGTAAACATCGGGTAACTAAGCGCAGGGCCGCGCTTAGTAACCCGATGTTTACCCTGGATACCATGCTAAAAGTAAAAAAAAAACAAACACTACATACTTACCTACCGCTGTCTGTCCTCCAGCGCTGCGCTCTGCTTCTCTGCTCTCCTCCTGTACTGTCTGGGAGCCGGAAAGCAGAGCGGTGACGTCACCGCTCTGCTTTCCGGCTCACAGACAGTACAGGAGGAGAGCAGAGCACAGCGCTGGAGGACAGACAGCTGTAGGTAAGTATCTAGTGTTTGTTTTTTTTTACTTTTAGCATGGTATCCAGGGTAAACATCGGGTTACTAAGCGCGGCCCTGCGCTTAGTTACCCGATGTTTACCCTGGTTACCAGTGAAGACATCGCTGGATCGGTGTCACACACGCCGATCCAGCGATGTCTCCAGGGAGTCCAGCGACGAAATAAAGTTCTGGACTTTATTCAGCGACCAACGATCTCCCAGCAGGGGCCTGATCGTTGGTCGCTGTCACACATAACGATTTCATTAACGATATCGTTGCTACGTCACAAATAGCAACGATATCGTTAACAATATCGTTATGTGTGAAGGTACCTTAAGCGACGCTGCAGCGATACCGACAACGATCCGGATCACTGCAGCGTCGCTGTTTGGTCGCTGGAGAGCTGTCACACAGACCGCTCTCCAGCGACCAACGATGCCGGTAACCAGGGTAAACATCGGGTAACTAAGCGCAGGGCCGCGCTTAGTAACCCGATGTTTACCCTGGTTACCATGCTAAAAGTAAAAAAAAACAAACACTAGATACTTACCTACCGCTGTCTGTCCTCCAGCGCTGTGCTCTGCACTCCTCCTGTACTGGCTGTGAGCCGGAAAGCAGAGCGGTGACGTCACCGCTCTGCTTTCCGGCTCCCAGCCAGTACAGGAGGAGAGCAGAGAAGCAGAGCGCAGCGCTGGAGGACAGACAGCGGAAGGTAAGTATGTACTGTTTGTTTTTTTTTACTTTTAGCATGGTAACCAGGGTAAACATCGGGTTACTAAGCGCGGCCCTGCGCTTAGTTACCCGATGTTTACCCTGGTTACCGGGGACCTCGGGATCGTTGGTCGCTGGAGAGCGGTCTGTGTGACAGCTCTCCAGCGACCAAACAGCGACGCTGCAGCGATCCGGATCGTTGTCGGTATCGCTGCAGCGTCGCTTAATGTGAAGGGGCCTTTAATGTAATGAACTCCAATGCAGGTGGAATTTTGCATTTTTAGGAGCTCTTGGGCTGCAGAGGGCCCATATATTGATCTTGCACGGGGGCCCCTTTCTAGGTGTACGCTAGTGCCCCTTATAGCAACTTCCTAAACAGTCGTCATAAAAAATTTCTGTGGAGTGTCCAAGCCCTTCGTGATCTGCAAAAATGTTAACAAATCTGTCAGATGTCCTACTGGTTCCATCTGATGTCCCCTTCCATAAATCAAGATTACAGATAACAGGGAGGGCATTATACACAGGTCTCTACAGGATGGAAAAGTGAGAAAGCATACAGAGTCTCCGGGAGGGCAGAAAAAAGGAAGGAAGCCCATGAAAGGGAAGTAAGGCCAGAATACCAGTCGTGCTCTTGAAGACTGCTGCTCCAGTCAGCCTATATTATTGGGAGAGACAGACAGAGATCACATCAGGCTATATAGCTGCAGAGATACAGAGATCTCACTCATATCCAGCCTGTATTACTGGAGAGAAGCAGAGATCTCACTCATATCCAGCCTATATTACTGGAGAGACACAGAGATCTCACTCATATCCAGCCTATATTACTGGAGAGAAGCAGAGATCTCACTCATATCCAGCCTATATTACTGGAGAGACACAGAGATCTCACTCATATCCAGCCTATATTACTGGAGAGACACAGAGATCTCACTCATATCCAGCCTATATTACTGGAGAGAAGCAGAGATCTCACTCATATCCAGCCTATATTACTGGAGAGACACAGAGATCTCACTCATATCCAGCCTATATTACTGGAGAGACGCAGAGATCTCACTCATATCCAGCCTATATTACTGGAGAGATGCAGAGATCTCACTCATATCCAGCCTATATTACTGGAGAGATGCAGAGATCTCACTCATATCCAGCCTATATTACTGGAGAGATGCAGAGATCTCACTCATATCCAGCCTATATTACTGGAGAGACGCAGAGATCTCACTCATATCCAGCCTATATTACTGGAGAGACGCAGAGATCTCACTCATATCCAGCCTATATTACTGGAGAGACGCAGAGATCTCACTCATATCCAGCCTATATTACTGGAGAGACGCAGAGATCTCACTCATATCCAGCCTATATTACTGGAGAGATGCAGAGATCTCACTCATATCCAGCCTATATTACTGGAGAGATGCAGAGATCTCACTCATATCCAGCCTATATTACTGGAGAGATGCAGAGATCTCACTCATATCCAGCCTATATTACTGGAGAGATGCAGAGATCTCACTCATATCCAGCCTATATTACTGGAGAGATGCAGAGATCTCACTCATATCCAGCCTATATTACTGGAGAGATACAGAGCTCTCACTCATATCCAGCCTATATTACTGGAGAGATACAGAGATCTCACTCATATCCAGCCTATATTACTGGAGAGACATGCAGAGATCTCACTCATATCCAGCCTATATTACTGAAGATATGCAGAGATCTCACTCATATCCAGCCTATATTACTGGAGAGATGCAGAGATCTCACTCATATCCAGCCTATATTACTGGAGAGATACAGAGATCTCACTCATATCCAGCCTATATTACTGGAGAGATACAGAGATCTCACTCATATCCAGCCTATATTACTGGAGAGATGCAGAGATCTCACTCATATCCAACCTATATTACTGGAGAGACACAGAGATCTCACTTATATCCAGCCTATATTACTGGAGAGATAGAGATCTCACTTATATCCAGCCTATATTACTGGAGCGATACAAAGATCTCACTTATATCCAGCCTATATTACTGGAGAGATAGAGATCTCACTCATATCCAGCCTATATTACTGGAGAGATACAGAGATCTCACTCATATCCAGCCTATATTACTAGAGAGATACAGAGATCTCACTCATATCCAGCCTATATTACTGGAGAGACACAGATCTCACTCATATCCAGCCTATATTACTGGAGATATGCAGAGATCTCACTCATATCCAGCCTATATTACTGGAGAGATAGAGATCTCACTCATATCCAGCCTATATTACTGGAGAGATGCAGAGATCTCACTCATATCCAGCCTATATTACTGGAGAGATGCAGAGATCTCACTCATATCCAGCCTATCTTACTGGAGAGACACAGATCTCACTCATATCCAGCCTATATTACCGGAGAGATACAGAGATCTCACTCATATCCAGCCTATATTACTGGAGAGATACAGAGATCTCACTCATATCTTTGTATCTCTCCAGTAATATAGGCTGGATATGAGTGAGATCTTTGTATCTCTCCAGTAATATAGGCTGGATATAAGTGAGATCTCTGCATCTCTCCAGTAATATAGGCTGGATATGAGTGAGATCTCTGTATCTCTCCAGTTATATAGGCTGGATATGAGTAATATCCAGCCTATATTACTGGAGAGATACAAAGATCTCACTCATATCCAGCCTATATTACTGGAGAGATGCAGAGATCTCACTCATATCCAGCCTATATTACTGGAGAGATACAGAGATCTCACTCATATCCAGTCTATATTACTGGAGAGATACAAAGATCTCACTTATATCCAGCCTATATTACTGGAGAGATAGAGATCTCACTTATATCCAGCCTATATTACTGGAGCGATACAAAGATCTCACTCATATCCAGCCTATATTACTGGAGAGATAGAGATCTCACTTATATCCAGCCTATATTACTGGAGAGATGCAGAGATCTCACTCATATCCAGCCTATCTTACTGGAGAGACACAGATCTCACTCATATCCAGCCTATATTACCGGAGAGATACAGAGATCTCACTCATATCCAGCCTATATTACTGGAGAGATACAGAGATCTCACTCATATCTTTGTATCTCTCCAGTAATATAGGCTGGATATGAGTGAGATCTTTGTATCTCTCCAGTAATATAGGCTGGATATAAGTGAGATCTCTGCATCTCTCCAGTAATATAGGCTGGATATGAGTGAGATCTCTGTATCTCTCCAGTTATATAGGCTGGATATGAGTAATATCCAGCCTATATTACTGGAGAGATACAAAGATCTCACTCATATCCAGCCTATATTACTGGAGAGATGCAGAGATCTCACTCATATCCAGCCTATATTACTGGAGAGATACAGAGATCTCACTCATATCCAGTCTATATTACTGGAGAGATACAAAGATCTCACTTATATCCAGCCTATATTACTGGAGAGATAGAGATCTCACTTATATCCAGCCTATATTACTGGAGCGATACAAAGATCTCACTCATATCCAGCCTATATTACTGGAGAGATAGAGATCTCACTTATATCCAGCCTATATTACTGGAGAGATGCAGAGATCTCACTCATATCCAGCCTATATTACTGGAGAGATAGAGATCTCACTTATATCCAGCCTATATTACTGGAGAGATACAGAGATCTCACTCATATCCAGCCTATATTACTGGAGAGATAGAGATCTCACTTATATCCAGCCTATATTACTGGAGAGATGCAGAGATCTCACTCATATCCAGCCTATATTACTGGAGAGATAGAGATCTCACTTATATCCAGCCTATATTACTGGAGAGATACAGAGATCTCACTCATATCCAGCCTATATTACTGGAGAGATGCAGAGATCTCACTCATATCCAGCCTATATTACTGGAGAGATACAGAGATCTCACTCATATCCAGCCTATATTACTGGAGAGATACAGATATCTCACTCATATCCAGCCTATATTACTGGAGAGATGCAGAGATCTCACTCATATCCAGCCTATATTACTGGAGAGATGCAGAGATCCCACTCATATCCAGCCTATATTACTGGAGAGATGCAGAGATCTCACTCATATCCAGCCTATATTACTGGAGAGATGCAGAGATCTCACTCATATCCAGCCTATATTACTGGAGAGATGCAGAGATCTCACTCATATCCAGCCTATATTACTGGATAGCTACAGAGATCTCACTCATATCCAGCCTATATTACCGGAGAGATACAGAGATCTCACTCATATCCAGCCTGTATTACTGGCAGAAAAACTCCCACAAGAGAAAATCTCAAACTTGGAAAAGGCAGCCAAATGTATGTCTGGGGGTCTGAAAATGAATGAAAAAAGAATTTCAGTCTTCAGTTTTCATTCTAAGGAAAGGGAACCACACTTGTAAAAATATTTTTTTGTCCACGCAATAGGCGTCCGTAGACTTTAAAAGGGAAACGCTGTTTAATTCTGATCCATAATTTTACAGCTAAATTATTAATGCCCGAGTGTGCGGGGATGATACATATAATAGTTTTCCTTCTTCTGATAAGTTCTCCGTCTGCTAATGTACTTATGGGATCAATGAGACTGACGCGTGGGCCAATTATGGCGGGTTCTAGGGGTCCGCGCAGCTAATCCTACGCTACCAAAGCACAAGGGATGTGGAGTCGGATTAAGGAGGATCAGTGTGATCTCTGCGCATTTCAATACATAAGAATTCTGGAACATCTTTGCATTGCGCTATATTTTAACCATTCCTCCTGGAATTACTGCCCTCCATAACAACTTGAAGATGGGAACATCACATGTAACAATGGTCAATGGGGTTGGACCAGTGAATAAATGCTACTATGAGGATTGCAAAAAATCCAAACCAGTTTGATATTTTGGACCATGATGCAAATCAGACAAAGTCTGCAATTTAGCAGCTTTATAATAGTCTCTCTATAACAGGCTGCCCAAGTGTTTTGGAGGCAGAAGTGGCCGGGGGACGTGAGTTGTTCTGTGGCCCGAGCAGAAAGGACTTGTCCAGGAATTAAACTGGCTATTTATTGATACATTTTTTTATTTTTTTTTTAATTAAAAAGACATCTTGACCGGAGTCAACACTTCTTTTTAGAATCCCAGACAACCCCTGTGAGACTTCTGCTGAAAAGATTTCTTTATATTAAGTCCAACCAGTGACAGCTCTCAGTAGAGAATTGTCCGGAGAGCCGCCATGGTCCAGTGACTGACCGCTCAGGGCTTTCCAGTGTCTCTATGGAGGCAGCAGCTTTTTCTCCCAGTCCAGGAGAACACACCTCATTTGCCATTATGTGGGAAGATAATAAAAGAGAAAGTTTACTTCAATAAAAAAAAAGACAGAAAGTGAAAAGGCCCCAACAAAGGACCCGCCGTGACAAAAGGATTCTCTGGGAAGATGCCAGGACACCATGTGCGAGATGTGTCTACAAGACTCCAGGCAGAATTTCTACATAAAGGCCCAAGTCCGGACAATCAGCAAGAAAGGACTACATCATTAGAAACAGTAAAGGGAGAGAGGACGACAAAGCCAAAAAATAATGGTCAGCTGTATCCAGGCTAAATCCTCAGCAGAGAAGGCGGTCATTTACCGATCGGTGGGGGTCGGATTGTTGGGACCCACAATCATCAGCTTTTGTCCCAGTGAGAAATTGGAGCGCCAGGTCGGACACCTCATCACCAATCTATTAATTTTCTATGAAGCTGCCAGAAAAGCGGCAGTCAACCATGTGCATTGCTGCTCCATTCTAAAGGAGGGGTAAAAGTGCTGCCGCTCGGTGCGATCGTCATCAATAAGTTATCTCCAGTCCAAATCACACGACAAGTGCACGAAACCTGCAGATCTCGCAGGCGTATGTGTGAGGTTGGAAGCTCATCGGTACCGATCACCAATCCCTTTAAATCGTTCATTTTAGTTCGATCTGGCAACTGAAGCGGTCAGCTGTTTGCAGTAGTTGGAAGCGGATTGTGGGGGTGCCAGGATTAAGACCCTCACTGAACGGATATAAGACCAAAGTTTTGGACAACCACTTTGTTACAGCAGCAACTCGTTGATGGTTTCTTACTCTGTATAAAAAGAGCCCTTGTGGCCCGGGCCGTGTGATGCCAGCGCTTTTGCGGTATAGCCACTTTCCTGGTCTATAACTTGGGACATTTCCTTCTAGTCTAGGTAATATCATTGTTGTTCTGTATCAGCCTGGAGGCCGCCATCGCCCAGACTGGCTACAGCAGCAGCTAAAAGTCAACTGGGAGAAGTAAAAGTTTTCAGTTCTTACATGAGCTTCACATTCACTGATAAGCAGAGATCATTTAGGCTACGTTCACATTAGCGTCGCGTCGCTGTTGCGTCGGCGACGCACGGAAAAACGCGCGCAAACGCGCGCAAAAACGCGCGCGTTTTGCGACGCGTGCGTCGTTTTTTGCCGAAATCGGACACAAGAAAAATGCAACTTGTAGCGTTTTCTTGCGTCCGACGCTAGCGTCTAAAACGACGCACGTGTCGGAAAACGCGTGCAAAAAGACGCACGCGTCCCCTATGTTAAACATAGGGGCGCGTCGCCGCTGCGTCGCCGACGCAACAGCGACGCGACGCTAATGTGAACGTAGCCTTTCATGGTGATGAGTGAGCGTGTCCGGCACTGCTACATACTCCTTCATGGATCGGGATCGCAGGTGCTCAAGTCAGCGACCCGCATGTTTCGCAGGTGTTAGCCAATAAATATGCTGGGATTGCCCACCATATTCAGTAATACCGTAGCAATGTTGGCGATCGCCCCCCATATTCAGTAATACCGTAGCAATGTTGGCGATTGCCCACCATATTCAGTAATACCGTAGCAATGTTGGCGATTGCCCACCATATTCAGTAATACCGTAGCAATGTTGGCGATTGCCCACCATATTCAGTAATACCGTAGCAATGTTGGCGATTGCCCACCATATACAGTAATACCGTAGCAATGTTGGCAATTGCCCACCATATTCAGTAATACCGTAGCAATGTTGGCGATTGCCCACCATGTTCAGTAATACCGTAGCAATGTTGGCGATTGCCCACCATATTCAGTAATACCGTAGCAATGTTGGCAATTGCCCACCATATTCAGTAATACCGTAGCAATGTTGGCGATTGCCCACCATGTTCAGTAATACCGTAGCAATGTTGGCGATTGCCCACCATATTCAGTAATACCGTAGCAATGTTGGCAATTGCCCACCATATTCAGTAATACCGTAGCAATGTTGGCGATTGCCCACCATATTCAGTAATACCGTAGCAATGTTGGCAATTGCCCACCATATTCAGTAATACCGTAGCAATGTTGGCGATTGCCCACCATATTCAGTAATACCGTAGCAATGTTGGCGATTGCCCACCATATTCAGTAATACCGTAGCAATGTTGGCAATTGCCCACCATATTCAGTAATACCGTAGCAATGTTGGCGATTGCCCACCATATTCAGTAATACCGTAGCAATGTTGGCAACTGCCCACCATATTCAGTAATACCGTAGCAACGTTGGCGATTGCCCACCATATTCAGTAATACCGTAGCAACGTTGGCAACTGCCCACCATATTCAGTAATACCATAGCAATGTTGGCGATCGCCCCCCATATTCAGTAATACCATAGCAATGTTGGCGATTGCCCACCATATTCAGTAATACCATAGCAATGTTGGCGATTGCCCACCATATTCAGTAATACCATAGCAATGTTGGCGATTGCCCACCATATTCAGTAATACCGTAGCAATGTTGGCGATTGCCCACCATATTCAGTAATACCGTAGCAATGTTGGCGATTGCCCACCATATTCAGTAATACCGTAGCAATGTTGGCGATTGCCCACCATATTCAGTAATACCGTAGCAATGTTGGCTACTACCATTACTGTGATGGTCTGGCTGCATCACGTCGTGGGGTTTTCTATAGGACCTGGTGATGCGATGCTCCGCACATTGGCCCCTGGAAGCAGTTCAGGGAGAATTTAGGTTTAACCCAAAACAAAAAAAAAAAGGATGTGGGGTCCCCCCTATTTTTGAGGTGTGAGCTGATATTATCAGACTCGGAAGGACCATGGTTATTGGCCCCTTCTCAGTCTAATAATACCAGCCCACAGCCGCCCCAGAATAATCATGGACCTTCCCAGCCTGATAATATCAGCCCCCCCCCCCCCCCAGCTGTCTGCAACAAAGGGGGGACCCCCACATTATTTTATAAACTATTTATTGTGCTCCCAGCAGCAACTTGGGAGTCAGAGATACATCCAGGCGTCTTACCCATTACATTTGAGTGTTTCCATCCATTTCATTGATTTTCCTGCCCCCCCCCAGCCATCCTGTTAGGGTCTGCCAGAAAAATGCTCAAGTTTCTCATTGACTTCCATTATACTCGAATTAACTCGAGTTGAGCCCATCCGAGCGTCTGACCCGCTCGATTCGGGTACTCGAGAATTTTAGTGCTCGATCATCACTAATGGCGCTGAACTGCAATACAAAGTATATCGGAAAGTTGCAGATGGATGTAGTTTCTCTCATCACTACTTGGGGAGTCCCCTGGTGGTTTACATGTTGTATTGTGCGAAACCTCAACTTCTCCGTTCTGGTGTCACCAACGCCTCGCCCGTGTATGCTGCGCCAATCCTGGCATAAGCACCCCACACGCTCTGCTGGGATCAGGGGTCATAAGTTCCTCAGGCAGGACCTCCAACATGCACATCTTTATATTGAAAAAACATTCTGAGCCATCAAAGGAAAATAGGGATTTTTGTGTTACTCACCGTAAAATCCTTTTCTCCGAGACGCTCATTGGGGGACACAGGACTGTGGGTGTATGCTTCTGCCGCCAGGAGGCTGACACTAAGTAGACATAAAAAAAGTTAGCTCCTCCTCCGTCGTATACACCCTGACACTGGCTACCAGAGAATCCAGTTTGGTGCAAAAGCAGTAGGAGAAATAAAAATAATATTATCAGCATAAATACAGAAAACTTAAGTCTAGAAAAAACCTCACTCTGATAATATCAGATACAAAAAGACAGTAGCCACCTGGGAGGGAGCTGTGTCCCCCAATGAGCGTCTCGGAGAAAAGGATTTTACGGTGAGTAACACAAAAATCCCTATTTCTCCTTCGCCTCATTGGGGGACACAGGACTGTGGGATGTCCTAAAGCAGTCCCTGGGTGGGAAATTAACTCACCAATAATAATTATCCAGACCACTGTTGTCTATAAGAGCGTTACCGCCGCTTGAAGAATCCTTCTACTCAGACTTGCATCTGCAGAGATCTGGGAGAGGACGTTATAATGTTTCACAAAGGTATACAAACTAGACCAGGTTGCAGCTTTGCAAACCTGTTCTGCTGAGGCCTGATGCCGAATCGCCCAGGAAGCCCCCACTGCTCTAGTGGAGTGAGCTTTGATTCCAGCCGGAACCATCATGCCCTTGGTGCGATAGGCCTCCAGAATGGCCGCACGTATCCACCTGGCCAGGGTAGATTTTGAGGCCGCGCATTCCTTCCTGCGACCTTCTGGGAGGACAAACAGAGCATCCATCTGACGGAAAGGAGCTGTACGGGAAATGTATCTCCTCAGCGCTCTCACCAGGTCCAACGTATGGAGAGCTTTTTTTTTTTTTACACGGTGCGTAGGCGCCAGGCAAAAAGAAGGAAGAATATATCCTCATTAAAATGGAACGTGGAAACAACTTTCGGCAAAAAGGAAGGTACTGGTCCGAGTACTACCTTGTCCTGAAGAAAACGTAGAAAGGGAGTACGACAGGACAGGGCTGACAGTTCTGATACCCCGCCTTATGGAAGTTAAGGCCACTAAAAATAAGACTTTCCAAGAAAGGAAAGTCAAGGAAATATCCTCAAGAGGCTCTAAGGGAGCCTCCTGCAAGGCCCTTAAGACTAAATTAAGGTCCCAAGCTTCCAAAGGAGACTTATAAGTAGGGACCATATGAACGACTCCCTGAAAAAAAAGGTCCTGACCTGACAGGTAGTAGCAATCCTACGCTAAAAAAACAAAGAAAGACCGATAAGGCTGAAATTTGCCTTTTAAGAGTACTTGGAGCAAGCCCTGAATCCAGTCCTGCTTGGAGAAAGGCTAGAATATTAGGGATGGAAAAACGCACAGGAGGCAGCCCGCGCCCTCTACACCAAGAAAGAAAGACTTTCCAAGTGTAAAGAAATTCTGGCCGAAACGGTTTTACATGCATTAATCATGGTATCTGATACCTCTTGGGAGAACCCTGCCTGAGTTAAAAACCCAAGATTCAACGGCCAGGCCGTCAAACGTAGGACCCCTGAGTTCTGGTGGTAAAAACGGCCCTTGAGATAGAAGATCTGGACAATTGGGGAGCCGTCACGGAACTCCAGCGAAAAGCTGTACTAGGTCCGCATACCAGGTTCGCCATGGCCAACCCGGAGCGATCAGAATAGCCGGCGCTCCTTCTGACTTGATCTTCTTGATTACCCTCGGGAGCAGCACCAGAGGAGGGACAGATAAGAGAGATGAAACTGGTTCCAAGTAAGTACTAACGCATCCACGGCGATCGCCTGCGGATCTCGGTACCAGGAGACAAGTCTGGGTACCTTGGCATTCCACTTGGACGCCATTAGATCCACATCCAGAGTCCCCCATAGATGGCAAATTTGCTGAAATACTTCGGGATGGAGAGACCATACCCTTGACGCCAGACCCCAACGGCTGAGGAAACCTGCCGCCCAGTTCTCTTCGCTAGGGATGTGGACTGCGGGAATCACCGAGTGATTCCTCTCAGCCCAGAACAGAATTTCTTTTACCTCCTGCATGGCTGCCTTGCTGCGGGAGCCCCCCTGAAGATTTATGCAGGCCACGGCAGTGGTGTAGTCCGATTGAATTCGGACCGGGCGACCCGCCAAAAGATAGCAAAAATAATGCAAAGCTAGTTGAACCGCCCGAATCTCTAAGAGATAGATGGGGAGATCTGATTCCTGAGGAGACCAACGCCCCTGAGCTGTGTGGTGAAAAAAAAAAACACTGCTCCCCAACGGAGGAGACTGGCGTCAGTTGTGACTTACCAGCCAATAGGTTGGGGGAAAAAGCTTCCCTCCCCAGTAGGGACGAGCTGTTTAATCACCATGAAAGAGACTGCCTAACCTGGGGAGACAACAGAAAATCTGCGGTTAAGAGCGAGTTGATTCTTGTTCCATACTGCTAAGATTGCATGCCGGAGAGGTCGAAGGTGAAGCTGTGCAAATGGTACCGCTTCTACAGCTGCAACCATCCTACCTAACACCCTCATACAGAATCGGATCGTATGAGGGTACGGTAACTGGAGATTCCTCACCTCCCGCTGAAGGGCTAGGACTTTGTCCTGGGAAAGGATCGACAGGACTTGAGAGGAGTCGAAAATCACGCCTAGAAATGAAATCCTCCGAGATAGATCTAGGGATGACTTCCTTAAATTTACTAGCCAACCCAAACGAGAAAGGGAGTCTAGAACAAGCTGGCCTTTTATTTGCAAGCCTGAAAGGACGGTCCTTTGATCAGAGGATCGTTTATATAAGGCAAGACTACTATCCCTCGAGAGTGCAGAATGGACACCGCAGATAACATGACCTTCGTCAACACCCTGGGAGCGGAGGCCAGCCCGAAGGGTAAAGCCGTGAACTAGAAGTGTAGGTTGTTTAGGGCGAACCGGAGAAATCTTTGATGAGAAGAAAAAAAAATGGGAATATGTAGGCAGACATCCTGAATGTCTATTGAGGCCAAGAACTCTCCCTTTTCCATGAGGCAATAACTGACCAGAGAGATCTCATCCGAAAGTGACGAACGCGGACAAACCTGTTTAAGCGTTTCAGATCCAGAATGGGTCTTACTATCCCGTCCTTTTTGGGTACTACGAAAAGATTGGAATAAAATCCTTGAAACCTTTCTTCTCTTGGAACAGGAGAAATAACCCCGCAGAGACAAAGGGACCCTTTGGAATTGTACTGGTCTTGTCAGTGGGACCCGGACCTGGAAAGAACCGGGGAGAAGGCTGACAGACTAGCTCTATCTTGTAACTTGAAGATACGAGCTCTCCCACCCACTGGTCGTGGATAACTTAAGGTACCTTCACACATAACGATATTGTTAACGATATCGTTGCTATTTGTGACGTAGCAACGATATCGTTAATGAAATCGTTATGTGTGACAGCGACCAACGATCAGGCCCCTGCTGGGAGATCGTTGGTCGCTGAATAAAGTCCAGAACTTTATTTCGTCGCTGGACTCCCTGGAGATATCGCTGGATCGGCGTGTGTGACACCGATCCAGTGATGTCTTCACTGGTAACCAGGGTAAACATCGGGTAACTAAGCGCAGGGCCGCGCTTAGTAACCCGATGTTTACCCTGGTTACCATGCTAAAAGTTAAAAAAAAAAAACAGTACATACTTACCTACAGCCGTCTGTCCTCCAGCGCTGTGCTCTGCACTCCTCCTGTACTGGCTGTGAGCCGGAAAGCAGAGCGGTGACGTCACCGCTCTGCTTTCCGGCTCCCAGACAGTACAGGAGGAGAGCAGAGAAGCAGAGCGCAGCGCTGGAGGACAGACGGCTGTAGGTAAGTATGTACTGTTTGTTTTTTTTTACTTTTAGCATGGTAACCAGGGTAAACATCGGGTTACTAAGCGCGGCCCTGCGCTTAGTTACCCGATGTTTACCCTGGTTACCGGCATCGTTGGTCGCTGGAGAGCGGTCTGTGTGACAGCTCTCCAGCGACCAAACAGCGACGCTGCAGCGATTCGGATCGTTGTCGGTATCGCTGCAGCGTCGCTAAATGTGAAGGGGCCTTTAAAGCCAGACCTGGAGAAACAAAAGTAGACTTCCGCCTACTCTGTTGGAGGCACTCCGAGGAGGTCTCCAAACACTTTTGAGTCCTAGATTATCTGGATATAGTTGACTGGGAAAGCATCTTTCCCCCTTAATGGGCCGTATAGGAGACTCGATTGTCTCGATCCTGATTGGGTCGACCCTGCTCCGCAGAGCCCGATGCTGGAGCCCATCTAGTATTACGAAAGGATCTGAAGCGAGCCTGGAATTGGCGACGCAAAGGCTGTCTAATCCTCTGCTGAGGAGAAACCTAGCTCTTCCCACCTGTGGAGTTGGAGATAAGCTGATCCAGCTTTTTTTTTTTTTTTTTTTTTCGAATAAGCCACTCCCCTGGCAGGGTAAGGTTGAAAGACTTTTAGAAGTAGAATCGGCCCATGTACTTAACCAGAGCGCCCTTCTAATGGCAATTGCATTAGCCGCAGCAGAAGAAGGTACAGTCTGCAGCATCAAAGGATGCATTGATCAGATAGCTACCCACAAGAGCATCTGAGAAAAACATTTCTGACAGCTCTGCTGGCAAATCCCTTTCTTGAAGAGCCTTTGTTAAAGACTCTGACCAAGACAATATAGCCTTAGTAACCCAAGTTGCTGCAAAAGAGGGAAAAAATGCTGAACTTGAAGCCTCAAAAATTGGAACTAGTTAAGCTCTCTATAAGACGATCCGTAGGATCCTTAATGGACAAGCCATTAGGGAGCGATAGCAAAGTGCTAGAGGCTAAACGAGACACCGGGGGATCTACTGAAGGATCTTCTACCCATTTACTACATTTTTTTTTTTTTTTCCTGCTCCGATAAAAAGCTTGTCCGGGAGCTCCCGATTCCGAATCAGGTCCTCAAACTCGGGGAGAGAGGAAAAAAACCCTATGGGACCGATTGGCTCGCTAAAATGAGACCTTGTGATCAGAGGGTAAGGCGAGTTCGTCTTCTAACCCCAGGAACTGAATTGACAGTCTCAATCAGGCTATCGACAGACTCCTGAAACCCCGGAGCCTCAAAGATAAGGGAAACTTCTGACTCATAGTCTGTCTCAATTTCTCCGCCTCTACTGAGGAAGGCGAGCGAGATACGGACCTCCAGGGTGCCGAAGCCCCAGACGGCCCGAGCGACGCTGTGCGAACTTGCTTTCCACGCGTCTGCCTAGTTTGAGCGCGGCCCTGCAGGCCGAAGGCTTTTGAGACCCTGAGGCCTTCTCTGAGACAGATGGGCTGCAGACCCTGACCGCCGGGGTCTGAACGGACTTGATTGCTTCAGTTAGGGCGAAAAGGACGTGACCCATTCCGGTGGAAAAGTCCCAGCCTTTGCATGACGGGCAGGAGCTGGAGAGATTGCTGGGGAACTCGGGGGGGCTCCTGAGCGCGTTCAGAGTCGCAGACCTCACAGAGACGATTGCTCTGGGCATACGGGAGGGCAGCACGGCAAGCTACACAAACGGTATATAGGACCGTGTGAGACTTGACCTATCTAGACATAGTGATTCTGTAAAAGCTATACCCAGGGCTTTAGACTGGGAAAACAACAGCGCTTCAACTGTCAGGCTGGAGGGGGAAGCACTTACCCCAGTCCTGTGTTGCAGTGTGGAACCGAACACAAAATGTGCCGCCTTGATCCCCAGCTGTCTTCAGGGGGCAGAAACGCCATGATTGCAGCGTTGGAGCGGCCTGTAGTAGGCCGAAGCCGGGACCTCGATTTTCCCCAGCATGGAGAGGAGAGGGCGGACCGGAAGTAAACGCGCCGGAGGGGGCGGAGCCTCACAGCGCGGTCTGTTCTGGGTGGAAGCCGGGCCAGAATGACCCGGAAGAGCACCCGGGACGCCAGGCCGGAGTCTGGAGCCCCTGAAAGGCCGCGGCGCCGGCCGCACTGTACTGCTGCGGCGCCGACTAGCGCCGGACGAGCCGCAGCGCTGAAGGGAGACTGCGGAGCCGCTCATTACCTGGCGCCGATCGGCGCAGGGATGCCTGGAGCTGCCTAGGAGGTAAAAATCGCTTGCATCAGGAGCCCCTTTCCTATCCGTCCCCTATTTTTGCAAGCTGAACCCTCTGAGAAAAGAGGGCTAGCGGGGGAGGGCAGAGAATATGACTGTGTTAACCCTAGCTCCATTTTCCACCCTTGGGAAAAGGAGAGGGACCGTCCACCACCCCTCTAACACCACAGCAGAACTTAGGTGTAGAAATCAGGGGGATCACACGGACATCAGAGAGCACCTGTACAGCCTATGGTCTTAATACCTTAGGGTGGTCAGGGCCAAGTCCGGAGTGCAATCCCACGTCGCGGGAAAGGATACGTGGAGATACTCGCACGTGCTTGCCCGTTGCTGGTTTGGGGAGATCGGACCCTCAAAAGGATCCGTCGCCCCTCTCAATCCATATGAAGTTTGAAAGAAATAAGGGTCCGAGGATCCGGGACCCAGAGGTGTGCCTCCTTCAGACACTAAGCAAGAACTGGGTTCTCTGGTAGCCAGTGTCAGGGTGTATACGACGGAGGAGGAGCTAACTTTTTTTATGTCTACTTAGTGTCAGCCTCCTGGCGGCAGAAGCATACACCCACAGTCCTGTGTCCCCCAATGAGGCGAAGGAGAAAAGGTAGCCATGGAAATATAGTCATCATATCACATACGTCCTTGGTAGTGAATGCGTTAAAGAAGCCCTGTCTGAAATTCCCCATAACAATTGCTGAGCATCTTTTTTCTTTCAAGAAGTTATCAATGTATATTGCTACATTATTCCTCCTGGAAATAGCAACCGGTTCTCACCGTTCCCCTCGTCGGGGCGGGTGCTACATGGTTTATAATGGTTTCATCAAGCCTGACAGTGTTAGATGTAGGGACACAACCTGTTAATTTAAAAAGTGGCACGGAGTGGTCAATTTATCACAACATTTCCAGGGGGAATAGCAGAGGAAAAAGCACACAAAACAATTAAAAAAAAAAAATAAAATAAAATCAAGAATTGTTATTTCATGGGGAACACAGATAGTTACTACCCTACACATGTCAGAAAAGCTAACACATCTTTATTAGACGTTACGGTCACCTTTCACATGAAAAAATGATTTTCACATATTGGTTTAACATTATTTAATTTACCGTAAATGCACTAAGTTTCAATCTGTAATCTTCATTCATTTTCACACGATTTGATTTACGGTCGTTTGTGGCCTCGTTAAAGCTTCATACTTATATTATACATATATACATATATTATATAATACTTGTATTATAGGCTTGATGTAATATGCTATATCCAGGGAATTGTCGTCTTCAGTAACCCTGTGGACTTGTGTCTACCTTCAACCTTAAATTATGAAACCCATATCGGCACAGTTTCTATCCTGCAATTATTTCATCCTTATGTGCTCTTTTAAAGACTTTTCTCTGTGCCCTCCCTGAACCTGTACATGCTTTCTCCCCTGCACACACTGTGGAGATCTTGTTTCCAATCCTCTCCAAAGCTATCTCTAAAGAGAATGGAGGGGGGGGGGCAGGGATATTGGTAAGAACAGAAGCTGGATGGATTTGTAGTATTTTTTTTCAAAAACGCTTAAGCTAGATAAAGACAATCTAAGCAGCAAAATCTATCCAAACCAGCCTTTAAGTCTGGATGTGGCACACGTGTATGTCCGTTCCTTTCTGTATGTAACGTGGTGTTTTTCAGCCCTGAATCTGGTAAAATAGCAGTCAGTGTGAAGGAAGATTACGAGCAACATTCACGGCCAAATTCTTCCTACCTCTCCACGATAACCTGACTCCATGTCTCCAGAAGAGTTCCCAGTGGCAACGGAGAAATCCATTTGCCAGGGCCAAAGCATCCAGAGTAAACACAGCTGCTGCCGCTCCCATGGATCCGCACAGAGCGCAAGCAAACAGCTCCCATGTGGGCGGCCATAGCGAGCAGAGAGGGGCAGCAAGTCACATTTCGGATATTTAGTCGCTGCATGGAGGGTCAAACCGCAGGAGCGAGAGGAGGATGTGAAGATCGCTTTACAATTGCAGTCCTCTCTATACGCGCTGTCCTTCATTGAAGTGAATGGTACCGAGCTGCATACACCGTGGCACATACCTGAAGAAAGCAGCAATGCTTTTGTAATCACAGCCAAACTAATGTCTAATTACAAACTCCCAAAATGGAGAAGCTCCTGTGCTGGCGCTGCAGGGAACGCGTAGGCTATGTTCACGCGTTCGGTTTATGCAGGGTTTTTTAATATAAATTTTAACCTGCGTTTCACAGCACCAGCAAACGATGAGATTTCAGAAAGCTCAGGCACACAGCTTGGTTTTTTTGTCTTCCGTAATTTGTTCAGCCCCTTGGTTTTTGCCAAATGCAGAATGTCACTTCACCCATTGAAAGCAATGTGTGGTGCAAAAATGCTGCAAATACGCCGGTATCAGGTTTTACCGCGTTTTTGGTGCAAAAACCTGATCAAGTTGAATGAGATCATTTTTTTTAAGTACTAAACTTTATCGGCATGCACAGGAAATAAACGTACCCTGACAAAACCGCAGTTAAAGAAAAAATGAAAAAATAAAAGCAAACAAAGGGGGCTTAAGCGCCATCTAAAAGTGTTCCCCACCTATAACTGGGGAACACCAACTGTTTAAAGCACCTCCTCCAGCATGGAGGTGCCTGAACAACATTGATAGTTGACCCTCAGCATGCTTGCTAGTTGTATGATCATTGGAACCCACCAGTCCATCTACATGTCCTCTACTGGTCTGCCCGTACTTGCTAGTCTTCAGTTTCAGCAGGTACAGCCCACATCTGCCAGTGCTCATCTGTATACCAGCCGGTCCAGCCTGCACCTGCCAGTGCTCATCTGTATACCAGCCAGGCCAGTCCGCACCTGCCAGTGCTCATCTATACACCAGCCGGTCCAGCCTGCACCTGCCAGTGCTCATCTGTATACCAGCCGGTCCAGCATGCACCTGCCAGTGCTTATCTGTATACCAGTCATGCCGGTCCGCACCTGCCAGTGCTTATCTATACACCAGCCGGTCCAGCCTGCACCTGCCAGTGCTCATCTGTATACCAGCCGGTCCAGCCTGCACCTGCCAGTGCTCATCTATACACCAGCCGGTCCAGCCTGCACCTGCCAGTGCTCATCTATACACCAGCCGGTCCAGCCTGCACCTGCCAGTGCTCATCTGACTACCTGCCGGTCCAGCCTGCACCTGCCAGTGTTCATATGACTACCAGCCTGGCCAGCCCGCACCTGCCAGTGCTCATCTATACACTAGCCAGGCCAGTCCGCACCTGCCAGTGCTCATCTGACTACCAGCCGATCCAGCCTGCACCTGCCAGTGCTCATCTGACTACCAGCCGATCCAGCCTGCACCTGCCAGTGCTCATCTGACTACCAGCCAGGCCATTCCACACCTGCCAATGCTCATCTGCCTACCAGTCAAGCCAGCCCCCACCTGTCAGTGTATCTGTATACCTGCTGGCCCTGTCTGTATCCGTGGCCTTGTGTTCCTTCAGCACCTGCCCACATCAGCTGTCCCTCCCTCCAGTCCGTTTCTGCCACCAGTCCCTTGGGGGGGGGGGGGGTCAGCTGCTGTGCGTCCGTGGTCTGTCATGGAGTAGCACCAGCTGTTCATTGGGAGTCAAGCCTAAGCCCACCATCAGGGGCTCTAGTGAAGTGTCCGGTGCTCACCTAGTTACGCCCCTCTGAGCTCCCTCGAACTACAGCACAGTGGTTCCACCATTACACTTATTTGCTGCCAAGAGAGCAGGTTTTGCCTACAGAAAAAAAATGCATTAAAAATGCAACGCTTGAACATAGGCTTTAGGCCATGGTCACATGTTGCATTTTTTTCTGCAGGCAAAACCTCCTCTCTTGGCAGTAAAGCGGCTTACAGAAAGGAGATTTCACTGCGCATTTGCTGCGTTGTTTTTTTTTGTGTCTCTTGTGCCTGCTTATTAAGTTTAATTCCCCCACCCCAAAAAAACATGATGCAACTTCCTTAAAGTTTTTGCACCAAAAACACAGAAAATCTGATACCTGCGCTTTTGTACTTACTCATCGCTTTCCATGGTGAAAAAAAAACAAAAAAAAACACGATGCAAAAATGCTGAAAGAAGCGACACGCTGCAGTTATCCAATAAGTCAGGAAAAAAAAAAAGTGTGTGCAGGAGATTTCTGAAATCTCGGCTTTTGCTGGTACTGTAAAATGCAGCTTGAGGCTGTGTTCACACATTCCGGTTTTTTCGCGGTTTTTCCCTATAAAAACGCTATAAAACCGCAAAAAAACCGCATACAAGAAGCATCCCATCATTTAGAATGAATTCCGCATGTTTTGTGCAGATGATGCGTTTTTTTCCGCATAAAAAACGCATCAGGCACAAAATCCGGACATGCTCATTCTTTTTGCGGTTTTTATGCGGATTTCCCACTACAAAATGCATTGGGAAGTGTCCGGAAAAAACCGCGGAAAAAACGCGTCAAAAACGCGTCAAAAAACGCATGCGGATTTCTTCCGGATTTCATGCAGAAAATGTCCGGTTTTTCACAGGAATTTTCTGCATGAATTCCTGAACGTGTGCACTTAGCCTAACATTTGCATTAAAAAACCAGCAGCAAAAACCCAATGTGTGAACACTTGCCTTAAGGTACCTTCACACTAAGCAACTTTACAACGAGAACGACAACGATCCGTGACGTTGCAGCGTCCTGGATAGCGATCTCGTTGTGTTTGACACGTAGCAGCGATCAGGATCCCGCTGTGACATCGCTGGTCGTAGCTGAAAGTCCAGAACTTTATTTGGTCGTCAGGTCGGCGTGATTCGTCATGTTTGACAGCAAAAGCAACGATGCCAGCAATCCAGCAATGGTTTTTCACAGAGCTAACAACCAGCAAGAACGATAAGTACATCACTGGATCGCTCCTGCATCGTTCTGGAGTTGCTGTGTTTGACATCTCTACAGCGACCTAAACAGCGACGCTGCAGCGATCTAGTTTAGGTCGGATCGTTGTCTATATCGCTGGAGCGTCGCTAAATGTGACGGTACCTTTAGGGCTTGCTCACTCACTTTTTGCTGTTATTTTTCTACAGGAGTAAAAATGCAGCATCTTACACTACCAGCAGAGTGAATGAGATTTCTGAACTCTCACGCACGCGATGCTTATTCTTTCCTTGTGGAGTTGAACCAATGTGTTGTTTTTTTTTTTTTTTTGGGGGGGGGGGGGGGGGGGTTTCACAATTATTTCAGTTTTTTCACCCATTCAAATAAATAGGAAAAATACGAGCCAGGAATGAGGGTATTTTGGGCAGCGGTTTTCCTGCCAAAAAAACTCTTTTGTGAACCAAAATCTGCTGCAAAAAAATGCAACAAGTGAACATACTCTGAGTTTTCGCTGTATTTTTACGCCATTCGATAAACAATGCAAAATAATGCAGAACGGATTGACACATCTGCAGATTTGACAATGCATTGATGGTTCAGATCTACAAGGAAAAAACAGGCAGCGTGTTACGGAATTTCAGAAATCCAAATTTATTTTGCTGGAACTGTAAAGTGCAACATTTTTTTTTTTTTTTTTTACCCTTGAAGAACAGCAGGCAAAAACACAATGTGTGAGTGATCCAGGGCAACCCGGGCAGAAGTTTGGGGAATGTGTACTGCCCCGCATCTCCAGTGCTAGTGACACCGCTGCCATTTGTGGTTTCCTCACCCCAACTTGAAATTTTGTGCTTTTAAGAATTTTGAGATCCCTGTACCACCCCTCAACCAATGACCCCCAACCCCACTGATCCATTTTTTTACGGGTTCTTACTGCACAAACGCGTTCCCACTGGGAAAAAAAAATAAAAAGTTGGTGACGAGGATACAGCACTGTGGCCCCATCATTCTCAGGATCAGGGAGGGTCCTAGAGGTTGAACCTTCAAAGATAGGACAAGCCCTTTAAAAAGTAAACAGATCTTAGAATGTGACAATGCAGCCTCTCTCTGGACACCTTTTTTTTGTTAGGAATTGCTTGGACCCCCAGTGATCGGCAACAATCTTTAGTGGAACCTGCTCAATTTTCCTGCAGCACTCCCACAGGAGAAAAGAGGCATTACACAATTTCTATTAAAATGAAATGTTCATACAGAAATGCATACCATATAAAAAGTGGCTGCACCTTTGTAGCTGTGCCCTCCCCGTGCCATTGTCTAAGCATGGCACCTGCTGTTGTAAAGGTGTGAGTAATAATGTAGCATACAATCCTAAAAATTGTACAAGAAATGACAATACATAAGATTTAATCACTAACCACAATGATGACAAACTCCCCTGTCATCACACAGGAATGTCTGAACCCAAGGTGCAGATTACAATGGTCGCCCTCCATCCTGCCGCTCCTTGCCAGCTGCACCCATATTAAGCACCAGCAATTCACTTGTAGGATGCGGACTGATGGGGGATAAGACTCCACAGATTTAGACAAGAGGGAATCTAGAGGGTCCCAACTAATGAACGGCACAAAGGGGACTGGGACGTTTCCTCCTGGAATGTTACTACACCTTGGCATCCAATATAGACAGCGCTGCACCAGGATAAACCGGGCACAGTAACAGAGGCCAGACGTACCTCTATAGAGAGGGATGAGAGGAGCAGTACTGCAGGATGAGGCTGTATATAGAGGGGCTGAAAAGAGTGATGTACTGCAGGATGAGGCTGTATATAGATGGGCTTAAAAGAGTGATGTACTGCAGGATGGGGCTGTATATAGAGGGGGTTGAAAAGAGTGATGTACTGCAGGATGGGGCTGTATATAGATGGGCTTAAAAGAGTGATGTACTGCAGGATGGGGCTGTATATAGAGGGGCTGAAAAGAGTGATGTACTGCAGGATGGGGCTGTATATAGAGGGGCTGAAAAGAGTGATGTACTGCGGGATGGAGCTGTATATAGAGGGGCCTATAGCCATGTCGGAACCACCATCTAATATAGCAGCAGAAGGTTGTGACAATGTGCACAGGTAAGGAGAAGCCAACAATACAGAGGAGCAGCCCAGGTGGAGAGGAAGGCTAATAGGAAGACCAGAATGTAAACTAACAAAAGGTGAGAGCTGCGTTCATCTGCATCAGCCAACTCTCTCACTAGCTGAAACTGCTGATGGATATTAAAGGCGTTTTGGAAGTTTACAGATTTTGACGAGGGTCTCAGACACCCCTTTAAGATATTTTTTCATAAACTCACAAACTTTTCGTAATAAAGCAGAGACACTGTCAGCAGCGTCATCGTCCGAGTAGCTGAAATTAGGTGTCCCCCATTGTCCTGGACGTCTCCGTGTGCGCAGAGCCTGACTCAGCCGCGAGGCCTCCAGACAGACCGCAGTAAGGAGTGTGCCAACACCAGAGGTACTCAGGGCTTTCTCTGGTAACGAGAGTTATGCAAGAAGGAGCCCATTCACAGGAAAAAGGATGGACGTTACCAGAACAGCACATTCAGCAGTTGTGAGGGGCGAGAGCGGCCGCCTGCAGGTCCCAGAGGAGCGCCGGCAGCGAGCGTCACTAACACAGTCCTGGTACAGCAAAGAGAAGATTATTATGTAGGCGTCAGCGTGTCACATACTTGTCTCTACTGGATGAAACGGGGTCTCCTAGAAAGAAAAATTCTGCTTTGTGAAAAGAATGTAAAGCCATAAGATTTACATCCCATAGTCCTGGAAGTTCACAGCGCCGGACACCGTGTAGTGGCCGCTCTCAGGTACTGCAGCTTACTCCTATTGAAGTGAATGGGATCTAAGCTGCAATACCAGGGAACGGCCACTACACAGAGGTGTGCAAGCTTCATACTAAACAACCCGCACCTTGTGCATTATAGGTGTGAGCGTTGTTCATCAGGATTTTGCGTCGCGACCAGGTACCGGTAAGCGCGCGAGCGTCGCGACCAGGTACCGGTAAGCGCGCGAGCGTCGCGACCAG
The DNA here is from genome assembly GCF_032444005.1 of Ranitomeya imitator. Classification (NCBI taxonomy): domain Eukaryota; kingdom Metazoa; phylum Chordata; class Amphibia; order Anura; family Dendrobatidae; genus Ranitomeya; species Ranitomeya imitator. The sequence goes on from NC_091284.1 coordinate 39,745,757, forward strand.
GTACCGGTAAGCGCGCGAGCGTCGCGACCAGGTACCGGTAAGCGCGCGAGCGTCGCGACCAGGTACCGGTAAGCGCGCAAGCGTCGCGACCAGGTACCGGTAAGCGCGCAAGCGTCGCGACCAGGTACCGGTAAGCGCGCAAGCGTCGCGACCAGGTACCGGTAAGCGCGCAAGCGTCGCGACCAGGTACCGGTAAGCGCGCAAGCGTCGCGACCAGGTACCGGTAAGCGCGCAAGCGTCGCGACCAGGTACCGGTAAGCGCGCAAGCGTCGCGACCAGGTACCGGTAAGCGCGCAAGCGTCGCGACCAGGTACCGGTAAGCGCGCAAGCGTCGCGACCAGGTACCGGTAAGCGCGCAAGCGTCGCGACCAGGTACCGGTAAGCGCGCAAGCGTCGCGACCAGGTACCGGTAAGCGCGCAAGCGTCGCGACCAGGTACCGGTAAGCGCGCAAGCGTCGCGACCAGGTACCGGTAAGCGCGCAAGCGTCGCGACCAGGTACCGGTAAGCGCGCAAGCGTCGCGACCAGGTACCGGTAAGCGCGCAAGCGTCGCGACCAGGTACCGGTAAGCGCGCAAGCGTCGCGACCAGGTACCGGTAAGCGCGCAAGCGTCGCGACCAGGTACCGGTAAGCGCGCAAGCGTCGCGACCAGGTACCGGTAAGCGCGCAAGCGTCGCGACCAGGTACCGGTAAGCGCGCAAGCGTCGCGACCAGGTACCGGTAAGCGCGCAAGCGTCGCGACCAGGTACCGGTAAGCGCGCAAGCGTCGCGACCAGGTACCGGTAAGCGCGCAAGCGTCGCGACCAGGTACCGGTAAGCGCGCAAGCGTCGCGACCAGGTACCGGTAAGCGCGCAAGCGTCGCGACCAGGTACCGGTAAGCGCGCAAGCGTCGCGACCAGGTACCGGTAAGCGCGCAAGCGTCGCGACCAGGTACCGGTAAGCGCGCAAGCGTCGCGACCAGGTACCGGTAAGCGCGCAAGCGTCGCGACCAGGTACCGGTAAGCGCGCAAGCGTCGCGACCAGGTACCGGTAAGCGCGCAAGCGTCGCGACCAGGTACCGGTAAGCGCGCAAGCGTCGCGACCAGGTACCGGTAAGCGCGCAAGCGTCGCGACCAGGTACCGGTAAGCGCGCAAGCGTCGCGACCAGGTACCGGTAAGCGCGCAAGCGTCGCGACCAGGTACCGGTAAGCGCGCAAGCGTCGCGACCAGGTACCGGTAAGCGCGCAAGCGTCGCGACCAGGTACCGGTAAGCGCGCAAGCGTCGCGACCAGGTACCGGTAAGCGCGCAAGCGTCGCGACCAGGTACCGGTAAGCGCGCAAGCGTCGCGACCAGGTACCGGTAAGCGCGCAAGCGTCGCGACCAGGTACCGGTAAGCGCGCAAGCGTCGCGACCAGGTACCGGTAAGCGCGCAAGCGTCGCGACCAGGTACCGGTAAGCGCGCAAGCGTCGCGACCAGGTACCGGTAAGCGCGCAAGCGTCGCGACCAGGTACCGGTAAGCGCGCAAGCGTCGCGACCAGGTACCGGTAAGCGCGCAAGCGTCGCGACCAGGTACCGGTAAGCGCGCAAGCGTCGCGACCAGGTACCGGTAAGCGCGCAAGCGTCGCGACCAGGTACCGGTAAGCGCGCAAGCGTCGCGACCAGGTACCGGTAAGCGCGCAAGCGTCGCGACCAGGTACCGGTAAGCGCGCAAGCGTCGCGACCAGGTACCGGTAAGCGCGCAAGCGTCGCGACCAGGTACCGGTAAGCGCGCAAGCGTCGCGACCAGGTACCGGTAAGCGCGCAAGCGTCGCGACCAGGTACCGGTAAGCGCGCAAGCGTCGCGACCAGGTACCGGTAAGCGCGCAAGCGTCGCGACCAGGTACCGGTAAGCGCGCAAGCGTCGCGACCAGGTACCGGTAAGCGCGCAAGCGTCGCGACCAGGTACCGGTAAGCGCGCAAGCGTCGCGACCAGGTACCGGTAAGCGCGCAAGCGTCGCGACCAGGTACCGGTAAGCGCGCAAGCGTCGCGACCAGGTACCGGTAAGCGCGCAAGCGTCGCGACCAGGTACCGGTAAGCGCGCAAGCGTCGCGACCAGGTACCGGTAAGCGCGCAAGCGTCGCGACCAGGTACCGGTAAGCGCGCAAGCGTCGCGACCAGGTACCGGTAAGCGCGCAAGCGTCGCGACCAGGTACCGGTAAGCGCGCAAGCGTCGCGACCAGGTACCGGTAAGCGCGCAAGCGTCGCGACCAGGTACCGGTAAGCGCGCAAGCGTCGCGACCAGGTACCGGTAAGCGCGCAAGCGTCGCGACCAGGTACCGGTAAGCGCGCAAGCGTCGCGACCAGGTACCGGTAAGCGCGCAAGCGTCGCGACCAGGTACCGGTAAGCGCGCAAGCGTCGCGACCAGGTACCGGTAAGCGCGCAAGCGTCGCGACCAGGTACCGGTAAGCGCGCAAGCGTCGCGACCAGGTACCGGTAAGCGCGCAAGCGTCGCGACCAGGTACCGGTAAGCGCGCAAGCGTCGCGACCAGGTACCGGTAAGCGCGCAAGCGTCGCGACCAGGTACCGGTAAGCGCGCAAGCGTCGCGACCAGGTACCGGTAAGCGCGCAAGCGTCGCGACCAGGTACCGGTAAGCGCGCAAGCGTCGCGACCAGGTACCGGTAAGCGCGCAAGCGTCGCGACCAGGTACCGGTAAGCGCGCAAGCGTCGCGACCAGGTACCGGTAAGCGCGCAAGCGTCGCGACCAGGTACCGGTAAGCGCGCAAGCGTCGCGACCAGGTACCGGTAAGCGCGCAAGCGTCGCGACCAGGTACCGGTAAGCGCGCAAGCGTCGCGACCAGGTACCGGTAAGCGCGCAAGCGTCGCGACCAGGTACCGGTAAGCGCGCAAGCGTCGCGACCAGGTACCGGTAAGCGCGCAAGCGTCGCGACCAGGTACCGGTAAGCGCGCAAGCGTCGCGACCAGGTACCGGTAAGCGCGCAAGCGTCGCGACCAGGTACCGGTAAGCGCGCAAGCGTCGCGACCAGGTACCGGTAAGCGCGCAAGCGTCGCGACCAGGTACCGGTAAGCGCGCAAGCGTCGCGACCAGGTACCGGTAAGCGCGCAAGCGTCGCGACCAGGTACCGGTAAGCGCACAAGCGTCGTAACCAGGTACCGGTAAGCGCACAAGTGTCGTGACCAGGTACCGGTAAGTATGGCTGCTTTATTCTGTGATGTTTTGGGGCTTTATGTCCTCTTTAGTGAATTACAAAAAGGGAATCCGTGCCGAAAATCACCAGCAGAGCATGAGGATATAAACCCCATCCAGATTCAGAGGAGATAGGAATGGCGGGAAACATATACAACAACCACAATGGGGGGAACCGCAATAACCAGGTCCAGTCTAATTCAGAGAGATGATGGGAACTGCAGCACTCGGCAGCGACCACTACACAAGGTACGAAGCTGGGCTGTTCCGCTCTCTACATCCGGCCACCATTGGAGCAGATTACAGCTCATCAGTAGGGGTACCCATGTATAACTAATAGCACAGACAAACCCTTTAAGAAACTTTTTTTTCCCTGTAATTCCTTCTCCTTTTTGGCTACAAAAGCGAAGGAAAAGCTTGCAGGATCCTTCCCGGCCACTACACAAATGTATGGAGCCTTGTCTCGACCTCTTCAGAATCAACTGATCATTGGAGGAGTCTACAGCCAGACCCATGCCCATCGCAAGGTCATGAATATTTTACACAGTTCTGAAAAACCCCTTTGAGTATTATCAAGGCAGAAGTTTTTGCAGCTTTTTTTTTAAAGCAGAGTATTCGGAGCAGAAAATATGCATTAATCCATTCTTATGAAGGGTGAAAAACGAGTGAAAACACTGCAAAAGCATAACAAAAGTGAGTGTATTGTAGGACTCTCTTTCCCCTGAGAACTAATTTTTCATGCAAAAAAAAAAAAAAATGCAATATGTGAACATACGCCAACTATTAACAAATGCCGTTCTGGAGTCTGGTATAGCTGGATATAACCCATTGAGTGTTACTCAGCTTTCCCAATAAGAAATCAGGCAAACACAGAAAACAGGAAATATGGCCAGGACTATATACTCCGACAGAACAGCTAATCTATATCCTTCACTTCCTAATAAGATATTCCACAATGTCCAGAAAACAAAACACGGCTCAGAACGGCTCAGAATCCATCGCAGCTCCAACTAAGGAACTTTTTAGAAGTCATGAGTAGCCCCCCCGTGAGACTGAACCAGGGGCCGTGTGACCGACACGATCATCAGACCAGTGGCCGCTGCATCAAAACGGAGAAAAGAAAAAAAAAAAAAGCAGCAATCAGACTTGGGGGCTGAAGGTAAAGCGATCAGCTCAGCACCATTGCTCCTCCATGCACAAAGCATCACGGGGACTCATCATGGAGGGATTGGTCTTGGTGGAGTTACTGCGCCCTGAAAATATTTTTTGGGGTTACGCACCGACATGGTCTAGATCTGCACCCCACTCTGAGGTGGTGATGGGTTACAACATACAGATGAACATTCCCAAACCCCAGCACTCACATCTAACCCGCTGGTGCGTTCCTTCACCCCTGGATCTTGGCTCTCTGCTGCCCACTTCCATTAGCATTCTCTCCGGAGCGCCCACCATGGGACATCTCTGCATTCACTCCCTGCCAACTTCCCGCTGCCCCTTATTTAATCATCAATGGAGGAACGTTTCTTCCAGGCAGCATTAACTAATGATTACACAACACGCCACGTAGTGTTCCCTACCCACCAGTATGGGGACACCACCAGCTCTCCTCACCTCCCATCATAGTGTTCCCTACACACCAGTATGGGGACACCACCAGCTCTCCTCACCTCCCATCATAGTGTTCCCTACACACCAGTATGGGGATACCACCAGCTCTCCTCACCTTCCATCATAGTGTTCCCTACACACCAGTATGGGGATACCACCAGCTCTCCTCACCTCCCATCATAGTGTTCCCTACACACCAATATGGGGACACCACCAGCTCTCCTCACCTCCCATCATAGTGTTCCCTACACACCAGTATGGGGATACCACCAGCTCTCCTCACCTCCCATCATAGTGTTCCCTACACACCAGTATGGGGATACCACCAGCTCTCCTCACCTCCCATCATAGTGTTCCCTACACACCAATATGGGGACACCACCAGCTCTCCTCACCTCCCATCATAGTGTTCCCTACACACCAATATGGGGACACCACCAGCTCTCCTCACCTCCCATCATAGTGTTCCCTACACACCAGTATGGGGATACCACCAGCTCTCCTCACCTCCCATCATAGTGTTCCCTACACACCAATATGGGGACACCACCAGCTCTCCTCACCTCCCATCATAGTGTTCCCTACACACCAGTATGGGGATACCACCAGCTCTCCTCACCTCCCATCATAGTGTTCCCTACACACCAGTATGGGGATACCACCAGCTCTCCTCACCTCCCATCATAGTGTTCCCTACACACCAGTATGGGGACAACACCAGCTCTCCTCACCTCCCATCATAGTGTTCCCTACCCACCAGTATGGAGACACCACCAGCTCTCCTCACCTCCCATCATAGTGTTCCCTACACACCAGTATGGTGACACCACCAGCTCTCCTCACCTCCCAGCGTAGTGTTCCCTACACACCAGTATGGAGACACCATCAGCTCTCCTCACCTCCCATCATAGTGTTCCCTACACACCAGTATGGGGACATCACTAGTTCTCACCTCCCATCGTAGTGTTCCCAACACACCAGTATGGGGACACCATCAGCTCTCCTCACCTCCCATCATAGTGTTCCCTACACACCAGTATGGAGACACCATCAGCTCTCCTCACCTCCGATCATAGTGTTCCCTACACACCAGTATGGGGACATCACTAGTTCTCACCTCCCATCATAGTGTTCCCTACACACCAGTATGGGGACACCACCAGCTCTCCTCACCTCCGATCATAGTGTTCCCTACACACCAATATGGGGACACCACCAGCTCTCCTCACCTCCCATCATAGTGTTCCCTACACACCAGTATGGGGACACCACCAGCTCCCCTCACCTCCCATCATACTGTTCCCTACCCACCAGTATGGTGACACCACCAGCTCTCCTCACCTCCCAGCGTAGTGTTCCCTACACACCAGTATGGAGACACCATCAGCTCTCCTCACCTCCGATCATAGTGTTCCCTACACACCAGTATGGGGACATCACTAGTTCTCACCTCCCATCATAGTGTTCCCTACACACCAGTATGGGGACACCACCAGCTCTCCTCACCTCCGATCATAGTGTTCCCTACACACCAATATGGGGACACCACCAGCTCTCCTCACCTCCCATCATAGTGTTCCCTACACACCAGTATGGGGATACCACCAGCTCTCCTCACCTCCCATCATAGTGTTCCCTACACACCAATATGGGGACACCACCAGCTCTCCTCACCTCCCATCATAGTGTTCCCTACACACCAGTATGGGGATACCACCAGCTCTCCTCACCTCCCATCATAGTGTTCCCTACACACCAGTATGGGGATACCACCAGCTCTCCTCACCTCCCATCATAGTGTTCCCTACACACCAGTATGGGGATACCACCAGCTCTCCTCACCTCCCATCATAGTGTTCCCTACACACCAGTATGGAGACACCATCAGCTCTCCTCACCTCCCATCATAGTGTTCCCTACACACCAATATGGGGACACCACCAGCTCTCCTCACCTCCCATCATAGTGTTCCCTACACACCAGTATGGGGATACCACCAGCTCTCCTCACCTCCCATCATAGTGTTCCCTACACACCAGTATGGAGACACCATCAGCTCTCCTCACCTCCGATCATAGTGTTCCCTACACACCAGTATGGGGACATCACTAGTTCTCACCTCCCATCATAGTGTTCCCTACACACCAGTATGGGGACACCACCAGCTCTCCTCACCTCCGATCATAGTGTTCCCTACACACCAATATGGGGACACCACCAGCTCTCCTCACCTCCCATCATAGTGTTCCCTACACACCAGTATGGGGATACCACCAGCTCTCCTCACCTCCCATCATAGTGTTCCCTACACACCAGTATGGAGACACCATCAGCTCTCCTCACCTCCCATCATAGTGTTCCCTACACACCAATATGGGGACACCACCAGCTCTCCTCACCTCCCATCATAGTGTTCCCTACACACCAGTATGGGGATACCACCAGCTCTCCTCACCTCCCATCATAGTGTTCCCTACACACCAGTATGGAGACACCATCAGCTCTCCTCACCTCCCATCATAGTGTTCCCTACACACCAATATGGGGACACCACCAGCTCTCCTCACCTCCCATCATAGTGTTCCCTACACACCAGTATGGGGATACCACCAGCTCTCCTCACCTCCCATCATAGTGTTCCCTACACACCAGTATGGGGATACCACCAGCTCTCCTCACCTCCCATGATAGTGTTCCCTACACACCAGTATGGTGACACCACCAGCTCTCCTCACCTCCCAGCGTAGTGTTCCCTACACACCAGTATGGGGACATCACTAGTTCTCACCTCCCATCGTAGTGTTCCCAACACACCAGTATGGGGACACCATCAGCTCTCCTCACCTCCCATCATAGTGTTCCCTACACACCAGTATGGAGACACCATCAGCTCTCCTCACCTCCGATCATAGTGTTCCCTACACACCAGTATGGGGACATCACTAGTTCTCACCTCCCATCATAGTGTTCCCTACACACCAGTATGGGGACATCACTAGTTCTCACCTCCCATCGTAGTGTTCCCAACACACCAGTATGGGGACACCACCAGCTCTCCTCACCTCCGATCATAGTGTTCCCTACACACCAATATGGGGACACCACCAGCTCTCCTCACCTCCCATCATAGTGTTCCCTACACACCAGTATGGGGACACCACCAGCTCCCCTCACCTCCCATCATACTGTTCCCTACCCACCAGTATGGTGACACCACCAGCTCTCCTCACCTCCCAGCGTAGTGTTCCCAACACACCAGTATGGGGACACCACCAGCTCTCCTCACCTCCCATCATAGTGTTCCCTACACACACCAGTATGGGGACACCACCAGCTCTCCTCACCTCCCATCATAGTGTTCCCTACACACCAGTATGGGGACACCACCAGCTCTCCTCACCTCCCATCATAGTGTTCCCTACACACACCAGTATGGAGACACCACCAGCTCTCCTCACCTCCCATCATGGTGTTCCCTACACACCAGTATGGGGACACCACCAGCTCTCCTCACCTCCCATCATAGTGTACCCTACACACCAGTATGGGGACACCAGCAGCTCTCCTCACCTCCCATCATAGTGTTCCCTACACACCAGTATGGGGACAACACCAGCTCTCCTCACCTCCCATCATAGTGTTCCCTACCCACCAGTATGGAGACACTACCAGCTCTCCTCACCTCCCATCATGGTGTTCCCTACCCACCAGTATGGGGACACCACCAGCTCTCCTCACCTCCCATCATAGTGTTCCCTACACACACCAGTATGGGGACACCACCAGCTCTCCTCACCTCCCATCATAGTGTTCCCTACCCACCAGTATGGGGACACCACCAGCTCTCCTCACCTCCCATCATAGTGTTCCCTACACACACCAGTATGGGGACACCACCAGCTCTCCTCACCTCCCATCATAGTGTTCCCTACACACACCAGTATGGGGACACCACCAGCTCTCCTCACCTCCCATCATAGTGTTCCCTGCCCACCAGTATGGGGACACCACCAGCTCTCCTCACCTCCCATCATAGTGTTCCCAGCACACCAGTATGGGGACACCACCAGCTCTCCTCACCTCCCAGCGTAGTGTTCCTTACACACCAGTATGAGGACACCACCAGCTCTCCTCACCTCCCAGTGTAGTGTTCCCTACACACCAGTATGGGGACACCACCAGCTCTCCTCACCTCCCATCATAGTGTTCCCAGCACACCAGTATGGGGACACCACCAGCTCTCCTCACCTCCCAGCGTAGTGTTCCCTACACACCAGTATGGGGACACCACCAGCTCTCCTCACCTCCCATCATAGTGTTCCCAGCACACCAGTATGGGGACACCACCAGCTCTCCTCACCTCCCAGCGTAGTGTTCCCTACACACCAGTATGAGGACACCACCAGCTCTCCTCACCTCCCAGTGTAGTGTTCCCTACACACCAGTATGGGGACACCACCAGCTCTCCTCACCTCCCATCATAGTGTTCCCAGCACACCAGTATGGGGACACCACCAGCAATCCTCACCTCCCAGCGTAGTGTTCCCTACACACCAGTATGGGGACACCACCAGCTCTCCTCACCTCCCAGTGTAGTGTTCCCTACACACCAGTATGGGGACACCACCAGCTCTCCTCACCTCCCAGCGTAGTGTTCCCTACACACCAGTATGGGGACACCACCAGCTCTCCTCACCTCCCATCATAGTGTTCCCAGCACACCAGTATGGGGACACCACCAGCAATCCTCACCTCCCAGCGTAGTGTTCCCTACACACCAGTATGGGGACACCACCAGCAATCCTCACCTCCCAGCGTAGTGTTCCCTACACACCAGTATGGGGACACCACCAGCTCTCCTCACCTCCCAGCGTAGTGTTCCCTACACACCAGTATGGGGACACCACCAGCAATCCTCACCTCCCAGCGTAGTGTTCCCTACCCACCAGTATGGGGACACCACCAGCTCTCCTAACCTCACAGCGTACATCCATACGGCTCCGCAGATATAACGGCTCCCGCTCTTCTGGGAGGGATTTCTACAAGAATTTGGAGGCATCTGTGGGAATTTTTCCCCATCACCCAGAAGAGCAGTTTTTTTGGTCAGACCCTGATATTGGGGGGAGGCCGCACTGAAATCTCTTGTCTAGTTGGATGAGGTCCGGGCTGTCAGGTTCTTCCACACCAAACCCATGTCTGTATGGAGCTTGTGCACATTCATGGAGAACAGAAGGGTCTTCCCCAAACTGTTCCTACAGAGATGGAAGCTACAATTGTCTTGTGACAAAGTATTAAGATTTCCTGTCACTAGAACTAAGGAGCCGAGGTCGCCCGCTTATAACAGCCCATAGTATTATCCCTCCTCCGCCATCTGTGGAGCGGGCACAATGCAGTCAGGGGGTAACGTCCTCCTGGAATCACCAAACCCAGACACCAGATAGTTAAGTGGGATCCATCACTGCACAGAACACGTCTCCTCCAGAGCCCAGTGGTGGCGGCTTTACACCACTCCATCCGACGCTCGGCATTGTGCTTGGTGATGTACGGCTGCATGCAGCTGACCGGCCATGAAGCTCCTGGCAAGGACGCAGTGTTTGTGCGGATGTTATACCAGAGGAGGTCCGGACTCTGCAGTTATGGGGTCAGCAGAGCGGTGGTGGCTTTTCTGCCCTCTGCTCCTCAGCACTCAGCCCCCCGCTCTATAACGTTACGGGGTCTCCTCTTCGTTTCTGAGTTGCTGCGGTTCCTTCCACTTCCCAATTATATCACTCACAGGTGATGGGGGAAGATTCAGGAGGAAGAAATGTCATGGACGGACTTGTTACCCCGGTGGCCCCCATTACAGGAACGCGCTGGTATCAGGAAGCTCTGCAGCACAGGTCCTGTCAGCGACAACACTACTGCCAGTCTTCTGTACTAGTAATCTGAGGGGGGACACTGAGCTGGGCCCCGTCACTAAAAACATGCATGTTAGATAGTGGAGTCGGGGTGTGATTACTTCTGCTCCCTCCACTTCAGATTAGCGCTTCTTCAGGAGCTGAGATTTAGCCCCTCCCATCGAGCACAGTAAGCCCCGCCTCTAGACTGGATTCACAGGCTTCAGCACTGGATAAGGGTAAAGACGTGCACCTATGTCCAGACTTCATAACCAATACCTATATAGGATCCCCCCAAATATACTGGAAGGTGGGATCCTCAAAATGCAGGAGACCGTTCACTGGTTAAAAAAGTGTCCAAACCCACAAAACTTGATTGTCCCCACAAATCCCACTGACCACCTCATCATGGATGTTATAGTAAAGGGTCAGCTAAGTGCTGCTGTGAATGGTCCAACAGGGGTCACGGCCGGGACACAAATCCTTCTGCAGACATTGCAGACAAACCCTGATAAAGTCACTATACACAAGGTTGTGCCTAAGTAAAGACAATTTATGGGCACCATAAAATAATTAGCTGTCACTGTGTCTGCAGCCTTTATAGCCAGTGCAGCCAGGGAGCCACGGGTCTGACACATCAGCGATAAGAGAGAGCGTCAGCTTCACTACCCGCCACATGACACTCATATCTGGGGCTCTATTTACCCAATATTTCACAAGTCATCAGAAACGATTACGGTGATTCATGTATTGCATCCGATAACACAGGGATCATCCACATGTGACACCGTGAGTAATCATCATGTGTGAGCTCAACTCCCCATCCTGTACAATCACTGATAACACAGGATCCACCATTCACAATAGGTGATGTCACAGCTCACCTCCTCCTCCTGTACAATGACTGATAACACCTCTATATACAGTAGAGTACACAGGATACACCATTCACAATAGATGACGTCACAGCTCACCTCCTCCCCCTCCACTTCGCCCGGGCAGAGTGTAAACTCCAGCCTACAGCAAGGTGATGGATATGTGACCATACAGCAACATCCTTACATAGTCTACATAATGCAGCTGGACAAGACATGTGTACTGTTACCAATCTCCAGACATTATGATATTTAGGATCTATCCTTTACACAGGTCATCAGTATCGGAAAGATGGGAGTCCAACAGCTGGCACCCCCATATATCAGCCAGATGGACCGGAACCTCTCAGTACGCCGTGCAGAGGTTGTTCCTGGGTACAGCAGCTCAGTACTTCACTAGGCTTTGTGGTGCTGTACCCAGGAGAGAGGAGGACGGCAAGGAAACAAAGTATCAGCACACACTACTTTCCAAGCACTATTCTGGGCCATAAAATGAATCAATGAAAAAGGCAGCTCCGGCACATGTCCGCAATTTGTAGCGGCAACCGACCCGATTTCCAACATGCCAATCTGAACCCAGCTCGCTTATTTCTTCCATGTGTCTCCTCTGGTGCTGCTAATCTGTGCTATTTGGGTAGGCTCCAATCAGTCTCCATCCCCCTCTGGCAGCCAACAAAATAGTTCCTTCCTACCTCTGCAGGAGAAGTCTTTTTGGCTCTACTTCTCTGCTGACAAGCAGGACAGATCTACAGGTCCTTCTCAAAAAATTAGCATATAGTGTTAAATTTCATTAATTACCATAATGTAATGATTACAATTAAACTTTCATATATTATAGATTCATTATCCACCAACTGAAATTTGTCAGGTCTTTTATTGTTTTAATACTGATGATTTTGGCATACAACTCCTGATAACCCAAAAAACCTGTCTCAATAAATTAGCATATCAAGAAAAGGTTCTCTAAACGACCTATTACCCTAATCTTCTGAATCAACTAATTAACTCTAAACACATGCAAAAGATACCTGAGGCTTTTATAAACTCCCTGCCTGGTTCATTACTCAAAACCCCCATCATGGGTAAAGGCCCCTTCACATTTAGCGACGCTGCAGCGATACCGACAACGATCCGAATCGCTGCAGCGTCGCTGTTTGGTCGCTGGAGAGCTGTCACACAGACCGCTCTCCAGCGACCAACGATGCCGGTAACCAGGGTAAACATCGGGTAACTAAGCGCAGGGCCGCGCTTAGTAACCCGATGTTTACCCTGGTTACCATGCTAAAAGTAAAAAAAAACAAACAGTACATACTTACCTACAGCCGTCTGTCCTCCAGCGCTGCGCTCTGCTTCTCTGCTCTCCTCCTGTACTGTCTGGGAGCCGGAAAGCAGAGCGGTGACGTCACCGCTCTGCTTTCCGGCTCACAGCCAGTACAGGAGGAGTGCAGAGCACAGCGCTGGAGGACAGACAGCTGTAGGTAAGTATGTACTGTTTGTTTTTTTTTACTTTTAGCATGGTAACCAGGGTAAACATCGGGTTACTAAGCGCGGCCCTGCGCTTAGTTACCCGATGTTTACCCTGGTTACCAGTGAAGACATCGCTGGATCGGTGTCACACACGCCGATCCAGCGATGTCTCCAGGGAGTCCAGCGACGAAATAAAGTTCTGGACTTTATTCAGCGACCAACGATCTCCCAGCAGGGGCCTGATCGTTGGTCGCTGTCACACATAACGATTTCATTAACGATATCGTTGCTACGTCACAAATAGCAACGATATCGTTAACAATATCGTTATGTGTGAAGGTACCTTAAGACTAGCGACCTGACAGATGTCAAGAAGGCCATCATTGACACCCTCAAGCAAGAGGGTAAGACCCAGAAAGAAATTTCTCAACAAATAGGCTGTTCCCAGAGTGCTGTATCAACGCACCTCAATGGTAAGTCTGTTGGAAGGAAACAATGTGGCAGAAAACGCTGTACAACGAGAAGAGGAGACCGGACCCTGAGGAAGATTGTGGAGAAGGACCGATTCCAGACCTTGGGGAACCTGAGGAAGCAGTGGACTGAGTCTGGTGTGGAAACATCCAGAGCCACCGTGCACAGGCGTGTGCAGGAAATGGGCTACAGGTGCCGCATTCCCCAGGTAAAGCCACTTTTGAACCATAAACAGCGGCAGAGGCGCCTGACCTGGGCTACAGAGAAGCAGCACTGGACTGTTGCTAAGTGGTCCCAAGTACTTTTTTCTGATGAAAGCAAATTTTGCATGTCATTCGGAAATCAAGGTGCCAGAGTCTGGAGGAAGACTGGGGAGAAGGAAATTCCAAAATGCCTGAAGTCCAGTGTCAAGTACCCACAGTCAGTGATGGTGTGGGGTGCCATGTCAGCTGCTGGTGTTGGTCCACTGTGTTTCATCAAGGGCAGGGTCAATGCAGCTAGCTATCAGGAGATTTTGGAGCACTTCATGCTTCCATCGGCTGAAATGCTTTATGGAGATGAAGATTTCATTTTTCAGCACGACCTGGCACCTGCTCACAGTGCCAAAACCACTGGTAAATGGTTTACTGACCATGGTATTATTGTGCTCAATTGGCCTGCCAACTCTCCTGACCTGAACCCCATAGAGAATCTGTGGGATATTGTGAAGAGAAAGTTGAGAGACGCAAGACCCAACACTCTGGATGAGCTTAAGGCCGCTATTGAAGCATCCTGGGCCTCCATAACATCTCAGCAGTGTCACAGGCTGATTGCCTCCATGCCACGCCGCATTGAAGCAGTCATTTCTGCCAAAGGATTCCCGACCAAGTATTGAGTGCATAACTCAACATTATTATTTGTTGGTTTTTTTGTTTGTTATTAAAAAACACTTTTATTTGATTGGATGGGTGAAATATGCTAATTTATTGAGACAGGTTTTTTTGGGTTATCAGGAGTTGTATGCCAAAATCATCAGTATTAAAACAATAAAAGACCTGACAAATTTCAGTTGGTGGATAATGAATCTATAATATATGAAAGTTTAATTGTAAATCATTACATTATGGTAAATAATGAAATTTAACACTATATGCTAATTTTTTGAGAAGGACCTGTATGGCGGTGAGGAGCCTGACGAGCGGCCACCAGCTCTCCGCTCACATAGCTGTACTCTGAGCACCATGAAATGTGAGGACTCTTCCATGAATACATTTGTAGTTCTATAACACGGGGCATATAATGGTGGGCAGCCCCTTCACCAGACATGGCGTGCAGTGCAGCAAGTCTTTCCGATTATTCTCACTTCATGCCAACACTACGTATAATAGAGCAGCTGAGCCGCGGCCGATGTCTGCTGATAACAGCGAGTAACCGGCAGCGTTCTACATACAAAGGAAGGTCATTATATGATAGGAAAACCCGATTATAAACCATGGAGCCTGTAATCAGCCCCGAAGCAGAGCGCACGCACTCCGCTAAGAGCAGCGCTGTCTGTGTGACCGTGTGTAACCTGCGGCCATTAGCGGCTTCAGTCATACACTGCACACGCAGGTCCTGATGATGACACACTCTTATGACAGATCGGACCGAAATATCAGGAAACTATGCCGACAAAACGACAAGATGATTGACAAGTTGTCTAAAGTGTCATCATCTCCGTTAAGCACGTCCTCTGGTCAGACCTGAAAATTTACATTTATCTGTAGCAATCAGCAAAACCCTCCCGGATTTTTTGGAACTGGCTTCTGTACTGCACCGTCCAGAGACTTGTATGTAACTTGCCCTAGCAGCGGGGGAGAACAAGCAGGGAGTGGAGTCAATGACCCAAACCAAAATGTCCCTGACTCCATAGTCACTACTGAGCATGTGCATAATTTATCTCCCCTTAGGCTGTGTTCACACGTTGCGGTTTTTTCCGAAAAAACCGCGGCAAACATTTCAAAAACCTGACCTGCACATCCAAACATAGACTGAGTGTGAACAGGTGCTGAACCCAGAGTCGCCAACTCGTATATAGTTAAGTAAAAAGGGCAGCACACTGCAGCGCCAAAACATGCAAACTTGAAAACACGAAATTTGAACTGCATTACTGCACTAGAAATATGAAAAATGAGAGCTTTTAGCGCATAAAAATGGCCATATTTATGTGTACCTGGTAGCCAATTTACGGCATCTCTCTTATACGAGGTCCTACGCTTGACCTACCTCACCGAGAATAAACGTCTCCATCTGAATGGGTACATGTGAAACCTCTTCTTGGACTCAAATTCTCTCTTTCTGTGGAGGGGTATTGGACCTACTATAATTAAAACACCTGTGGCTAGGAGGCGGGGAGTGCACGATCAGAAGGCTAAAGAATACATTTCAAAAACCTGACCTGCACATCCAAACATAGACACAGTGTGAACAGGTGCTGAACCCAGAGTCGCCAACTCGTATATAGTTAAGTAAAAAGGGCAGCACACTGCAGCGCCAAAACATGCAAACTTGAAAACACGAAATTTGAACTGCATTACTGCACTAGAAATATGAAAGACGTTTGGAGACGTTTATTCTCGGTGAGGTAGGTCAAGCGTAGGACCTCGTATAAGAGAGATGCCGTAAAGTGGCTACGAGGTACACATAAATATGGCCATTTTTATGCGCTAAAAGCTCTCATATTTCTAGTGCAGTAATGCAGTTCAAATTTCGTGTTTTCAAGTTTGCATGTTTTGGCGCTGCAGTGTGCTGCCCTTTTTACTTAACTAAAACCGCGGCAAAAACGCATGCGGTTTTCTTGCAGAAAATGTCCAGAATTCTCAGGAATTTTCTGCAAGAAATCCTGAACGTGTGCACATAGCCTAAAAGCCGAGATCCTCAGCTCAGGGACAGAACAGACACATCATAACTTTCCCAAATTCTTATGAAAAAGTTTACAGCACAAACTGCAGTGTACTACTGAACCAATAATATATTTTCAGAGTAGATCCATTTTATATTGACTCCACAGCCCTGGACATAAGGAGAGGTAGTTTATGTTGGCAAGGTGGTGGGAATGATGGAAAAGGGAGGAACTTAAAAAGACTAAGCAGAAAACTGTACAGATGAGCAATGGCTGGAAGAAGTGTTCATGGAGGTCTGGGCCAAACAGAGAAGATGAAGGAAGGGTCTTCTACAATCACTGCGCATAGTTAGTGATGAATCTTCTGAATGCTATATGCCACCATTTCATTTAAAAACCAAAATCCATCCAAGGACAATTTCCAAAGATCACAGCGACACCTCTCATGCCTTCCACCACCGTCCATGGACCCATTACACCTACACCTCTCATGCCTTCCACCACCATCCATGGACCCAATACACCTACACCTCTCGTGCCGTACACCACCGTCCATGGACCCATTATGCCTACACCTCTCATGCCTTACACCACCGTCCATGGACCCATTACGCCTACACCTCTCGTGCCTTACACCACCATCCATGGACCCATTACGCCTACACCTCTCGTGCCTTACACCACCATCCATGGACCCATTACGCCTACACCTCTCGTGCCTTCCACCACCGTCCATGGACCCATTATGCCTACACCTCTCGTGCCTTACACCACCATCCATGGACCCATTATGCCTACACCTCTCGTGCCTTACACCACCGTCCATGGACCCATTACGCCTAAACCTCTCGTGCCTTACACCACCGTCCATGGACCCATTACGCCTAAACCTCTGGTGCCTTACACCACCGTCCATGGACCCACTACGCCTAAACCTCTGGTGCCTTCCACCATCCATGTGCCCAGTTTGTTATTGCATTTGTACCCATTTTGCCTCTTTTGGTGTTTTTTGTCCATTTTTTTAGTTTTTTTTTTTTTCATATTCACTATTGTGGGTGAGGTTTGGGGGTTTACGGTGCAATTTGGCACAAAAAAAAACAAGTACCACAAAAAAAATTAAAGGGAGTTTAAGAAAAATGCCGAAAAGTAGTTGCAGACCCCAAGGCAAGACGTGCTCTAAAGTAAGAAATCCCTGAGCTCCTTCAGTTGTCCTCTTCCTTTAAGCACTTGCAAAACTTATTCTGATTTCCTAGTTTGATCCGTTGACCTGGGAAAGATGGGTCATAAAAATAAAAAAAAAAAAGTACAAAAGCAGCAGCTTATCAGATCCTAAAAAAAGGGAGCAGGATGAAGACTGGGGCTGTCAGGACTCTGAGAAAGCTGGGTGACTATCATTCTTCTTGTTAAAAGGGGCACATCCCTACACAATCAGCACTGACAGGACACAGTTCTTCTGCTCTAGAAAATCCCCCTCGACAACCATTTACGCCCATTTGCCAATTTATTCTTACACTTCCAGACGGAACAACAGGGGAATATCCGTAATAAATAACATGAAAAATGGTGACCTAGTCCAGCACACAATCTCCAACTTTCAAAGGAAAAAAAAAATTAAAAAGATGCAAAAAAAGTTTAAAAACATGACATCCTGAGAAAATAAGCCTAAACGTTTTGAACCCAGAGACATGTATGGTTCGCAACAAGCAGGATTTCTTTCCGGACGTCCAGTGTTTAAAGGGGCGTTTTTAGCATTCCTAATGGATCAAAAACAAAGTGTACTTAGAAATTTGGAAATTGAGTACAGGACAGGATTCCGATTGGGGACTCAGCCCTGCTTGCACATCTTCAGACGTCAAAGCCCCCCTCCCCAAACCCCCCGATCAGGTGAGCTGCACATTTATCTACTATATAAAGCTGAATGTGTGTGTGTGTGTGTGTGTGTGTGTGTGTGTGTGTGTGTGTGTGTGTGTGTGTGTGTGTGTGTGTGTGTGTGTGTGTGTGTCCGGGATTGGCATCTGCACCGTCGCAGCTACAGCCACAAAATTTTGCACAGTCACACATCTAGGCTATATTGTGAGGCGAAATTTTAACCCCGCGCTTTCCAATTCACCAAACTAATTTTCCCCTATGTACATAATGGGGAAAAGTGAAAAGAAAAGTGTTGGAGGCAAATTGACAGCTGCCAGATGTGAACAAGGGGGACTTAAAGAGTGAGAGCGATGGCGCCAAAGAGTATATACCGTACAGTTGCTAAGGTGGGGCCCCGACATGAGATACTCACCACACACGGGGATATGAACACACACACAAAATGCGCCACACACTACCACGTGCTTGAACACATATACCACCCTCAGGACACATTTCACCACACATACACCAACCTCACCACATAAAAGTCGCCGCTCAAAACTCGCCACGCGCAAAACTCGCCACATGCAAAAACTAGGCTCACGCAAAACTCGCCACAAGTGCAAAACTCACCTCATGGAAAACTCGCCACACGCAAAACTTGCACACGCGGAAAAATTGCCACATGCACAAAATTTGCAACACATGCAAAAGTTGCCTCACACAAAACTTGCACATACTCAAAAGGCACCAGACATAAAACTCACCACGCGCAAAACTCGCCATGCGCAAAACTTGCTGCACACAACTTGCTACACTAACCTGTCACATGCAACTCGACACACAAAAAGTTGCTACACACATGTTGCCACACAAAACTCATCTCACAAAAGTCGCTACATGCATGTCGCCACACACAACTTGACAAACGAAACTCGCCCTAAAACACACACAAGTCTGGTATTAGCCTTCAAAAATAAAAATCTACAGCAACAAAATTTTGCACAGTCACAGGTCTGGACCCTGAGAGCGTCATAGGCTACGTTGTGAGGTGAAATTTTAACCCCGCGCTTTCCAATTCACCAAACAATTTTGCCCCTATCTACATAATGGGGAAAAAGTGAAATGAAAAGTGTTGGAGGCGTCGCAGCTACAGCCACAAAATTTTGCACAGTCACACGTCTGGACCCTGAGAGCGTCATAGGCTATGTTGTGAGGTGAAATTTTAACCCCGCGCTTTCCAATTCACCAAACTAATTTTCCCCTATCTACATAATGGGGAAAAGTGAAAGGAAAAGTGTTGGAGGCGAATTGACAGCTGCCAGATGTGAACAAGGGGGACTTAAAGAATGAGAGCGATGGCGCCAAAGAGTATATACCGTACAGTTGCTAAGGTGGGGCCCCAACATGGGATACTCACCACACACGGGGATATGAACACACACACAAAATGCGCCACACACTACCACGTGCTTGAACACATATACCACCCTCAGCACACATTTCACCACACATACACCAACCTCGCCACATAAAAGTCGAAACACAAAAGTCGCCGCTCAAAACTCGCCACGCGCAAAACTCGCCACATGCAAAAACTAGGCTCACGCAAAACTCGCCACAAGTGCAAAACTCACCTCATGGAAAACTCGCCACACGCAAAACTTGCACACGCGGAAAAATTGCCACATGCACAAAATTTGCAACACATGCAAAAGTTGCCTCACACAAAACTTGCACATACTCAAAAGGCACCACACATAAAACTCACCACGCGCAAAACTCGCCATGCGCAAAACTTGCTGCACACAACTTGCTACACTAACCTGTTACATGCAACTCGACACACAAAAAGTTGCTACACGCATGTTGCTACACAAAACTCATCTCACAAAAGTCGCTACATGCATGTCGCCACACACAACTCAACACACACAACTTGACAAACGAAACTCGCCCTAAAACACACACAAGTCTGGTATTAGCCTTCAAAAATAAAAATCTGATTAATAAGCAGACGAACTACAAGAGCAACAAATGTACCATATAGGAAATACGGCAGCTGTCAGTCACATGACCTGTCTATTATGTGTATGTGTGAGCTAATATATACTGCCAGGGGGGAGGGCTTCCTGTTGGCTGGGTATTTATCAGGCTGCCAATTTATCTTACAAATACTGAGGTAAAAATACTGACCAAATAACGTGTGAACGCGGTCTAATACAGGAGGAGATGACACACAGGTATATACTATATACAGGGGAGATGACACACAGATATATACTATATACAGGAGAGATAGCACACAGGTATATACTATATAGAGGAGGAGATGACATACAGGTACATACTATATACAGAAGGAGATGACATACAGGTATATACTATATATAGGAGGAGACGACATACAGGTATATACTATATATAGGAGGAGATGACATACAGGTATATACTATATATAGGAGGAGATGGCATACAGGTATATACTATATACAGGGGAGATGACACACAGCAGGTATATACTATATACAGGGGAGATGACATACAGGTATATACTATATATAAGGGAGATGACAAACATGTATATACTGAGGTGAAAATGAGAGGTGTGAGGTGAAAATGAAAAGGTGTGAGTGCAAAATGAGAGGAGTGAGGGAAAATAGTGGAGTGATTGGAAAATGACAGATGTGAGGTCGAAATGACAAGTGTTGGGGGGAATGAGAGGAGTGAGGGAGAAAATGAGAGATGTGAGGGGGAAAATGAGAGGCGTGATGGGAAAATAAGAGAAGTGACGTGCTATAACTAACCACAGATATTTACTATGCCCAGGCAACGCCGGGCTCTTCAGCTAGTATAGAATAAAACGCAACATAATATTCAGAATAGGATGGAATAATATCAATTACCCTAAGACTGAGGAACACAAAAAGATATGAAACGCTAAAATACAAATATTGTACGGTAAATACAACCCTATAATACTGTATAATAGCACAGTATATATAGCACAATACTGTATATAACAAGGTATAAAATATACATACGGCATGTATTACAACATGCCATATAATGACACTAATAACAGCAATATAATACAACTAACATAACACTAATGTAACTCTGCAATACAACGTTATAACACTAAAATAATATCGCTGTAATGCCGCTATAACGTAAACTAAACTATAATACCGCTACAATGTAACGCTATACTATAACACTATAATACCGCTATGATGTAACACTATAATATCGCTATAATTTAGAACTATACCACTATAATATAATACTATTGATATAACACTAATACCGCTGCAATGCATGCTATAATATCGCTATAATGCAACACTATAATATAGTATTGCTAGAATGTAACAGAAAGCTATAATAATCACTACAATATAACACTAGAATATCGCTATATTACTATTATACTAGCACTATAATATAATACCGCAATATTGTAACGCTATACTATATTGCTATAATTTCACTATAAAGTAACTAATAT
This sequence comes from Ranitomeya imitator, assembly GCF_032444005.1. Taxonomy (NCBI): domain Eukaryota; kingdom Metazoa; phylum Chordata; class Amphibia; order Anura; family Dendrobatidae; genus Ranitomeya; species Ranitomeya imitator. The sequence goes on from NC_091284.1 coordinate 39,767,444, forward strand.
AATATCACTAATACCACTATAATGTAATACTATAATGTAGCGCCATGCCACAATACCGCTATAATGTAACCCCATGCCACAATACTGCTATAATGTAACGCCATGCCACAATACCGCTATAATGTAACGCCATGCCACAATACCGCTATAATGTAACGCCATGCCACAATACCGCTATAATGTAACGCCATGCTATAATACCGCTATAATGTAACGCCATGGTATAATACCGCTATAATGTAACGCCATGGTATAATACCGCTATAATGTAACGCCATGCTATAATACCGCTATAATGTAACGCCATGCTATAATACCGCTATAATGTAACGCCATGCTATAATACCGCTATAATGTAACGCCATACTGTAATACCGCTATAATGTAACGCCATGCTATAATACCGCTATAATGTAACGCCATGCGCTATAATACCGCTATAATGTAACGCCATGCGCTATAATACCGCTATAATGTAACGCCATGCTATAATACCGCTATAATGTAACGCCATGCGCTATAATACCGCTATAATGTAACGCCATGGTATAATACCGCTATAATGTAACGCCATACTGTAATACCGCTATAATGTAACGCCATGCTATAATACCGCTATAATGTAACGCCATGCTATAATACCGCTATAATGTAACGCCATGCTATAATACCGCTATAATGTAACGCCATGGTATAATACCGCTATAATGTAACGCCATGCTATAATACCGCTATAATGTAACCCCATACTGTAATACCGCTATAATGTAACGCCATGCTATAATACCGCTATAATGTAACGCCATGCTATAATACCGCTATAATGTAACGCCATGCTATAATACCGCTATAATGTAACGCCATGGTATAATACCGCTATAATGTAACGCCATGCTATAATACCGCTATAATGTAACGCCATGCGCTATAATACCGCTATAATGTAACGCCATGCTATAATACCGCTATAATGTAACCCCATACTGTAATACCGCTACGCTGTAATCCCATGAGATCACATCCCGCCGCTGAGGACCCTGTAGATCCCCTGAGCCATTTTCGGGTGTAACTGTTACCATTCCCGAGGACCCTGTAGACCCCTCCGGGCCACTTTTCGGGTGTCAGCGTTAGTTTGTCCGTTAACCCTTCCCTCCCCTCTGCACAGTATATAAACCAGGCAGCAGCCGGCGCTCACCGCCGCCTCCCCCATCCACGTTTGATGAATGAGTGCACACCCGTTTGGGGTCACCCCGCAGGCCTCTCACCTCATAGCGCTCGGCGCACGCAGTGTGGGTCCCGGGCCGGGCTCCTCAGGCAGAGCAGTGGCGGCTCCGGTGAGACATGAGCTCCGCTCTCGTTCCCTCACCCGCGGCTCCTCCCAGCTCCTACCTACTACGACGACGACACACCATAACCCGCTCGCTCTGACGCCCTGACGTCAAGCAACCAATCAGCTTCTGTCTAAGCCACGCCCCCTTCCTGCTTACGCCTATCAGAAGCTTCGTTCTATTCAGCGCGTCGTTGCGGCAACTGGCAAGCCACTGACGTCATCAGCGGGGAGCCCGAAGCACGTGATTGCGACAGCGGTTGTAGAGCGGCCATTTGTAATCCGGGCATAAAATCCTTCTTCCCGTCCTGACCCTTCACACGACACGGAGGAAGCAGCGGGAGGCTCCGGAGTGATTTCTTACAATCCATGGTTGGCATCACCGCTTTTGTTGTTTTATATCAGTGCCCGGGAACGGACTGTGACGGCTACTTTTTTTATCTGAGTATTAAAAATACGTTTTCACCAGGTCCTTATTCCCGGATATTGCAGAAAGCGAAGGAAATCCTGTCGCGATTGGAAGATTTTTACCACGAGAGCGGACTGGTAGAACAGACCTAAGGTATTTGACCCTTGCCAGAATGTAAAATGGCCGCTGGAGGGGTGGGGGCGTGTCACGTGATGTGTGACGTAGCAGCTGAAGCTGCTGTTTGTGCAGATGTTGCCCCGCCCTCTCTTGTCCCGTTACCCCTGACTACCCCGCCTCATCCACTACCAGGCTAAAAAATAAATGGTTGCTATGGGTGACGAAACCCCCAAAAATGATTTTGACACAGTTTTATTGCCTTTTTGGTATTCATTGTAAGACACAATAATAATAATACATAACTATTTTATTAGTTTGGACAAATCTGTGATTTTTTTTTAGACTTCCACATTTGTGTTCTCACATTTGGAAGTTATCACCCTATTCATAGGAGATAACTTACCGATTGCTTGGGGTCTGACCCCTGGGACCCCCAAGGTCTAAATATCCCCGTGTGAATAGAGCGGTGGTCGATCTGCAGCTCCATTCACTGATACGGGACCGCCGGAGATAGTGGAGCAGAGGTGGGGGTCCCACGGCTTGGACTTGATCATATAATTGCGTGATTGCCTACAGAATACGCTGCAATACTGTAATAGTGCAGTTGTCCAGGCGGGGTTCAGGTCTGCCGTCAATCTAAGTGACTGCAGACTTGTAAATCCTCACTTGGCACACAGTGCACACTGTAAGGATTCTCCGGGGCACTTTGTATCCGTGCAGTCACGTGCCGACTAGATGTGCGCGCACTCGCTCAATACAAGGTAACTGAGCTAGGCCAGACACGTCTAGTCGGAATGTGGCCGAACGTGCGCACATCTCATACCTGCTGTCAGATGACCGCCCGATCCCACCGTGAAGAGTCACAAGTCTGCAGTCACATAGAGTGACCTGAGACATGATCCCCAAGCCTGGACAACACCTTTAGGGGTTCCCGAAGTGGCCCACAAGCAGGACTCCATTGGACTAGTAACATGGGAGACACAGAGACTCCCATAACAAGCTCTCATCACCCTGCGAATCCATCGGGGAGAAGGGGGAAAACAATGGGAGTTGAAAGTGCCACACCAATACTTTCTAAACCCCCCTAGATGTAGCTTTCAGGGTTCACAGTGGCATCTAAATGGTTATATGATGGTGGTCAGAGCCAGTTCCAATCACATATGTCGTCTGTACAGCACAGCTGACACCTGCGCTCCATGAATTGAGTCCAGTCTGTATAGTAATGAGCGAGCATTCTCCGGTGCTAATGATGAATCTTGGGCGCGCTCGAAAAATATGATTGAGTCCCCCCAGCGGCATGTCTTGCCGCTGTTCGGCAGCCACAACACATGCAGGGTTTGTCTGTTAGGCAATCCCTGTATGTGGATACTCTGACATAGTATTTGAGTACGCCGAATGCACTCGGTCAGTACCTGAGCATGCTCAGATAACACCTTATCCCAGCACGCTCGCTCATCACTAATGATAATCATCTGCCGGAGCCTTTACCTTCATATTGGGGCTCATGCAGACGAGCGTGTGAATCGGACCGGTGCTGTCTGATTTCTCACCGGATAGAACACAGACAGCACCCAATACTTTTTTTCATTGAGCGAAAAATTGCAGCGCTCGCTACCTTTTTGCATATATCTGACGGGGATTTTATTTTTGCATACAGGAAAAAACAAAAACCTCTTGATACACAGAAGGCAATTGTGTGAACAATGGTGCATATGTCTCCCCTGCGCCCATAAAGCGAACACACGCCCTTACAACACTGTAGCGACCATCCTGTCTTTTTCTGCCCACATTTCTTCTAAAAAATTTTTTTTTATAAATTTATAACTTAAAAAAAAAAATGCCCACCAGGGTACGTCATATAAAGATCACCCGCTTGGTGATCATTTTTTTTTATTACCAACGCGATAAAGGAAATATTTGCTACAAATACACCAATAATAAAGCGAAGAAATAAAAAAAGTAAAAAAAAAAAAAAAAAAAAAAGGCTCAGTTTCTATTGGCTGCTGTGATATTTGATGCCTGCAGTGTCCATGGAGGGTTAATGGCTGCTCTCCACCCTCGCTGCTCTCCGCTCCTCCTCTTCCACTTTCTTCCAAACCCATTCAGCAGCAAAAAAAATAGAGATTTGACTTCTCCAGCTGAGAGGCGGCAGGGTGCGGAGAGGCCGCAGCGGCGGACGAGGGTTCCTGTCCTCCGCGCCTTGTCCTGCTGACACCGCATTCTAGATCTGTGTCGTTTTCTGTCGCCCTGGAATCCTGAGATCTGATCCAGACGGGTATCTAAACCGCGCTCCGTGCATTTCCTGAGTCTTACTACAGTCGCTCGCTTAAAAAAAAAATTAAAAAAATCCCCATATTTTTTATTTTTTTTTACCGTGGTGGCGCAATCTATGAAGAATGGCGCCAAGATGGATTTTGTCACCATGTAAAAAAAAAATAATAATGGAATATTTCACAGTTTTCTCCGAGCTGCTAAAAACTGCGTCTGGCATTTTTCAGTTTTGTCCTTTTATTCACAGGGTTTGTCCAGTTTTTGGTTGCATTTTTTTTTCTTACCTAAATGCATGTATTTTGGGCAAAAAAAAAAAATAATTTATGTGTTTAGGTTTTCATTAAAAATGTTGCACCGTTTGCCTTTGCCATCCTGTTTGTTGCATTGTTTATTGCTGAATGAGTTAACGGAGAATCAGTCAGTGAGCTCAGTCTGGCGGGAGAGTTTGCACATTTTTTTTTTTTTAAACCTTGATTTATGACCACATATAAGATGAATGAGCAGGAAAACGGCCTGTAAAAATGGTGGTGCAGAATTTTAAAGGGAATCTGTCACGTCAGAATAAAGCTATTAACCTGCAGATCTAGGGTTTAAAGGGGAAGGTGTTTGGCCGGCAGCCACCGCTTAGCACATAGTGAGTGGCAGCAGTGTGACTGACTGATGCACTGCAGAGCTGGCTGTCAGTCAGGTGGTCTTGGGGGTCCTGTGATTTTCCTATGACCATGCAGCAGGGACCCCCACGTCTGTGTTGCAGCTTTCTCCTATCTGGCTCACCCCGAATCCTCTCCTTGCTCCAGGTCGGCATGAAAGGGCTGTACTACAGAATTACCACCTCCCGGGATGAGGAGACATTTGTGTTTCAGGAAAGCGTAAGGATTCTCTCATTTCTGGAATATACATATTTTAAGTGCATTATTTCTTTCTTTTGTTTACCTATTCAGTTCTAGAACTTCACTATGTCTTTATCTTCCTCAGGATCCGGCGTCTTCACCCAGTGACTATCATGTGAAGCTACAAGTGAAAGCCTGCGCCCTGACCCCCATCAATACTAAGGTATCTGTCCAGTCAGCGTGGGACTGGAGCACCTGGGGCCCACCAGAGAAAATCATTCTTGGGGCCCACTATATAGCTACATAGAAATAAATACAAGACCACCTGTTGTGCGGTAAAACACGCTAATATCAGGGTATAATATAAGGTAGTACATGTCTTAATTATGTAGCAAGGGTTGGGGTAGCCCCCTCATAGAATGTAATCTAGCCACCTTACATAGTATAATTTAGCCCCCTCATAGGGTATAATACAGCACCCCACAAAATATAATGTAACCCCCTCATAGGGTATAATGCAGTCCCCCCCCCACCCCACAGAATATAATGTATCCCCCTCAGAATATTTTTGCAATCCTATCATAAGGTATAATCCATCCCCCTTCATAGGGTATAATGCAGCCCCCTGATAGGGTATAAGGTAGTTCCCCCACAGGGTATAATGCAGTCCCACATGGAAAATAATGTAGCCCCGCCATAGAATATAATCCAGCCCATATATATAATCTCCTCCTCATTCTCTGCTGCTCCTGACTCTGCTCTGGTATCAGCAACTGCACTGCAGTCAGCCTGACACACAGCGTGAACGCGATGAAGTGTGTTAGGCAAGTGTGTTGTCACAGCTCACCTCCTCCTGTACAATGACTGATAACACCTCTATATACAATAGATAACACAGGATCCACCATTCACAATAGATAATGTCACAGCTCACCTCCTCCTCCTGTACAATGACTGATAACACTTCTATATAGAGTAGATAACACAGGATCCACCATTCACAATAGGTGATATCACAGCTCACCTCCTCCTCCTGTACAATGACTGATAACACCTCTATATACAGTAGATAACACAGGATCCACCATTCACAATAGATGATGTCACAGCTCCCGTCCTCCTCCTCCTGTACAATGACTGATAACACCTCTATATACAGTAGATAACACAGGACCCACCATTCACAATAGATGATGTCACAGCTCACCTCCTCATGTGCAATGACTGATAACACCTCTATATACAGTAGATAACACAGGATCCACCATTCACAATAGATAATGTCACAGCTCACCTCCTCCTCCTGTACAATGACTGATAACACCTCTATATACAGTAGATAACACAGGACCCACCATTCACAATAGATGATGTCACAGCTCACCTCCCCCGCCTGTACAATGACTGATAACACCTCTATATACAGTAGATAACAGGATCCACCATTCACAACTGGTGATGTCACAGCTCAGCTCCTCCTCCTGTACAATGACTGATAACACCTCTATATACAGTAGATAACACAGGACCCACCATTCACAATAGATGATGTCACAGCTCACCTCCTCATGTGCAATGACTGATAACACCTCTATATACAGTAGATAACACAGGATCCACCATTCACAATAGATAATGTCACAGCTCACCTCCTCCTCCTGTACAATGACTGATAACACCTCTATATACAGTAAATAACACAGGATCCACCATTCACAATAGATGATGTCACAGCTCCCGTCCTCCTCCTCCTGTACAATGACTGATAACACCTCTATATACAGTAGATAACACAGGACCCACCATTCACAATAGATGATGTCACAGCTCACCTCCCCCGCCTGTACAATGACTGATAACACCTCTATATACAGTAGATAACAGGATCCACCATTCACAACTGGTGATGTCACAGCTCAGCTCCTCCTCCTGTACAATGACTGATAACACCTCTATATACAGTAGGTAACACAGGATCCACCATTCACAATAGATGATGTCACAGCTCCCGTCCTCCTCCTCCTGTACAATGACTGATAACACCTCTATATACAGTAGATAACACAGGACCCACCATTCACAATAGGTGATGTCACAGCTCACCTCCTCATGTGCAATGACTGATAACACCTCTATATACAGTAGATAACACAGGATCCACCATTCTCAATAGGTGATGTCACAGCTCACCTCCCCCTCCTGTACAATGACTGATAACACCTCTATATACAGTAGATAACAGGATCCACCATTCACAACTGGTGATGTCACAGCTCAGCTCCTCCTCCTGTACAATGACTGATAACACCTCTATATACAGTAGATAACACAGGATCCACCATTCACAATAGGTGGTGTCACAGCTCACCTCCTCCTCCTGTACAATGACTGATAACACCTCTATATACAGTAGATAACACAGGATCCACCATTCACAATAGGTGATATCACAGCTCACCTCCTCCTCCTCTTGTAGAATAACCTATTCGCAGATTACAGCATGTTCGGATACTGCTACATAATACAAACAAATCGGGTCTAGTTCAGTCTATTGCTGCTAATATCCTTGTGAAGATCATGAAGTCGGAGTCTAAAATTCGGCCTAGCGACTAGTGTGACATTTATTTTTCCTTTAAAAGTAGTGATATGTTAACAAAAAAAAGAGTAAAAACTGTAAAAATCAATCCCAGTGACATATAAACCTGATTTAAAGTCTAGGCCGTTTTTAGGACCATTCGCCCCCTAAGTTTCCCCAGGTGACACTTGCAGGTTTGCTTTGTGTTGCTGTGCTCTGTGTAGTGTGAATGTTCCTGGATAAGTGAAGTCATCGGATGTTTCCCCCATATTCAGCTCCTCTCAGCATTACAGCGGAGCACAGACTATGTGCCGGTGGGGAGAGATGTGGCCGGAGTGATCCTGGAAGGTGAGTGCAGGTGATTGGGTAAAATGGGTTTCTTTGTTTGAGTTTTATGCGTTTTACCTGCGGATTTTTCAAAAAAATCCGCCCAGAAATCCGCAACGTGTGCACATAGCTTAGTGTTTCAGTTTTGGGTTATTCGAGAATACTATTAGAATACGGAAGTCTCGCTAGCATTATACGTGTGTCCTTCTTACAAGGGTGGTGCACCCGTTCCTGGGAGTTACTACGTTAGCTCTTCCTGCAATAATGGCCCTAGCGAGGGTCACCGGGTTTTCCCTCTAGGCCGCAAGTCCTTCTGACAAAGTCTATCAAGGAACGTTGAGCTTCCTGTTTATCAACCGTCCCCCCACCCAACCTGTTGTCCTAACCCACGCCAACCCCTGTACCGTACCCTTATGGTTGGAAATGGCGGCCCGGCTCACTCGTGTCGTCCTTCTCTAACCTTAGGCGGACTTCTCTGGTCAACGTCTCCTTGTGGATCTTCAGTGCTTGACTGACGGTGGGTGTCTCCTAGGCTTGAGGAGGAGAGGGCTGGGTCCCAGCTCTTGACAGCCGCCGTCTGGGCTCTGGAACTTGACCGGTTTAGGGCAAAGATTCTGATCTTGACCGGCACAGTCTGGGCCCACGGTCTTGACCGGCACAGTCTGGGCCCACGGTCTTGACCGGCGCAGGTCGGGTCTTCAGGTCTTGACCGGCACAGTCTGGGCCCACGGTCTTGACCGGCGCAGGTCGGGTCTTCAGGTCTGGACCCACTGTCTTGACCGGCGCAGGTCGGGTCTTCAGGTCTTGACCGGCACAGTCTGGGCCCACGGTCTTGACCGGCGCATGTCGGGTCTTCAGGTCTTGACCGGCACAGTCTGGACCCACGGTCTTGACCGGCGCATGTCGGGTCTTCAGGTCTTGACCGGCACAGTCTGGGCCCACGGTCTTGACCGGCGCATGTCGGGTCTTCAGGTCTTGACCGGCACAGTCTGGACCCACGGTCTTGACCGGCGCAGGTCGGGTCTTCAGGTCTTGACCGGCACAGTCTGGACCCACGGTCTTGACCGGCGCATGTCGGGTCTTCAGGTCTTGACCGGTACAGTCTGGACCCACGGTCTTGACCGGCGCATGTCGGGTCTTCAGGTCTTGACCGGCACAGTCTGGACCCACGGTCTTGACCGGCGCATGTCGGGTCTTCAGGTCTTGACCGGCACAGTCTGGACCCACGGTCTTGACCGGCGCATGTCGGGTCTTCAGGTCTTGACCGGCACAGTCTGGACCCACGGTCTTGACCGGCGCATGTCGGGTCTTCAGGTCTTGACCGGCACAGTCTGGGCCCACGGTCTTGACCGGCGCATGTCGGGTCTTCAGGTCTTGACCGGCACAGTCTGGACCCACGGTCTTGACCGGCGCAGGTCGGGTCTTCAGGTCTTGATCGGCGTAGTCACGTCTTTGGATTTTGTCCAGGCCTTGACTGACGGCGGCCAGCACTCTGCTGTCACACACTCTCTGCTGAGGCCTGTCACACTGGCTTCAGTGTCGTCCCTGGTCCACGTCCGCACTGCTCCTCTCCTTGGCGCCAAATCCCTCCACGGTTTGGCGTGCAGGGCTTTTATGTCCAGGAATGCCTTCACCCAATGCACCTCACTAGATCCCGCAAATTAACATGTTACCTCTGCCTGTTGGTTTCGTCCAGCCAGCAAATGCCAGTCTTTTCCCACTAACGCCACATCATGCAGGGGCTCTACAGTATTATTGCTTCCTCTTACTCGTATGTATGGCCTCCGCTCCATTCATTGTCTATGGGACTGCCAAGAATGGCGCTCGACTATTTCCAGCGGTCCAATAGACAATGATCAGAGCATGTGAACCTCTGCTCATTCTTGGCATTGCAGAGCCCTGTTCTTCTGATTTTTTTTTTTTTTTTTTTTTTTTGGAAGGGGGGGGGGGGAATGAGCTGACTCTTTAGGGGAAAGAGCCATAAAGTAGATGTGAGTGGTAATCTCTATTTTAGTCTATGACATGTTTCAGAAACAGCTGAGCCATTTGTCCATCCGATTTAGAAACCCCAATACTCTATTGCAGAATTCTATGTTTAAGGGGGGATTCAGCACCCCAAACTATTTTACTACAGTGGACACAGCTACAAAGCCTGTATTTTATGTTATATGACCCTGCACATCGGTGCATTACATGATTTTATTGAAACTGTGTAATGCTCCTTTTCTCCTGCGGGGGAGCTGTAGGGAAATGAGTCATTTCAGATAATTGCTCAGGGGCCAGATAGAGGGGCACTCTATCCTCCGCATATTAGGAAGCCATCTACCGTAATAAAATTGTGTTGTCTGAAATCAACTATTCCTGTAGTTGGATCCCAAACGTATACCTGACATTAAAGGCAAATTTTTTTTTTATTTTTTTTTTTTACTCTAGTGGGACCTAAAGTATCCTTCTTTAAGCCAGATGATGAAGTTGTTGGTGAGTGTCCGAATTATGCCGAAAAGCAACCTAATGAGCGTTGTGTGGATTTGTTTGCATCGCTGGTCTGAAGTCAATTAATTTTTATAAAAAAAAAAAAATCTGTTACCGTTTTCGGTATGCATCTTCTGTGCCAAACTATGTGTCTCCGTGGTTATTAACTTCAAACACACCCTGTGCAGTCTGATCCTGGAGTCATGTGTTACTGCACTCACTTGGCTTCAGAGTTGTCCAGCCGCAGCAAAAGCATATGGAAATTAGATAAGCTAATATTCTTTATTATGAAAGTTCCACCAATGGCCGCATTTCTGCTGGAGTATACAACAGCTGCAGGCTTATGCTGAGGAAACTGTCTTGAGTGGTCAGCAGATGGCGCTTTTGTTATGCAGTGGGGAGCCTGCTGTCAATTGGTGCACCGTCAACAGAGCGGAAGAGAAGCCACTGCTCTGTCGACGTGAAATCAACGGAAACCGCTGGCAGGATATACAGTATATATATATATATATATATATATATATATATATATATATATATATATATATATATATATATTTTTTTTTTTTTTTTATTAATTTTGAGCATCTTTCATGCGCCACCGCAAGAGATGTTACTCCAGCCAGGGACTGGAATGTGCTTCTGTCGTAATTTATGCCACCTTTGTGGTGTAAATTGATGAATTTTACCTATTTCACCCGTACTCCTCTCCCTTTTCTAAAAGTTGTCAAAGATGGCCAGGACTGGAGTCAAAATGCCCCCCAAAATTTTTTTTTTTTTTTTTTTTTTTTTTAATTTTCCCAGATTCACATTGTGCAAAAAAATTTTTGCCAGAAAACTGCTTGATAAATCGGGATGATATTGTTTTAATCAGAAACTAATGACCGTTTTTTGGCATTGTTGCGAGTTCCGTTTTATAGGTTCGGGCTCATTTTCTGACCTCTCCATACAAGCCCTTTTTTTAAATATATTTTTGTCTTCATTCTTGGCCGATGCCGTCGTTATTGTAGATCTTTCAGGGGGATTGATCAGATGTGGGTTTGGTTATGGCCCAACTCAAATGTGACTATAGAAACGCATGGACATGAAGTTTATTACTATTCTATCTTACAGGGATTTTGCCTCTTGATTTTGAAGAGTCCGGCCTTTGTGACGTCATCTGGGTGCATGAGCATCATTTAGGTAAAGTAAAAGATTCTAATTTTCTTAAATGGAACCAGTCATCAAAAAAACAACAACAGTATTTGACTGCAACCATAGTGGTGTAATCTGCAGGAAAATACAATTAGACACCAGAATATACCGTATTTAAAAATGTAAGTGCAGGAAGTGCAGGTGCAGGGAGAAAATGTTATTCCCCCAGCAGCCGCTCTCTTAGAGTCATGGGGGCGGTGCCCCGGCTGTGAACAGTCAGCGCTCAGTACACTCTGAGTCACTGTAATGATTCCCTTGATGCTTGCCTGACATCCTGCTCCGCACGCTCGTCCTTTTAGCCAAGTGGGCATGGTCCACAAGGAGACTCCCATAGAGAAGATTTGAGGACCACTCCCACTTGCCTAAAAACATTGGATTTTTATACATGGAAGAAGAGGCCATATCTCAAGAACGGAGAGGCTGAGGAATAAATGAAAAATAATGTCGGATTCAGAAGAACAGTGACATTTTACACCGGGTTTAAAAAAAAAAAAAAAAAAAAAAAAGAATTATTTATGATAAGTAACTGACCACCCTGGTCAAATAAAATGATGTGTTGGTCATCTCGTAGTCCACCCTAGCTATAATTCTGGCTAGAGTCATCCAGTGGCCACAGATTCAATGCAGAATATCAAAAGCTATTTTTAGGGAAAACTAAAGTTTTTGTGTTTAAAAAAACAAAACAAAAAACAAATATATATATATATTGCATACAGTACAGACCAAAAGTTTGGACACACCTTCTCATTTAAAGATTTTTCTGTATTTTCCTGACTATGAAAATTGTACATTCACTCTGAAGGCATCAAAACTATGAATTAACACATGTGGAGTTATATCCTTAACAAAAAAGTGTGAAACAACTGAAAATCTGTCTTTTTTTGTTGTTTTTGCTCATCCTTCCTGTGTCAGCATAGTCTGTCCTCCCTCATCTGCTGCTGTATCCTGTGCTTCCTGTTCCAGGACCCCCGTCCTTCTCAGTATTTCCTGTCCAGGGTCATCTCCGTCGTTCCCTGACATTAATTCCTTCATCTGCATTGTATTAAAAGTTGTGGATGGCATCATGTCCTCTGTGGTCAACCTTATGAGCCAAAATGCTGTACTTTTAAAGAGGTTTCCAGAACTAGAGAAACGTAGCTACTTTCTCCCAAAACATACAGCGCCACGCCTGTCTATAGGTCACGCGTAGTATTGCAGCTTGCACTTAACTACTTTGATGGAGCTTAAATGCAATACCGACTCAGCCTGTAGACAGGTATGGCACTGTTTTTGGAAAGCCGATAAGTTTGTATTTTTTTCCATTCCTGGATAACCCCTCTAACTTTTTTTTTCTTTCTTTTCAGTAGGGTTGAGCGAAACAGGTCGGCACTTTTCAAAAGTCGCCGACTTTTAGCAAAGTCGGGTTTTGTGAAACCCGACCCGATCCCACTCTGGGATTGGGTCGGCGGTCGGCGATCTATATTCCAAAGTCGGGTTTCGTTATATATATATATATATATATATATATATATATATATATATATATATATATATATATATATATATATATATATATATATATATATATATATATATATATATATATATATGTGTATATATATATATACACATACACACACACACACACACACACACACACACACACACACATATATATATAATGTCATAGAAACACATATATATATTGTGATGCAGTGACTCCTGTGACAGCTAGGGGGCGCTGTGAGTGCTCTTTGGGATGTGCATGGAGGCATATTTATTGTGATAATGGTGGTGAAACAGTGACTGGCTCTGTTGTGAATGGCCGATATGTGTCGCAGAGGGAGTCTGCGTAGTAAGTCTGATGCAATGTTGTTGTTCTGGGACCTTTAGTCCCTCAAGTGTGTATATGTATGGTGTAGCTGTAAGGGAGACTTACTAGGCTAGTTGTGTGAGATGGGCGGGACAAACTAGCCACACATCCACACTCCCATCCAGGGGAGTGGTTAAGGGTATATAATGTGACCAGGGTGTGGGTCACATGGTCCTGTGTATGGTCGCTGTGAGTGACCTGTGTGGTTCCAGTGGAGGGTCCTGGAGAGCCTTCGTGTTGGGAGGTCCTGGGAGTAGGACCGGATCCCTGAATAGCACACTGAACCACCTGTGTTGAATTTCCTGGGAGTAGGAGTTCTGAATAGCACATGGTAGGGCTTTCGACCTGGTGAGCCGGGTGTGTTGGATTTCCTGGGCGTAGGAGTCCTGAATAGCACACTGTACAACCTGTGTTGAATTTCCTGGGAGTAGGAGTTCTGAATAGCACATGGTGGGACTTTGGACTTGCTAGTGGCCTGGGGTGTTGGACGAGGTCCTGAATAGCACCTGGACAGGTCACACATGTGGTTCATGTGGGGAAGCTACCGTCCTTCGGTGGGTCTGGACTGACTGAGATATGCCGGCCAGGCAAGTTGGTGAACCCCGTAAGGCAGCTTTCCCGGAGGAGTGGACTGACAAGGAGTCAGCAGGTGGAGCAGGAGCTCCCGTCAGGTACCTATACAGACTGTTGGTGCTTGTGATGTTCCATGAACTGTGTGGTCTCCCACGGTGACTGAACGGAGTGAGGTTCAGTGTGTTTGGAGACCGCGACCCAGTGTCATATGCGCTGTATGTGACTTGGGACATTAGTGAAGTGTACGGCGTATGGACACCCATGGTAACTGGGCGAAGTGAGAGGTCCAGCATGTTTAGTGTCTGTGAGACAAAGCCGTAAACATGAGTTAAAACCGTAATGTCGTATGTTGGTGCCTGTTGTGCTCCATGGACATTGATGAAGTGTACGGCGTACGGACACCCATGGGAACTGGACGAAGTGAGAGGTCCAGCATGTTTAGTGTCCGTGAGACAAAGCCGTAAATGAAGTGTTAAGACAAAGCTGCAAGTTAACATCACCAGTTGGTGCCTATTGTGTTCTATGGAATGTATAATATGAACTGTGCATAACCCGGTTTATGACACTTTAATAAACCGCATGGACTGTTTTGTGTTCAAAAATCGTGCCTGACTACGTCAATCCCGTGCCAAGCGAGTGTCCCCCAATACACTTAGTGAGAGCAATCTTACAATATATATTTATATTTCCTTCAGCGCGATATAGCAGAAAAGCCGGTAATTCAATTACCGGCTTTTCATTTCTCCTGCCAAAACCCGACATGATATGAGACCTGGTTTACATACAATAAACCATCTCATATCCCCCTTTTTTTTGCATATTCCACACTACTAATGCATTTGTCACCATCCACCTCTCGTGTCTCCCCTTTTCCTCATAGTCTGTAGCTTGCGAGCAGGGCCCTCATTCCTCTTGGTATCTATTTTGAACTGTGATTTCTGTTATGCTGTAATGTCTATTGTCTGTACAAGTCCCCTCTATAGTTTGTAAAGCGCTACGGAATATGCTGGCGCTATATAAATAAAAATTATTATTATTATTATTATAGTAGTGTGTATATGCAAAATTTCAGCGCTCTAGCTCTTAAATTTAAGGGTTAAATCGCGGAAAAAATTGGCGTGGGCTCCCGCGCAATTTTCTCCGCCATAGTAAAGCCAGTGACTGAGGGCATATATTAATAGCCTGGAGAGGGTCCACGGTGTTTTTGGCCCCCCTGGCTAAAACCTTCTGCCCCCAGCCACCCCAGAAAAGGCACATCTGGAAGATGCACCTATTCTGGCACTTGGCCACTCTCTTCCCATTCCCGTGTAGCGGTGGGATATGGGGTAATGAAGGGTTAATGCCACCTTGCTATTGTAAGGTGACATTAAGCCAGATTAATAATGGAGAGGCGTCAATTCTGACACCTATCCATTATTAATCCATTTGCATTAAATGGTTAAAAAAAACACACACATTATTAGGCCGGCGTCACACTCGGCGTAAGACAATACGGTCCGTATTTTACGGCCGTAATACGCTGAAAAGTCCCCAAAATAGTGGTCCGTAGCTCCTCCGTAGGCAGGGTGTTTCAGCGTTTTTTGCGCATGGCATCCTCCGTATGTAATCCGTACTGCGAGATTTTCTCGCAGGTTTGCAAAACCGACATACGGACATACAAGGGATCCATGTGCTCAAAAAATAATAAAAACATACAGTGGGGCAAAAAAGTATTTAGTCAGTCAGCAATAGTGCAAGTTCCACCACTTAAAAAGATGAGAGGCGTCTGTAATTTACATCATAGGTAGACCTCAACTATGGGAGATAAACTGAGAAAAAAAATCCAGAAAATCACATTGTCTGTTTTTTTAACATTTTATTTGCATATTATGGTGGAAAATAAGTATTTGGTCAGAAACAAAATTTCACCTCAATACTTTGTAATATATCCTTTGTTGGCAATGACAGAGGTCAAACGTTTTCTGTAAGTCTTCACAAGGTTGCCACACACTGTTGTTGGTATGTTGGCCCATTCCTCCATGCAGATCTCCTCTAGAGCAGTGATGTTTTTGGCTTTTCGCTTGGCAACACGGACTTTCAACTCCCTCCAAAGGTTTTCTATAGGGTTGAGATCTGGAGACTGGCTAGGCCACTCCAGGACCTTGAAATGCTTCTTACGAAGCCACTCCTTCGTTGCTCTGGCGGTGTGCTTTGGATCATTGTCATGTTGAAAGACTCAGCCACGTTTCATCTTCAATGCCCTTGCTGATGGAAGGAGGTTTGCACTCAAAATCTCACGATACATGGCCCCATTCATTCTTTCATGTACCCGGATCAGTCGTCCTGGCCCCTTTGCAGAGAAACAGCCCCAAAGCATGATGTTTCCACCACCATACTTTACAGTAGGTATTGTGTTTGATGGATGCAACTCAGTATTCTTTTTCCTCCAAACACGACAAGTTGTGTTTCTACCAAACAGTTCCAGTTTGGTTTCATCAGACCATAGGACATTCTCCCAAAACTCCTCTGGATCATCCAAATGCTCTCTTTTTTTTTTTTTATCAGATAAATTTTTATTGAACATAATAAATGTTATCTATTCATACAACAAAGTGCATTTGTGTTTTTCATTTTAACAAGAAAATATACCCCTTCTCCCCCCTCCCTCCTTCATATAACCAACCCCAACTTCCCCCCCTCCTCCCCAAGAAGATCATTTTTATTACAGACAAATTGTATTATTAACATTATTTATCACAACCTCTTAATCATTCCCATTTAGCCATGGCTGCCATAGCTTTTGAAAAAAACCCATCCTATTCCTCTTGGTATAAATGCTTTTTTCGAGCTGGACAATATGATTCACCTGTGCGGTAAATTCTCGTCTGGTTGGAGGTTCCTCCCTAATCCAGTATCTCGCAATCACTTTCCTTGCAACGAAGAGCAATCTAGCTATTGCCATTTTGGCAGTTTCATCGGCCGACAACTCCTCCACATACCCAAGTATACAAACCACTGGATCCCTGGGAATCGCACATCCATAAAGCACTCCAATTTGGTTCAACACTGCTACCCAATATGAAAAGAGCCTGGGGCACACCCACAACATGTGGAGCATACCCGCCTCAGTCTGAGTGCACCTAGGGCACTCAGAATCCAATCTCACTCCGGCTTTGAACAGCAAGTCGGGTGTCCTATAGACCCTATTAACCACATACAATTGCGAGAGCCTCCCAGGCTCACTCATTGACAATTTAGGTATGTATTCCAGAATAGACCCCCATTTGTCATCGTCTATTTCCCCCAGTTCGGCCTCCCATTTTCCTCTAGCTTTAATCGGGTAATCCTCCAAAAATGTGTGTAGTAAATCCCCATATACTTCCGATATAGCCCCCTTTGTTCCATTGTTATTTAGAATACAGTCTAACATGAGATCTTTCTGAACCACTATGGGCCCCCTCTTCCTCTGTGCCTGAAAAGCGTGCTGAACTCTCCTATATTGATACCATTTTAATCCCGGAAACTGAAATTCCTGCCGAAGCGCATCATAAGATCTAAGACTCCCACTGTGAATCAATTGTCCTAATAGCCTAATACCCTTTTCTCTCCATTCTCCCATTCCTTCCATATGGTTAAATTCTTGAAGAGATGAGTTATCCCAGATAGGTGAAAATTCCGTGAAGCCCCCAATTCCCCTAATACGCTTCAGCATCTGCCATACTCTATGAATTAAATTCATGGTGGGAAAGCCGTTCCCCAATTTCCTAAATAGTCCTGATTCCAGACCCAAACTCAAGGGCCATACCCCGCTAATATGCACCAGACTACTGTGACCCATTTCTTCCACTAACCCTTTCCCCCATCCCCTAAGATGTTGGCTCTGTGCAGCCAGAAAGTACAACCATGGGTTGGGTAACGCAAGCCCCCCCTCATCCTTGGGTCTCTGCAAAGTCTCCTGCCTAATCCTCGGGCTCTTCTTTCCCCACACCAACTCTCCAAACATCGATTTCAGCTTACGGAATGTTCTCATCGGGATCCATACCGGAGAATTATGTAGGACATACAAGATCTGAGGCATCACCACCATCTTAAGGAGATTTACTCTTCCTACCACTGACAAATTTAGCTTACTCCAAGCTGAGATCTTAGTGCGTATCTTAGTTACTAAAGGCTCGAGATTAAGTTCCTCAAATCTAGTTAAGGGAAGAGTTACCTGAATCCCCAAATATTTAAACTGAGTGACCACCCTTAATTTTGTATCTTCTTCCACCTCCCTTGTACAATCCACTTCTCTATCTATCTGCATAACGCTCGATTTGTCCCAATTAATAACTAGCCCTGAAATTTGCCCAAATCTCTCGATTAATGCTATTACATTTCTTAGTGGTTCCCCAGAGCTCTCAAGGAAAAGCAGTATGTCATCTGCATATAAGGCGATTTTTTCCTCCATCTTCCCATATAAAAACCCTTTCACCATTTGAGACCGTCTGATAGTCGCTGCCAGTGGTTCCACCGCCAAAGCAAATAGCAGCGGGGACAACGGGCACCCCTGCCTTGTACCTCTAAAAAGCTGAAAGCTGTCTGACATCATATTGTTCACCCTGATTTTGGCCACCGGAGAGGAGTATAGGAGTCTCACCCATGACACAAAGACTGGCCCAAACCCACAACGACTCAGCACCGACCACAGGTATTGCCATTCTATACTATCAAAGGCCTTGTGTGCATCGAGGGAAACCACCACTCTCTTGCCAGCATTATCAGCCGGTATTTGCATATTAAGAAATAGCCTTCTCAAGTTAATGGCAGTTGATTTATTAGGCATAAAGCCTGATTGGTCCAAATGAACCACTTTTTCTATCACCCGGGTCAGCCTGTTCGCCAGGGCCTTAGCCAGAATCTTGATATCTGTCGTTAGGAGTGATATCGGCCTATATGACTCCGGCAATCTTGGGTTCTTGTCTGGTTTGGGGATGACCACAATAATGGCCTCCCTCATGGAATCAGGCAATATACCCCTCTCCAGTGACTCCTCAAAGACCTCCAACAACTGAGCCATCAGCTCCTCAGCAAAGTTGCCGTATAGTTCGACAGGAATGCCGTCCGCCCCCGGTGCCTTCCCTCCCGCCATGGACCTCAAGGCCCCCTCCAATTCCTCCACCGTAAACGGCCTATCCAACCATTCTCTATCCTCTGTCTCTATTCTAGGCAAGTCTGCCACCTCTAAAAACCTGTCAATTTCTTCTTCTCCCTGTTCCAATCGTGATGTATATAGTTTGCTGTAAAAACCCTTAAATCCTTCCATAATTTGGGCCCCCTGTGTAACAATACTGCCATTTTCCAATTCTAGGGCATGTACATGTGCCGATTCCCTTTGCGCCGATGCCACCACCGACAGCAGATGCCCCACTTTCTCTCCCTCCGCATAAAATGCCTCTCTTTGGAAATTCCTTGTCCTTTCTGCTCTACGTAAGTGTAACTTATTCACCTCCTCCTGAGCCTTCTTCATACGTTTTATGGTGTCCTGTGAGCGCAGATCATTCAATGCAGCCTCCGCTACCTTCAATTCTTCCATTATCGCTTTATCAGATTCCCTTGTTCGTGTTTTGTGCCTAGATATCTCTCTAAATAATATCCCCCTCAAGAATGCCTTCATGGTATCCCACACCACATATTTCGCTGCACTACCTTTATTAATTTGAAAGAACTCCTCCAGCTCCTCCCCTATCTTTCCCATATCCAGAATTTGCAACCAGAAAGGGTTAATTTTCCACCCCCGCTTAGCTATCTCCCCCTGGCTTTCAATTTTCAGTGTTACCACAAGCGGACTATGGTCCGAGACTACCCTAGCCATATATGCCACCTCCTCCACTAGCCCGTCCATTCCTTCATTGCCCAGGGCCAAATCGATGCGAGACAACGAGCCATATGTCGCCGAATAGCAGGAAAAGCAGTACGTGTCAGTGTTACGGACTCTCCACAGATCCCTCCATGCTACTTCTTTCAAATAACTACCAAACGCTGTCTCATTCCCTTCCGCCCTCAGCTGTGCGTGTTGACCCTTATCCCAGTGATCGTTAATAATGTTATTGACATCTCCCAATATAAGCAAAGGAACTCCTCCCCATCTACCGGCTATATTAAGAATTTCCTGCAGTTTTTTCCCCGAGTACGGTGGAGGAATATATACCGACACTACACATATCAGTTTAGCGAATACTTTACACACTAGGAATACATATTGTCCATCACTGTCAATCGTCACCTCCACCTCCTCAAACGGTACGTTCGTGTGCACCAGAATCGACACCCCTCTAGCATAGTTCGAGAACGTCGCATGGTACGCCCTCCTCACCCATCTTTTATGCAGTATATCCACTTTTTCTTTTACTAAATGGGTTTCCTGAAGGCATATCAGCGAGGGCCTCTGTTTCAAGATATATTGCAAAATCGCCGTACGCTTTGTATTGTTTGATAGACCTCTAATGTTCCAGCTCAAAATTTTAACTTTATCTCCCATCATATTGCCAAACAATGAAAATATTCTTCTCCCATCCTTTGATCTTCTTCCCCCCTCCCCTAAACTGACCCCTCCCCCCCCAAACCTCCCCCCCATCCCTCATTATTACAAATTAACCTAAACCTTACCTCTCCCTCCCTCAATAACCTCCTCCCTCACAAAACTCCTACTCCCTCTCTATATGAGAAAAAGGGGAACGTACTAACACTCCTATCAGTGACTTAGAATCCGACACTCACCCACAATAAATTTCCCACTATTCAACAGTCGTTCCCCTCCCCCCGCCCATCTGAAACATAATGTAAAAACAGTTGCGCCGCCGAACACAACCAAAGCGCACTAGTCCTTCAAAACAAGTTACTCCAGTATTCTGTCACAGTGAACCCGTAGCTCAGTTAATTCTGTCAGATGAACACTTTAGACAGAAAATCACTCCTGATCCTCCTCAGCGGTTCCCTTCCGCTTCAATACGCTTCGCGTTCAGATCCAACCAGTGTGACACTTCCTCAGGGCTCTGGAAAAAGTGGACCTTATCCATAGCCACCACGCGTAGTTTTGCCGGATACAGCATAGAATAAGCCAGGCCCAGTTCACGCAGACGTCTTTTAGTCTCTCCAAACTTCATCCTAAGCCTCTGCACAATTGTGGAATAGTCAGGATAAATGGATACTCGATTTCCATCGATGGTTAATTCCTCCATATTCCTGGCCTTCCTCATCAGAATATCTCGGTCTCTATAATTCAGGATTTTAGCCAGAAAGGTCCTTGGAGGAGATCCAGGGGGCAAAGGTCTGGACGGCACCCTGTGCGCTCTTTCAACCGCGAATAACTTAGTGAGACTATCTCCTCCCACCTTAGTTTTCAACCATGTTTCAATAAATTCCGTGGGGTTGTTTCCTTCTGCCTTTTCAGGCACACCAACAATTCTCAAGTTATTCCTACGTGAGCGGTTCTCCAGATCGTCAGTTTTAAGCTCCAACTCTGAAATGCGCTGGATGTATTTTTTCTCCCTTTTAGTCATTTCGGCAATTTGGTCCTCCGCTCCCCCTACACGTTCCTCTAACAGTTCAACTCTCCCCTCCATTTTGTGCATGGCTGAGCGAAACGAGGAGACCTCCCCCTTCAGGCCATCCACCTGAGCAGTTAGGGTTGTTAAAGCAGTCTTGCAAGACAATATAGCAGAGAAAATGTCCCTCAGGGTCGGCTCCGCAGGCTCATCAATACATACAGTTCCCAGCTGTGCTGCACAATCCAGGGCCAGCCCAGCCCCCTTATCTAGTGGGGCATTGCTTATGGCTGGTGTTATGGTGGGTGCTATGCAGGATTCGCTCTCCACCACCTCCCTCTGTGCCCCAGCCTGCTCACCCGTCTGCTCCACTGAGTCCACTGCTCCTCCTGTCACCTCTCCTTCAGCTCCTTGCATCATCCGTCCTGCCTCCTCTGTTCTGGCAAACTGCTCCAGCTTTGCTAGTATTTCTAGCCGCTTCTGGTAAGCAGCGCCTGCCTTTGCCGCCTCCTCCGCTGCGCTGTCGGCGCCATCTTGGGAGCGCGTGCAGCCGGCCACCCCGGCTTCTTTCTGCCTTTTGCGCGTCATTTTCCCCCGGCTCCTGCAGCGCGCTTTTCGCTCTCCCTGCTCCCCGGCCACTCAGGAGCTGCTCCTCCGGTGTTTGGCGTTCGGCGGCGCCTTCAGAATCACTTAAATCTCCGTTCGGGCAGCGGGAGAGGTCCGGCAAGCGTCCTCTCACATCTCCTGCTAGGCCACCATCCAAATGCTCTCTAGCAAACTTCAGACGGGCCCGGACATGTACTGGCTTAAGCATTGGGACACGTCTGGCACTGCAGGATCTGAGTCCATGGTGGCATAGTGTGTTACTTATGGTAGGCCTTGTTACATTGGTCCCAGCTCTCTGCAGTTCATTCACTAGGTCCCCCCGCGTGGTTCTGGGATTTTTGCTCACCGTTCTTGTGATCATTCTGACCCCACGGGGTGGGATTTTGCGTGGAGCCCCAGATCGAGGGAGATTATCAGTGGTCTTGTATGTCTTCCATTTTCTAATTATTGCTCCCACTGTTGATTTCTTCACTCCAAGCTGGTTGGCTATTGCAGATTCAGTCTTCCCAGCCTGGTGCAGGGCTACAATTTTGTTTCTGGTGTCCTTTGACAGCTCTTTGGTCTTCACCATAGTGGAGTTTGGAGTCAGACTGTTTGAGGGTGTGCACAGGTGTCTTTTTATACTGATAACAAGTTTAAACAGGTGCCATTACTACAGGTAATGAGTGGAGGAAAGAGGAGACTCTTAAAGAAAAAGTTACAGGTCTGAGAGCCAGAAATCTTGATTGTTTGTTTCTGACCAAATACTTATTTTCCACCATAATATGCAAAAAAAATGATAAAAAAACAGACAATGTGATTTTCTGGATTTTTTTTTCTCAGTTTGTCTCCCATGGGTGAGGTCTACCTATGATGTAAATTACAGACGCCTCCCATCTTTTTAAGTGGTGGAACTTGCACTATTGCTGACTGACTAAATACTTTTTTGCCCCACTGTATGTACTGTGTGTGTGTATATATATATATATATATATATATATATATATATATATATATATATATATATATATATATATATCCTATTCTATGTGTACGCATTTATTCTACCTATTGGACTGTAAGCTGTCAGTGTGATTTTACTGTACACCGCACTGAATTACCGGCTTTTCTCTCCAACACCGCTGCGTATTTCTCGCAAGTCACACTGCTGGTCCGTGTGTAATCCGTATTTTTCGGGCCCCCATAGACTTGCATTGGCAATTTTTTTTTTTTTGCGCAATACGGTGACAAACGCAGCATGCTGCAATTTTCTACGGCCGTAGAAAGTCGTATAATACGGATCAGTAAAATACGGAAGATAGGAGCTGGGGCATAGAGAATAATTGGACCGTGTGTAATGCGTGTTTTACGGACGTATTTAATGCGCTCATACGTCCGTAAAACTCGCTAGTGTGACGCCGGCCTTAAAGTATTTTAATGAAATAAAAACACAGGTTGTTTTAATATTTTATTGTACGCTCAATCCACTGGCTGAAGACCCTCGCTCTGTAACAAATAAAAAATAATAAACCAACAATATACATACCCTCCATAGATCTGTAACGTCCCACGTTGTAAATCCATCTGAAGGGGTTAAAATATTTTACAGCCACGAGCTCTGCTAATGCAGCTGTGCTTGTGGCTGTAAACCCCAGCGAATGAAGGTAATGTAGGTCAATGACTTATAGTTACAAACGGTGTGTTTATTTCAATAAAATCCTTTTTAATAATGTGTGTGTGTTTTTTTTTTTAACTCTTTCATACAATTGGATTAATAATGGATAGGTGTCATAATTGACGCCTCTCCATTGTTAATCTGGCTTAATGTCACCTTACAATAGCAAGGTGGCATTAACCCTTCATTACCCCATATCCCACCGCTACACGGGAATGGGAAGAGAGTGGCCAAGTGCCAGAATAGGCGCATCTTCCAGATGTGCCTTTTCTGGGGTGGCTGGGGGCAGATATTTTTAGCCAGGGGGGGGGGGGGCAATAACCATGGACCCTCTCCAGGCTATTAATATCTGCCCTCAGTCACTGGCTTTACTACTCTGGCGGAGAAAATTGCGCGGGAGCCTGTTGTGAGTTCTGTTTTTGGGCTCCCTCTGGTGGTTACTGATGGTACTGGGTGACTTGTGTTCTCTGCGGTCTCTGGTGTCCACCTGTTCCATCAGGTTATGGGAGTTTGCTATTTAACCTGGCTTTTTTGTCATTTCCTCGCCGGCTATCAATGTAATCAGCGTGTCTTTTTACCTCTGCTCCCTGCGTCTGTTATCTTCAGGACAAGCTAAGTTTTGATTTTCCTGTTCCACGTTTTGCTTAATTTTTGTCTTAGTCCAGCTTGCAGATATGTGATTCCTTGCTGCTGGTTTCTCTAGTGGGCTGAAATTACTCCTCATGTTCCATGAGTTGGCACATGAGTTCAAGTAATTTCAGGATGGTTTTTTGAAGGGTTTTTCGCTGACCGCGCAGTTCACTTTTGTATCCTCTGCTATCTAGCTTTAGCGGGCCTCATTTTTGCTGATTCTATTTTCATAACTACGTATGTGCTTTCCTCTCATTTCACCGTTATTACATGTGGGGGGCTGCTATTTCTGTGGGGTGTTTCTCTGGAGGCAAGTGAGGTCTGTGTTTCTTCTTATAGGGGAAGTTAATCCTTCGGCTGGCGCGAGACGTCTAGGACTCATCGTAGGCACGTTCCCCGGCTACTGCTAGTTGTGTGTTTAGGTTCAGGATCGCGGTCAGCTCAGGTTCCATCACCCTAGAGCTTGTTTTGTTTTTGTGCTTGTCCTTTTGTGATCCCCTGCCATTGGGATCATGACAGGAGCCCACGCCAATTTTTTCTGCGATTTAACCCTTAAATTTAAGAGCTAGAGCGCCGAAATTTTGCACATACACACTACTAACATTGGTAGTGTGGAATATGCAATAAAAAGGGGGATATGACATGGTTTACTGTATGTAAACCATGTCTCATATCATGTCGGGTTTTGGCAGGAGAAATGAAAAGCCGGTAATTGAATTACCGGCTTTTCTGCTATATCGCCCTGAAGGGAATGTAAAAAAAAAAAACCCCATAGACTTACATTGGGTTTCGAGTTTCGGCCGATCCCCGACCCCGACTTTTCAATAGGATCGGCCGATTTCACTCAACCCGACTTTTGAGAAAGTCGGGTTTCGTGAAACCCGACTCGACTTTGAAAAACTAAAAGTCGCTCAACCCTACTTTTCAGCATGTAATCCACCGTGTGAGTTAGTGTGAGGATATTTATTTTGTAAACTGCACTCCTGCCGGTCGGGTAGATCTCTGCGCAGGGCAGTAGTATTGTGTCTGAGTGTACAACTTGTGATAATGGAGGCCGATGTACACACCGGATCATGTATGTAACCTAGGATTTATGGCCAATGCCAAAAAAAAAATCAAAACATTTGCAGACGCCCAAGAGAGGATTATGAGATACTCGAGGAAATTGACCCAAATTATGATCCCAGTCGGTGCACGTCAGCAGAACACGGTGTACTGAAGTCTCTTCACCTGAGTGTCAGCAGTGAACAAGTTAAAGGCGGGTGAACAGAGGTGTATGATAATGGACTACTAGATATGATGGTTGACCGCTATGTTAGCCCAATAGAATACATCATGCCCGATGAACCCATCTAATCAAGTGTGTTAATATATCGCCCGTTTTCCGCTCTGCTATCTCTATCACTTGTCTCGGGGCTGCTGGGTGGAGACTAACTGCTATGATGTCTACCATACACGGCACACAGACATGAGACTCCTGCTCTCATGTCTCTACATAGGACATGTTCAGAAGCAGCAGCGGCATGGAAGGCAATAATAGGTATTCAGCAGTGTAGCTGTGAATCCAGGATGAAATGAAACACTAGAAAATGGCAGTGTGATCTATCTGCCTCTTGTTCTCCTCCCACTTCCCCACTTCATAGACTTCAATAGGCAGCTGTAATCTGATCCCTCAGTGAGCTGGTAGTCTGTCAGACAGATTTTAGTAGTTTTTCCCATGGATGATAAGTTTTGGAGTGGAGAAACTGGCATATTTCTCTGATAATATATGAGTAAGTTTCTTGCATTCGCTTACACTATTTATTTTGTTTGAGACAACAGCGACCATTTCGTTAATTCCTGTGTCACATTCTCATTACCAGTCCATAAGCCGGATAAGGTGAGCTGGGTGGAGGCGGCAGGAACCGTACGGGATGGATTATGTGTCTATACTGCCCTGCATAGTCTGGCGCACCTGGCACCAGGAAAGTTTGTGCTGATACCCGATGGAGCAAGTGTACGTATCGCTCTGCCTTTATCCTATATTATTACTACGTTTATGGCCAAGGGGAAACGTGATGACACAGAATAAGAGCAGAGGAATCTCCCCCTGCCTAGCTGCCATCAGCCCACTCGGAAAGCCGGTGATAACCTCTTCACCAGTGGTAATGGATGTGTTTTGTTTAAAATCTACCATGTGGGCCTTTTTATTTAGTGCTAGTGTATATGGTCCTTACTAAAGGGTCATGGCTTGCAGAGTAATTATGCTGAGTAGCCTAAAGACATGCCCCTTGGCATCCTGTGAACCATGCTCCTTCGCGTTCTGTGAGCCACACCCCTCTTGGCATCCTGTGAGCCACGCCCCTCTTGGCATCCTGTGAGCCATGCCCCCAAGCGTCCTGTGAACCACGCCCCCAGTGTCCTGTGAACCACGCCCCCAGTGTCCTGTGAACCACGCCCCCAGTGTCCTGTGAACCACGCCCCCAGTGTCCTGTGAACCAC
Organism: Ranitomeya imitator; assembly: GCF_032444005.1. Taxonomy (NCBI): domain Eukaryota; kingdom Metazoa; phylum Chordata; class Amphibia; order Anura; family Dendrobatidae; genus Ranitomeya; species Ranitomeya imitator. Next base: position 39,794,267 of record NC_091284.1, read on the forward strand.
GCCCCCCTTGGCGTCCTGTGAGCCACGCCCCCCTTGGCGTCCTGTGAGCCACGCCCCCCTTGGCGTCCTGTGAGCCACGCCCCCCTTGGCGTCCTGTGAACCACGCCCCCCTTGGCGTCCTGTGAACCACGCCCCCCTTGGCGTCCTGTGAACCACGCCCCCCTTGGCGTCCTGTGAACCACGCCCCCCTTGGCATCCTGTGAACCACGCCCCTCTTGGCGTAATGTGAACCACGCCCCTCTTGGCGTAATGTGAACCACGCCCCTCTTGGCATCCTGTGAACCACACTCCCCTTGGTGTCCTGTTAAACATGCTCCCCCCGACATCCTGTGAACCACGCTCCCCCTTGGCATCCTGTGAACCACACTCCCCTTGGCATCCTGTGAACCACGCTCCCCCCTCTTGGCATCCTGTGAACCACGCCCCTCTTGGCATCCTGTGAACCACGCCCCTTTTGGCGTCCTGTGAACCACACCCCTTTTGGCGTCCTGTGAACCACACTCCCCTTGGTGTCCTGTTAAACATGCTCCCCCCGACATCCTGTGAACCACGCTCCCCCTTGGCGTCCTGTGAACCACGCTCCCCTTGGCGTCCTGTGAACCACGCCCCTCTTGGCGTCCTTTGAACCACGCCCCTCTTGGTGTCCTGTGAACCACGCTCCCCTTGGTGTCCTGTGAACCACGCCCCTCTTAGCGTCCTGTGAACCACACTCCCCTTGGTGTCCTGTTAAACATGCTCCCCCTGACATCCTGTGAACCACGCCCCTCTTGGCATCCTTTGAACGACGCCCCTCTTGGTGTCCTGTGAACCACGCTCCCCTTGGTGTCCTGTTAAACATGCTCCCCCTGACATCCTGTGAACCACGCCCCTCTTGGTGTCCTGTGAACCACGCTCCCCTTGGTGTCCTGTTAAACATGCTCCCCCTGACATCCTGTGAACCACGCCCCTCTTGGCGTCCTTTGAACCACGCCCCTCTTGGTGTCCTGTGAACCACGCTCCCCTTGGTGTCCTGTGAACCACGCCCCTCTTAGCGTCCTGTGAACCACACTCCCCTTGGTGTTCTGTCAAATATGCTCCCCCCCCGACATCCTGTTAACCACGCTCCCCCCCCCCCCCCTTGGCATCCTGTGAACCACGCCCCTATAATAGTGTTGTTGTTAATTTATTTTATTGCCATTTAATATTTTGATTACAAATTTCTTAATATTCCATTTTATTTTACTTTATGACATTTTTATTATGCTATATTATAATTAATCAAAATTGTATAGTAATAGTATAATATAAATATGGAAAAGAATCGAATAACCAAATAGAGAAGAGCAATAGGATACATTAATAACATTATTATTTTAATATTACTGATTAATATAGTGCAACATTAAAATGGCAAAAATACAATAAGACAAACCACATTAACTGGTAAGAGAAAAAAAACTAAAGAGATGACCTGGGATATAAGCTGGTGTGCGTGTAGCGCGTGCGTTCAGGTTACAGTGGCCACTAAACAGTCAAAACCTAAAATAAAAACACACTAAGCAAATGGTCACCGTGGTGTGGTGGGACGTCCGGCTTTCATGGCTTTTACGTCCTTTTTTTTTTTTTTAGCAGAATTATGTTATCTAAGTACCCTATATTATTTTCATGGACTATTGCTGTTTGTTTACTGCAGGGTATTTTATTTATTTTGTTTTTCTTAGGTTTTATTAAATAGTAATACTAGAAATGTAAAAATATCAATTATTTAATATCTTGGTGTGCCATTTTATTATTTTGCATTACTTTCATTTACTATTACATTTTTAATATAAATTGCAATAATCTGATGTAATAAAATATTGGGAATAAATGAACAATAATTTTGTGCATTATTATTTAATATTTTGATATCTTTTTTATATTCGACCTTTTTTTTTATTTTGCTTTTATTTTTATGTTCTACTATAAACTTTAAGCATTTAAATATTACTGATATTATATTATAATATATATTTATTTTTATTTTTTTTCCCAGCCGTTTGGCACGCTGGCTATTCAGCTGTCCCATCATAGAGGAGCCAGTGTGGTCACAACCGCACACAGCGAGAAGGACAAGCAGTATCTGGATAAAATAAGACCCCCTGTAGGTGAGATCTGCCGCTGTGTTCCTAGGTCTTGCTTTAGAAATATATTTTGGGATAATATGGAGACCCGTTCAGCAGTGTTTATTTTGAGGACCTTCCTACTGATGAGCCTGACAGCAGACATTATGGTTTTCAGACTTCTATATAAATCTGCATCAATCGAAAACGGCAGTCGCAGATAGAAGCGTTTGGCTTCTTGTTTGGGCGTTTTTAAGCTTAGGGCGAAACTAGGATCAATTATATTTTAGCTTTTTACTCTTCGTCACGACAGCACCCCACATGACAGCACCCCACATGAGGGAGAGGGATCCGCCCATAGGAACAGGAAACCTACAGAATAAAAGGAGGCGGTCCCCTCTCCTCCTCAGTTTAGGTTTCCTGTTCCTATGGGAATCCCAGGACGTACCTACAGAAGATCCCTGGGCCATACACCCGCCTGCGTCGGTCTCTGTAAGGAACGGCAGGGGCTGCGGTTCCAGTAGCAGCGGCGGGGGAGCCACTGTGTACAGCCTCCCCCCTCGTCTGATCGATAGCCATGGTCCGGGTCCAGTCACCGCTGGTCCGCCCGGCCCCATGAGGGCGCGCGCCCTCAAGCGGCCGGCTAAATAAAGCAGCCGCCGCATGGAGGAATGAGCGGCGCGTCTGACCCGGAAGTCGCTGGAGCACTTCCGGGTTCGGGCCGGGGAGGCAGGAGATTTGGCGCCATATTTAAAAGCTGCAGCGCTACTGTCGGCCGGTGTGTGGATGTGAGTATGGCTTCACCGGCCGACGAAACGCACCTTGTGGTACCAGAGCGCTCTCCTAGTAAGGAGAAAAGCGCCAGGAGCAGCATTAAAGAGGGTGGTCGTCAGGAGCGATCTTCCACTAGGCAAAAAGATCCCTCAAAGAATCCGCCTCCAGATCCAGTACCTGTCAGCTTCTCTGGGTGAGTGTAAAGACTTCTCTACCTATATGCTGATGTATGTTCCTCCTATGTCCCCTTCCTTCAGTCCAGGAAAAAAGCGCACAAGTCCAAGCACAAACAATGTGCTTTATGTATACAGCCCCTTCCAGACTCCTATATGAAGAGGTTATGCTCAGATTGCATCATACTGACCTTACGTCAAGAAAACATTATGACTCCATCTGACGTTAGAGCCATGATTCGAGAAGAGATGCAGGGACTGTCACAGGCTAGTATCCCTAGTTCCCACCAACCTAGCAGATCCCCATCTCCGGAAAACCCAGAATCAGAGGAGGTGCATAAGTCCTCAGATGAGTCGGAAACTCGGCCGAGTTCATCCGAAGATGAGGGGGGGCTGTGTCTGCCTAACAGCAGCGTGGACAACCTGGTGAAAGCAGTCAGAAACACGATGGGGTGCCCTGATGAGAAAGGGAAAAAATCAGCTCAGGACATCATGTTCGCGGGGTTAGGACAAAGGAAGCGCAGATCCTTTCCCGTTGTCGCAACTGTTAAAGAATTAATTAAAAAAGAGTGGGACAAACAGAGCGCCAGAGGTTTTCTACCATCTTCCTCTAAAAGGCGATATCCCTTTAGCGACGAGGAGCTGAATACTTGGTCGAAAGTGCCAAAAGTGGACGCAGCCGTAGCCTCAACCTCAAAACAGTCAGTCTTGCCTGTAGAGGATTCAGGGATGCTAACGGATCCGTTGGACCGTAAAGCAGAGGCCCTACTTAAAAAATCTTGGGAGGCCAATACAGGGGCATTCCGACCAGCCATCTCTGCTACCTGTACGGCGAGATCTCTGCTGGTTTGGATGGAACAACTGGAGGAGCAGATCAGAGGTAGAACTGCAAGAGACTCCATTCTACCAAAGATCCCTCTGATGAAGGAGGCTGTAGCATTCCTGGCAGACGCCTCAGTAGATTCGCTACGCCTAGCAGCCAGGTCAGCTGGCTTAACAAACACAGCCCGGCGAGCACTCTGGTTGAAGAACTGGAAAGGGGACGCACAGGCAAAGGCAAAGCTTTGTGCGCTCCCCTGCCAGGGTGAGTTCCTTTTCGGGAAGACTCTGGAGGAGATCTTAAAGAAAGCAGGAGAACGGAAGAAAGGTTTTCCTAATCAGTATCTTCCGTCTTACAGGAGAGCATTCAGAAGATGACCCTTTTCCCGGAGGCCGTTTGAGCAAAGGGATCGCTGGGAGGCGAAAGACCCTAAGCAAAAAGGAGCCCTGTTTACCGGATCTTACAACTCAAAACGTGGCAAGTACCGCTAACCTGGAAGTAGGCGGTAGATTAAAATTTTTTCTATCCAAGTGGGAACATATAACATCCAGCCGTTGGATATTGGACATTATAAGAGATGGCCTTAAATTAGAATTTTTTAGAATCCCTTGGGATTCTTTTATAATAACATCTCCAAAGGGACAAGAACAACAGGAGGCTCTAGAGTCCGAGATTATTTCTCTCCTATCTAAAAAAGTGTTGGTAGAGGTTCCCCAAGATCAAAGAGGAAGGGGATTTTACTCCCCTTTGTTTTTGATCAAAAAACCAGATGGTTCATTCAGAACCATCATTAATCTCAAGAAATTAAATTCCTTTCTATATAATCGAACTTTTAAAATGGAGTCTATTAGTTCTGCCATCAAGCTCTTGTTTCCTAGGTGTGTCATGGCCGGAATCGACCTAAAAGATGCCTATTATCATCTTCCCATACATGCCGAACATCAGCAGTACCTAAGGGTAGCAGTCATCCTGGCAGGACAGGTTCGTCACTTCCAGTATGTAGCAATGCCCTTTGGGCTTTCTATGGCTCCCCGCATCTTTACAAAGGTGATCCTGGAAGTGATGGCTCACTTACGCCAGCAGAACACTCTCATAATACCCTACCTGGATGATTTTCTTGTTATCGGAAATTCCATATCCCAATGTCAAATGCGGTTATCTAATGCGATCTCATCCTTGCAGGATCTAGGTTGGATCGTGAATTACGAAAAATCCAGGTTGAATCCAGACACCATCCAGATATTTCTGGGAATTCAACTAGATTCAGTAAGTCAGAGGAGTTTTCTGCCACAGTCAAAGAGAATAATTATTCAATCAAAGGTGTCAGAGGCAATATCAAAGCCCTGTATGACCCTGAGGAAGGCCATGTCCTTACTTGGATCACTGTCCTCATGTATACCAGCCGTGCTGTGGGCTCAATATCATACCCGTCAATTGCAGTATGAAATATTATCCATTCAAAAGGAAGTACGACATTTAGAGAGTAAAATCACTCTTTCCAGTGACGTAATTGAATCCCTAAGCTGGTGGTTAGACATGGATCACCTTTCAGGGGGTGTACCATGGATGATAAATCCCTCCAAAACAATTATCACTGACGCCAGCCCTGTGGGTTGGGGCGCACATATGGAAGATAATCTGATCCAAGACACCTGGAATCAGGCGGAGCTGGTGTATTCTTCAAATTGGAAAGAGTTAAAAGCAGTAGAATATGCCCTAAGTCATTTTCTTCCACAGGTTCAGGGAATGCACGTGAGAGTTCTGTCAGACAATTCCACCGCAGTGGCGTACATAAACCGTCAGGGAGGTACGCGATCAGGAACCCTGATGAACGTAGCAGCAAACATCCTCCAGTTGGCAGAGTTTCATCTTCCATCCTTAACAGCCCTGCACATCAAAGGGGCAGAAAACACCAAGGCGGACTACCTCAGCCGAAACAGGCTACGACAAGGGGAATGGTCGTTAAACAAGGACATATTCAACATGATAACAAAAGCATGGGGCGTACCCCAAATAGATCTGTTCGCCACAAGAGACAACAGACAGGTAAAGAGATTTGCTTCCCTGAACCTCATGGATCACCCAGACATGTTGGACTCCCTTCACCATCCTTGGAGCTTCAGGCTAGCGTACGCCTTCCCTCCAATGTCTGTGATACCTCTAGTGATCAGGAAGATCAGGAGGGACCAAGCCAGAGTAATCCTGATTGCTCCCTTCTGGCCAAAAAGACCATGGTTCTCGTGTCTCCAAAGCATGTCTCTATGCGATCCATGGATCCTTCCTTTACACAAGGAACTGTTGTCTCAGGGCCCATTTTTCCACCCGCAAGTGAAAGGTCTTCACTTGACGGCGTGGAATTTGAGAGGCAGTTGTTAAAATCTAGGGGGTTCTCGGAAAAACTAGTTAACACCCTATTGTTGAGTAGGAAGAGATCTACCACCCTATTATACAGTAGGGTATGGAAGAAGTTCTTAGATTTTCATACAAAACCATTCTCTAAGCAGATTCCGATAGTTCCGATTCTAGAGTTCCTACAAAAAGGTAGAGAATTAGGGTTATCGGTGAACACCCTAAAGGTTCAAGTCTCAGCTTTAGGAGCCTTGTATGGGGACAACATAGCAGCCAACAAGTGGGTCTCCAGGTTCATCAAATCCTGTGAACGTTCCAATCCGGTCCATATTCCCCGTCTACCTCCGTGGGATTTGAATTTAGTCTTAGAAGCCTTAACTGACTCCCCATTTGAGCCACTACATGCCATACCTCTAAAGGTCCTAACATACAAAGTCGCCTTATTGGTAGCCCTAACCTCAGCTAGAAGGGTTAGTGACATCCAGGCCCTATCGGCAGACCCACCTTTCTTAATGGTATTTCAGGATAGAATTGTCCTAAAACCTGATCCCTCATACCTCCCTAAGGTAGCATCCATCTATCACAGATCTCAGGAGATAATTCTGCCTTCTTTTTTTAATACACCTGTAACCCCAGAACAACATAAGTTGCACACCTTAGATGTCAGAAGAGCTATCCTGACATATATAGAGAGGTCTCAAACATGGAGGCAGAGTAGGGCTCTGTTTGTCTCCTTTCAGGGCCGCAAGAAAGGATATGGGGTCACAAAGGCTACCATTTCTCGATGGATCAGAGAAGCTATTTGTCTAGCCTACACATCAAGGGGCGAAATCCCACCAGTGGGGATTAAAGCGCATTCCACGCGGGCCATGGCTTCCTCTTGGGCGGAACATGCGGATGTACCGATCCACATGATATGTAAGGCCGCAACCTGGTCCACACCTTCTACCTTTTACAACCATTACAGACTTGACCTTTCTGCTTCCTCTGATTTGACCTTTGGTAGAGCTGTTCTTAGTACAGTAATCCCACCCAAATAATGAATCTCTGAAAATCTCTCATGTGGGGTGCTGTCGTGACGAAGAGTAAAAATCCGGATTACTTACCGGTAATGCTCTTTTAATGAGTCACGACAGCACCCATGTATTACCCTCCCTAAATTATGCACAGCACTTTCCCTTAAGTTCAAAGAAGTAATGGTTGTATAGGGTTAAGAATTTTTATGTTACTGAATAAGAATGAATACTAACACTTTTGCGGTTCCCTTTTTATACTCTGTAAACTAAACTGAGGAGGAGAGGGGACCGTCTCCTTTTATTCTGTAGGTTTCCTGTTCCTATGGGCGGATCCCTCTCTCTCATGTGGGGTGCTGTCATGTGGGGTGCTGTCGTGACTCATTAAAAGAGCATTACCGGTAAGTAATCCGGATTTTCTGCATCATTTATTGGTTTTCTGAAATCCACCTCCTCCATAAGATGCGATCGCCGTGTCCCCTATACTTTACACTGCAGCTCTGCTTTTTCAAACTGGCTGCTTTGTAAAAGACGACTTTCTATCCATGAGACCCAAGAACTAGAGTGACGAGAACCATCCAAAGTAAGCAAATGTGTCATCTTGTTTCCAGCCCGTGTTATAGACGTCTCTAAAGGCAACGTAAATCTGACCGAGAAAGGCATCGAGGAGACCGGAGGACTGGGGTTTGACGTAATCGTCGACGCTGGAGGTCAGTGATACCAGTCATCCCTTCCAGATCCTGATAAGTTTCCCGCAGCCGCTCTGATCAGCTCTAAATTGATGTTTTTTTTATTTATGATGTTTGTTGTTTTATTTTAAAGGGATATTTCAGTTTTAGCAAATTATTGTTATTCATTGCATGATATATATATATATATATATATATATATATATATATATATATATATATATATATATATATATATATATATATATATATAAATTTTATTTATTTTTTTTCATGTTTCCCATATTCTTTCTGCACCATAGTCTTTAGTATCTCTGTTTGCTGTCATTGAATAGGATCTTTTTAATTATATATTCTCCCAGTGGATTAAAAAAAAACTCATCAAAATATCTCCGTGTGCGGAACTGTCCGAACAAATAAAATATTTATCCCGTTCAGTCAACGCCAAAAGAAAACAAATCAAAATGTCAGAATTGCTGTGGTTTAGTCCTCTAGCCTCCTGTTGTGAATTCCGTTCTTGGGCTCTCTCTGGTGGTTGTAAATGGCACTTTTGTGAATTCTGCCCTTGGGCTCCCTCTGGTGGTTTTGAATGGAACTGCCGCTCCTTGGGTTTAGCTTTAGCAGCTGCTTTCACTAATCGTCTCTCCTGGCTCTGCTATTTAAGTCTGGCTCTTTCTTCAGCCTGTGCCACTTGTCAATGTTCTCTGGCTGGATTCACATCTCTGCTTGGATTCTCCTGGTTTCCTGACCAGTTCTGCAAAGATAAGTTCTGGCTTTGCTCTTTTCAGTCCACATGTTGTGGACTTATTGTTCTGTGCATTCTATTTTTGTCCAACTTGTCATTATGGATTTTTTCTGTTAGCTGGAAGCTCTGGGAAGCAGATTTACCCTCCACACCTTTAGTCAGGTGTGGAGATTTTGTAAACTCTGTGTGGATTGTTTTGTAGTTTTTATACTGACCGCACAGTATCCTTTCCTGTCCTATCTATCAAGCTAGACTGGCCTCCTATGCTAAAATCTGATTTCATCTCTGCGTATGTTATTTTCCCCTCCTCTCACCGTCAATATTTGTGAGGGGCTATCTTTCCTTTGGGGATTTTCTCTGAGGCAAGATAGGTTTCCTGTTTCCATCTTTAGGGGAAGTTAGATCTTAGGCTGTGCCGAGGGGTCTAGGGAGCGTCAGGTACCCCCCACGGCTATTTTTAGTTGCGCTGCTAGGTTCAGGGTCTGCGGTAAGTACAGATACGACCTCCTTCAGAGCTTGTCTCATGTTGTTCCTAAACCACCAGATCATAACAAAATGAAATTAAATGTATCTCAAAAGAAGGAAAAGAAAGTTCTGAACCATTTTTTTTTTTTTTTCTGTGCTCTGGTTTGCCTCTTTTTTTCCTCTTGATATCTGGGTGGTGCAGGATATATGCTCTGGCATGGATGTTCAGGGTTTGTTTTCTCGTGTGGATCAACTGGCTGCAAGAGTACAGAGTATCCAGGACTATGTTGTCCAGACTCCGGCTTTAGAGCCCAGAATTCCTACTCCGGATTTGTTCTTTGGGGACAGATCCAAGTTTTTGAACTTTAAAAATAACTGCAAATTGTTTTTTGCTTTGAAACCCCGTTCTTCAGGTGATCCCATTCAGCAGGTGAAAATCATCATATCCTTGCTGCGTGGTGATCCGCAAGACTGGGCTTTTTCTCTTGAAACAGGGAATCTGGCATTATTGAATGTAGACGCATTTTTTCAAGCGCTCAGATTATTGTATGACGAACCTAACTCTGTAGAGCATGCTGAGAAAACACTGTTGGCCCTGTGTCAAGGTCAGGAAGCGGCAGAGTTATACTGCCAGAAATTTAGAAAATGGTCTGTGCTCACTAAATGGAATGAAGAGGCTCTGGCTGCTATTTTCAGAAAAGGTCTTTCTGAAACCCTTAAAGATGTTATGGTGGGGTTTCCTATGCCTGCCGGTTTAAACGAATCTATGTCTCTAGCCATTCAGATTGATCGGCGTCTGCGCGAGCGCAAAGCTGTGCACCATATGGCAGTATCCTCTGAGCATAGTCCTGAACCTATGCAATGTGATAGGATTTTGACTAGAATAGAACGGCAGGAATTCAGACGTCAGAATAGGCTGTGTTTTTACTGTGGTGATTCTGCTCATGTTATTTCTGATCGCCCTAAACGTACTAAGAGAGTCGTTAGGTCTGTTACCATTAGTACGATACAGCCTAAATTTCTCTTATCTGTGACCCTGATTTGCTCATTGTCGTCCTTTTCTGTCATGGCATTTGTGGATTCAGGCGCTGCCCTGAACTTAATGGACTTAGAATTCGCCAGGCGCTGTGGTTTTTCCTTGCAGCCTTTGCAGAGCCCTATTCCTTTGAGGGGCATTGATGCTACACCCTTGGCCAAGGATTAACCTCAGTACTGGACACAGATGACTATGTACATGGCTCCTGCACATCAAGAAGATTGCCGTTTTCTGGTGTTGCATAACCTGCATGATGTTGTTGTGCTGGGATTTCCATGGTTACAGGAACATAATCCAGTGCTGGATTGGAAAACTATGTCTGTGACTAGTAGGGGTTGTCAAGGGGTACATAGTGACGTTCCTTTGATGTCAATTTCCTCTTCCTCCTCTTCTGAGGTCCCTGAGTTTTTGTCGGATTTCCAGGATGTATTTGATGAGCCCAAGTCCAGTTCCCTTCCACCACATAGGGACTGTGATTGTGCTATTAACTTGATTCCTGGTTGCAAGTTCCCTAAGGGCCGACTTTTCAATCTATCTGTGCCAGAGCATGCCGCCATGCGGAGTTATGTTAAGGAATCTTTGGAGAAAGGGCATATTCGGCCGTCTTCGTCACCATTGGGAGCGGGTTTCTTTTTTGTTGCTAAGAAGGATGGCTCCTTGAGACCCTGTATAGATTATCGTCGTCTTAATAAGATCACAGTCAAATTCCAATACCCCTTGCCTTTGCTTACTGATTTGTTTGCTCAGAATAAGGGGGCTAGTTGGTTTACTAAGATTGACCTCCGAGGGGCATATAATCTTGTTCGTATTAAACAGGGTGACGAATGGAAAACTGCATTTAATACGCCCGAAGGCCATTTTGAATACCTTGTGATGCCATTTGGGCTCTCTAATGCTCCATCTGTGTTCCAATCCTTCATGCATGATATTTTCCGCAATTATCTTGATAAATTCATGGTCGTATATTTGGATGATATTTTGATTTTTTCCAATGATTGGGAGTCTCATGTGAAGCAGGTCAGGATGGTGTTCCAGATCCTTCGTGATAATGCTTTATTTGTGAAGGGGTCTAAGTGCCTATTCGGAGTTCAGAAGGTCTCTTTTTTGGGTTTTGTTTTTTCTCCCTCGTCTATAGAAATGGATCCTGTTAAGGTCCAAGCTATTCATGACTGGATCCAACCCACATCTGTGAAGGGTCTTCAAAAATTTTTGGGCTTTGCTAATTTCTATCGCCGTTTCATTGCCAACTTTTCCAGTGTGGTTAAGCCCCTTACTGATTTGACGAAGAAAGGCGCTGATGTGACGAATTGGTCCTCTGAGGATGTTGAGGCCTTTCAAGAGCTTAAACGCCGATTTACTTCTGCCCCTGTGTTGCGTCAACCGGATGTGTCTCTTCCTTTTCAGGTTGAGGTCGACGCTTCTGAGATTGGGGCAGGGGCCGTCTTGTCTCAGAGGGAGTCTGATGGTTCTTTGATGAAACCGTGTGCTTTTTTTTTCCAGAAAGTTTTCGCCTGCGGAACGCAATTATGATGTCGGCAATCGGGAGTTGTTGAGGAGTGGCGACATTGGCTTGAGGGAGCTAAACACCGCGTTGTGGTCCTGACCGATCATAAGAATCTGATTTACCTCGAGTCGGCCAAGCGGCTGAATCCTAGACAGGCTCGATGGTCCCTGTTTTTCTCCCGTTATGATTTTGTGGTCTCGTATCTTCCGGGATCTAAGAATGTTAAGGCTGATGCCCTCTCTAGGAGTTTTTCGCCTGATTCTCCTGGAGTCCTTGAGCCGGTTGGCATTCTTAAGGAGGGGGTGATTCTTTCTGCTATCTCCCCTGATTTGCACCGGGTGCTTCAGGAATTTCAGGCTGATAGGCCTGACCGCTGTCCTGTGGGGAAGCTGTTTGTTCCTGATAGATGGACAAGTAAGGTAATTTCTGAGGTTCATTGTTCAGTGTTGGCTGGCCATCCTGGGATTTTTGGTACCAGAGATTTGGTTGCTAGGTCCTTTTGGTGGCCTTCCTTGTCTCGCGATGTGCGTGCTTTTGTGCAGTCCTGTGGGACTTGCGCCCGGGCCAAGCCTTGCTGTTCCCGCGCTAGTGGGTTGCTTTTGCCTTTGCCGGTCCCTGAGAGGCCCTGGAAGCATATTTCCATGGATTTTATTTCGGATCTTCCTGTTTCCCAGAAGATGTCTGTTATCTGGGTTGTTTGTGACCGGTTCTCTAAAATGGTCCATTTGGCACCTTTGCCTAAGTTGCCTTCCTCCTCAGATCTGGTTCCATTGTTTTTTTCAGCATGTGGTTCGTTTGCATGGCATTCCGGAGAATATTGTGTCTGACAGAGGTTCTCAGTTTGTCTCTAGATTTTGGCAGGCCATTTGTGCTAGGATGGGCATTGATTTGTCTTTTTCTTCGGCGTTTCATCCTCAGACTAATGGCCAAACTGAGCGAACTAATCAGACCTTGGAAACCTATTTGAGATGCTTTGTGTCTGCTGATCAGGATGATTGGGTGTCTTTCTTGCCGTTGGCCGAGTTTGCCCTTAATAATCGGGCTAGTTCGGCTACTTTGGTTTCACCTTTCTTTTGTAATTTTGGTTTTCATCCTCGTTTTTCTTCTGGGCAGGTTGAGCCTTCTGATTGTCCTGGTGTTGATTCTGTGGTGGACAGGCTGCAGCAGATTTGGACTCATGTGGTGGACAATTTGACGTTGTCTCAGGAAAGGGCTCAACGTTTTGCTAACCGCTGTCGGCGTGTTGGTCCCCGGCTTCGTGTGGGGGATTTGGTTTGGTTGTCTTCTCGTCATGTTCCTATGAAGGTTTCTTCTCCTAAGTTTAAGCCTCGGTTTATTGGTCCTTATAAAATTTCTGAAATTATTAATCCGGTCTCTTTTCGTTTGGCTCTTCCAGCCTTTTGCCATTCATAATGTTTTCCATAGATCTTTGTTGCGGAGATATGTGGTGCCCATTGTTCCCTCAGTTGACCCTCCTGCCCCGGTGTTGGTTGAGGGAGAGTTGGAATATGAGGTTGAGAAGATTTTGGATTCTCGTTTTTCAAGGCGGAGGCTTCAGTATCTTGTCAAGTGGAAGGGTTATGGCCAGGAGGATAATTCTTGGGTTGTTGCCTCCGATGTCCATGCTACCGATTTGGTTCGTGCTTTTCACTTGGCTCGGCCTGGGGGCTCTGGTGAGGGTTCGGTGGCCCCTCCTCAAGGGGGGGGGTACTGTTGTGAATTCCGTTCTTGGGCTCCCTCCGATGGTTGTAAATGGCACTTTTGTGAATTCTGCCCTTGGGCTCCCTCTGGTGGTTTTGAGCGGAACTGCCGCTCCTTGGGTTTAGCTTTAGCAGCTGCTTTCACTAATCGTCTCTCCTGGCTCTGCTATTTAACCTGGCTCTAGTCTTCAGCCTATGCCACTTGTCAATGTTCTCTGGCTGGATTCACATCTCTGCTTGGATTCTCCTGGTTTCCTGACCAGTTCTGCAAAGATAAGTTCTGGCTTTGCTCTTTTCAGTCCACATGTTGTGGACTTATTGTTCTGTGCATTCTATTTTTGTCCAACTTGTCATTATGGATTTTTTCTGTTAGCTGGAAGCTCTGGGAAGCAGATTTACCCTCCACACCTTTAGTCAGGTGTGGAGATTTTGTAAACTCTGTGTGGATTGTTTTGTAGTTTTTATACTGACCGCACAGTATCCTTTCCTGTCCTATCTATCAAGCTAGACTGGCCTCCTATGCTAAAATCTGATTTCATCTCTGCGTATGTTATTTTCCCCTCCTCTCACCGTCAATATTTGTGAGGGGCTATCTTTCCTTTGGGGATTTTCTCTGAGGCAAGATAGGTTTCCTGTTTCCATCTTTAGGGGAAGTTAGATCTTAGGCTGTGCCGAGGGGTCTAGGGAGCGTCAGGTACCCCACACGGCTATTTCTAGTTGCGCTGCTAGGTTCAGGGTCTGCGGTCAGTACAGATACCACCTCCTTCAGAGCTTGTCTCATGTTGTTCCTAAACCACCAGATCATAACAGCCTCCCCCCAAAAAAAAAATTGGAATAAAAAGAGATCAGAAAGTCACATGGACTCAAAAATTGTGATGATGAAAAAAACAAAAATGATAGAACTCTATTAACAGAAAAAGATAAATAAAAAAATAGTAAAATAAAAGGACTAGAAATAGGAAAAACCCAATGTGGCTAAACAAAGAAGTAAGACAGGCAATTAACAGTAAAAAGAAAGCATTTGCACTACTAAAGCAGGATGGCACCATTGAAGCTCTAAAAAACTATAGGGAGAAAAATACTTTATCTAAAAAACTAATTAAAGCTGCCAAAAAGGAAACAGAGAAGCACATTGCTAAGGAGAGTAAAACTAATCCCAAACTGTTCTTCAACTATATCAATAGTAAAAGAATAAAAACTGAAAATGTAGGCCCCTTAAAAAATAGTGAGGAAAGAATGGTTGTAGATGACGAGGAAAAAGCTAACATATTAAACACCTTGTTCTCCACGGTATTCACGGTGGAAAATGAAATGCTAGGTGAAATCCCAAGAAACAATGAAAACCCTATATTAAGGGTCACCAATCTAACCCAAGAAGAGGTGCGAAACCGGCTAAATAAGATTAAAATAGATAAATCTCCGGGTCCGGATGGCATACACCCACGAGTACTAAGGGAACTAAGTAATGTAATAGATAAACCATTATTTCTTATTTTTAGGGACTCTATAGCGACAGGATCTGTTCCGCAGGACTGGCGCATAGCAAATGTGGTGCCAATATTCAAAAAGGGCTCTAAAAGTGAACCTGGAAATTATAGGCCAGTAAGTCTAACCTCTATTGTTGGTAAAATATTTGAAGGGTTTCTGAGGGATGTTATTCTGGACTGTTTAACTCCATATCAGCATGGGTTTATGAGAAATCGCTCCTGTCAAACCAATCTAATCAGTTTTTATGAAGAGGTAAGCTATAGGCTGGACCACGGTGAGTCATTGGACGTGGTATATCTTGATTTTTCCAAAGCGTTTGATACCGTGCCGCACAAGAGGTTGGTACACAAAATGAGAATGCTTGGTCTGGGGGAAAATGTGTGTAAATGGGTTAGTAACTGGCTTAGTGATAGAAAGCAGAGGGTGGTTATAAATGGTATAGTCTCTAACTGGGTCGCTGTGACCAGTGGGGTACCGCAGGGGTCAGTATTGGGACCTGTTCTCTTCAACATATTCATTAATGATCTGGTAGAAGGTTTACACAGTAAAATATCGATATTTGCAGATGATACAAAACTATGTAAAGCAGTTAATACAAGAGAAGATAGTATTCTGCTACAGATGGATCTGGATAAGTTGGAAACTTGGGCTGAAAGGTGGCAGATGAGGTTTAACAATGATAAATGTAAGGTTATACACATGGGAAGAAGGAATCAATATCACCATTACACACTGAATGGGAAACCACTGGGTAAATCTGACAGGGAGAAGGACTTGGGGATCCTAGTTAATGATAAACTTACCTGGAGCAGCCAGTGCCAGGCAGCAGCTGCCAAGGCAAACAGGATCATGGGGTGCATTAAAAGAGGTCTGGATACACATGATGAGAGCATTATACTGCCTCTGTACAAATCCCTAGTTAGACCGCACATGGAGTACTGTGTCCAGTTTTGGGCACCGGTGCTCATGAAGGATATAATGGAACTAGAGAGAGTACAAAGGAGGGCAACAAAATTAATAAAGGGGATGGGAGAACTACAATACCCAGATAGATTAGCGAAATTAGGATTATTTAGTCTAGAAAAAAGACGACTGAGGGGCGATCTAATAACCATGTATAAGTATATAAGGGGACAATACAAATATCTCGCTGAGGATCTGTTTATACCAAGGAAGGTGACGGGCACAAGGGGGCATTCTTTGCGTCTGGAGGAGAGAAGGTTTTTCCACCAACATAGAAGAGGATTCTTTACTGTTAGGGCAGTGAGAATCTGGAATTGCTTGCCTGAGGAGGTGGTGATGGCGAACTCAGTCGAGGGGTTCAAGAGAGGCCTGGATGTCTTCCTGGGGCAGAACAATATTGTATCATACAATTATTAGGTTCTGTAGAAGGACGTAGATCTGGGGATTTATTATGATGGAATATAGGCTGAACTGGATGGACAAATGTCTTTTTTCGGCCTTACTAACTATGTTACTATGTAAAAGAAAGATTGGCTCACTGAGACTCGAAGGCCCACATCATCCTGTAGCCGGCTCTGGCCACAGCATCTGTGAAGATTGGCAACTGTTGGACATGTCAGCCATGACTGTGTACTGCCGTCAGGAGGAGCAGATACTGTGTGCATGTATAAGGAAAATGACTATACTGCCGACAGGAGGTTCAGATACTGTGTGCATGTATAAGGCAAATGACTGTGTACTGCCGACAGGAGGTGCAGATACTGTGTGCATGTATAAGGCAAATGACTGTGTACTGCCAACAGGAAGTGTAGATACTGTGTGCATGTATAAGGCAATGGAGCTCATGCACATGATGTACATGAGGGAGAGAGCGGCCGCTACCCTGGACGAATCTGGAAGAAAATGGTTCATGCGAGTGCAGATAATACCTCTGTATCAGCAGTTTGTGATTGGAGGCCATTCTCTTTTTCCCAGTGATGATGTACAACTCCGGAGACTCCATTAATAAACAATCGCTTCTGCCGCACAAACATGAAATCATCTCTCTTCTCGCTGTCGGAAGCCACTGGGTAACGAGAGAGCAATATCTTCAGGTACCAATATCACAAGAAATTCTCAGTACACTTTTTTATTTACGGTATTTATTTTTTACAGTTTTAGGATTTTTCTGTAGTTGCACAGATGAATGAAGTTGACATTATGGAAAATATCAGCAATATATTGTGTATAGACTTAAGAGATAGATGAAAAAAATATATATAGCATAGAGACATAGCTAGAAGCTCCTGAAGCGAATGCAAAAGTCACAATATATTGGTGGTTCATAGGAATTTTCAGTGCATGATCATGATGTCCGTGGCATGCAGAGCAAAGCATAGTTGAGTTGTGCTACATCTCAAATGTCAGAGCCGTGAGGATGCCATTAAAGTGTCTGGGAGATGTTTTATTAGACAGGATCATTAGGTTCATCTTTTTTTTCATGAATTAGACAGGGTCATGAGATGCAAATGTTAGCTGATATCAGGGAGTTCTTCAGCATAGCATAGCTGAGCTGTGCTGCAACCTGACTGTCAGGATCACGAGGCTGCCATGGCTGTGTCTGGGGGATGTTTTATTAGACAGGATCATTAGGTTCATCTTTTTTTTCATGAATTAGACAGGGTCATGAGATGCAAATGTTAGCTGATATCAGAGAGTTCTTCAACATAGCATAGCTGAGCTGTGCTACAGCCTAGCTGTCCGGGTCACGAGGCTGCCATGGGAGTGTCTGGGGGATGTTTTATTAGACAGGCTCATTAGGTTCATCTTTTTTTACGTGAATTAGGGTCATTAGGTGGAAATGTTAGCTGGTGTCAGTGGGTTCTTCAACATAGCGTAGCTGAGCTGTGCTACAACCTGGCTGTCTGGGTCACGAGGCTGCCGTGGGAGTGTCTGGGGGATGTTTTATTAGACAGGGTCATTAGGTTCATCTTTTTTCATGAATTAGACAGTGTCATTAGGTGCAAATGTTAGCTGGTGTCAGTGAGATCTTCAACATAGCGTAGCTGAGCTGTGCTGCAACCTGGCTGTCAGGACCATGAGGCTGCTGTGAGAGTATCTGGGGAATGTTTTATTAGATTAAGGTCATTAGCTGCAAATGCAGAAGATATCAGTTGGATCTTCAGCATAGCATAGCTGAGCTGTGCTGCAATCCAGCTGTCAGATGTTTCATTATACAGAATCATTGGGAGCATCTGATCATACACAACAGACTGCATTAAAACTGCTGGAGGATAGATCCAACAGTAATGGAAGGTAAAGAGAGCCCTGGGGTGGGCTCATCACTGGGTGGGGGGATGGTGATAACTGAAGATCAGTGCAGATTTAATAGTAGATTGGCACACATAATTCACCATCTTCAGAAAACCAAAACCGCATTGTGATTTTAGGAATAACCCTTTAATAGAGAAACAGATAGATGGAAAATTCCTGTTTTTTTTTTTTTTGTTTTTTGTTTTTTCAAAATCTTGTCAGTGAAACGCAGCCATTCGTAATGTGAAGATGATCCAATTTGTGACCCCTGCATCACAATGGCCACCAAGCCACATGAGAAAAAAAAAAACAGTATTATATTAGGGGTCTGACTCAGTACATTTTACAATAAAGGTCCTGGGACTACATCTTCATCAGACCTGTCATTAATGTTTTGGTTCTTCTTTTCCATTTGATTGCAGCTTGATCCACCGGACAGCAATATTCTCTTCCTTAAAGGTGCGTCACTCTCATACCTCAATGAGGAAACCTGGAATCTGTCAAGTTCTCAGCAAGGAAAATATCTTCATATCCTTTGTTGTACAATGATCACTGCTTTCGTGATAGATTTTTTTAAAATTCATAAACAGGTATGATAAACCTGAGATTAAAGGGGAGAGGATCCTGCTGGAGAGAGTTCAGAACATTTCCTTGTAGTTGAAGGTGGAAGCTCTTCATACAGTCATGTAGTGGTGTTAGCGGTAGCGCAGGGTGGAAGCCTTTCTTGTAAGGTTGTCTTAAGGTACCGTCACACATAACGATATTGTTAATGATATCGTTGCAACGTCACGCTTTTGGTGACGTAGCAATGATCCCGCTAACGATCTCGTTATGTGTGACAGCGACCAACGCTCAGGCCCCTGCTGGGAGATCGTTGGGGAATGATCAGGACCATTTTTTGGTCGCTGATCACCTGCTGTCATCGCTGGATCGGCGTGTGTGACGCCGATCCAGCAATGTATTCACTGGTAACCAGGGTAAATATTTACCCTGGTTACCATTGTAAAAGTAAAAAAAAAAACACTAGATACTCACATTCTGATGTCTGTCACGTCCCCCGGCGTCCACTGTGACAGCGCCAGCCGTAAAGCAGAGCACAGCGGTGACGTCACCGCTGTGCTCTGCTTTACGGCCGGCGCTGACAGTCAGTGCAGGGAAACTCTCGGCAGCAGCGCGTGCATTAGCAGCGCTCCTGCCGAAAGCAGTTTTAACCCTGTGGACGCCGGCGGGGGACGTGACAGACATCAGAATGTGAGTATGTAGTGTTTTTTTTTTTTTTTACAGGTGCAGGAACAAAAGAAAAATACTGGATTCGGGAGAATAACCGCATTCACACCAGGAAAAAAAATAAAATGCATATTTTTGGCAAGTGGCACGTCTTCTTTAAGGCCTCCACCACTTTGTTAATTCTGTACAAAATCAAGTGCATCCTTAACTGTATCCTCACATATCCTAAAAGATGTTATGGACAAATTGGGGGGTGGAATATTCAGGTAAGTAAATTTGGTATACAGTCCATTTTTGGTAAATTTCTAATGACTTCTATAGAAGAGTTGGGCTTGGTATAAATGGCGATATTTACGATTAGTAGCCCTGCTGGAATTATGTGGTCTAGCTAGAAGCTCATCACGGTGTGACGACCAAAAAACTTCAGAGTAGCACAACATAACTATAGTGGACACCTCGGCAGATGGCAATGCTGTTACTGAATAAAAACCATTACATAAAAACGCCAACCGCCTGTGCTTGTGCTAGCAGATTTAAAGTGACATATAAGGTCAACGTATTAGGACAGGGACTTCATGGGAAGTGGTGCGTGCCACCGGATCTAGGTGTTTGGGCGTGGGGCCATTAGCTATATTACTATAGGGCTCTTGGTTTTGGAATTGGGGGCCCAGCACAAAAGTGCTTCACATATTGGTAAAGCTCCTCTTAGTGGCATTCACTGCATATAGATTTATCCACTTAAGAATTCAACACCATGTGCAGGTAGCCTCCCAAAGTTATGGAATTTATCAAGCCAGGAAACCGGCACTGAACAAGTAAAGCAAATTCTTAAACAGCAGTTAACATAGCAAACTGCATTTTAAAGATTAATTTTATTTTCAGTCCTTGAGAACCGCAATGGGTTCCAGTTTGACCCCAGATTATGAGAACGTCTTCGTGTCCAATTAGACGTTTACAACGATTATTACCTACACTTCACCTCCACCACAAAAGATATAGCCAGATGTATTCTGAAATAATTTCATACAGAATTTTGGGAATTTTGAGCGCATGGTAGATATTAACATAAAACATATTGACATTGATTTTTATATTGATGAAGATGTAGTGGTAGGGGAGTGAATAAGAGATTATTTTACTATGGAGCCCTATGATTTCCATATATGTACACATATTGCTCCACTCTTATTTAACTCAAATGTTAAGGGTGTTTTTTTTCTTTTCAGGCCATATCTGGATGAACCTGTACCAATGTATGAAGCTAAAGTGTTCATGGAAATGGTCCAAAGAAAAGAAGTAAAGAAACGACTGGTTGTTCAATTATGAGAATGCTGAATTGACCATAGAAAGGTTCAAGGGCACATAACATATTTCACAGCAGCTAATCTAATAGTATTTTGTAAATTGGTGATATATGTGTTCAGTTAATAAAGTTACAGATGGTTTAAACAAATTGTGTGGCTTTTTACTGGTAAAATGAAGTTTTGTAGCTCATATACAGCTAAGAAATGTGGCTTAAAGGGGATTTTCCATCTCTATGATCATTAGAATTCTGACCTTTACACCCCCACTAATCCTGAAAATGAAGGGCACAAAGCACTAGTGTAGCTGTGCTACCTCATTTTTTTTCTCTGCTCTTGAGCTTCTGGCCACCCCGTCGTACATGGAACTGCAGAAGAGCCCGTTCAAGAAGAAATGGTCAGCTGCAGCTCCCGTCACAGCTGGATGGTCCGGAGCTCATGTATAGGCAAAAACTGTAAAAGTTTGCAGCACTGAGTCAATGCTCCAGACCCTGAATTCTCAAAATCCGTGCAGACTCTATATGCCAGACACACATGGATCACTACATGGTGGCATATGCTAACGATTGACCATTACTTTATAAGATGGAATTACCCCTTTTAAAAGAAATGTTTTAAAATATCTCTTTATTTTCAATCACCCTTTTATGGTAAATATGTCTATGAAATCACTTTTTTTCTACTATCCTTGGCATTATCTAATGATAAAATTCTGAAATTTTGCCATTTTTACTCACAATAGGCTGATACTATAGAGATCCACTGCTCCACAGTCCTGAAAAAAAAAAAAGTTTTTTCAATCTAGCAAAGTGAATTAAAAGCAAAAATGATTTGCCGCGTCATTAAAATTGTAGCATGGGCAAAATATCTGACACGTTTCGAGTCTGGCTGATCTCTTAATTGTAGACTTAAAGGGCGTCATTTTTATGTCCATGTGTGACAAGACGGAGTTTACTCTTAATTATTCCAGCTGTATTGTTCATTAGGTCAATGGACATGAGCCATTGTTGATATGAGCCTGTGCGTTGACTCATGTTGTATGTTACTCTGTGGAATGCCTGCTGATTATCGACCCCTGTGGTTTACTAGTGTACAGACCTTGGAGGACAAGTAGGCAGGTTAACTGAACAATCGATGTTGGTTAAGTTGTTGAATGTCTGCTGATTACATATTTTATCAGTCTCTGCAATTTACTAGAGGACAAATATGCAGGTAATAGAACAAAGAGGTATTTCCTCCCCCCTACCTTTACCCAGTTCTGTGGGATAATGTCAGCTGTGGGTATAAAAGGGACCAGTGAGACTCTACAGGATAGTAACCATGGCACCAACTGGTGGATTACAGATCTGCTCCACTGCCCATCAGTGAACCCAGAAAGATGTTTGGAGAACCCAGACTGGAACACTCAGGTCACCTAGCCACATACCTCACTGAACTCTGTCAACTTCCTAAGCTTGTCGCTACCTCCTCTCTCTGGGTGTCGATAAAAGCGGGGTGCTACTGGTTGGGGTAATTGTCCCTGGATGCCCCAAAGTCATACAGGTTCTAATTCCTGGTGAGCCAGTGGAAGGGTGCGACTGTCGTTTGCACCATCTTATGTACTTGCTGGGACTGTAATATATGTTGTTGACTGTTAGTGATCCAATAAAGTATTACCACAGTGTATCACCCTCACCCTGTGTTGTCTGACTAGTATTCTGCACAAGGGGAGGCAGTACGGGCTGTGACAGGGTCACTGGCAATGTATGTGAGCGAAGATGTGGATCACAAACATTGCGATCTGTGATATGAAAACCCAGAAACTTCTCTTCATCATGTTATGAGCGGTTAATTGGCCATGACTGGGTTTTTTTTTTTTTTTTTGTGAGTAGTTGTAAGAGATGGGTGGGACGGCGACTCACTATATCTCCACCCCAATGGTGTGGTTCGCCAAGTTAAAGGGAACCTGTCACCCCCAAAATCGAAGGCGAGCTAAGCCCACCATTCTGGAATGCTGTAGATAAGCCCCCGATGTATCCTGAAAGATGAGAAAAAGACGTGAGATTATACTCACCTGGGCGGGCGGTCCGATGGGCGTCGCGGTCCGGAGCCTCCCATCTTCTTACGATGACGTCCTCTTCTTGTCTTCACGCTGCGGCTCCGGCGTACTTTGCCTTATTAAAGGCAGAGTAAAGTACTGCAGTGCGCAGGCGCTGGGCCTCTCTGACCTTTCCTGGCGCCTGCTCACTGCAGTATTTTGCTCTGCCCTCAACAGGAAGACAAAGTACGCCTGCACCGGAGCCGCAGCGTGAAGACAAGAAGAGGACGTCATGGTAAGAAGATGGGAGGCCCCGGACCGGACGCCCATCGGACCGAACCGCAGCAGGACCGCCCCTGGGTGAGTATAATCTAACCTCCCTCATCTCGCCGATGCCCTCTCCACAATTCCCTGTCTGGTGTCTGAAGGTTCCCAAAACCCTGACTTTGGGCAGAAGGGGAGGATATGTGATGGGGTCACTGGCAATGTATGTGAGGGGAGGTACGTTTCTCGAAGATTGCCATCTTCTGTGATGTGAAAACCCAGAAGTTTCTCTCCAGAATGTTATGTGCCCAGAAGGGTTAATCGGCCATGAAAGGGTTGTTTTTGTGAGCAATTATAGGAGATGGGTGGGATGGCTACTTACCATATCTCCACCCCAAGGGTGTGATTCGGCAAGTTACATGTCCAGCCACTGAGTTATTTCACTGTCTGTGGGCTGGAGGTAAGAGAGATCCAAAGAAGAGTTTATGTGCAACTTGCTGGACTCTGATTGTACCCTGTTCGGGCAGATTCTCGCAGGTCTAAGGATTGTGCTATGTCATCTTTTCATCTCCTGGTTTTGCCAGAAAGGCCATGTTTACTTTGTTGAACCTTGCACTGGTTTATGCGATGATCTAAATAAACCAGCAGAAGAAACATCCGTGTCTACCTCTGTGAGCAGCTGAGCGAGTCGACCTACCACAGGTCGTTCAGTGGGATGAGCACTGGCACATGTGGGTTTTCAAAGACAGCCAGGCCAGCAGACCAGATCACCAAACAAACGTAAATATTAGACAAAGATGACACAAGTAATCACAAAATGCAGGTTATTATTAAGGGAAAAAGAAATCGAAACCTACAGAGTCCTGTGCGAGAAAGTGATTATCCCCTAAACCTTAATAACTGGTTTGGCCACATATGGCAACAACAACTGCAATCAAGCTTTCACAAAACTGACAATGAGTCTGACTCTCTTACAACGCTCTGGAGGAATTTTGGCCGACACATGTTTGCAGAATTGTTATAATTCAGCCACATTGGAGGGTTTCCAAGCATGAACTGCCTTTTTAAGGTCATTACAGCATCTCAACTGGATTAAGGTCAGGACTTTGACTAGGCCACTCCAAAGTCTTAATTTTACTTTTCTTAAGCCATTCAGAGGTGAACTTGCTGATGTGTTTTGGATCATTGTCCTACTGCATAACCCAAACGCACTTCAACTTGAGCTCATGAACAGATGGCCAGACATTCTCCTTCGGAATTTTTTGGTAGACCGCAGAATTCATGGTTCCATTTACCACATCAAGTCTTCCAGGTCCTGAAGCATCAAAACAGCCCAAGATCATCACACTACTACCACCATATTTTACTGTTGGTATGATGTTCTTTTCTGAAATGCTGCGTTACTTCTACGCCAGATGTAATGGGACATACACCTTCCAAAAAGTTCAACTTTTGTCCCGTCAGTCCACAGAGTATTCTCCCAAAAGTCTTGGGGATCGTCAAGATGTTTTCTGTCAAAACTGAGATGAGCCTTTATGTTCTTATTGGTCAGCAGTGGTTTTCATCTTGGAACTCTGCCATGCAGACCATTTTTGCCCAGTCTCTTCCTTATGATGGAGTCATGAACACTGACCTTAGCTTAGGCAAGTGAGGCCATATACAAAACTGTATACATATATAAATGCAGCATCTAGGGGCTAAACTGCCGGGCAGCTAGAGCCGGGTGTCGGCTATGATGTATGCTGACACCTGGCAGCGATACAACGAGCACGCAAAATCGCCATGATGTACCCAGTACATCCAAGTACATGCTTTTAACCCCGGACCATTTTCAATTTTCGTTTTTTTTATCCCCTTTTCCATCAATATGGCCGTATGAGGGCTTGTTATTTGTGGGACGAGTTGTACTTTTGAATGACACCATTCATTTTATCATGTGATGCACTAGAAAATGGCTACAAAAAATCCAAGTGAGGTGAAATTGCAAAAAAAGTGCAATTCCACAATTGTTTCCGGGTTTTTTTATTGATCATGTTCATTATATGGTAATACTGACCTGACAATGTGATTCTCCAGGTCAGTACGAGTTTGCAGATACCAGACATGGATAGCTTTTTTCTTTTGCTTTATATTTTGATAGATCGGACATTTATGAATGCAGCGATATCAAATATGTCTATTTTTTTATTCTTTTATTCTCAGTTGGGAAAAAGTGAGGTGATTTGAACTTTTGTGGGGTTTTTATTCATATTTTTAAAAAGTTGTTTTCACTTTTTTTTATATTTATTAGTCCCTTTCTGAGACTGGTGGTATTATTTATAAGTACAGTATATTGGGGTATTTGTATATGCTGTATATGGTGGTATTATTTATAGGTACATTATATTGGGGTATTTGTGTATACTGTATATGGTGGTATTATTTGTATGTAGAGTATATGGTGGTATTATTTGTATGTACAGTATACGGTGGTATTTATGTGTACAGTATATTGGGGTATTTGTGTATGCTGTATATGGTGGTATTATATAGGTACAGTATATTGGGGTATTTGTGTATACTGTATATGGTGGTATTATTTGTATGTAGAGTATATGGTGGTATTTGTGCATACTGTATATGGTGGTATTATTTATAGGTACTGTATATGGGGGTATTTGAGTAAACTGTATATGGTAGTATTTATGTGTACAGTATATTGGGGTATTTGTGGATACTGTATATGGTGGTATTATTTGTATGTAGAGCATATGGTGGTATTATTTTTGTGTACAATATACAGTGGTATTTATGTGTACAGTATATTGGGGTATTTGTGGATACTGTATATGGTGGTATTATTTGTATGTAGAGCATATGGTGGTATTATTTATGTGTACAATATACGGTGGTATTTATGTGTACAGTATATTGGGGTATTTGTGGATACTGTATATGGTGGTATTATTTGTATGTAGAGTATATGGTGGTATTATTTTTGTGTACAGTATACGGTGGTATTTACGTGTACAGTATATTGGGGCATTTGTGGATACTGTATATGGTGGTATTTGTATGTAGAGCATATGGTGGTATTATTTTTGTGTACAGTATACGGTGGTATTTACGTGTACAGTATATTGGGGTATTTGTGTATACTGTATATGGTGGTATTTGTATGTAGAGCATATGGTGGTATTATTTATGTGTACAATATACGGTGGTATTTATGTGTACAGTATATTGGGGTATTTGTGGATACTGTATATGGTGGTATTATTTGTATGTAGAGTATATGGTGGTATTATTTTTGTGTACAGTATACGGTGGTATTTACGTGTACAGTATATTGGGGTATTTGTGGATACTGTATATGGTGGTATTATTTGTATGTAGAGCATATGGTGGTATTATTTATGTGTACAATATACGGTGGTATTTATGTGTACAGTATATTGGGGTATTTGTGGATACTGTATATGGTGGTATTATTTGTATGTAGAGTATATGGTGGTATTATTTTTGTGTACAGTATACGGTGGTATTTACGTGTACAGTATATTGGGGTATTTGTGTATCAAAACAGGAGAAATCCAGCAAACTTTCAACAAATATGTTTACATAATTGCAATCATGTAGCGACATCTGCTGGTGGTTATATGTAATGCACCATTAATTATCGGGTAGCAGCAGTGACCTCTGGTGGTGACTAGCAGTATCGGCAGGAGGCGGTAACCTGTTTTGGTATGGGCGGGGCGTTGTTGCCTGACGTCACCAGGGAAAGCGCGCCAGATTCGGAATGAGCAGCTGCCGGCCGGTGCGCAGATCCTGAGAGCGGCCGCCATGTCCTCCGAGAAGTTACCCGGCTACTCCCCCAGCTTCAAGAAGCCCTCGGAGGTCCTGCGGCTGAGCCGGCGCAGGAGCCGCAGTGAGGCTGGGGTCCGGACAGGGCTGTTTTCTCCCGGGGAGGTGACCAAGCGAGTTCCAGGAGTCCGGCCGTTCTCTCCGGGGCCACAAAGAAGCGGGAGCGGGACACTGAAGCGCAGGAACCCGTTCGCCAGTTTGGAAAACACGGTAGCAGCAAAGAAGAGAGCGGAAAGTGTGGCGGAGTGCTGCCCGCAGGAGAGCTGGGCGCTGCCGGCAAAGGAGCAGGAGAACCTGCAGGTGAGCGCGGAGGAGGAGCGCCCTCTACCGGCGGCGCACTTATACGCACTGCGGAGTGCTGATCCATTACTAAAGCAGGATTAGAACGGAGCCAATCAGAAACCGCCACGTCACTCTCCTTCACTGCTATTGGCTTGTAGGTGGTCATGTGGCTGCACCACTCAGTCCTCTCTCAGGTCCGC
Organism: Ranitomeya imitator; assembly: GCF_032444005.1. Taxonomy (NCBI): domain Eukaryota; kingdom Metazoa; phylum Chordata; class Amphibia; order Anura; family Dendrobatidae; genus Ranitomeya; species Ranitomeya imitator. Next base: position 39,821,493 of record NC_091284.1, read on the forward strand.
CTTGTTTTGAAATTGATTTTTTTGCCCCAGAACAATCTCTTGCCACATTTCAAATATAACTTAGTATTTGTCTATAAGGCTTATTCCCACCTGTGCAGATGGATATTGTCAGATATTACGTTTTGCAACTTACTGCTTGTTAAAATTTGTAGCCATTTTTGAGAGATTCACTTTTCTTTTGTGCGTTTCCTAGGAGACCGACCACTGTTTCTATTTAGTTTGTTAGCACTGCGCTGGTGGAGATAAGGAGCTAACAGATCCTGCTCAGCTTGAAAACCTCAATAGGAAAAAAAAAATTGTAAGCACTGATTGTGTTTTTCCTGTGTAGCAGTGGTGGTCGGTCTCCAAGGCAACGAGCTGTAAACAAGTTTTAATATCGCAAGAACGGCTGACATTTAATTGGAAAATTGTTTATTTCTGAACACTGTCTAGCAATACTCATTTATGAAGATGGGAATAACCCTTTCAGTACGTCCCCCCTCTGCTGGGGACACTTGCTGTGAGCGGTGATTACTAGTTCCTGTTATCGGCTGTTACCTGTCAGTGTAATCCTGCCTCTGATGATACTGAAACTGCTGAAAACGCTTCAAAAAATAATATTGTCTCAAAAAGCCTCAGTGGCCAGTGTAAAAATTGCAACATTACTGTTTCCTTTTTAATAAAGATTGTGATGTGAAAACACTGCCATTTTTTAATACATGCAACACAATCTAATTTAAAGTTTAGTTTTTTTTTAGTTTTTTTTTAATGACTGCTTCCATTAAATATTGTTCTCTGCCCAATATATTTCCTCTATCCACAGGATACTGTATAAATGTTGGATTATTGGACGTTCGGCTGCTGAGACAACTTCCACTAATCCTGACAGTAGAGCCGTAGTGAGCACGTGCGACCACCACCTCTATGCCACAGCGGTCGCACATGCTCAGTAGTGCTCCAGTCATACTGGGCTGTTTAGGACCCCTCAAGTTCCCGCGTGTTCTGGGCAGGGCGGGGGACGCATCTATGGAGATCTCTGTGTTATAATCTGACTTCTGTCTTGCAGCATCATTCAGTTGATGATGTGATTTGGGAGGAAAGTCTTCACTCTGAACCTGCGGCAACTACGAAACCTCAGGTAACTGCGGAACGAGATGTAGTTATTTCCTGTGCGGCTTATGGGGGTCTTCTTGTATCTAATACCGAGGTGTCTCCTTGTTCCCGTAGACTCCGGAGAAACCTATTCCGACACCTGAGTCATGTGAAGCGTCGGTCACGTACCCCGCGGACTGGAGTCTGAAGACGCGCCTGCTGTTCACCTCTTCTCACCCGTTCACCTGGACTGACCACTTAAAAGCCCAAGAAGAAGCTCAGGGCCTCGTCCTCCACTGCCGGGCGTCTCCAGTCAGCCTGCCACACAGTATAGCGGTAATGGAGGACTCCACTACACCCAGATTGATATCAGACACACGTTGGATGCTGTGCGCTCATGCGTCTCCTACACTTGTCTCAAAGCCGACACTTTAATTTTTTTTTAAGTTCCTCAGGGAACTTGAACTTGCTATAATTTGATCACTTACTATATATTTCCATACTACAGTATTGGCGCATATAGTGATGCCGCAGGCTGGGATCATAGACCTAAGATAACAGCAGTGTTCACCCATCAGCTTCCATCGATCGCGATTGACAATTGCCTTTAAATGGTTAAACCGCAGCAATCGGAGTCGGCTCCAGGCGCTGCTGTTGCAGGTAGATGCCGGCTGTGTTATCTCAGCCGGCATCTGCCACGTATTGTGCAGGCTCAGCTCTTAAAGGCCTGTGATGAAAATTTGCATCACATATTGATAAGGGGTTAATTTAATTTAGGTGTACTAAGGCAAATTTTAATTTCTTTTTTCCTATTTTTAACTTTTACAGGAGCCAAAGTTGTCCACCGATCTCCGCTGCGCTTTCCAGCAAGCGCTCGTCTACTGGCTTCACCCCACTTTTCCATGGCTGCAGCTCTTCCCCAGGATTGGTGCCGACCGCAAGATGACAGGGAAAAATAGTCCCTGGGCTCAGGACGAAGCTCTGCAGCAAGTGCTAATGAGCGAGTGGTAAGTGGTTGTGTGGTCGGTCCTGTATACATCTGCAGGGCGCTCACACAGCCGGCGTCCCCGACCGATCCATGTGCGTCCGGTCCCACCGAGCTCTGTGGCCTCAGCTGCTGCGCCCTGCGCTGACTTTCCTTCCACGCTACATGGATGAATCCAGGCCAACTCTGATCCTTCTTTCCGTGCAGGGCTTTTAGTTTCACGTCGTTGTATAACTTGCTGAAGGCCAAGCTGTGTCCGTACTTCTACGTCTGCACGTATCAGTTCACGGTGCTCTTCCGGGCAGCCGGGATCGCTGGGAGTGATGTCATCACGGCCGTCATGTCTCCAACCACACGAGGCATAAGGGAAGCCATGAAAAATGAAGGTAAATCACTGAACCTTATTACACTGACTGTGTACGAGCTCATTACCAAATCCCAGAAGCCATCATATGGCGCCATCATATTCTGCAGCGCTGTACTGCTCCTCATCACACACACGGACTCCCGTCACTGCAGGCTCATTTCCACATCACGATTTTCAGCCCCATTATCCTTCCATTAAAATAAACAACCGATTTACTTCTTGGTTCAGTGATTTGTATAAAGAAAAAACTTTGGTTGTTTTTTTTTTTTTTTTTTTTTTGTTTCCCCTCCTCAAGGAATCGATTTTTCTCTCCCACTTGTGACCAATGACCCGAATAATAAAAAGACTAAAGCCTCAGAATCAACGGGTGAATCTGATGACAAGGCTCAGGAAACCGGGCGCGAATGCGAGGATTATTCACAAGTGGACAATGACGAAGACGAAAGCTTCTCTTGGTTGGAAGAGATGGGAGTCGAGGACAAAATTAAAAAGCCAGATGCAATCTCCATCAAACTGTATCCTTCCCTGGTAACGCCGAGCTCGCCGTCCACCCTGATCTGTGATATTGGGGGTATAGACTATTTTCCAGGCTTAATTATTTTCCTTTTTTTTTTTTTTTTTTTTGCTAAAATCCGAGTTTTCCTATCGCCACGACAGCACCCTACGAGAGAGAGGATCCGCCCACCATCAGGACAGGAACCTACAGGTTAAAAAGGGGCAGTCCCCCTCGCCTCCTTAGTTTGGGTTCCTGTCCTAGATGGGAACAGACAGGTTAAAGTCTTACCCAGGTCCATCAGCCTCTGCGCGGTATCTGCGGGAAAGGCAGAGATGGGGGCACTGGAAGCAGCGTCGGGGGTGTCCTGCTCGCAGACCCCTCCTCGTCTGGGCACATCGATGTCGCGATCCCAGGGGCCGGGGAATGCTGCCCTGGGTCGCGTGAGTGCAGCGCCGGTGATCCCGGCGTCTCATCCCTGAGCGGAAGGCAAAGCGCTCGAGCCCCGAAGTGGATCACAGGTACTTCCGGGGGAGGAGGCGAGTGAGCCGGGGCTGCGGAATAATCCCTTAGAGGCAGACGGCATGGAAAACCTAGTGTTGGCTTAATGTCAGATTCCAGCCCATCTTTACCAGAGCAGGGTGAATGTTCAGGCTCCTCATCATCATCCTCTTCAGAAGAAGAGGGTAGACCATGCATTTCTGTAGATAATATGGACATATTATATAATATATAATATAACATATTATTAGTTAAAGCACTTCTCACGACCATGGGAGTCGCAGATGATAAGGAACCCAGATCAACCCAAGACATCATGTTTGCGGCTCTGTGTCAGAAAAATCGTAGATCATTCCCAGTGGTGGACACAGTTAAAGATTTTATTAAACGTGATTGGGATAAACAGGATAAGGGGTTCTTGCCATCATCAGCAAAAAGGAGATACCCCTTTGATGACAAAGTATTAACTGAATGGGTGAAGGTCCCTAAGGTGGATGCAGTTGAGGCTTCCACATCAAAGTCAGCCACTCTACCCCTGGAAGATGTAGGCCTTCTTAAAGATCCATCCGACAGGAAGGCGGACATGTTCTTGAAGAAGGTTTGGGAGTCGTCGTCTGGAGCGTTTAAACCTGCAGTTGCTAGCACTTGCACTGCCAGATCTGTTATGGTCTGGGTGGGTCAGCTGGAGGAGCAGCTAAAAGCTAAGATCCCTAGAGATAAACTACTTGACTCTCTATCTCAGATCCGTGAAGGTGTAGCGTATTTGGCGGATGCATCTGTAGACTCTTTAAAGCTAGCAGCCAGATCGGCAGGCCTCTCGAATGCTGCCCGGCGGGCACTCTGGTTTAAGACCTGGAAGGGTGATGCTCAAGCTAGGGCAAAATTGTGTACAATTCCATGCAGGGGTGACTACTTATTTGGCCCCGTGCTAGATGATATCCTTGCGAAGGCAGAGGATTGAAAGAAGGGATTTCCTAAAGTGTTTAATCCTTCTTTCAAAAATGCCTTCGGGAGACATATGCCCTTCCGGAAGACTTATTCAGACCGGGATTGGGAACCGGCAGAGCCAAAGAAGAAAGGTGCATACTTCAGTGGCTCTTCATCATCGAGACGTAGACGCAACTACCAATAAAACAGGCCTTCCAGTGGGGGGTAGATTAAATTATTTTTTTAACCAATGGGCCAAGATAACGTCCAATAGTTGGATCTTGGGTATAGTTGCTTCAGGGTTAAAATTGGAGTTTCGGAATGTACCTCCGAGCTACTATGTATGGACAACTCTTAAGTCTCCAGATCAACAGCAGGCCCTAGAAAAGGAAATTCAGCAGTTGAGAGAAAAAGAAGTTATTGAAGTACCAAAGGATCAGGAAAGGGAGGGGTTTTATTCTTTACTAGCTGAAGAGCCCGGCATTGCCTGGGCATAGTAAATATCTGTGGTTAGTTATAGCACCTCACTTCTCTTATTTTCCCATCACGCCTCTCATTTTCCCCCTCACTCCTCTCATTCCCCCCTAACACTTGTCATTTCGACCTCACATCTGTCATTTTCCGATCACTCCACTATTTTCCCTCACTCCTCTCATTTTGCACTCACACCTTTTCATTTTCACCTCACACCTCTCATTTTCACCTCACACCTCTCATTTTCCCCTCAGTATATACATGTTTGTCATCTCCCTTATATATAGTATACACCTGTATGTCATCTCCTGTATATAGTATATACCTGTATGTCATCTCCCCTGTAAATAGTATATACCTGCTGTATGTCATCTCCTGTATATAGTATATACCTGTGTCATCTCCCCTGTAAATAGTATATACCTGCTGTATGTCATCTCCTGTATATAGTATATACCTGTGTCATCTCCCCTGTAAATAGTATATACCTGCTGTATGTCATCTCCTGTATATAGTATATACCTGTGTCATCTCCTCCTATATATAGTATATACCTGTATGTCATCTCCTGTATATAGTATATACCTGTATGTCATCTCCCCTGTATATAGTATATACCTGCTGTATGTCATCTCCTCTATATACCTGTGTCATCTCTTTTATATAGTATATACCTTTGTCATTCCTCCTGTATATAGTATATACCTGCGTGTCATCTCCTCCTGTATATAGTATATACCTGTGTCATCTCCCCTGTATATAGTAACATAGTTAGTAAGGCCAAAAAAAGACATTTGTCCATCCAGTTCAGCCTATATTCCATCATAATAAATCCCCAGATCTACGTCCTTCGACAAGTATAGTATATACCTGCGTGTCATCTCCCCTGTATATAGTGTATACCTGCGGGTCATCTCTCCTGTATATAGTATATATCTGTATGTCATCTCCTCCTGTATTAGACCTCGTTCACACGTTATTTGCTCAGTATTTTTACCTCAGTATTTGTAAGCTAAATTGGCAGCCTGATAAATCCCCAGCCTACAGGAAGCCTTCCCCCCTGGCAGTATATATTAGCTCACACATACACATAATAGACAGGTCATGTGACTGACAGCTGCCGTATTTCCTATATGGTACATTTGTTGCTCTTGTAGTTTGTCTGCTTATTAATCAGATTTTTATTTTTGAAGGATAATACCAGACTTGTGTGTGTTTTAGGGCGAGTTTCGTGTGTCAAGTTGTGTGTGTTGAGTTTTGTGTGGCGACATGCGTGTAGAAACTTTGTGTCATGTAGTAAGTTGTGTGCAGCAAGTTTTGCGCGTGGCGAGTTTTATGTGTGGTGCGTATTGAGTATGTGCAAGTTTTGTGTGAGGCAAATTTTGCATGTGTGGCAATTTTTCTGCGTGTTGCGAGTTTTCCATGAGGTGAGTTTTGCACGTGTGGCGAGTTTTGCGTGAGCCTAGTTTTGCACATGGCGAGTTTTGCGCGTGGCGAGTTTTGAGCGGCGACTTTTGTGTTTTGACTTTTATGTGGCGAGGTTGGTGTATGTGTGGTGAAATGTGTGCTGAGGGTGGTATATGTGTTCAAGCACGTGGTAGTGTGTGGCGCATTTTGTGTGTGTGTTCATATCCTCGTGTGTGGTGAGTATCCCATGTCGGGGCCCCACCTTGGCAACTGTACGGTATATAATCTTGTCGCCATCGCTCTCATTCTTTAAGTCCCCCTTGTTCACATCTGGCAGCTGTCAATTTGCCTCCAGCACTTTTCCTTTCACTTTTTCCCCATTATGTAGATAGGGGCAAAATTGTTTGGTGGATTGGAACGCGCGGGGTTAACATTTCGCCTCACAATATAGCCTATGAGGCTCTCGGGGTCCAGACATGTGACTGTGCCAAATTTTGTGGCTGTAGCTGCGACGGTGCAGATGCCAATCCCGGACACACACACACACACACACACACACACACACACACACACACACACACACACACACACACACACACACACACACACACACACACACACACACACATTCAGCTTTATATATTAGATTTCTAATTTCTAAGCCTGATAGATCCTTTACGATCATCATAAACTTGAGGAAATTAAAGGGACTCTGTCACCTGAATTTGGAGGGAACAATCTTCAGCCATAGGGGTGGGGTTTTTGGGTGTTTGATTCACCCTTTCCTTACCCGCTGGCTGCAATATTGGATTGAAGTTCATTCTCTGTCCTTCATAGTACATGCCTGCACAGTGCAATCTTGCCTTGCTCAGGCGTGTACTATGGAGGATAGAGAATGAACTTCAATCCAATATTGCAGCCAGCGGGTAAGGAAAGGGTGAATCGAAAACCCCGCCCCTATGGCTGAAGATTGTTCCCTCCAAATTCAGGTGACAGGTTCCCTTTAAATACATTTCTACAATATCATGCCTCTAAGATGGAGTCCATTAGGTCGGCAACTAAACTTCTATTTCCCAGGTGTTACATGACCGTGCTGGATCTAAAAGATGCGTACTACCATCTACCCATTTACAAGGATCGGTGCGGCTAGACGATCAGGTCAGACACTTTCAGTTTACGGCAATGCCATTTGGGCGGTCTATGGCCCCAAGAGTATTTACTAAAATAATTGCAGAGGTAATGGCCTATATCAGGGAACGGGATACCCTGGTTATACCCTACTTGGACGATTTCCTGATAGTAGGAAATTCGGTTATCCAATGTAAAGCCCCCCTAAACTGTGTAATATCATCCCTGCAGAACCTTGGTTGGTTGATCAATCTGAAGAAATCAATGCTAGAACCCTCAACGCGTTAGATTTTCCTTGGCATTCTTCTAAACTTAGAAGTTCAATCATGTTTTCTACCAGAAGACAATAAAACTAAAGATTATTCACAAGATCATGGCAGTAAGAAGAAATCCAGATCTAACTTTGAAAGAGGCAATGTCCTTGCTGGGGTCATTGACATCATGCATACCGGCTGTTCGGTGGGCTCAATCCCACACTCGTGTGTTACAATCCGAGATCCTCGAGGCAGACGGGAATCTTCAAGGTCGCCTAAGTGGAAGACTCAGATTATCAACCGCCACTCTCTGCGACCTGAAGTGGTGGCCGGACATTTGCCATTTGTCAAAAGGGGTGCAGTGGGGAATAGAACCGGACAACACCATCACGACCGATGCCAGCCCAGTAGGATGGGGAGCTCACATGGGGGACGTTCTGGCCCAAGGGCGGTGGTCAGTCCTAGAAAACCAAGGTTCTTCAAATTTGAAGGAACTCCCAGCCGTCAAATATGCGCTCCTTCAGTTTCTACCGGCCCTGCGGGGTTCACATGTATGGGTACAGACCGACAACATGACAGTGGTAGCCTACCTCAACCATCAGGGGGGGACAAGATCACAATCTGATGTCCACCACTGCAGACATACTCACCTTAGCCGAGACTCACTTCCTTTATCAGCACCCCTCATAAGAGGGGAACACAATGTGGAAGCAGATTCTCAGCAGTCATTGCCTACGCCAGGGGGAACGGTCTCTGTACCGGCAAATATTCAAACAGATAGTCAGTTTGTGGGGTTTGCCGGTTATAGATCTGTTTGCTGCAAGGAGAAACAGGCAGGTCAGAAAGTTTGCATCACTTCAGGTAGCGGACAGACCATGCATAGTAGACTCCCTTCAAGTTTGTTGGGATTTTCCCCTAGCATATGCGTTTCCCCCAATGTGCCTGATTCCTCTAGATCTCAGGGAGGAAGGGGCGAGGGTAGTTCTAATCACCCCCTTCTGGCCCAAGAGACAATGGTTTTCTCTACTCAGAGCGATGTCAGTGACCGACCATTGGGTGTTGCCTTCGAGTCCGGAGCTCCTTTCTCAAGGTCCATTTCGTCATCCCAATGTGGAGGGCCTTCATCTGACGGCGTGGAATTTGAGAGGGAGTTGCTAAGGCGGAGAGGATTTTCAGAGGCCTTGATATCTACCTTGTTAGGTAGCCGGAAGGAGGTCACTACCAAAATTTATTCTAAGGTCTGGAAGAAATTTCTAGCGTTCCATCAGCATCCCCCTAACAGATCATGTTCCAATTCTGGCAATTTTGGAATTCTTGCAGAAAGGCCGAGAATTGGGGTTGGCAGTTCATACCCTTACAGTTCAAGTGTCAGCTTTAGGAGCCCTATATAACCGCAACGTGGCGGGAAATAGATGGATTTCTAGATTTATTAAGGCTACTGAGCGTAGTAACCCAGTTCATATTGCTAGATTGCCGCCATGGGATTTGAACTTGGTGCTAGTTGCTTTAACACAGCCCCCCTTTGAGCCGTTGGGTTCTGCCTCAATTAAGATTCTGACCCTAAAGACAGTTCTTTTGTTAGCCTTAAGGTGCCGTCACACTGAATAATATCGCTAGCGATATCGTTGAGTTTGACACGCAGCAGCGATCTGGATCCTGCTGTGCCATCGTTGGTCGGAGCAGAAAGTCCAGAACTTTATTTCGTCGCTGGACTCCCACAGACATCGCTGATGTTAACCTGATGTTTACCCTGGTTACCAGCGTAAACGTAAAAAAATAAAACAAACACTACATACTTACATTCCGGTGTCTGTCCCCCGGCGCTCTGCTTCTCTGCACTGTGAGCGCCGGCCGGAAAGCAGATTACAGCGGTGACGTCACCGCTGTGCTTTCCGGCTGGCGCACACAGTCAGTGCAGAGAAGCAGAGCGCCGGGGGACAGACACCGGAATGTAAGTATGTAGTTTTTGGGGGTTTTTTTTACGTTTACGCTGGTAACCAGGGTAAACATCGGATTACTAAGCGCGGCCCTGCGCTTAGTAACCCGATGTTTACCCTGGTTACCTGGGGACCGGCATCGTTGGTCGCTGGAGAGCTGTCACACAAACAGCGACGCTGCAGCGATCGGGATCGTTGTCTAGATCGCTGCAGCGTCGCTAAATGTGACGGTACTTTTAACGTCTGCTAGGCGGGTCAGTGATATTCAGGAGTTATCAGTAGACCCTCCCTATCCAATGGTCTTTCAAGATAAAATTGTTTTGAAGCCAGACCCAAGCATATTTACCAAAGGTAGCTTCTAGGTTCCATAGAAGCCAGGAAATATATTTGCCATCCTTTTTCGATAATCCAGTTACAGCAGAAGTGTTGTACTCTAGACGTTAGAAGAGCAGTTTTAGGCTATGTGCACACGTTCAGGTTTTTTTTCACGGTAAAAACGCTATAAAATCTCATTAGAAACGCATACATTATGCATCTTATCATTTAGAATGCATTCTGCATGTTTTGTGCACATGATGCGTTTTTTTTCCCGCAAAAAAAAACGCATCGCGGTTAAAAAAAAAAAAAAAAGCAGCATGTTCATTAATTTTGCGGATTTTCTGCGTTTTTTTTCTATGCATTTGGGGAAAAAAACGCGTGAAAATTGCAGTAAAAACGCATGCGGATTTCTGGCAGAAATGTCCGGGTTTTTGTCAGGAAAATTTCTGCAAGAAATCCTGACGTATGCACATACCCTTAGAGTATCTAGACAAGACTCAGCTGTAGCGAATTCGAAGGTTAGCACTCGACTATTGAGGACGTGACGGTGCAAGTGAACGGAACCAATAGTCCCAATAAACGTAGTAATGTATAATCACTGCACCCGTACTATGAGATTTGCTTGATGCAGGTGAAAACAGTTTATTGAAATAATTGTTGCAAACGGTAAAATGGTGAAGCGATAGGCATAAACGACGTTTCGGCCAACTCGTGGCCTTGATCACGTTATCGCCTAATAGGAGTTTTCCTTATATACTGTCGTATTACAGTGTTGCAGAGGGTGTCCGCCAAACATAAATGAATTTAAATAATCTTATTAATTGCTGTTTAGTACATGTGTAACGAACCGTTGGTCGTCGTGTAGTGGAGTATGCATCTGGGTATGACAGTATACTGTTCTTATTGCACCCAGTGGGACAGGCCGGTTGCCGTGATATGAGACATGCGTATAGGTTCAACAATTTGATAATAAACTTGTAGTGCACCGGATGTCCCCAATGTACGGAAAATATACGTGGATATTGCTGCCAGTATGCAGGTACACTCCTGGTCTCAATATAGGGGTCCCGGATACCCCACTGTGAGGAAGCAGATTGCGTCTGCTCCTACCATTTGGCCACCAACGCCGGCTCCCCGCACGCTACCAGCTAAGCACAGATCCATATCTCTGTATATCACAGCTTCCTCACAGTGGGGTATCCGGGACCCCTATATTGAGACCAGGAGTGTACCTGCATACTGGCAGCAATATCCACGTATATTTTCCGTACATTGGGGACATCCGGTGCACTACAAGTTTATTATCAAATTGTTGAACCTATACGCATGTCTCATATCACGGCAACCGGCCTGTCCCACTGGGTGCAATAAGAACAGTATACTGTCATACCCAGATGCATACTCCACTACACGACGACCAACGGTTCGTTACACATGTACTAAACAGCAATTAATAAGATTATTTAAATTCATTTATGTTTGGCGGACACCCTCTGCAACACTGTAATACGACAGTATATAAGGAAAACTCCTATTAGGCGATAACGTGATCAAGGCCACGAGTTGGCCGAAACGTCGTTTATGCCTATCGCTTCACCATTTTACCGTTTGAAAAAATTATTTCAATAAACTGTTTTCACCTGCATCAAGCAAATCTCATAGTACGAGTGCAGTGATTATACATTACTAAGACTCAGCTGTAGGCAGAGTAGGGCTCTGTTTGTTTCCAGAATCAAAGGAAAGATTCGAGTGTTACAAAAAGTTCTATCGCCAGATGGATCAGAGATGCGATTTGTCTTGCCTATTCCGCCAAGAGGGAAACGCCACCAGGAGGAATCAAGGCCCACTCCAATCGAGCTATGGCTTCATCCTGGGCGGAGAGAGCGGATGTCTCCATTGACATAATTTGTAAGGCGGCAACGTGGTCATCCTCTTCCACCTTTTATAAGCACTACCGTCTTGACCTATCATCCAATTCCAGCCTAGACTTTGGGCGATCAGTACTTAGTGCTGTGGTCCCTCCCAGGTGAATAGTCTCTGAAAGTCTCTCATAGGGTGCTGTCGTGTCGATAGGAAAACTGGTTGTTACTTACCGGTAATAGGATTTTACAGAGTCTCCACGACAGCACCCGCACATTCACCCCTGTAATTAATCACTGGATTCTTGCACTCTATTGGAAGGTGTGTTTTTTAGATTTCACTCTGTAGGGGTGATGGTACTTAGTATTATTTTAATGGAAATTGTCATGTACTAATCTGACGACGGTATCCCTTGTACTCTGAAACACAAACTGAGGAGGCGAGGGGGACTGCCCCTTTTTAACCTGTAGGTTCCTGTCCGGATGGTGGGTGGATCCCCTCTCTCGTAGGGTGCTGTCGTGGACTCTGTAAAATCCTATTACCGGTAAGTAACAACCGGTTTCTTGCACAAGAATACATGATAATTAAGCATTTATTATTTCAGACCCCAGACCTGAATGCTTTCTCTAGTTTCTTGACCCTGTGATATGATTGCTGCAGTTTCTGGTCCAGGGATGATGTTTCTACCTTAACTATTACTGTAACAGCCGTAAGGAAAAGAATGAAGTGAAGTTGGATCACCGACCGGAATCTGTCGTATTGGTCAAAGGGGCAAATACGTTCACGTTACTCAACTTCTTGATGAACTGTAAGAGCATTGTGGCCGCCGCAGGTCCGCAGGCAGGACTGCCCCCGACGCTGCTGTCACCAGTGGCTTTCAGGGGAGCTACGATGCACACCATGAAGGTACGGGTCCCTAATGTTTCCTCATAAGACTTTCATGTATATCTGCCCTGATGGGGTGTGGAGTTGGTGTCTTTGGAAATTGAGGAGTCTGAGTCAGAGGTTTGACTTACCGACTCCGCAGCCCTTCTAGGTAACAGAGGGGAATCCAAAATGTGGTATCACGGCTATGATGTCCAGCATGGGGAATATGGAAAATAAGGGTTTTTTTTTCTTAAGTTTGAGAATTGAATGTCTAATGCTGTAGGTCACATCGTCTCTCTCTGCAGGCGAGGACAGTCAACGTGAAAACCCAGGTGCGGTCTGGATATAAAGATCAGTTCAGCTTGGAGATTACCGGCCCGGTGATGCCACATACGGTGCATTCTCTGACGCTGCTGCTTAAGGCCGCACAGAAGGGAAGTTTTTCAGCATCTCTTTACACGCACGAACCAACGACCGTCTTCAACACGGCCATCCATCCCCAAAACTGCAAGGTGAGTCGTCTGTAGCAAACCGATCCTCAGGTTTAGTAGGGGCAGTGTTTCCTATCTCAACACATCCAAACCTACATTTACTGCCGGTGGCCACTCGATAAAGATCTCTACTGAGAGATCGAAGGGGTAAAGGTCCGTATAGCGATTTTCCTGGTAACTACTGCTGACCAGATCCATTCAGAACCCTTGCATGGTGGTGGCCATAAGCGTTCCTGCACAGAGTAGATCGCCAGCTGACTCTTCACTTTATTTTGGTGGAAAACTCACTGACTGATCAATGATCCTACGATCTTTCCTTGTTTTCTAGGAGAGTAACGGTGCAGAACTCGCACACTGTGGTCTTCATCCGCTCACGCTAGAACAAGTCACCCAGTTATCTACACTGGGAAAGTCGTCACTGCGTCATTTAGAGCTTAATGACTACAAATATACCTGGAAATGTTGATCGCTTCCTGAGCCGGAGCATGGACGGATTCACGCTGTGTGTCGCCTGCGCTCGCTGCCGGAAAGTGCTCCGTCCTCATCAGAAGAACGTGCGTATGTGATAACCTGGTCCTGCCCAAAGTTTTCTTAGACAAAGCGATGATCTCTGGAGGACAAGAGCTGCTGAAGATGACGTGTGTCCCGCGCCTGCGCTGGAAGTGGGTGCGGAACATCGGTTTTTAGCTTTTTAAGTATGATCTTATCCACACGTTTTGTTCGGGGCTGCACTGCGCCCTGGTCGGAGGCAGAAGTCCCAACCTGCTGAAGGCCATTAGAGGTTGTGAGTTACAACTGGGATTACTGCAAGATCCAGGGTCTCCCGTAGGGCTGCCTAGTTTCGGCACAGCTTCACGGCGCTCACGATTGTTACTGTGGATTTTTAAAATTATGGGGGAAAAAAGAAAATGCTCATGTGATCGCGAAATCATATTTTTAAGTTTTTTTTATAAGTGATGTCACTGCCAGACTGATTTTTAATTGTTTTATATATGATTGACCATGGATATGATATATCTATTAAACTCGTAAAAAACATTTCTACTTTTGTTATACTGGTTCATAGTGTTTGTCTTTACATTAATCAGTTCCCACACTGATTTTCTACAAGATTTTGGAGATTCTGAGTCAGACATTGAAAAAGAGAGGCCGAGCTCACAGTCTCTGGTCTAGTTCTTTGTGCGTCCAATCGCCTGGGGAAAAAAAAAGTTAACCCTACTTCTTCATCAAACTGTACAGGGGACACAATGCAGTCCAGCGGGTTACGGTTTCCTGGAATTCACCAAACCCAGACTCCTTCGCAGAGAGAAGTGTCATCATCCGTCACTGCACAGAACATGTCTCCTCCAGAGTCGAGGGGCGGTGGCTTTACACCACTCCATCTGATACTCGGCATTGTGCTTGGTGATGTACGGCTGCATAAAGCTGCTCAACCATAAAAACCAAAGTCATGAAATGGGTGCAGAAATTGTGCTTAGGTTAATACCAATGGAGATTTGGATTTCGTAAGCACATAAAGCCGCAAAAATTGCATACAAATTGCTGGTATACATAGAATTTCGAGTACATTTATGACAAATTTTTTTGACTATTTGAAAAGTCACAAATGATTGGATGAAAATCACGCTCAGAGGTAAACAAGAAGTGGGCTTGTATAGCGCCGTAGACTCGCCTTACAGAAATCGCTGTCCCCATAGGGGCTCACAACTTATATTCCTTAGTTCTTTGGGGTATGGGAGGAACAATGGAGGAAACCCATGCCAACATGAGGAGAACATACAAACTCCTTGCAGACCTAGGTCCCCAGAGCTGCAAAGCTACAGTGCTAACTCCGGAGTCACCATGCTGCCCTGTAGACTTCAAAAAATGGAAAGGTGGAATTACTGCAAAAAACAAACGAAAATGCAAAACCACCAAACACAGTAGTTAGACAATAAATGGCTTCAATCAACCACTAACCATGAGTGGAGGAAAAGTTTTGGTGTCATCATTCATATTCACTGAAAAAAAGCAAAGAAAGCAACCGGGGTATGCAAACTTTTGAGCACAACTGTGTGTATGTATATGTATGTATATATATGTATGTGTGTATATATATATATATATATATATATATATATATATATATATATATATATATATATAGAAAATCTATCTATATATATCATATACACATACGTCAATATGATTGGAGATGTGTGTATGTCCAATCAGAAATGGAAACACAAGAACCAAAAGGTAGACAGACTGAAAAAAAAAAAAAAGGCCAAATGGTATCAAAATGACAGATCAATCTTTTATTAGACCACAATAGATTAAACTTACATGTAGAAGGGGGGGGAACAATCAGAAAGAGGGCACCAATCAAAGATGTGTACCTATATGTGAATATATGCCAGAAATATTCTATACCAGATAAAAGAATCAATCCAAGGTATCGCAAAGTATGCTCATAAAATAAAGAATAAAACAATGTAAAGTATTTGTATCACCTGAAACATATCAGAAATAAAGTGCTATAGTGCATAAATACCTCAAAAAGGAAAGAGGATCTCCTGGCATGTGAATTCGAACTAAATAAATCCAGTAAAGAAAAGTGTAACTATTTAAATTGGGGAAGCAGTCAGAAACGAGGGGACACATGATGAAGTGACCACCCCGACGCACGTTTCGGTCCAACACCTGCAACTAACCATGATTATATTCAGTATATTGTTACTGTCTATCAACTAATCTAAAAAAAAAAAAAATTCACACCAAATGTACCATCACCAACCAGCGCTCAACGGCTGTAGCATGTACAACTGTGGTGCAAAAAAAGGATTTAAAAAAATCCTAGCCAACAGCAAGCACGGACGCTGAACAGTGGTTTAAAGTAAAGATCAGTGGCTCGGCGGCTGCAGAATGCACGCATTGAGGTAGTGCAAAGAGGGGGGGGGGGGGGAATGAATTGGAACAAAAAGAAAGTCCTGGAAAACAACGAGCACGGGTGCCGATCAGTGATTTGCGTCAGATATTAGTGCTCAGTGGTTGTAGGACGCACAAAAAAAAAAACTTACAAAAATCGAGAGATCAAGTACTGATCAGCACTTGGCGGCAGAAGGGTGGGGGTGGGGAGAGGAGGAAAAGGTGGATAGGATTAGGAAAAATAGGGGATCAGGTAAGTGCCGTATTTTCCGGCGTATAAGACCACCCCCCAACTTTTCCAGTTAAAATATAAAATCTTCTTAAAAGTCGGGGGTCTTCTTATAAGCCATGTGTCGTCTTATGTGTCGGGACGAGGAAATAGGGGGATACTCCACTCACACTTTCCTGTGAGACGCCCCCTCTCTTCGTCATCGGGACCACTTTCCCCCACCCACCATATGCACATCGGTCTGCACCCGGCGTATGATGGTCATTGTGGGGTCAGCCACGTCTTGGCGCTCTGGTGCGATCAACGCCAGTCTAGGATCTGAGCCGTTCTGATTGTTACAATGGATAACTGAAGATCTTCTTTGATCTCCCTGGAGTTGATCATTGGATTCTTTATTCAGTCGCCATGACAGCACAACGAGAGAGGGGATCCGCCCTTCAGGGACAGGAAACCTCAGACATAAAAAGGGCGGCACCTCACTCCCCCGTCAGTTGGTTTCCTGTCCCTGACAGCAGAACCTCTTCAGACAGACCTCAGGAAGAAGGTTGAAGAAAAGAAGAATCCCACTCCTGACAGGCCGATACAGGTAGCGGGGGTCCCCTGCCTCGGTCTGGTCAGGAGGTTGGTAGCACCACACGGCAGGGGGACTGTTGGTGTAGGTGGCAGCAGGAGGAAGCAACCCAAGGGAGGTGGGTTAGCTTCTTAGGTGTCCGCATACCTGGTAAGTAGGCCGTGCACCATGTCTGTGGGGCCTCTGGGGTCTGTCCACCGCTGCCGCTGTGGTCCGCTTTGGCCGGGGAGCGCTGCCGTCCCTGTCGGCGTGTCTGTCCTCAGCGCCGCAGCCGTGACCGGAAGGGGCGTGTCCGGATGACGCGGCGCGGGGTAGTGACGCGGCCGCGCATGCGCGGTAGCGCTTTCTTCCCTGGCTAATGGCGGCGCCCAGGGACGGAGGGAGGATTATGGCCACAGGGGGTCCGGCGGTCAGCATGGGGGCGCGGCTCACAGTGGACGGAGCCTATCGGTGTAATACCGATTAGCGGCACCTGGAGGAAGCCCTGCTGACCCCCATCCGGGGGTAGTACCTAGGGGGATGTATTTAAGAGCTGCACAGACGCCTCTACTTGTTCCTGTCCTCGTTTCCTACATGGAGTCACCGGAGGGAACTCCGCAGCTGTGCGGTGAACAGCAGCAACCATTGGAGCAGCCACAGACAGGAAAATCTCTGAGAAGCTCCCAGCCGCGTTCTAGTGGCAGTAGTCGCGCTGGTGGAGCTAAAGCTGCTCAGAAATCTACCAAATCCTCAGGCCGTAAAGATTCTCCGGCTAGAGAGGACCCCCCGATTACGGTACCATTCGTTGCAGGGATGGGTAAGTGAGCTACGTGAAAGTACGCTTTTTTGATTGCTGTCCCTCCTTGTATTCCCTCTCTCCTTATCCAGGGGAGAAAAAGTACTTCCAAAACCAAGCATAGGGAGTGTGCCGTATGTACAGAGCCACTTCCAGATGGGCATAAAAAGAAGCTGTGCAGACCCTGTATACAGCGCTTAATCGAGGAGGAGGCCCCTGACCTGACATCTACCCTTAGGGACATGGTTAAACAGGAGGTCAGGGATTCCATAAAATCCAGTTCTCACAGGACAAGGTCCCTAAAGAGGAAAGAGATCTCATCCCCAGGTTCAGACGTGGAGTCAGAGGGTGTGAGCTCGGATTCTCATCCTTCATCTTCATCTTCAGAGGACGTAGAATCTAGTCGAGCATGCCTGTCACTAGACAGGATTAATCACCTAGTGAAAGCTGTCAACAACACTATGGGGATTGAAGAGACCCAGTCAGAATGCTCCATCCAGGACATTATGTTTAAGGGCATAGACCGTAAGTCCCGAAGGGTTTTTTCCTGTAGTGGAAAAGATCAAATCACTGATTACGAGAGAATGGAAGAAACCCGAAAGAAAGGGCTCACTGCCACCAGCATTTAAAAGAAGGTATCCGTTCGAGGAGGAGGCTTCAGCTTCTTGGGACAAGGTCCCGAAGTTAGATGCAGCGGTGGCCAAGGCGTGCAAAAAGTCTTCTCTTCCATTTGAGGATCTAGGTAGCCTAAAGGACCCGCTTGATAGAAAAGCTGATGTCTTCCTTAAAGGGGCTTGGGAGACTTCTGCGGGATCCTTGAGACCGGCAATTGCGGCCACTTGCACGGCTCGGTCCTTGATGGTGTGGCTAGGCCACCTGGAAGACCAACTCAAGGATAAAGTTCCTAGAAGTGAAATCCTATCATCTATGCCCATGATCCAAGACGCTGCAGCCTTCCTTTCAGATGCGTCAGCAGATTCAGTTAGGCTGGCCGCAAGATCCTCAGCCTTGTCCAACGCAGGCCGCAGAGCGCTTTGGATAAAATGCTGGCCAGGTGATTTACAGGCCAGGTCAAAACTATGTGGCATCCCCTGTGAAGGGGTTCATCTGTTTGGTCCGGTACTAGATGAGCTGCTTGAGAAGGCAGGTGATTCTAAGAAGCGGTTCCCTCTATTGAGAAAACCCTTTTATAGGCGTGATTACAGCAGAGGATGGTCTTATCGCCGAAGAGCTGATAGAGAACCAAATAGAGATTCGTCCAGATATTACAGCAGCAGAAGAAGAGGTAGGGGGTACATGTTTAACTCCCCTCGGGACTCTAAGAAAACTCAATGACTGGCGGTCCAGGTGGGCAGTAGGCTTTTGGCCTTCTACCCATCCTGGCTCAGGATCACCAATAGTCCATGGATACTCAGTATCATTAAAGAGGGATTAAAGTTCCAGTTCCATCAGATCCCTCAGGACAAATTTAAACTAACTCCTATCCGTTCTTCTCCTGCAGAACAGTTGGCATTGGAGTCAGAGGTTCAAGATCTCCAACAAAAGGGAGTTCTTATTAGAGTACCCACGGAAGAGCGAGGTATGGGGTTTTATTCCCCTTTATTCCTGGTTAAGAAGCCAGATGGGTCATATCGTACCATCATCAATCTAAAAAGCCTGAATGAATTCTTGCTGATCCCATCCTTTAAAATGGAATCTGTGAAAACAGCAATAAAGCTTCTTTTTCACAATTGCTTCATGGTGGTCTTAGATCTGAAAGACGCCTATTACCATGTCCCGATACATGTAAATCATCAGCGCTTTCTCAGGGTGGCGGTTTCTCTTGCCGGCACAGTAGAGCACTTTCAATATCGGGCACTCCCCTTTGGTGTTGCGGTCGCACCACGGGTTTTCACCAAGATTATGGTAGAGGTTATGGCACACCTTCATGAGCAAAACATACTAGTAATTCCCTACCTGGATGATTTATTGATTGTTGGGCATTCAGAGTCACACTGTAAAGACCAGTTGGAGAAGGTGATGGCAGCATTACATAACTTAGGATGGATTATCAATCTTAAAAAATCGCGTCTTCAGCCCTTAACATCACAGCAGTTCTTGGGTCTTATTGTAGATTCAAGTCAGCAGGAATGTCGCCTGTCGGACTCAAAGGTTGATAGTATTCATCGTCTAGCCTCAAGAGCAATTAATAATCCCGTAATCTCCTTAAGAAGTGCAATGTCACTTTTGGGTTCCCTTACTTCTTGTTTTCCGGCGGTGCTGTGGGCACAGTTTCACTCCAGGTCTCTACAGTGGGATGTTCTGCATAATTTTCGTCGGCTGGGCGCTAACCTTGATAGAAAATTTTCTCTATCTACGGAGACCACTGATTCACTAATTTGGTGGACGCACATTCCGAATCTGCGTAGAGGGGTACCTTGGACAAATCAAATAACACGAGTAATAACTACTGATGCTAGCCCCACGGGTTGGGGGGCACACTGGGAAGATGATTGCATTCAGGGTCTGTGGTCCCAGTCTGAGCGGGACACGTCTTCCAATCTAAAGGAATTGTTGGCGGTAGAACGCGCCTTGAATGCATTCCTTGTACCTCTGCAGGGTAGACATGTTAGACTACTCTCTGACAACCAGGTGACCGTTGCTTATGTGAACCACCAAGGAGGTACACGGTCTAGGTCATTAATGAACGTTACAAATCGTATTTTTCAGATGGCCGAAAATCACCTACTCTCCCTTACGGCCCTTCATATAAAGGGAAAACTAAACACCATGGCCGATTATTTAAGCCGCAACGAGCTCAAACAAGGGGACTGGTCTCTAAAACCGGCTGTCTTCGATCAGATCGTACGTCTATGGGGTTGTCCAGAGATAGATCTGTTTGCCAGTCGAGGAAACAAGAAACTTCATAAATTCTGTTCCCTAAATCCGAAGGACAACCCGTATGCAGTCGACGCTCTTCTAATCTCCTGGAACTTCAGTCTCGCCTATGCCTTTCCCCCTCTAAATCTGATTCCTTTAGTTCTAAGGAAAATTCGGGAAGACAGGGCCCGAGTGATATTAATAGCCCCGTTCTGGCCCAGAAGGTCATGGTTCCCATGGCTAAGAAGCATGTCCATTTCCCAGCCATGGATCCTTCCAGAAATACCAGACCTCCTTTCCCAGGGTCCAGTCCTGCATCCACGAGTAACCAACTTACACCTGACAGCGTGGAATTTGAGAGGTCACTTCTGAAAGGGAAGGGATTCTCTCAAAATCTTGTGAATACTCTGCTTAAAAATAGGAAACCCTCCACGACTAACATTTATGTTAGGGTATGGAGGAAGTTTCTATCAAGTTCAGGGGCACGAATTGATCAAGAACCTGATATTTCTCAAATCTTAGAATTTTTACAGAAGGGCCTAGAGTTAGGCTTAGCTACCAGCACCCTTAGAGTTCAGGTTTCAGCTCTAGGGGCACTATATAATTCTAACTTAGCCAGTAATCACTGGATAACAAGGTTTTTTAAAGCAGTTACCAGATCCAGGCCGGTTATTAAACAAAGAATAGTTCCATGGGACCTAAATCTTGTGCTCTCGGCTCTAACACAAGCTCCGTTCGAGCCTATTGACTCTCTCCCAATCAAGATCCTGTCGGTCAAAACAGCCCTCTTAGTTGCCCTCACATCGGCTAGAAGGGTTAGTGATCTACAGGCATTGTCCAGACAACGTCCATATATGCAATTTACGGAAGATAGAGTGGTGATGAGGCCTGACCCTCTTTATCTTCCAAAGGTTGCGTCAAAATTTCATAGATCTCAGGAGGTGGTCCTGCCTTCATTTTGTCCTAATCCCTCTAACGATAAGGAACAGAGATTTCATTGTTTAGATGTACGTAGGTGCCTTCTCAAATACATTTCAGTAACAGACACCTGGAAGAAAGATCACTCCTTATTTTTATCCTACCAGGGAGTTAGGAAGGGGCTTAGAGTATCAAAGAATACGCTAGCCAGATGGATTAGGGAGGCGATATCTCTTGCTTATACCGCAGGTGGCGTGGAAGTTCCAGAAGGAATAAAGGCTCACTCCACTCGTGCGGTAGCCACATCCTGGGCTGAGAGAGCAGAAGTGTCGATTGAAGACATCTGTAAGGCGGCCACATGGTCTTCTCCATCCACCTTTCTTAGACACTATAGGTTAGATCTAGGTGGCTCCTCCGACCTCACGTTTGGGAGAAGGGTGCTGGAGGCTATTATCCCTCCCTAGTCACTTTTCACTTCTCTGAAAGTCTCTCGTTGTGCTGTCATGGCGACTGAATAAATACGTACGCTACTCACCTGGTAGCAGTGTTTTTTCAGGAGCCATGACAGCACCCTTATATTCCCTACCCTCTTTGCTTTATGGGTTCAACACTTCCTTTAGTTAATTCCTAAGTTTATTCACTGGGTGAATTGTACCATATATTAATATTGTTTATGTGCTAATAACCTAGAAGGTCCTTTCATACTCTGTAAACCAACTGACGGGGGAGTGAGGTGCCGCCCTTTTTATGTCTGAGGTTTCCTGTCCCTGAAGGGCGGATCCCCTCTCTCGTTGTGCTGTCATGGCTCCTGAAAAAACACTGCTACCAGGTGAGTAGCGTACGTATTTTTTTGCCATTCTTGTGATTCTATGATCTATGCGGATGGTGGCATTTCTTTTCCTACCACGTGTTTCGGAATTTGCCTGTTACTTTAAAGCATTGGAAATCTGTTTAGCTGAGCAGCCAATTATTTTCTGCACTTTTTTATGGTTTCCCCTCTCTAATAAACTTCTTGATTAAAGTTCTTTCTCCTTCGGTACAATGTCTGCAACAACCCATTTTACTCAATGACCGAGGGCAAAAAAAGAAGCGGGTACAAGTTTTGCTGTCCTCCTTCTTTAAATAAGGGCCATAATTGACAGCTGTTTTTTCACAGAATAAATGACCTCACTAATTGAAGTCCGCATGGCTATTAATTAGAACACCCCCTTTCATTAAATGAGTTAATTACACCCAATTAACAGTGTACATGTCATGACTAGTGATGAGTGAGTGTACTCGTTGCTCAGGTTTTCTAGAGCACGCTTGGGTGGTCTCCGAGTATTTGTGACTGCTCAGAGATTGTTTTCCTTGCCGCAGCTGGATGATTTACAGCTGCTAGACAGCCTGAGTACATGTGGGGGTTGCCTGGTTGCTAGGGAATCCCCACATGTAATCAAGCTGTCCGGTAGCTGCAAATCATCCAGCTGCCGCGATGAAAACCAAATCTCCGAATAGTCAAATACTCGGAGGACACCCGAGCCACAAGTCCAATTGCTCATCACTACTAGTCATGACTATTGCTTGCCCATTACTCGTCTACACCTAGTCATGGTTTTTTTTCCAATGTTGTATGATCTTTTGTGCCAAAAACAGTAACTAAACACAGTGATGTTAGACTGCTAATATTTTGCACGACCTGTAAATCGGAAGCACCTTCTACAGTGTGTGTTTGGTTATACAACACAATGCACCAAGAATATCCAATAAAATATGTAAATATATATACAAATAAATATTAATAGAACCCTAATGGTGCATTGTGCAGAAAATAGTGACTAAACACTAGAGTTAGAGAACCAACCACAACAATAACCCGGACAGCCAAGAAAGTGTACCCACACAGAGAATACCTTAAAAATAAGCCTTTATTTATGGTGACAATTGGCACAATATTAAAACTAATTAATAGTACGCGAATATTACAGGACGATAAAAAAGTATATTAAAATCAAATAGGATATAAATAGGTGACCTCTGGAAACATTATTAGTGGATATATATATATATATATATATATATATATATATATATATATATATATATATATATCTCATGTGGTAACAGCCAAGAAAAAAAGTTGATATAGAAAAAAATCAAACAAAAAAATATATATAAAAACATATAAAGTGCACTATAAATATAAATACACACGTAAAAAACCAATACAATATTATTGCAAGTAAGTGCAAAAAAATATACAGAATATATGTGTGCTACCGCAAGGAAAAAAAAATATTTTTTTGCGGAATTAATAGCAACGAATTGCAAAAGTGCTGAGCAACTACAAAATAAAGATACCTACAGGGCACAGAATGTGCCACAATCTGGTAATGAGCGATACCACAAAGGTGCAATGTGCAAAAACGCAATCAAAAAGATCCCAAGAGGTAATGTAACTCCACAATATACCTTATTCCGGGGGTCACTGAGTCCCGTTATCGCGCACCCCGACGCGCGTTTCGGAAACTTGTCCTTCGTCAGGGGGCATTCTGTGCCCTGTAGGTATCTTTTTTTTTTTTTTTTATTCAAATAAATTTTTATTAACCCTCCGTCACATACAACTGATCTGACAGGCGCTTCTCTTTTACTTTCATTTCTCCTTCCTCACCAGATTGTGAGGAAACCCCCTCCCTCCAGGTAGTCTCCTGTCTCTTGAAGGTCTGTGAAACCTGATATCACAGTTGGATTTCAGAGCTTCAGGGGAGAGGATATAGCTGCACAGATCTCTCAGGCTCATTGTATGTGAATACGTCACATTCAGTAAGGTTGGTATTTTATGTTTTTATTCATCACAATAGTTTATTTAGCTTGTTTTATGAATGTATAGCACAAAATGTGAGGATATTTCATAGAAATAAGGGAGGTTTTATAAAAGAAAGTGTGCTGCTCAGGCATATACAGTAGTTCCCTAACATATTCCTTCTCTTGCTTCAGATTATCTGCTGAAATGGAGAGGAAAATGTACAATTTATCCAAACAACTTGATGTTGAGGAAGTAACAAACATGCTGTTAGATGATAGAGACCTCACACTGAATGAGGATTTAGGAGAGGAAAGTGAGATTGATTCTCATGATGAGGTGGAAGAATGTATCCTGGATTCTGAAACAGAGCAAGATGGTGACAGTGGTGAGGATGAAGAAGTTGGATCATATTATATTGGAAAAGAACTAGTACTTGGAGAGCTACGCAGGAGAAGCGTGAAAACAATCGGTATCCCCTCTCGCCTTCAAGTTCAGCTCAAAAGTTTCCGCCCAGAAGATGATGGTGAAAAGTCACCATCTGCACCACCTCACAAAAGAAGGAGATGCACCACATGCCAAACGGGAAGCGGAACCAGAAGGCTTTCAAATTATGAATGTCTCAAATGTCATAAAGCAATTTGCCTGACACATGCAAAAATGGTGTGTAATTCTTGCTATTTGCTCTGCAAGTGTGACTTTTCTGGGGAAACCTCAGCATCTACTTCTGATTGAATATGTTTTTAATAGTACTTAAGGTACCTTAAAATTAAGTTTGTGTTCAAAAATTTTCTTTGTACATTTTTTTGAGAGAGTCGAACTGGGGACTATTTGGCGGGAGTTTTGAAAAGTTTGTATTTCATAGTTATTAGTTTTATGTTAAGTAAATGTTTTTTTTTGCAACTGATTATGTGTAGTCTCTTTTATTACATCCCTATGAAGGTCACTGATCACTTTTAGAGCACTGAAATTGCAAACATTAGATATTATAGGTATTTTTCCAGCAGGCGCCTGACAGGCACATTGTATGTGAACTCGTTAGTCCGAATATTGTATGTGACGGAGGGTTAAGAATAACAAGATAAATGGCATGTTACATTCTCATTTTCAATACAAAGCTTTTTTTCTCCCCCTTCAAACATTCCCCTTCAATCCCACCACCCCCCAACCCCACCCAACAAAGCAGCTCACCTTGCTTAGCACTTCCATCATTAGACCAATATACTATCTAATCCCTCGGCCAATAATATAAGCCACATTTAGCATTACCATTAATTAGGAACCTTAATTAACTCTCCCTCTATAATACCCCTATCCCATAGCAATCCACGGAGACCACATTTTATTGAACATTTCGATTTTCCCTCTTTTTTTATAAAACCCCTTTTCCAGTGTCAGGCCCTGCTTCACATACTGGAGGAACTCTCCTCTTGACGGCGATTCTTCCCTAATCCAATTTCGAGCTATTACCTTCCTAGCCATGTATAACAATCTGGCAATAGCTATCTTCAGGTTGTTATCCACTCCAATCTCATCCACACATCCCAACAAACACACAACTGGATCCCTTGGCACCTTACATCCATACGCACCTTCCATATGGCTCAAAACTACCACCCAAAAAGCAGCCAGTCTCGGACACGTCCACATCATATGGAGTATATCAGCATCTGCAGTTTTACACCTCGGACATTCAGAATCATCACGCAAACCAGCCTTATATAGCACCATCGGAGACTTATAAACCCTGTGTATCACATAGAGCTGTGACAGTCTATACGGTTCACTCAGCGACAGTCTTGGGACCCATTCTAGCACCGACTCCCAAGTCTCATTCTCCATTGGACCCAGATCCCTCTCCCACTTAGCTCTCGCCATTATTGGAAACCCCAATAGGAAAGTGTGCAACAGATCTTTATACAAAGTAGATATGACTCCCCCAGTAGTCCCTTCATTACACACATACTCCAGTACTATATCCCTCTGAATTCCAATACCTCCGTTTCTACTCTGAGCTCCAAAAGCATGCCTCATCCGCAAATACTGAAATTCCCCCACAGTCCCAAGACCAAATTCCGCCTGTAATTGGGAAAATGATTTCAATTCACCTCGCTCAATTATTTGATACACGTATTGAATGCCTTTGACTTGCCATTCTGTCAGTACCCCCAGTGCCTCAAACTCCTGTAAGTTGCTGTTATGCCATAGCGGTGATAATCTAGTCAAATCCGTGACCCCCCGTATATGTCTCAGCCTACCCCACAGCCTGCGTATCAACAACACAGTCGGGTATAATTTCCCCAGAGCCCCCAGGGATCCATCCTCCAAACATTGTACCACTGGCCTTCTTTTTGTCACCACTTCCATCAGCCGCTGTACCGCCCCAGATGACCCTTCATGCGCCCAGCCTTTTAAATGCTGACTCTGGGCTGCAAGAAAATATATTTCAGGGTTAGGCAATGCCAGTCCCCCATCTTCCTTGGGTCGCTGAAGTGTCTCCAGTTTGATACGCGGATGCTGTCTCCCCCATATCAAATTCCTGAACAGAGAGTTAATCTGTCTAAATCTCCCACGTGGTATCCAAACTGGCGCATTATGAAGAATATACAGTATTTTTGGCATCAAAATCATTTTAATAAGATTCACCCTACCTACCACAGATAAATGCAGTTTAAGCCATGCATCCGCTTTCGCTTTAAGAACACCTAATATTGGAGTCAGATTTCTATGTATATAGTCAGTAACAGGCATAGATACCCATATTCCAAAGTACTTAAATTGGCTAGTCACCTCCAGTCGCCCATCCTCCAGTGGCTCCCCACCATCATCATCCACCTTAAACAAGATAGACTTACTCCAGTTTATCCTAAGTCCCGACACCGATCCGAAACGCTCAATAATCCCAATGGCTCCCTCCAAGGACATACCCGGGTCAGCCAGAAATAGCAGAATGTCATCCGCATACAACGCCACCCTTTCTTCAATCATCCCATATTTAAACCCAGTCACCTCATCAGACCGTCGAAGCTTAGCAGCCAGTGGTTCCACAGCCAGAGCAAACAAACCCTGTAGGTATCTTTATTTTGTAGTTGCTCAGCACTTTTGCACTTCGTTGCTATTAATTCCGCAAAAAAATATTTTTTTTTCCTTGCGGTAGCACACATATATTCTGTATATTTTTTTGCACTTACTTGCAATAATATTGTATTGATTTTTTACGTGTGTATTTATATTTATAGTGCACTTTATATGTTTTTATATATATTTTTTTTGTTTGATTTTTTTCTATATCAACTTTTTTTCTTGGCTGTTACCACATGAGATATATATATATATCCACTAATAATGTTTCCAGAGGTCACCTATTTATATCCTATTTGATTTTAATATACTTTTTTATCGTCCTGTAATATTCACGTACTATTAATTAGTTTTAATATTGTGCCAATTGTCACCATAAATAAAGGCTTATTTTTAAGGAATTCTCTGTGTGGGTACACTTTCTTGGCTGTCCGGGTTATTGTTGTGGTTGGTTCTCAGTGTGTGTTTGGGTGTATATATATATATGTTACATATATAATTGTCTAAGGGTCACTTCCGTCTGTCCTTCTGTCACGGTTATTCATTCGCTGATTGGTCTCGCCAGCTGCCTGTCATGGCTGCCGCGACCAATCAGCGACGGGCACAGTCCGGAAGAAAATGGCCGCTCCTTCTCCCCGCAGTCAGTGCTTGTCGCCTGCATACTCCCCTCCGGTCACCGCTAACAGGGTTAATGCCGGCGGTAACGGACCGCGTTATGCCGTGGGTAACGCACTCCGTTACCACCGCTATTAACCCTGTGTGTCCCTGTATGGTCATGTGACCGCGACATCATCACAGGTCCTGCGCTCTGATACCAACCCTGGGACCGCAAGCTGCCGTGGACTACAAGGGGCTTTTGGAAAGGTGAGTATATGTTTATTTTTTCACCTGTGACAAACCTGGCTGGGCAATACACTACGTGACTGGCCAATATACTACGTGGGCTGTGCAATATACTATGTCACTGGCCAATATACTACGTGGCTGTGCAATATACTATGTCACTGGGCAATATACTACGTGGCTGCGCAATATACTACGTGACTGGGCAATATACTACGTGGGCTGTGCAATATACTACGTGGCTGGGCAATATACTACGTGGCTGGGCAATATACTACGTGACTGGGCAATATACTACATGGCTGCACAATATACTACGTGACTGGGCAATATACTACGTGGGCTGTGCAATATACTACGTGGCTGGGCAATATACTACGTGGCTGGGCAATATACTACGTGGCTGCACAATATACTACGTGACTGGGCAATATACTATGTGACTGGGCAATATACTACGTGGGCTGGGCAATATACTACGTGGCTGGGCAATATACGTCACTAGGCAATATACTACGTAACTGGGCAATATACTACGTCACTAGGCAATATACTACGTAACTGGGCAATATACTACGTCACTAGGCAATATACTACGTCGCTGTGCAATATACTACGTGGCTGTGCAATATACTACATTACTGGCCAATATACTACGTGGCTGGGCAATATACTACGTGACTGGGCAATATACTACGTGGCTGGGCAATATAATAATAATAATAATTTTTATTTATATAGCGCCAACATATTCCGCAGCGCTTTACAAATTATAGAGGGGACTTGTACAGACAATAGACATTACAGCATAACAGAAATACAGTTCAAAACAGATACCAAGAGTGAGGGCCCTGCTCGCAAGCTTACAAACTATGGGGAAAAGGGGAGACACGAGAGGTGGATGGTAACAATTGCTTTAGTTATTCGGACCGGCCATAGTGTAAGGCTCGGGTGTTCATGTAAAGCTGCATGAACCAGTATGTAGCAGTACAGACACAGAGGGCTAATACTGCATAAAGTGTATGAGAACATGATGCGAGGAACCCTTTTTTTTTTATTATAAATAGGCCACACAGGGATCGTTAGGTTAATGCATTGAGGCGGTAGGCCAGTCTGAACAAATGAGTTTTTAGGGTACGCTTAAAACTGTGGGGATTGGGGATTAATCGTATTAACCTAGGTAGTGCATTCCAAAGAATCGGCGCAGCACGTGTAAAGTCTTGGAGACGGGAGTGGGAGGTTCTGATTATTGAGGATGCTAACCTGAGGTTATTAGCGGAGCGGAGGGCACGGGAAGGGTGGTAGACTGATACCAGGGAGGAGATGTAGGGTGGTGCTGAGCCATGGAGTGCTTTGTGGATGAGGGTAGTAGTTTTGTACTGGATTCTGGAGTGGATGGGTAACCAGTGTAATGACTGGCACAGGGTAGAGGCATCGGTGTAACGGTTGGTGAGGAATATGATCCTGGCTGCAGCATTCAGGACAGATTGGAGCGGGGAGAGTTTTGCAAGAGGGAGGCCGATTAGTAGAGAGTTACAATAGTCCAGACGAGAATGAATAAGTGAAACAGTAAGAGTTTTTGCAGAGTCGAAAGTAAGAAAAGGGCGAATTCTAGAAATGTTTTTGAGATGCAGGTAAGAAGAGCGAGCCAGTGATCGGATGTGGTGGGTGAATGAAAGGTCAGAATCAAGTATGACCCCAAGGCAGCGGGCATGTTGCTTTGGAGTAATGGTGGAACCGCACACGGAGATGGCAATGTCAGGCAAAGGTAGGTTAGTAGAGGGAAAGAACACGAGGAGTTCAGTTTTTGACAGGTTTAGTTTCAGATAGAGGGAGGACATGATGTTAGACAGCGGTAAGACAATCACTGGTGTTTTCTAAAAAGGTCGGTGTGATATCAGGAGCAGAAGTGTATAATTGAGTGTCATCAGCATAGAGATGGTACTGGAAACCAAATCTACTGATTGTTTGTCCAATAGGGGCAGTATACAACGAGAAGAGGAGGGGGCCTAGGACTGATCCTTGAGGAACCCCAACAGTAAGGGGAAGGTGAGAGGAGGAGGACCAGCAAAACATACAGTGAAGGATCGGTCAGAGAGATAGGAGGAGAACCAGGAGAGAACGGTGTCCTTGAGGCCGATGGAGCGGAGCATAGTGAGGAGGAGCTGATGATCCATAGTATCGAATGCTGCAGAGAGATCCAAGAGAATTAGCATGGAGTAGTGACCATTAGATTTAGCTGTTAGTAGGTAATTAGAGACTTTAGTGAGGGCAGTTTCAGTAGAGTGTAAAGAGCGGAAGCCAGATTGAAGAGGGTCGAGGAGAGAGTTATCTGAGAGATAGTGGGTAAGACGGGAGTGGACCAGGCGTTCGAGGAGTTTAGAGATGAAGGGAAGATTAGAGACAGGTCTATAATTAGCGACACAGTTTTGATCGAGGGATGGTTTTTTAAGTAATGGATGTATGATGGCATGCTTAAATGAGGAGGGAAAAATACCGGAAGTGAGGGAAAGGTTGAATATTTTTGTTAGGTGAGAGGTGACAGCCGGGGAAAGGGACTGGAGGAGATGTGATGGAATGGGGTCACTGGTGCAAGTGGTCGGGCGAGAAGATGCAAGGAGCCTGCTTACTTCTTCTTCTGTAACTGCTTCAAAGTCAGAGAGTGAACTAGATGCAGTGGGGGAGGGAGGACAGTGCATGGTATGAAGAGATTGGGAGATGATTTCCTGTCGAATGTGGTCAATTTTTTCTTTGAAGAAATTGGCCAGATCGTCAGCGCGGAGATCCGTGGTTGGGGCCTGCTCTCTTGGGTTGAGTAGGGACTGGAACGTGTCAGAGACGTTTAGGGTTATTGGACAGGGAGGTGATGAGGGTGTTGAAGTAGGTTTGTTTGGAGAGGTGAAGGGCAGAATTGTATGTCATTAGCATGAACTTATAATGGATGAAATCTTCGGGTAGATTAGATTTTCTCCACAGACATTCTGCGCACCTTGAGCACCGCTGCAGGAAACGTGTTTGCAGTGTGTGCCACGGTTGTTGCCGTCTGTGCCGAGTTGTTTTATGTATAGGAGGAGCAGCTTCATCCAGAGCACTTTGCAGGGTTTCATTGTAATGCTTCAATGCAGAATCAGGACATGAGATGGAGGAGATAGGGGCCAATGAGGACTGCAAGTTCTTCATAAGTTTCTGGGTGGTAATGGCCTGTATGTTTCTATAAGTGTGGAAAGTGGGGGTGACCTGAGCGGGATGGCAGTTCTTGATAGAGAATGAAAGAAGGTTGTGGTCAGAGAGCGGGAGAGGGGAGTTTGTGAAATCATCCACTGAGCAAAGTCGGGAGAAGACCAAGTCAAGGGAGTTTCCATTCCAATATACTACGTGGCTGGGCAATATACGTGGCTGGGCAATATACTACGTGGCTGGGCAATATACTACGTGGACATGCATATTCTAGAATACCCGATGCGTTAGAATCGGGCCACCATCTAGTGTATATATATATATATATATATATATATATATATATATATATATATACACACACACACACACTAGATGGTGGCCCGATTCTAAAGCATTGGGTATTCTAGAATATGCATGTCCACGTAGTATATTGGCCAGCCACGTAGTATATTGCCCAGCGTAGTATACAGCACAGAGTCACGTAGTATATTGCACTGCGACGTAGTATACAGCAGAGCCACGTAGTATACTGCCCAGTCACGTATGCAACAGGTTAAAAAAGACATAAAATAAAAAATAAACATATACTCACCTTCCGAGGACCCCTTGTAGTCCTGTCGCCTGCGTGCGGTGCACGCGGCAGCTTCCGGTCCCAGGGTTGGTATGGGCGCAGGACCTGTGATGACGTCGCGGTCACATGACCGTGACATCATGGAAGGTCCTTGTCGCATGGCACCCTTGGCACCGGAACCTGCCGCTTGCATGGAGCGGTCACCGGAGCATCCCGAGGAGCGGGGAAAGGCGGCGGAGGGTGAGTATATGATGATTTTTTATTTATTTTTAACATTAGATCTTTTTACTATTGGGTTATTTTTTCCGTTTTGTTTTTCTTACGGGTATCAGTGGTGTTTGGGGGGCGCCTACCTCCACTGCCAGGAAGAATTCATTGTAGTATGACATAGGGTCACATAGGTACATTTAATACTTTCTTACCTCTTTTAAATATTTGGATAAATATAGTCTTTTTAATTCACTTTAATAAAAGTTATATTTTAGGGATCTTTGTTCTTTTGTCTTGGGTTTATATGTAATCCATCACAACTTATTTCAGTATGCAGCCTCGATGTCTGTTGATCGCTGGGATTTTTCTTACAAGTCAGTTGAGATTATTGAGACCTCTGCCATTGCTTGAAGACTCAAGTCCCTCCTTGACGGTTGCTATAAGCCACAGTGGCCAGATTGTGAGACCCGCTAGTTGATTTTGCGAGTGCAAGACAATTTCCTCTGAGTTCTAAGATGTTAATGGGAAGGACTTCATGACTCCTTCACGAACCTTGAAATGTTAACTTCCGGACAACTGCTCCCTAACAGACAAGCTTGGCACCTGTCAATACAAACTGCTAGTGGAAACAACTTTGAAGAATGAGTGGAGAGTCCCTCCACCATATCTGAGGCTGTCTGTGTGAGGATGGGGTGGTCCAGACACAGCACAGATTTGTCCAAATATGAAAGCCGAGCCCTGGTGTTATTGTGATCTTGAGAAAATGGGATTGCCTCTATGGCCTCCACCATCTTGCCTAGGACGCTCACGCAGAAGTGGAGAAGGAGAGGAGAAAGGCGTCTCCAAGATTAGATGCTGGTTTGTTGGGCCAACATCTGTTTTCTGGAAAGAAAACTTTCGCTTGGACTTTGCTGAACAGCATTCCCAGGAACATGATGTGCTGAGATGACCGATTGAATGACTATCAATCCGAAGTGAGACGTGTCCATCGCGATCAGCAGACTCTGAATGTTCTAGGATTAAGAGGAAGTCTTGACAAGGATGTCATCCTGGTATGGAATGACAACTATCCCTCTATCATGTTCTAAGTTCTGGACATCATGTTCTAATGTTCTTCATGGGCTGTGCTGACCATTTATTATGCTGAACTATCCCTCTATGTGGTTACACCAGCACAGCTTTGACCTATTATGTGGTGGGGGTTTTGCTTTATGCACTCTGCAGCTTGCTGAGTGCTTATAGCTACAAGACCGGATATGGGTCTGACTAACAACCCCTCTGTGTTGTGGCTCTCTATCTGGCCATACTTCATTAGTCATAGGCTCGTTTAATGCAGTTGGGGGGCCCGCCCTGGGCACTCCGATATTGCTGAGTGCTTCTAGGCATCGGGTTGATGTGCATATGCTCCCCGTTCCCGTTTCTCTTGTTGGGTACTATGCTGCTTTGATCGTGTGCAGACGCTTGCGCACTGGGCAAGCGCTTGCTTACTGCTCTGGCTATCTGGTCTGCTTGACCGCGCGTGCGCATTGATATTCAGCGTCTCATCTGTTCCTAAGAGACGGGTTTGTGCCTCATCTGCTATGAGCGCCTGCGCATTGGGTCTGGCGCTGCACTTCCGCTTTCACTTGATTCCTGCTCACCTGCTCTGCATCAGGTCAGTTATACCTGCGTTATATCAACAGGGTTACATGCCCAGACTGTATCTTCCCCTGACGAAGCCCTTTGTGGAGGGCGATACGCGTGGGGCCGTGTCGTTTGGTCCGTAGTTCTGCACACGGGGACGGTATTTTTTCCTCTCTTCCCTCATGTGAGTTATTCCTAGGTATCCCGGCCGTATTATGGGCCTTATGTCTGGTATTTGTTTTTACTAGGCTTTGTATCTTGGTGGTATTGCCTCTTTTGACATCACGCTGCTTTTCATTAGTGTGGTCAGTGGTCTCTCTCATGGCTACAGGTGCCTGTCTTTTCTGACCACGGCAGCGTCTTTCATTCCTTTTTTTCGGCCAATATACGATTGGTGTGTCGGATAGGGGTCTTTATTTACCAGGGGTATCTTCAGTCCCATGAGCCAGAGGGTTGGTCTATTACTATTAATAGGAGTGTGCAGGTTTAAACTATATGTATGTATATATTGTATATTTTGTATGTACACGGACCAGGCTCCTCATGTATTATTGTTTTTAATTATGTTTTATGTTTCTTTTGGAGTTATTGTCTGGTAATAAATATTCCTGTTGTTCTATTTTTTGATTATTGTTTCTTTATTTATGTGTGGTGTGCATTTGCATAAAGTGGCCCCTTTTCTCTTAATTTAGCTTCAGTGTTTTGGTCGCTTTTTTTGCACCCCGAGTTTAGTTATTTTTTCATATTGGTAGTGCGCTCTTTTTTCTATGTTTGCCTGAACTATCCCTCTAAGACACAGAAAAGAGCCATGATTGCAGAATGCTCCGGAAGCCGTACCAGTCCAATTAAATTTTTATGGAAAAAGAAAATTACTAGAGGCTGTGCACCAGTATCTTCACGATGAAAGGATGCAATGAATCAGACAAGATGTGATAGTTTATTAAGATTTATTTACAATTAAGCAATGTTTAATCTTGCAGACCACATTTCTGGCCAGGAGAAATTTGGCTCCACCGACGAAGCCATAAAGATCCGATTCATGTATAAAATCACAAATGAAATACATGCACGAAACAAAAACTGGAAGGGTGAAGAGCTGTGCCAGTCACAACCATCAGAGTGGTGGGGAATGTGTAGGGTGGTGGTCTCAAAGCTGTAACGATACTACAACTTCCAGCATGGCTGTCACGACATGCTGAGAATTGTAGTTACAGCACTGCCGGTTTTACACTAAAATCTATGATACTATCCCCACGCCTCAAGATTACAGAGCCCACCTATGTGTCACCATCATGGCATCCTGTTACATAGGTATTATGCCTGGCACCCTCTCCTGCACCCAGCGGGAGAGACTGATGGTAACATAGCAATATGAACAAAGTTGTTCCACCAGTGATAGAAAAAGCTGTAAACTAGGATTAGACATAAAATAAACTATAGAGCCATTATAATCCAAACAAGCCATAAACTACAAAAGCAACAGACTTGGTCTTGGATACAAAACACATCAATGTCATGCAGATATAAAAAGATTACGACTGCTTGGATTTCACGTAGAGATAGGTAGAGTTCCCTCGTCTGCACATTAGTACTGTATTATGATGTAAGGACCTACAGTGTAGTGGACGAGGCACTGCAGAAGTTGGTTGTTGAGGTCATGTTTTCCTTCGGTAATGCACCCAGGGCCTGGAGAGCGGCGGCAGCGGCGGTAGCCTTGGCGAGCTTCTTGGTAAGACTGGGCTGACTCGGTTGACATAACACTCCGTTTACGGTTACCTGTCAGGGCGGAGGAGAATGTAAACTTATTATCCAGGTATTTAATGTTCTTGTGCACAGAAAGAAAAGCTAAGGGAAAAAAACAATATATTGTATTATATCTAGCGGAGGGGATGGATCACGACACATAGGAAATGAATACAAGTATCGTGCACCGTCCCCTCAACCTAGGAAAGGGTGTGAAGGGGCACAGGAATTCAGAGCAAGGAGTATCAGATCCAGCCCTACACGAGGCCGTGAATAGTAGAAGTTGTGCCTGGATTACTCCCTTGCGTAATATAGAACTGCCCCTATAAAAGCGTCAGCTGCAGCGTGCAAGCCCACAATAAAAGGCTCCTACACACTCCGCCATGGTGTGTGTGGGGGGATTTCAGGCGCTGCATCATACAGGGGGGCGAATGGCCGGGCGGCGCTCCACCGTATGGGGAGCATCGTTCCGCTCACAGAAATCTAATTTTTATGACATCTTTAGTGCAGGGTCTGATTATCCACCAACTTACTCTGACTGCACCCTTGTCACCCAGTATGTAAAACAGTAAAACCATTTTAGAGAAAAACAGTATATATCGTATTAAAAAGTCAGCTAAGCTGAGAGGTCCTTGCAATTCATGAGCTGCGGACGTGGTCCTGTGTTCCCAAAGCTACTAATGGGAAACGTTGATAGGAATAACAGAATGCCTATACTCTTGTTGGTCTGACATATGCTTCATGTCACTGATACGACAAGCTCAAGGTTCCTGCATAATTACCCACGTAACCTGTTCCCGGGATGCCATTGCACTCCTCTTTATCTACTTAGTGGCCCTGACATCACACACTTGACCAAACCCCGTCTACCTCCAGATGACACGTCCAGCCCTGAGAGCCTAGAGAACGTCTCTTACCCTAAAAAGAAAACGCTTGCGGTGCTCCGGTCCGGTGTCGTCCACGAGCTCAAATTCAGGAGGAGACAATTTCTTCTTGTTGCAGAGCTCCATCAGCGCAGAGATGGGATGTTTTCCTGCAAAATATACATAAAGTTCTTGAACAAACAAACGAAAGAAAACTAAACTAAATGTGATAAATTTCTGATCGCTGGGACCACTGCTGCTCAGGGGAAAGAGGGTCCGGTGTGAATAACAGGATTTTTGGTTGCTTACCGTAAAATCTGTTTCTCGGAGCCTTCATTGGGGGACACAGGAACCATGGGTGTATGCTGCTGCCACTAGGAGGCTGACACTATGCAAATAAAAAAGTTAGCTCCTCCTCTGCAGTGTACACCCCACCGACAGGAAGTAGGATATTCAGTTAGTGAGAAAGCAGTAGGAGAAGCAACATGTAAAAGAGAAAGAATAATATAATAATAATGAACTTTATATAGCGCCAACAAATTCCACGGCGCTCCATAGATTAACAGTTTCAAACACTCAAAGAGTGTTCAAAGAACTCAAACGTATACAGTAAACAGAGCTGTTAACTTGGGAGGGTGCTGTGTCCCCCAATGAAGGCTCCGAGAAACAGATTTAACGGTAACCAACCAAAAATCCTGTTTTCTCTATCGCCTTTCATTGGGGGACACAGGAACCATGGGACGTCCCAAAGCAGTCCCTGGGGTGGGAAAAACAGACTTCCATCAGGTCCGAGGACTCACCACTGCTGCCTGCAGGATCCTCTGCCCAGGCTGGAGTCCGCCGTAGTTCGGCGAAACGTGTGGATGGAAGACCAGGTTGCCGCTTTGCAAAGCCGTCGGCAAAAGCCCCGTGACGTACCGCACTGGAAGCGCCGACTGCCCGGGTAGAGTGAGCTTTATCTCAGGAGGAGGCTTGTTCTTGACCCGGTAAGCTTCGAAAGTTGCCGTTCTGATAGAGTGAGCAATAGTCGCCTTGGAAACCGGCAGGCCTCTACGCACGCCATCAGGGATGGCGAAAAGAGAATCCATCTTTCGGAAAGCGGCTGTGCTAGCCAGGGAGATCCTCACTGCCCTGACGAGGCCCAGCCTGTTCAACGATCACTCCAGAGGATGAGTCGGAGCTGGACAAAGGAAAGGTAGAACGATGTCCTCGTTGAGGTGGAAAGATGAAAACCACCTCGAGAAAGGAAGGAAGGAAGGAAAGAAGGCGGAGGCCTGGGACCACCCTGTCCTGGTGGAGAATCAAGAAAGGAGGTCGGCAAGAAATGGCCGCCACCTCGAAAACACGGCGGATCGAACAGATGCACCTGAGAAAGGCCACCTTCCGAGATAGAACTGACAGGGAAAACTCCCTGAGAGGCTCAAAGGGGGAACCCCTAAGAACAACCAACACAACCTTTAAATCCCATGAATCCACAGAGGCCCTGTACGGAGGGACAGTGTGGGCTACTCCTTGAAGGAAGGTCGTAACCTGTGGCTGAGAAGATAACGCCTTCTTAAAAGGGAAGAAGAGCGCAGAAACCTGGCCCTTTAGGGAACTGAGAGCGAAGCCCGAATCCAGTCCTGCCTGAGGGAAAACCAAATGGAAGGCAGGGAAAAAGGACATAGGAGAAAAGCGGTTGGACTCGCATCAACGAAAGTATGCCCTCCAGGTAGGATAGTAAATCCTGCAAGAAGACGAAGGCTTCCCAGCCTGAATTATAGAGTGGCTCATCTGGGCCGAAAGGCCGGACGCTCTTAGAGCTGTGGAGTCCACAGCCACACCGTTAAACTGAGCGACCGATAATTCGGGTGGCAGATCGGACCCTGAGACAGCATATCGGGTCCGTTTGGAAGGCACCAGGGGTGTCCGCGAGAAGATTGACGATGTCTGCAGACCAAGACCTCCTGTGCCAATCCAGAACGATCAGAATGACCGGCACCCATCCCGCCTTGATCTTTTTCGACAGCTTGGAAAAGCAAGGGAAGGCGTGGGAACCAATAGGGGAGCACGAACTGCGACCAAGGAATGGCCAGAGTGACAACACCACTGTGAGAGGATCACGGGACCCTGGGCCGACCCGAGGGGCCTTCCTGTTCAATCAGGACGCCATGAGGTCCACCTCTGGAGTCCCCCATTGAAGGGCAATCCGATAGGAAACCTCCTGAAGAACCCTTCCCCCGCCGCGAGGCCCTCGCGGCCGAGGAAGTCGGCGGCCTAAAAGTCCATGCCGGGGACATGCACTACGGAGCTCACCAGGACCGTTGCCTCTGTCCAAAGGAGGATCCTGGAATCTCGGCCGAGGCCAGGGATCGCCGAGTCCACCCCTGGTGGTAGACATATGCCACTGCTGTGTCATTGTCTGTCTGGATTCGAATTGGCAGGCTGCTGAGAATCCTTACCCAGTGAAGGAAAGACAGAAAGATGATCCGGAACTCGAGGACATTGATCGGCCAAGAGGACTCCTGCGCCGACCAACAACCCTGAAAGAACAGGAAACAAAGCCCCGCGCCTCCGCCGAGCGGCCTGGCGTCCGTCGTCACCACCTGCCAGGGAACTGGAAGGAAGGCTGTGAAGGATCTACTCTGGGATAAGAGAAGTGACCTCGGCCACCAGTCGAGGAACAGTTTGACCCGGGAGAAAGCCGGATCGGACGATGCAGAGAAAAGACAGACCTGTCCCCTGTGATAGAATAGCCTGCCGAAGAATTCTTGAATGAAACGGGCGAAGGGAAAATTGCTTCCGATGTTGCAACCAACCTCCTTAGGGCCTTCAAGGCCCGTCGGAAAGGAGGGGAGCCGAAAACCCTGGAGCAAGCGAACTTCCTGACAAAGGAGGGATATCCTGTCTTCGGGAAGGAAGACTCTGGTCCGACAAGTATCGGAGAACATGCCCGGAGATACGAGGTGCTGAACAAGATGGAACTTCTTCCTGTTGACGAGCCACCCGCAACGGCTAGAATGTTGGGAAAGATGGATAGACTTTCGGGAGCCTGAAACCGAAATTCCTGAGCCTCCATGGAAGCGATTACTGAACGAGGGAATATCATCCTGAAGTGTCTCCGACGAAACTTCCTGTTCAGCAGATTGAGATCCGGACTGGGACGAACCTTGTCGTCCTCTGTCAGTACAAAAGGATTCGAAGAGATGCCTGTGAACCGTTGAACCGTTCCAGTTCTGGGACGGGAACGATTACCCCGGATTTAAGGAGGGAAACAATGGCAGTAAAGAAACCCGGGACTAGAGCGGGGTCTCCTGGAGGTTGGGATTTGAAGAAAACGATCCCAGGACCGTGAAATGAAGATTTTGTCTCTAGAGGGAACAAGTGCCCTGGCCCATGCGTCCTCTACTGAGGAGACCCAGACGTCCCTGAGGAACAGGAGATGGTTGCCCAGCCTGAGAAACGGGCTGGGGTCTAGTCGTGGGTCATGCCTAGGTGGAACTTCCAGTCCTGGACCTGGATAATCCGCCTTAGGAGTAGCGGGCACGCCAGGAAAGAGTGAGACGAAGAATACCTTCTTCTCTTAACGTGCCTGTGGCCTCTGCTGTTGCGAAGAGGAATCTGATGCCGCGAAACTACGAAAAAGGTCGAAAAGACCGAAGTAGCCGCCTAAGGGGAAGTGGGCGAGGTCTGGAGAAGGGGACTGGTGCCGCCAGTGGCGTCCTAATAATTTGGTCCAGCTTGGAACCGAAAGGACGTGAACCTTGAAAAGACAGGCTCGTAAGGGACTTCTTTGATGACTCTTGAGCCAAACAGTGCGACGGCTGGCAACAACATCACTGGGCGCCTGTGCGGCAGAAGACGCGACGTCCAGGGAACCAATTATTCCCCTGCGTGAGTAATCTGGGTGGCAAGTTCCGCCAGCCGGCCTGATGGAGCTCCAGCTTGAATGCCCCAACGGAGTTGTTTAGCCCCTCAGATACAGACTCTGAAACCCAAGTGGAAGCCAAAGTCGGGCATTGGGATGATGCGGCAAGTTTCGAAAGCCGACTTCACGAAGGATTCCATGATCCAATCGATGGAATCTTTCAGAGCCGCCCCACCGGACAGCATAAGGACTGTGTTGGTGGCAAGTCTAGCAGCCGACGGATCCACAGGGGGAGAGGTCGTTCTCTAACGCCTCTCAATCCGGTTGGCAATGAGATCCGGAGGAAAGAGATTATGAGACTCCAAGACGCTTGTCTCATTGAGAACGTCTGGTCGAATTCGCTCTTTCTCTGGCCAGAAGCTCCTCGAATTCAAGATGAGGAGCCAATACCTTGGGAGGTAGTTTAGACCGTCTAAACGAAACCGCCTGATCTGCGGGTTTCGTAGAGGAATCTTTGATGCCACAGGTCTGATTGGTCGCTCCAATGAGGCTTTGAACCATATCCCTCATGTTAGCGATTTGGTTCGAACCCGGCCCCAAATTATCCTCCGAAGGCGCATCAGAGAAAACCTCGCCTGACTCCGGGGGGAAAGGCCAGGGGGAAGTCGACCACAGAGAAGGACCGTGGGGCGAAGTGGACCGAGAAGAGAACTCAGACCAGCGTTCCTGTCTGGATCTTTCGCGGCCTGTATTAGAAGTCTCGGACGGAGCTTCTTGCGACCCGCTGGCTACTACGGAAGTCTGCAGGGGCAACCGATCTAGCACGGACACAAGGGTCTGGGACACCCGTGTGAGATCCGCTACTGACAGAGTGGCGCGGGGGGAGGGGGGTCCTGGGCGGTGAGCATAATGTGGATGGAAAAATTCAGAAGGGAAGAGTATCAGTCTGCGGTGCAGAGCTACTCACGGCAGACGCTGCGGTGGGCATAAGGCGAACACGCAAAGTGTTAGACTAAGGCAGAAGAGGGAGAACAAAAGCGATTTCCCTTAAGATTAGACATGGCGATGAAGAAGCCAGAAGGTTAGTACTCACGACAGGTGATGGATGGAAAGCTGCACCTCATGATGTGGATGGTCCTTAACGCAGGGGTGCAGGCAGACAGAGCAGACTTCTGGGACACGCTTCTGTCCAGGACCGGCTGCAATGCTGAGCCGCAAGGGATGAGGACGCCAGGCTATGCGCTTTGAGGAGCCAGCGCAAAGCGGTCCTGGTGCCGAAAAACCACTTCAGGGGCGCAGGAGAAAGTGGGCGGGGCTAACCGCCAGGATGGCGCTGGTGGGCGGAGCTCACCGACTTGAACCAGTCGGGCGGGAGAAAAGCCCGCCTGATGTAAGGAGGAAGTGGCGGAGTCGCGGCCGGAAGTAGGCCCCGGGGGAAGCCGGGGCCTAAATTAGAGGCCGCCGTCCACCTGTGCAAGACCGCGGCGCCGCGGGTATGAAGCGGCGGGGCAGCCTGGGACAAAGGCATCGCGGCCGCAGAGAGCGGCCGG
The DNA here is from genome assembly GCF_032444005.1 of Ranitomeya imitator. NCBI lineage: Eukaryota > Metazoa > Chordata > Amphibia > Anura > Dendrobatidae > Ranitomeya > Ranitomeya imitator. The sequence continues at coordinate 39,863,125 of NC_091284.1, forward strand.
AGAAGCGTGGCTGCAGGGGCCCGAAGCGGCGAGGCGGCCTGCAAATGCCGCCGCGCTGGCAAAGATGGCAGGGGAGCCGCCACGCTGGCACAGATGGCGCTAAGGGCGGCCGGAATCGTACGGTCGCAGGGGGCCAGAAGCGGCGCGGCGGCCTGCAAACGCCGCCGCGCTGGCACAGATGGCAGGGGAGCCGCCGCGCTGGCACAGATGGCGCTAAGGGCGGCCGGAATCGTACGGTCGCAGGGGCCAGAACAGGAGGCAGAACGGCCGCAGCTATGGAAGCGGCGCGGCAGACAGAAAAACACGGCCGCCGTGCGGTAAAGGGATCTCGGCCCGTGCGCGCGGATAAAACGGCCCCTGCAACTGCGTGCAGCTGCCCGTGCAAACGGGCGACGACCAGTGGGATCCCCCCTTTAGAAGATCTGTATGGGGTGGGATGGAATGGGGAAAATACTCACCTTAAATATCCCACGTCGTTACTAACCTGAAGAGGAATGAGACGTCCAGGGAGCTGATGGACGTCCTCGTCTCCGCAACCGACAGGCTCTGGTGGGCGAGTGGGTGGGGGACGGAGCCAGGACCGGACTTCTAAGCACGCTTGTGTGCTAGGATCTTGGTCCTGGTGAGGGATCTATGAGGATACGGGGTGGCAGTACACGCCGTACTCATAGTCCGCACTGTGGGACTACAGGTGTGACTGTTCACCCTGTATCCCTCCGGAAAAACCTGAAAAGAAACGACGCACATTGAGGTAGATAAGGGTCTAATGAAAGACCCGTGTCCACCTCCTACTGACACTAAGCTAAACTGAATATCCTACTTCCTGTCGGTAGGGTGTACACTGCAGAGGAGGAGCTAACTTTTTTATTTGCATAGTGTCAGCAGCATACACCCATGGTTCCTGTGTCCCCCAATGAAAGGCGATAGAGAAAAAGCAATACTATGCATGCTTGACCACCCCCCTTTAACATTTGCTGTCTCTGTCAATGATCCCCAAAACGCAGGTCTCCAGCCGTTGCAAATCTACCATTCTCGTGACAGTCCGCATGATGGGAGTTGTAGTCTTGTGCAGAGCCGTACGATGGGAAGACACAGGTCTATGGGAACAGTTGTCAGACAGGCAGGCACGCATTACAGCTCATTTCACATGGGGGCCCTGTTCTCAGGATCACTGGAGGGGGGTGGGGGTTGGACCCTTGTGCCATCATCACAAATTTTGTGCTCAGGCCATAAAATTGTAGTCTCCAAAAACACACCTTTAAATCTGTCTTTGCAAAGGATTTGGAACTCTGTACCAGAAAAAAAAAAAAAAACTCTCTCGCTCCTATATTAAGAATATTGGAGCTAAAATGCAATATGGATGAATAGATATAAAGATCAACTCACCAGACAGATCCTTCATCGCGGGCACAACCGCTTTGTTTGAAGCTTTTTCACCATCCGCTACCAAACCTAGAGAGCAAAAAAAAAAAATGACTAGTGAAAACAGTAACTTATTGCTCGATTTATAAAATACACAAAGAAAATGAGATCAGTCGCCAATATGAGAGCTATAAAGGAACATAATCTCTGAATCTCATCTCTGGCCGTGAGGCAACTGGCTGCAGCAGCAGCTCCTTTCCTCGCCTATGTCTGCAGGAGGAGAACAGGGAGGAACTCGCTGCTGGAAAATGGAGATCAGGAAACCGGTAACTATGGATCTCTGCAGTATTTTTATTAGACCATTTACAGGCTGCAAAAATTCCTAAAGACTGAAACAATAACGGCAAATGTATCTCCTGTTTATGTGCTCCTTTAAATATCTGTCAATTTTCCCGGCATGAGTGATGAGCCACTGCAAAAGTCCCTGGCAGGGGGGAAAGGCAGGGAACTGGGTCAGGAACTGAAGGGGAGGATGACACGTGCAGGGAAATTTAACCTCCTGTATCTACCTAAAGCTTAGAAGGATTCAGCTAGTCAGTTTTTAATCATGTGATGTCATAGAACTAATGGAAGAGAGAAGAATTGGCTGGGTAGAAAGGCAAAATGAGCAATTGTAAAAGTACACAGTGCTATAGAATATGATGACTGCAAAATAAATAACAATACTTTGATGCGTATCTTACTGCTGCAATTATTCTTTATGAAACTATAATACAGTTTTCTAAAGAGTGGTTTTCAGGTTTAAACTTGTATTTATTCTTGGGTTGGAGCTGGCATTGACCCTCCACCGAGGTACAGCGCTTTCGCTCTGCTGGTCTTTATTGAGTACAGCAGTGACATCACGTTTATAGGGCATGTAACCGCTGCAGTCAGTCATTGGATTCAGTAGCTTGAGTCATCTACCTCGGCAGAGCACAGTGATTGGCTGCAGCAATCACGTGCGCAGTATATCATAGCCCCTCCTCCCCCCCCCCCCCCCAAAAAAAAAAAAAATTAAAAACTTTACAGGCTAATTACCTTTACGGTCAGTCTTAAAATCGAGAAGAATAGGGTCGACGTTTCCTTTGTTATTTCTTCCGAGTCCTTCTCCTTCCCTCCAGCCCATTTTTCTCATGAGCAGAGCCCCCCGTCCTCCACTGACGGGTGCAGCCTTCAGAAACTGATCCTAGGAAAAAGACAGGAGAGAAAGAAAATAGCCGAGCAGAGTATTAGCGCAACGACGGCAGGAAAAAGGTCTCAAGTGCAGATTGCCAAACCCAATGAAGGCGGTCACTATACAGATACGGCTAATACAACGACAGTACAGACTTCCTACGGTAACCATCCTGACTAGTCAGTCCTCTGATCATACAATTATAGAAGCCCACAGACCGTTTGTACGAAGTAAATGAAATGTAAAGACTCTTGAAATGCTTACGTACCTATGCCTCTGTGGCCGCAGCGCTGTGATAGGAGAGCAGGCAGAGACCATGGACACGAGGCACATACAAGGATCTGACCCTGCAACAAGTTTCCATACAGAGCGGTGAAAGTTCACAGGTGACTGTGAACTATCCCCTCTCTTGTAACCCATTGCTTACCCACGCAGAAAGCGGTCTTCCTGAAAACTCAATACTGGGCAAGTCTAGCCTCAATACTTCATCCTGGACTGTGGCAAAAAACAGGCTTCTGAACAGTAACACATGGTCCCCCACCCCACCCCCGACCAACGTTAGTGGGATACAGAGCAGACCTCGACATGATACAGTAAGAAAACAAAAAGGTTAAGTGTACTCAATCACCAAAATGTAGATCGCTTCGAAAAGCCTCTGACCTGTCATGTCCAGATATGTTGGACTGAACCAGATCATGCAGAAGAACCTCCCTCCATGCTGGATTCTCCTCGCTTTTCAACACCCAAGGGTTTACTTACTTATGAGTTCCATTCGCCCTTCTCAATGCCAGGAACATTTTCATAAAAGAAGGGCTGGGAGTGACCTAGACCCCAGCCATAGTCACACCGGGGTCCGATTCCTCTTTAGAACCTGCTTTGTAATGATAGAATTTTCAACATCAAGGTCTGTTTCACTGTGCCGCTCCCGCCATGCAATACAACAAAGTGCGCCTCCGCTCCGTCCGGGAGCCCTGGGTGTATTACGTTCACATGTTAACACGCAGAAATTTCCAAAATCAGAAACCGCTTCATTTGATTGCAAAATCCCTGAATGGAGTCCAATAAGTATATGAAGCAACATCTGATATGCAGAGGGGAGAGTCGGGAAAGCCATAGCGCCGCTGAGGTCCTGCAGAAACTTCGAGATGGTCGAGTAATCCAAGGACAGTCCTGTGCTTTCTCTTCCACAAGGTGGTCAATGTAGATGGTCTTCTCCTGGCTTGTCCTCTCCCTTTCGGCACAGTGACATCTCCACTTCTCTGCATACCATCAGTTGTTGCTCTAAAGTGAGACTTTTGGCACAAGCACAAGGGATTTCAATGAAGCGATCGAGAAAATGGGTATTCGTAGGACATTATTCTGTTTCTTATCATGTGAACGACCAACACGGATAAAGGAACAGTGAAACAGACCACTTTTGGGAAACACAAGAATTCATGATTTCACCAAAAAAAAAAAAAAAATAGGGGGGGAAAAAAAAAGTAATATTTCTAAAACGGGCAATGTAAAAAAAAAACTGCCGAAAATGAAACGGAATGGAGGCAACTGGCAAAAAGTACTTTCGTTTCATTTCATGGCGGTTTGTGACACATTGTAATGACAAGCTTATATGTACTAATAGTCTAAGGGAAGCAAGCGCTGGCCGTGTCCTCAGCATCTGCACAGCTCAGGCCAAAACCTCCGCTTGCTTGACATATACCTTTCTAAGCCAGGCTTGAGGGCCGCTGATGCTGATCTCTTCTGGGGACAGGATCTGTGCTCCGGTGGTCCCAGTGAACAGTCCAGGAATCGATGTAGATTGAGCCCAGGCGTCGATCTGTAGAAGATATTATACAAATATAAGAGGAGATATTATGGGGGAACTTCTTCTAGACACGGGCTTAATGAAAAGCAGCAAGTTGTGTAAAAGTAGAATAAAAAGTTGAAAAACTGACTATTAGGAGGCAGAAACATTGATGTCAATGTGTCTGTGGGTTTATGGGTCCATGAAAAAAAATTAGACAACACTTGGATGTCATCTGTTTGAGGTTCATTTTTCACGGACTGTTAGGAAAAGCTTGAGAAAACTTCAAGTGATACGAGAAAAACGGGTTAAACTCCGAAGGCAAAAAGTGAGTGAGCAAACGCCAACAGACTTTTTTTTTTTTTGCGGATGAGAAATATCACTGACGTGTGAATGAGCTCTTAGTAAAAGTAATCATTTCTGTCCCAGTGGATGTTGCCAACAGGGCTATAACGTTGGTAAGCCAAACTTCTAACTCCTTCATTAACAGCTTGTGTATAATTTTTCAGCAATTCTTCATATATATAGCGTAGAATATTTTTTTTTATTTTGAAGCTGGAGTTGGCACATTTTTACTGACTCAGACTTCACAGTCCTGACTGCCAAAGGCAAAAATATAACCCCTTGATTTTGAGGGCCTATACATACTCAACTTCTAGATTCCCAATTTGTGCCGTAAGTTATAACCTTTGGCATATTTGTATCGTCCTTTCCATTAACGACAAGTGTTGTTAGACTAAGTAAGATTCCTGTGGATCTCCTGATCCAGCATTTACAGCTGGTGAAATAAGTACTGAACAAGTCACCAGTTTTCTTTATAAATATATTTCTAAAGGTGCTATCATGACATGAAATTGTTCACCAGGTGTCAGTAACAACCCATTCAACCCACACAGGCAAATAAATAATCCATAGAGGTCCATACGCTTTATGTAATAATGAGAAATGACACAGGGGAAAAGTATTCATCACGATTGCTAAAATGTATTCATTAATTTGTATAAAAGTCTTTGTTGGTGATGACAGCTTCAAGACATCTCCTATAGGGGGAAACTAGTTGCAGGCATTGCTCAGGTATGATTTTGGCCAAGTCTTCCACACAAACACTTCACATCTTGAAGTTTCCATGGGCTCCTTCTATGAGCTCTGAGCTTTAGGTTCCTTCCATACATTTTCTCTTGGGCTCAGGTCAGGTAATTTCTCGGCCATTCTAGCATCTTTATTTTCTCTCTGAAACCAATTGAGCATTTCCTTAGCTGTGTGTTTGGGATCATTGTCTTGCTGAAATATCTACTCTCGTTTTATCTTCATCATCCTGGTGGACGGCAACAGATTTTTATCAAGAAGGTCTCGGTACATTTGTCCATTTATCCTGCCTTTAATCATATGAAGTTTGCCAGTGCAGTATGCTGAAAAACAGTCTCACACCATGATGTTCTTAATTGCACACTTCACTGTTTGTATGGTGTTTTTAGGGCAATATCCAGTGCCCTTTGGCCTCGAAATGTGCTGCATATTACAGCATCCAAAGAGTTCAATTTTAGCCTCATCTGACCAGACTAAAAGGTTGATAAAACTGTAAATGCGCTAGAACATGCTTTTTGTTCAGGAATGGAGTCTTGAATAGTGAGCGTACATATAGGCTATGGAGGTTCCATGGCGAGAATGCATACAGGACGTAGAGATTTGAGTTGTTAACTGTTTTCTTTGAAACAATTCTACCTGCTGATTGCAGATTTTTTTTCTGTCATTCGCCACAAATGGTTCTTAGCTTTAGGACGACCCTTCTGGTAATTCTTTTCACTCCTTTGTCTGAAATCTTGCAAGGAGCACCTGGTTGTGGCTGGTTTACTGTGAAATGAAGCCATTTCCGTTTCCGGATGATGGCCCCAACAGTGCTCACTGGAACCTTCAGTAGCTTAAATATTATTCTGTTACCAAAGCCATGTTTTGCAATAATAAGGTTGCAGAGGTCTTGAGACAGCTCATCATGAGATTATATTTGTGTGGAACTTTGGCAATGAGATACCTTTTTTAAAGGCCATCAGTTGAACCAGCTATTATTTTTTACTAAGTGGCAGGATTCCTTACTAGTTCCTAATAGATTTCAGCTGGTGTCAGGACATCCATGGCATTTTGCACTTCCCTTTCTTCATTTGTCCCATAGTTTTTCACTTTGTCATTTTTTTTTCATTATTACACAATTTATGGATATCTATGGTTTGATTTCTTTGCCTGTAGGGATTAGATGGGTTGTCACCGACATCTGGCGAGAATTGCATGTCAATAGCGCCTCTAGAAATTTATTTACTTAGAAAGTTGGTGATTTATTACTAGTTTAACAGGTTGTACGAGGCTGCAAACTTTGGGTCAAGAGATCTCTGTACAGGACGTGATACATGAATGTCTGAATGAGGTCTTCTGGCTAATCTGATCTTGATGATAGGATATCCATATCATAAGGATGGACAACAAGTTTAAAATATAATATGAGCTACAAATTAACACCAAAATAATAAAAATTTGCATAACTAACCTGCTCTTGTGCACGACTTAGCATATACACGGCTTCAATGTCAAATGGATTTCCTGTGAGCCGGGTCTGGGCGACTGCACGTTCATTCATTGCAGAGCTGATGTCCACTGGCTGCAAGAGAGGAAAAAAATAGCGCGGCTTAACACACATATACATGCAGAATTTATATTTATTTATGTGCAATATACAGTGATGTGCCATTGAGAGTAAATTGCATGTGGACGTGATACAAGTGCAACAGCAAAACATGGCCATTTCCACAGTAACATCTCTGAAAAACGAGAAATTATATTTATTTAAGGTTTTTTTGTTTGGTTTGGGGGTTTTTTTTTTGCCTTTTTTTTTTTAAACAGGTTTTATCTGATCCCGTATAAAATCACAGATCGATCCTCCATTGCACATCCGGCTGTTGTTGTACATAGGGAGTGAAGGCATAAATTTCCAATAAAATGGCCAAAACGTATTCTTATATAACGACCACTCCAATGAATGGAGGACCATGTAATTTATGTGCCAGCCTGGTACACAGAGAAGGGTGAAAGTCTGTACACACACCCCAGTACAGTATTTTTGGATATTGGCAGGGAGAAAGTAAATGTCTGCAGTAAATCCAAGAACAGGACAACAATAGTAAGTGTGCAAGCTAAAAAAAAAAAAAAAAATTTAAAAAGGCAATAAATGGACACTCATTTATCAATTACACATTTAAAGGGCTTGTCCACTGCTTTTTATCACTTATAAAATGGGTCCATTGTGGCCAAAGTTAACAGTCACCTACTATCCCCCCCCCCCAAAAAAAGTTCCGAAATACTGCTTCTAATGTCCCCTTGCTTTCTCTTTGGGCTCAGACAGCACATGACCATTGCAGCCAGGTCATGTGATGTCCGCCCGCCAGAAGAGGGAGAAAGCGGATACGGGCGTTAAGTACCAGGGAATAACAGAGTCATTAAATGGCTTTGGTTATTTATTTTAATATCTCCGTGTGTCCATTTTGAAGACAAAAATTAGTAGACGACCATGGTAAGTGCATATTAAAATCTGTGCGCTTCAATATTATTCAGCAAACATTGTCATTCAGAAGTTATAGGATGATACATATGGACACGTGCAGGTACTATCTACTCACTCCTAATACACACTCTCAATGGTATACAATGGGGACGAGACAACAGTGACAGTGTGAAAAATACCTATTTATGACAGTACTGGTGATAGATTTCATCATTGGTCACATATCTCCGTCATCTTTGTACACAGTCTAAACCAGGGGTTCCCAACTCCAGGCCTCGAGGGCCGCCAACAGTGCAGGTTTTCAGGAATTCTTCAGTATTGCATCGGTGGTAATGTGATCATCTGCACAGGTGATGATTCCAACCCCTGTGCAATACTAAGGAAATCCTGAAAACCTGCACTGTTGGCGGCCCTCGAGGCCTGGAGTTGGGGACCCCTGGTCTAAACTCTCGCAGGTTTCTGTCCCTGCTGGAGATCCCTTCCTAAACTTCTGTATCTCAAACTTGGAAAACACACTTTAAAAGCATAAAAACTTTCTTGCCCTTACAAGCCTGACTTATTATATAAGGTGCTAACTCCAGAGCCGTCTTGTCCGCTCCGACTCAGCCAAGTGTGTGGCTCATTGGGAGGTTACAAGCTTAAACACGGGCCTCATTATACAGGGGTTCTGCCTCGTTTAACAGCTTAGTCTCGGATTCAAGTTAATGAAGGTGAACTACATTAGGGTGGCGTTCGTTCTTGGAATTAAATATACATCTATAGGAATCGTGTGACTGTTGGAGATGTTGTGCAAGTTATCACTACTCTTTATAATAGTTATCAAGTCTATATGGGGGTTTTCCTTTCCTAAACCCCTTAGTGACTGAGCCAATGTTGACCTTAATGACCAAGCCACATCTTAGAATTCTGACCACTGTCACTTTATATGAGAACTCTGCAATGTTTGAACGGATCCCGCTGATTCCGAGTCAAAGTCCCCCAAGGCGACACCATTCTAAAAACTTCACCCCTCAAGGTACTCAAAACCCCACATTCGAGAAATATATTGACCCTTTCGGTGCTTCATGAGAATTGAAGCAATGTGTAAGCTAAAAATGAACATTTATCTTTGTGCACAAAAATTTACTTTAGACCCAAACTTTATCTTCATAAGGGTAACAAAAGAAAATGGACCACAAAATTGGTTGTGCAATTTCTCCTGAGAACGTCGATACCCTATATGTGGGGGAAATCTACTGTTTGGGCGCACGGCAGTGCTCAGAAGGGAAGGAGCACGGTGGCGCAGTGGTTAGCACTGCAGCCTTGCAGCGCTGGGGTCCTGGGTTCTAATCCCACCCAGGACATCTGCAAAGAGTTTGTATGTTCTCTCCGTGTTTGCGTGGGTTTCCTCCGGGCACTCCGGTTTCCTCCCACATTCCAAAGACATACTGATAGGGATTCTAGATTGTGAGCCCCATCGGGGACAGTGATGATAATGCGTGCAAAACTGTAAAGCGCTGCGGAATATGTTAGCGCTATATAAAAAATAAAGATTATTATTATAAGGAGCACCGTTTGACTTTTTGAACACAAAAATTGGCTGGAATCGAGAATGGACGCCATGTCACATTTGGAGACCCCCCGATGTGCCTAAACAGTGGAAACCCCCCCACAAGTGACACCATTTTGACACCATAATGAGCGTTTTGAACCCACAGGTACGATACAGAATTTGATAACATTAGGTTGCCATATTGAATATGTCATCATTAGTGTTAAGCGCAAGTGCTCAATACTCCAATTTGCATCGGGTGCTCTGGCATGCTCTAAGTATCACGGGTGCTGTTAAAACACACAAAAAAACAGGGATCCGCGATACTCCGTGCATACCAGAGCACCCCATGCAAACTAGTAGCGAACACTTGTGCTTTTTTTAGCCTTTTTTTTTCTTTAGAAAAATGTAACTAAGGGGCGACAAAAGGGGATTTGATTTACTTTTTTTTTTTTGTTATTTTGATTACTGTGATCAAAATGAACTAATAGGAAAAATTTCAGATTGTTTCCGGGCACCGGCCGTAAGATTTCGTCAGGAGCATGCGCCCGCCATTTTTTTCTCCAGGAAAATGATGTAGAGGGCCAGGGGACTGAACAGAAGGGCATGGTGATGGCGGAGGTGTTGGGATTCTCTGGGAACCCAATTTCTCTCTTCTCTGATATGTTGTTAGATAATATGAAAGGAGAGAAATTAAATTTAAAATCAGACTTTTTTTATGATCACCGTTATAAGATGAATAATAATCCCGTGACAGGGGACCGTTAAAACCAGCCATGATCATGTGTTCCAAGCTCTCCGCTACCGGTAGACCCTTATTTCTCAGTGGCGTTAAAAATGGTGATGAGGAATAAGTACCCTTAACTGCCGCTATTAGCAGTCGTTAAGGGGTTAAAACTTTAACCCCTTTCTGACCTCAGACGGGATAGTACGTCCGAGGTCAGAAGCCCCGCTTTGATGCGGGCTCCGGCGGTGAGCCAGCATCAAAGCCGGGACATGTCAGCTGTTTTGAATCGCGATCTGCCCGCGCCTATTAACTAGTTAAATGCCGCTGTCTAACACAGACAGCGGCATTTAACTACCGCTTCCGGCCAGAAATGATTGCATCGCCGACCCCCGTCACATGATCTGAGGTCGGCGATACTTCTGAATAGTAACCATAGAGGTCCTTGAGACCTCTATGGTTACTGATCGCCGGTAGCTGTGAGCACCACTCTGTGGTCGGCGCTCATAGCTCACCTGCATTTCTGATACATAGCAACGAACATCAGATCGCTGCTATGTAGCAGAGGAGATCGAGTTGTGCCTGCTTCTAGCCTCCCATGGAGGCTATTGGAGCATGGCAAAAGTAAAAAAAATATAATATATATATATATATATATATATATATATATATATTCGAAAAATCGAACCTACACGTATTTGGTATCGCCGCGTTCAGAATCGCCCGATCAATAAAAAAAAAAGTATTAACCTGATCACTAAACGGCGTAGCGAGAAAAAAATTCAAATCGCCAAAATTACATTTCTTTGGTCGCCGCAACATTGAATTAAAATACAATAACGGGCGATCAAAAGAACGTATCTGCACCAAAATGCTATTAAAAACGCCAGCTCGGCACGCAAAAAATAAGCCCTCACCCGACCCCAGATCACGAAAAATGGAGACGCTACGAGTATCGGAAAATGGCACAATTTTTTTTTTTTTTAGCAAAGTTTGGAATTTTTTTTCACCACCTAGATAAAAAATAACCTAGTCATGTTAGGTGTCTATGAACTCGTAATGACCTGGAGAATCATAATGGCAGGTCAGTTTTAGCATTTAGTGAACCTAGCAAAAAAAGCCAAGCAAAAAACAAGTGTGGGATTGCATTTTTTTTGCAATTTCACCGCACTTGGAATTTTTTTCCCGTTTTCTAGTACACAACATGGTAAAACCAATGATGTCGTTCAAAAGTACAACTCGTCCCGCAAAAAATAAGCCCTCACATGGCCAAATTAACGGAAAAATAAAAAAAAGTTATGGCTCTGGGAAGGAGGGGAGCGAAAAACGAACACGGAAAAACAGAAAATCCCAAGGTCATGAAGGGGTTAATATAATTAAGTAATTTTAAGCTAGAATTAAGTTTAGGTCTCAATGGATCGATGTGGCTTTTTTTACCAGAGTAAAATCCTATCTATATACAGTTGAAACCAGAAATTTACATACACTATATAAAGAGACACATCTGCATGTTTTTCTCAATATCTGACACGAAAGCAGAATAAACCTTTCCCGTGTTAGGCCAATTAGGATTACCATAATTAATATTTGCCAAATGCCAGAATAATGAGAGAGAGAATGTTTTAAGACATTTTTATTACTTACTGCAAAGTCAAAACTTTACATACACTAAGATTACTATGCCTTTAAACTATTCTGGACTGCCCATATGATGAGGTCATGTGTTTGTAAGCTTCTGATTTTTGGCAACATCTGAGTGAGACACCTGTGGATGTATTTTAATGCACACCTGAAACACACTGCTTCTTTGTGGTAGCATCATGGGAAAGTCTCAAGAAATCAGCCAAGATATCAGGAAACAAAATTGTCGACTTGCACAAGTCTGGCTCATCCTTGGAAACAATTTCAAGATACCTGAAGGTGCCTCGTAAATCTGTACAAACAATTATATGCATGTACAAACAAGATGGCAATGTCCAGCCATCATACCTATCAGGAAGGAGATGGGTTCTGTGTCCCAGAGATGAACGTACTTTGGTCGGACATGTGCATATCAACCCAAGGACAAAAGCAAAAGACCTTGTGAAGATGATGGTGGAGGCAGGTAAGATTGTGTCCATATCCACAGTGAAACGAGTACTGTATCAACATGGGCTGAAAGGCCACTCTGCCAGGAAGAAGCCATTACTCCAAAAGAAAGAAAGCCAGATTAATGTTTGCAAATGCAAACAGGAACAAAAGGCCTTCATTTTTGGAGACATGTCCTGTGGTCTGATTAAACAAATTGAGCCTTTTGGTCATAATGACCATCGTTACGTTTGGAGGAAAAAGGGTGATGCTTAGAAGCCTAAGAACAGCATCCCAAATGTGAAACACGGGGGTTGCAGCATCATATTGTGGGGTTGTTTTGCTGCAGGAGGGACTGGTGCACTTCAGAAAATAGATGGCATCATGAGAAAATAAGATTATGTGGCAATACTGAAGCAACATCTCAAGACATCAGCCTGGAAGTTAAAAGCTTGGGTGGGAATGGGTCTTCCAAATGTACAATGACCCAAAGCATACTGCCAAAATGGTAAAGTGGCATAAGGATAACAAAGTCAATGTTTTGGAGCAGCCATCACAAAGCCCTATGCTCAATTCTATTAAAAATTTATGGGCAAAGCTGAAAATGCCGGTTAGAGCAAGGCGACCTACAAACTGGGATCAGTTACACCAGTTTTGTCAGGAGGAATGGATCCAAATTCCAACCAACTATTGTGAGAAGCTTGTGGAAGGAGATCCCAAACGTTTCACCCAAGTCATTCAGTTTAAGGGCAATAGTATCAAATACTAATGAAATGTATGGAAACTTTTGACTGCAGTATATGCCTTGAAACATTCCATCTCTCATTATTCTGGCATATGGCAAATAATAATTATGATTATCTTAATTGACCTAAAACAGGAAAGGTTTATTCCGATTTCATGTCAGATATTGAGAAAAACATGCAGAGGTGTCTTTTTATATAATGTATGTAAACTTCTTGTTTCAAATATATATACACAAAAAATATAAAATAAAGACTCCATGCAAAAAATACATGATTTTTTTTATTTTCCATTAACATTCTTCCCAGCACTGTACAAACGCATATAGAGCAGAAGTCAGTCATCTGTGTCCCATGATTCTTCGCAAGGATCTCTGGCTCACTCGAATTGTAACCTTTAATGTTCCCCTTTTTATTCCAGTTCATTCCTTTAGCGAGGCACAAGTAGAAATGTCCAATTTCAACTTCTGAACCCAAAATCCAATTCTTTTTTTCGATTGCGTTCACAGTTGATGACGACCTTGTTCACATTAGTCTTCATCTTGTGCCGATGGCTAAGGTTGAAGGGATGATACAATCTACGCATGTTGGGTGATGGCCGACTTTTCATTAAATACAGACCACAAACATGGAGCCAAAGATTTGAGATGCTTTCCGATGGGTTTTCTTTTATTCACTTTGTCCAAAACTTTTTTTTTTTTTTTTTTACACAAAAATTAAGCCATTATCCAATAATACATCAGATCCTGGCGTATTTACAATCTAAAGCAGGGGTCCCCAACTCCAGTCATCAAGGCCCACCAACATGTCATGTTTTCAGGATTTCCTTAGTCTTGCCCAGGTAATAATTGCATCACCTGTGCAATGCAAAGGAAATCCTGAAAACATGACCTGTTGGTGGGCCTTGAGGACTGGAGTTGGGGACCCCTGATCTAAAGCATCGATTATAGTAATGGTGTTAGACATTCGTACTCCTGGAGGGGAACAGATCCAACAGGTGAAACGTTTTAGAAACTAGTCAAAGTGATTAACTGGGGAACACGTTGCTCCACGTGCTATTCGAAAATGCATCATGGTTAAAGTTTGACATGGACTACAATTCACCAACAATACATCCGTAAGGATGACAAGATGCACTGCTCCCCAGATCAGCGGCACCAGTTTAGCCCAGTAAGTAACTCTGTACAACTGGCCTTGAAGCAGGTCTCACACATCCCGATTAGCAAACACAGAATAAAATTGAAAGAAGTACAATTCCAATTTTACGGTCACTGTGGTCTGTTAGTTTAGTGAAGATAAATAAAAGGGGGTGGTGTGGGGAGACCCGATAAAAGGGGGTGGTGTGGGGAGACCCGATAAAAGGGGGTGGTGTGGGGAGACCCGATAAAAGGGGGTGGTGTGGGGAGACCCGATAAAAGGGGGTGGTGTGGGGAGACCCGATAAAAGGGGGTGGTGTGGGGAGACCCGATAAAAGGGGGTGGTGTGGGGAGACCCGATAAAAGGGGGTGGTGTGGGGAGACCCGATAAAAGGGGGTGGTGTGGGGAGACCCGATAAAAGGGGGTGGTGTGGGGAGACCCGATAAAAGGGGGTGGTGTGGGGAGACCCGATAAAAGGGGGTGGTGTGGGGAGACCTTATAAAAGGGGGTGGTGTGGGGAGACCTAATAAAAGGGGGTGGTGTGGGGAGACCTAATAAAAGGGGGTGGTGTGGGGAGACCTAATAAAAGGGGGTGGTGTGGGGAGACCTAATAAAAGGGGGTGGTGTGGGGAGACCTAATAAAAGGGGGTGGTGTGGGGAGACCTAATAAAAAGGGGTGGTGTTGGGAGACCTAATAAAAGGGGGTGGTGTGGGGAAACCTAATAAAAGGGGGTGGTGTGGGGAAACCTAATAAAAGGGGGTGGTGTGGGGAGACCTAATAAAGGGTGGTGTGGGGAGACTTTTTTTCTAAAATGTAGCAAATGAGTTTAAAAGGCATACTGTTCTGCCTGCAGTGATGACGTCCCATCATAAAGACATGACAGCTGCAGACAATCACTGACTTTACTCCAAATAGCGATTGGCTCCGGCAAAACATAACATCATTGCTGAAGCCGAATACAGAGACTAGTGGGGGACCAGCATCAAAAGGCAAATTCTCAACATGAATTTTTAAGAAAAAAGTGTTGGGGGGGGGGGGGGGGGGGGAGGGGACCTCTAAAGCAGACAACTTTAGGCTATGTGCACACGATGAATAAATGAATGCAGATATTTCTGCACCATTTCAGGGAGGAAATGTTTTTCTGTGGTTTTGCCCTGCGCTTTTGACGGATTTGAATTTAGTCAATGGTGAAAAACTGAGAAAAAAATGCACAGAGAATGGACATGCCACAGATTATTTTCTACACCCAATATGCAAGTCAAATATAATCAATATGTGCATGACACTCAGGTCTCTCATTCACTTTGCTCTTCTGGTTTTTTTTAAAAAAAATCTGCTTGATAAATACGCAACATGTGCACATGGCCTTAAAGGAATAAAGAAAAAACAAAACAGGACAACTCTTGTATAATATGACAACTACCCCCTACAGTATGCTGATTGCTTTGCATTCTGGAAACCATGATTCTGAGGACATTTCCTGCCCTCTGGTATGTCCATCTAACCATATAGGGTTGCAAATGTGTGGACAGCTTGTCTTGACTCAGCAGAATGTCTATCTCTTTCATTGGATAGATCAAATTTGCTTCCAATATGATTAGACATTAAACTTCATATTCCTCAAAATGACACCTACTTGGGCCTATTAGGGTGCCATTAGAGGCTGCAAGAGGAGAAGTATCAGGTGGTGGTAAAGGAACGGGTTACAACAGTAGCGTGCTAGGAGTGGTTTAGGTCATTGTACCATTGGGTTGGGAAATGTGGAGGCCGAGTCTTCTGCCATTACTGCAAACTTTGGGAGGAAGATGCATATGTGATGATATGACCCTTCAGTGCAGGTCATTAATAGAGCTACACCATGGCTGACTATTATTGGACTGTAATGGCAGTTTCACTCATTAGCCCTCACCAGTTATAACGTGCATCAACTAGGAGTCACATATCGTCTCTTACTTGGGTAATATCTTCATTCCATCAAAGGGAACCAGTCAGTAAGATCGACCCCTCTCCCCTCCGCACCAAACCGCATATAAGCATGGAGGTCTTTGAATGCAAAATACGATGACATTTACACTCATGGCCCAAAGTGTTCGCTCCCTTGAAATTGTTCCAGAAAATGAAGTATTTGTGGCAGAAAACTATTGCAATTTCACGCTTTATTATACAAATGCATATTTCCTTTGTGTGTATTGGAACGCCACAAAAAAAAAAAAAAAAAACAGAAAGGGGCAAATTGGACAATTTGACACAGAACCACAAAAATGGGCTGGACAAAATTGTAGGCACCCTCAACTTAATATTTGGTTGCACATCCTTTAGATCGATTCCTATAACCATCAACAAGGCTCTTACACCTCTCAACTGGAATTTTTGACCAATTCTTTTTTGCAAACTGCTCCAGGTCTCACATATTTGAAGGCGCCTTCTCGTCAATTATTAGATCTCTTCACGGGTGTTCAATGGGATTTAGATCAGGGTTCATTGCTACCACTTTAAAACTCTTCATAGCTTTGTTTCCATTTCTGAGTGTTTCTAGAAGTATGGTTGGAGTTATTGTCCTGCTGAAAGACCCATGATCTAGGACGCAAGCCCAGCTTTCTGACACTAGGCACTACATTGCCACCCAAAAACCATTGGTAATCTTCAGATTTCATGATGCCTTGCACAGTCATGGCACTCAGTGCCAGAGGAAGCAAGACAACCCCAAAACATATTTGAACCCCCACCATATTTGACTGTAGGTACTGTGTTCTTTTCTGTGTAAGCCCCAATCCGTTTTCGGTAAACAGAATTATGTGCTTTATCAAAAAGCTCTATCTTGGTCTCATTTGTCCACAAGACACCTTCCCAAAAAGATTTTGGCTTATTCGTGTACTTTTTTTTTGGCAAACTGCAGTCTAGCTTTTTTATGTCTCTGTTTCAGCATTGGGGTCCTCCTGTCATAGCATTTCATTTCATTCAAATGTGGACGGATAATTTGTGCTGACGCACCCTGAGCCTGCAGGACAGCTTACATTTCTTTGGCACTTGATTGGGGCTGCTTATGCACCATACAGACTATCCTGCGTTGCAACCTTTCCTCAATTTTTCTCGATTAGCCATGGGTTGTAAATTTCTTGATTGTGTGGTGCACTGTGGACAAAAGAACATGATCTCTGGAGATGGATTTTTAACCTTGAGATTGTTGATATTTTTCAAAAATTTTGGTACTCAAGTCCTCAGACAGTTCCCTTTCTTTCGGTTCTCAATATTTTGTGTGGCACGCACAGACACAATGCAAAGATGGAGTCAACTCCACTTTATCTGGTTTCGGGTGTGATTTCACATTGCCCACACCTGTTATTTGCCACAAGTGAGTTTGAACGAGCATCACATGCTAGAAAAAGTTGTTGACCCACAATTTTAGAAAGGTGCCAACAATTTTGTCTGTACCATTATTGAGGTATTGTGTGAAGGTTTTCTTTCCTTTTTGTTTGGTTCCAATACACACAAAGAAAATAAACATGTAAAAGAAAGCGTGAAATTGCAATCATTTTCTGGGAGAAACACTTCATTTTCTGGAACAATTTCAAGGGTGCTAACACTTTCGGGCCATGACTGCTTATCTTCTATTTGTTGACACATTCAGGAGAAATAAGCTTTTATTTCATGTGCGAATATGGTGTTAAGTGCTCCTGGCGTGAGGGGGAACTTCCAGAACTTGTTTCCCCCCTCTCAGCACCTTCAGCTTGATTGACAGCCCAGTCTGATTTCCTTGCCTGACATCACACAGTGATCCATCAATCAAGCTGAAGAGGCTGGTGCTGGGCGGGTAAATAACCTCGGTATGCGCAGTCTTGGAAAGTGCTCTGTCATGCCCACATAACTTAATACCTAAATTGCATATGAAATAAAACCCAAATCTCTTGGGAATGCAGCAACAGTTCAAAGATATCAAGGTGAGAATAGATTTAGTTTTCAAAGACTTGCATGAACATATGTACGATTTGGAGGAAGTTTGATCTTTCTGATAGATTCCCTTTAAGGTTTGGCTAATAGGCTGCTACAATGCATTTAGCATTATGTATATCACCAAATGGTATAAAGGATCACGAGGGAATGCTGTTAGTGTGACTGAGGACTAATATTCTCTGTTCAAACAAGTCCCTTGCTTACCTTTTGCACACAAAGTCCAATATCTTGTTATGAGCAGCATTAGTCCTCCCTTTCCCTGCTTCCCCTCAATCTCGATACGAACAGCACTAGAGACAAACAATCTGATCAGAATTTACCAGTCTAAAACTCGTATAAGATGGTGCTGTGCAAACACATTTGTAGAGGCCACACGAGTAAATCTTAGCACTTATTCGCAACCGCTAAAAACAAAAAATTACAAGAGTGGTGGGGATTTTATTAGGAATATAAAAGCACATGGAAAGCTTATGATTAAGTAGGGACATAAACCAGAAAAAAATAAAAACACCTAAATGGCTAATGGATGGTAATGGGCAAAAATTCTAATAAAGCCCACAAAGTCTATAAGAGGATAATCTAAACTAAATAGGGGAATCAGTCCACATCAAACAGCTACTAAATAGATTCATGGAAGTATGCACTGGTGCCCATATGCATGTGCTGTGTACACTGGTGCCCATATACATGTCCTGTATCCACTGGTGCCATTATGCATGTGCTGTGTACACTGGTGCCCATATACATGTCCTGTATCCACTGGTGCCATTATGCATGCGCTGTGTACACTGGTGCCCATATACATGTCCTGTATCCACTGGTGCCATTATGCATGCGCTGTGTACACTGGTGCCCATATACATGTCCTGTATCCACTGGTGCCATTATGCATGTGCTGTGTACACTGGTGCCCATATACATGTCCTGTATCCACTGGTGCCATTATGCATGTGCTGTGTACACTGGTGCCCATATACATGTCCTGTATCCACTGGTGCCATTATGCATGCGCTGTGTACACTGGTGCCCATATACAGGTGCTTCTCACAAAATTGAAATATCAAAAAATGTATTTCAGTTCTTAAAGGGCCTCTGTCACCCCCTCCAGCCGTTACACTAAAAGAGCCACCTTGTGCAGCAGTAATGCTGCATTTTAACAAGGTGGTTCTTTTAGTTTTTGGTGCATTTATTCCCAAAATAAAGCGTTTTATAACTTCTCCAAAATACCTGTCTTTAGCCAGGAAGGCAGGTCTTAACCCCCTGCTGGAAACGCCACACTGCCGTCACTCAAATCTTCAGGGGCGCCGCCCCCTCCGCTCTGTTTTCGCATGAAATCCGGCGCCTGCGCTGTGTCGTACTGTCTGGTGCAGGCGCAGTGAGCTTGCCCAGGAATCCCAGCCTGGGGCTGGAATTCCCAAGGTGGGTGGCCGCACAGGCGCAGTCTGCAAGCCTGGCTGTGACGTCAGACGGCCAGAGCTCACTGCGCCTGCACCAGACAGTACTACACAGCACAGGCGCCGGATTTCATGCGAAAACAGCGCGGAGTGGGCGGCACCCCTGAAGATTTGAGTGATGGCAGTGTGGCGTTTCAAGCAGGGGAGTGAGGACCCGCCTCCATGGACAAAGACATGTATTTTGGATAAATTTCAAAGCGCTTTATTTTGGAAATAAATGCACCAAAAACTAAAAGAGCCACCTTGTTAGAATGCAGCATTACTGCTGCACAAGGTGGCTCTTTTAGTTTATAATGGCTGGAGGGGGTGACAGTGGACCTTTAAACAGAAAAAAGTGAAACATTACAAACGGAGAGATCTATTTCAAGTGTTTATTTCTCTTAATGTTGATTATTGCTTACAGCCAATGGAAACCCAAAAGTCCTTATCTCAGTAAATTCGAATACTTTATACCACCAGCATGAAAAAAGGATTTTAAGATCCGAAATGTTGGCCTACTGAAATGTATGTTCAGTAAATGCACTCAATACTTGGTCTTGGCTCCTTTTGCATCAATTACTGCATCAATGCAGCATGGAATGGAGGCAATCAGCCTGTGGCACTGCTGAGGGGTTATGGAAGCCCAGGTTGCTTTGATAGCAGCCTTCAGCTCGTCTGCATTGTTGGGTCTGTTGTCTCATCTTCCTCCTGACAATACTCCATAGATTCTCTATGGGGTTAAGATCTGGCGAGTTTGCTGCCAATCAAGCACAGTGATACTGTTGTTTGTGAACTAGGTATTTGAACTTTTGGCCGTGTGGACAGATGCCAAGTCCTGCTGGAGAATGAAATTTCCATCTCCAAAAAGCTTGTCGACAGAGGGAAGCATTAAGTGCTCTAAGATTTCCTGGTGGACGGCTGCACTGACTTTGGTCTTAATAAAACACAGTGGACCTACAGCAGCAGATGACATAGCTCCCCAAACCATCACTGATTGTGGAGACTTCACACTAGACCTCAAGCAGCTTGGATTGTGGCCTCTCCACCCTTCCTCCAGACTCTGGACCTTAATTTCCAAATGAAATGCAAAATTTACTTTCATCTGAAAACACCAACTTGGACCACTGAGAACAGTCCAGTTCTTTTTCTCCTTGGCCCAGGTAAGGAGCTTCTGGCGTTGTCTATTGGTCATGAGTGGCTTGACACAAGGAATGTGACACTTGTAGCCCATGTCCTGGATACGACTGTGTGTTGGCTCCTGAAGCAATGACTCCAGCAGCAGTCCACTCCTTTAAAGGCTGCGGTTATCCCGGCTGCTTGTGCACCTTTTTCTACCACACTTTTTCCTTCCACTCAACTCTCCATTAATATGCTTGGATACAGCACTCTGAACAGCCGGCTTCTTTAGCAATGATCTTTTGTGGCTTACGCTCCTTGTGGAGTGTGTCAATGACTGCTTTCTGGACATCTGTCAAGTCAGCAGTCTTCCCCATGATTGTGGAGCTACTGAAACAGACTTAGGGATCTTTATAAACGCTTTGGAAGCCTTTGCAGGAGTTTGTTGTTAATTCTAATTTACTGAGATAATGACTTTTGGGTTTCCACTGGCTGTAAACCATAATCATCAACATTAACATAAATTAACACTTGAAATGGATCACTCTGTTTGTAATGACTATATAATAAAGGAGTTTCACTTTTTGTATTGAAGAACTAAAATAAGTTAACTTTTTGATGATATTTTAATTTTGTGAGAAGCACCTGTACATGTGCTGTGTACACTGGTGCCATTATGTATGTTGTGTGTATACACCGGTGCCCATATGCAAGTTGTGCGTACACTGGCGCCCATATGAATGTGCTGTGTACACTGGTGCCATTATGCATGTGCTGTGTGCACTGGCGCCGTTATGCATGTGTACACTGGCGCCATTATGCATGTGCTGTGTACACTGGTGCCCATATGCATGTGCTGTGTACACAGGTGCCATAATGCATGTGCTGTGTACACTGGTGCCATTATGCATGTGCTGTGTACACCGGTGCCCATAGGTATGTTGTGTATACACCGGTGCCCATATGCATGTTGTGTATACACTGGTGCCATTATGCATGTGCTGTGTACACTGGTGCCATTATGCATGTGCTGTGTACACTGGTGCCATTATGCATGTGCTGTGTACACTGGTGCCATTATGCATGTGCTGTGTACACCGGTGCCCATAGGCATGTTGTGTATACACCGGTGCCCATAGGCATGTTGTGTATACACCGGTGCCCATATGCATGTTGTGTATACACTGGTGCCATTATGCATGTGCTGTGTACACTGGTGCCATTATGCATGTGCGGTGTACACTGGTGCCATTATGCATGTGCGGTGTACACTGGTGCCATTATGCATGTGCTGTGTACACTGGTGCCATTATGCATGTGCTGTGTACACTGGTGCCATTATGCATGTGCTGTGTACACCGGTGCCCATATGCGTGTACTGCAGCTGGCATGTATGTTCTAAGTGGATTATGTGAATTACTGAAAACCCCTAACCTGTACAATGGGTATAGACCATCTACGGCTCTCAGTTTAGGACAAATTCAGCCAATCCTGAAAATCCAGATTTGATTTGCTTTAAAAGCATTTTTTTTCTTTTCTTTTTTTTTTTTTTTTTTTGGGGGGGGGGAAGGAGGGATTGATTTCTTCATAAGGCATAAAAAAGGTACATGGACGTCTGCTATCAATTATAAAACATTATTTAGAGGCCAAAAACCATTGTAAACATATCTCTAAAACGTTATTACTCTTTTCTAGGTCCAGGCATCTCCATGGTAACAGACAAAACTGTAGTCAGAAGTAATCATGATTGCAGGATCTATCTACAGTATATACTCGACCTTGAGAGCTTGAGAAAGGTCCACACTTTGGACTGAAACGTCGCACATGGGCCAATAAAATACTCTTATTTTTTCTACTGGAGTGCTGCCTTCATCTTTCTGGACAATAGCATGAGGTTTGGTATATACCTGGAAGGATTTTTTGCACCCTCTGTCTTCTTTTGGTGCTGCTTTTTGTTTTCTTTTCCTACAGAATATACTCTAGTATAAGCCGAGATTTTCAGCCCAAAAAATACTCCCGACGCGGTCCCCGGATGTCCCATAGTCTTCGGGCGCGGCAGCTTCTTCCCCTGTTCAGCGGTCAATGGCACCGCTCATTAAAGTTATGAATATGGACTCCACTCCCATAGGGGTGGAGCCGCATATTCATTACTGTAATGAGCGGTGCCACATGACCGCTCACTACAGGAAGAAGCTGCGGGCGCAGGAGACGTGGGACATCCAGGGACTGCGCCAGGAGCACCAGGAGCAGGTAAGTATGTCATTCACCTTTCTGCGTTCCACTGACGCTCCGTCTTCCGCGTCCTCTGCAGTGACTGTTCAGGTCAGAGGGCGTGATGACGTATTAGTGTGTGCGCCGCCCTCTGCCTGAACAGTCAGTGCGGAGAGACGGGACGCTTTTTTTTTAGTGCAGCAGCAGCATTAAATGTGGCACAATGCTATATGGAGCGTCTATGGGGCAATAAAGAACTGCATGGAGCATTATATGGGGCATCTATGGGGCCATAAAGAACTGCATGGAGCATTATATGGAGCATCTATGGGGCCATAAAGAACTGCATGGAGCATTATATGGGGCATATTTGTATATGGAGCATCTTATGGGGCCATAATGAACTGTATGGAGCATTATATGGAGCATCTATGGGGCCATAAAGAACTGCATGGAGCATTATATGGAGCATCTATTGGGCCATAAAGAACTGCATGGAGCATTATATGGGGCATCTATGGGGCCATAAAGAACTGAATGGAGCATTATATGGGGCATATTTGTATATGGAGCATCTTATGGGGCCATAATGATCTGTATGGAGCATTATATGGGGCCTATTTTGTATGGAGCATCTTATGGAGCCATAATGAACAGTATGGATCATTATATGGGGCTCCTGATTCAATATGGATATTCACAAACACAACCTACTGATGTCTCAATTAATTTTACTTTTATTGGTATCTATTTTTATTTTTGACATTTACCGGTACCTGCTGCATTTCCCACCCTAGGCTTATACTCGAGTCAATAAGTTTTCCCAGTTTTTTGTTGCAAAATTAAGGGGGTCGACTTATACTCGGATCGGTTTATACTTAAGTATATACGGTATTTGCTCCTTATTGCTTGCGAACATCCCAAATGTACATTGGAAAGGAGGGGACAAATGGAAAGGAGCATGACTACAAGATCAGACTACACTGGAGTTTGTAGTCTGTTACCATGGAGACAATAATTTGAATAGGAGCTGTTTACAGAAGACTAATTGGCAGTTATGCAGAATTTTAGGTGTTTTTTTTTCTTTAAAAAAACAAAACAATTAACAAGAAATGCTCTGCAATTTTCTATTGTAGTTATAGCGTTAATTCTTCCAAGTTTCCATGCTTGTTGTCAGTTACACAGAGGCAGATAATCTGTCCAGATCATGTTCAATCCAAAAAGTACACTGCATGGCTGGTATTAGGGGCAGGTTTTCAGCCTCTGGAGGTAAGTAAGCATTACTTCTATTCACTGACAGCAAAAACAAAAAAGTATATTAAACATCCGCAAAAAAAGTTTATATAATCTAAAAGTAGAAAATCAACCCCACCACTGATGTCATTTAGAATACATGTAACGATAGTTGTTTTTTTTTTCTTGAAAAACTGATATTGGGAAAAATATTGTTTCCTGTCTTTTGGGTATTTCAAGAAGAAAATTCACTAATGACCAATTTTCTTCTACAGAGACAGATAATACATCTCTCCCATGTGAGGATTCTGCCAACAGCATCCCAGATCCTCCTTTTTAGCCCCAATGAACAGGGTAGAAAAAGGGAAAATGGCATTGAAATGTGAATTTTCAAGTATGGCTGGAGTTGTCCACTGAAAACAAAAGCAAACACAGGAAAACGCTTACAAAAATATTGGGTCGAACATTCTTAATATCATGCAGATGAAAAAGTTTAAAAAAAATTAATAATATATGTATATAAAAGGCTTACTTATCTTAATTTTAGGATTTTATTTGTTCCCCTCCTGCCCCAGAGTGACATCAGCACTGGATCAGCATCATCCACCTGTTTAACGGATCCCATCTGGTCAGAACTTCTGAGCGCCAACACAGCCTAACTACACTAAGGAATCAAGCTCTGAAGTTATGACCTGATTGGAGGAAGAAAAATAAAATCCTGAAATAAATGAAAGCCGGAATATTTAACAAGGGAACATATGGCGTAAAAAATATTTAGTAGAATGTAAGGGAGCCACAAATTTACTCCTTGGGTGAGTCTACATCTATAGTCTAGTGTCCCCTCTACGAAAGTCTAATACATGACATACAGTCGAGGCCAAAAGTTTTGAGACTGACAAAAATGTTGGTTTTTAGAGTTTGCTGCTTAATCTTTTTTCACTATTTTAGTCAAATGCTTTACTGGTTACTGAAGTACAATTATCAGCATTTCTTAAGTTTTTAAACTTTTATAGACAAATACATACTCAATATTTCTAGCTTTGAACCTTGGTTTTGAAAGCTTCTGCCCTTCGCCTTGACAGCTGGTTATCAGCTACTGGGATAAATCTTGACCGATGACAACTAATTCTTGAAGTTTCCCATTGTGCTTTTGTTTCTCTACCCGCTTTTTGAGGATTGACCACAAGTTCTCAATGGGATTGAGATCTGGGGAGTTTTCCTTTCATGGACCAAAAATATAAAATATTTGTTCACCAAGTCACCACTTTTGCTCTATGACATGATATCCAACATGCTGGAAAAAAATAATAATAATCATCATCATCATCATCATCATCATCCTCCTCCTCATCAAATTGCTACTGGATCATTGGGAGACGTTGCTTTTGAAGAACATTTAGATGCCATTCATAATTCAAGGCAGTGTTCTTTGGTGAAATTTTAAGTGAACGCACACCATGGATGAAAAGTTCAGATATATGGATGGTCTTGGGGTGTCCAACTGTTGGTATGACATAAGACTCATGATAGCATTCACATTTTTCTTCTCTGGGACATTTGGAAAAATAATTGTCCTAACAGTCTGAAGGGACTACATCAGAGAAAATCCTTTACCCAAGTCCTCTGCTGTACAATTCTTGTACTTCTTGTAAAGTTCTTTTCTCTGACGAAGCTCTTTCACACTCTTCGGAACATCTAAAAGAATGATTGTCCTGAGAAGGAAATGTGAGCGCTACCATGAGTCTTGTGTGATGCCAACACAGTAAGGCATCCTGAAACCATTCATGCGTGGGGTCTTTTCATCCATGGAGGGACTCACACAATTTGGTTAAGAATTGTGACATGGTCTCCAAGTAGCTCAGGGAAACAACACTTTGGACATTTTGAGTCCATCTCCAGATCTCAGTTCCACTGAGAATCAGTTAATTTAAAAAAAAAACAGGAGACAAAGCACAGAAATTGGGATAAACTTCAGGATTTGACCCAGAAGCTGATATCCAGCTGCCATGACGAAGGGCAAAAGTCTTTAAAAATAAGAGTCAAAACTGTAAATATTGAGTCTTAACATAAACTTTATGAATTTGTGAATAAAAAGTTTAAAAACTTATGAAATGCTTAGGCTAGGTTCACATTGCGTTAATAGGTTAAAGCTAACAGACAGCGTTTTTCGGTGAAAATGTCGCAATTAACACCGTGCAACGGGTCCGTTAGCGCACGCATTGACAGCAATGTTATTTCTGCCTGTAGCGCATCGCTAGCGCGTGCCATTTTCGGCACGCGTTAGCGATGTGCCGTTCTTTTGTGACGGACCTCGGACGCAGCTTGCAGCGTCCGAGGCGCGTCCGAGGTCCGGTCCCCAGCTAGCTATGCGCTTAACGGATTGCCCTAACGCAATGTGAACCTAGCCTTATTGTACTTCAGTAACCAAAGACATCAGACTAAAACACCGAAAAACACTGAAGCAGTAAACAAGACCAAAATTTGTGTCCGTATCAAGACTTTTGACCACAACTGTACAGATTATTTATGAAACATCATCAAGACGTCTTAACTTCTAGTTTGTTTGTACAATAGTGAATTTGGACGTTTAAAGGGATTGCACTAAAAAAGTCTGTTATCGTTTATCCACAGGATTGGAGACAAATTACTGATATCTGGGATCCCCACTAATGAGAACGGGGCTCTAAAGTTGCCTGTTTGAATGATACGATGGTCGTGCATGGGCACCACTACCACATTCATTGTGTATAGATCTGTCAGAGATATCAGTCCCACAGACATTGAATGAAGCGGAGGTTTGCATGTAGGACAATCGTCCATATAAATGGGAAACTCCAAACCCCCATTCTCGGGAATGTGGGTGTCCCAGTGATCAGTACATCCCATCCCATGGTTAAGTAATAACTTGCATTCTTGAAACAATCCCTGTACTGTCATAACAGAATTATACCAAGGAATTTAAAGTTCCTCAACAGGATTAGGAAAACATGGCTGCTTTCATTTCCAGAAAGTGTTAAACTTGTCCGCAGGCTGTGTCTGATATTGCAGCTTAGCTCCATGGAAGTAATAGGGTGGGGTAAGTGTTACCGTTGGAAGTTTTTTTCTTAGTGCAGCCTCCTCTGCTCCTAGTATTTTGGGCAGTTTTAGACAATCCATGCATGCGTTAAGGCCGACAAACTGCAGCGAGACATACAGGCAGGGGGACTCAAACATATTCGAAAATGCCAAAGACACTGTCAGCACCCTAGCATACTCGGGTAACACCGTATCCGAACATGTTCACTCATCACTAATTTTGGGTCTTCTTCAATCCACCATGATTGGTGGCATGAGGAGAACAATTGGAAGCCTAAACACCTCTCTCGCGTTTAGTGTGCTGAGGGAAGTAGACGATGGTGACTTGTCCATTCCTGGTAGGCAGTAGTAACAGCCAAACAGTGAAGAGGACACAGTGCCTCAAAGGACATTATTGTGCCGAGAATGAAACAGATCAGCGTGTGTCCATCACTTCGCACAAGAAAGGCGTTTAGACTACTCACCTCACCCCCCATGCCACTTTTGAAGGTCTTCTCATATAGAAGGGGACCAGAAGTCCAGAAGCAGAAAAGTTGAGGCAGTGGGGAAAAAAAGCAGAGGTCAGCAGTAAAAGTGGTTATATATGCAAAATGTAGTACATTTTTAAACGCTAGGTTGAAGGGGTTGCATTTTTTCAGTAACGAGCCTCACTGATACATGGGCTGTGTCTGGTATTGCAAATTAACCCAATTATTAGATGGCCGAACAATTTCTGGAACAAAACAGCCATGTTTTCTTAAAACTTATCAAGATTATTCCAAAGCAACCTTAGGATGCCAATGGCAACGTGAACAATTTGTCTGGCATAGCATCTTTATCAACATCTGCAAATTTTGGCAGAATACATGGCTCATGTTGAGTAGGCCACAGTGATTGATGGAGCTCGTAAACTAGTCCTAATTGAGAGAAATGCTACTGAGGTGGCCAAAGTCTAAATTTATTCAAGAGGGTATTAAAGTAAATAATATTGTTCAGATTTACAGATGACTTTCCACTGGAGGGTAAGTAAAGTAAAGTTGCGTACGGCATTACCTGTCAACTCCATTACAGACAGCTGAAGCCATCTCCCACATCTTTAGGACATCGCTTATTGGGATCGGACGATGGATATAAACGTTGAGCAGCCGTGACATCACTGTCCCTGTACAAATATCTATCGGCCCACAAGGGGTGCATTCTGCTAGCCTAACACAAAAATCACATTTATTTAGAGAATCACATTCCTCATGACGCAACCTACTTCCACAGGTGAAAGCCATCATCCAATATACACACCAGATCTATTATGTTCACTTTTCTCAATATCTGTATAATGCTACCCACTTTGTACTAAATGATGTATTTCCAACTCCAAAATGTTGTACCCTCTGAAAAACCCATCTCTAAATTTCCGTTTGTCTCTTTTCGTCCCCATCGGAATTAGAATCGTTTCCAGTTGTCCTTTGAGGTAAATGGCGAGAATTTCCAACGATGATACGTCCATGTATCATGATGCATCAGGGTGATCGGCGGCAAAAAACCCCAAAGAAATTCTGAAGGGTTTTGCCAACAACTGGGCCCGCAATGGTGGAGAAGTAAAAATTAAAATAAATACATTTAAAAAAAGCCCTAAAAACTGGGCTTTGATGGGATATTGGACAAGGCTCCCATCTTTCGGGGAGAATAAGACTTCCCTGCATTGCACCGATATAAAGGAAGTGAGTGCTGAACTGCAAGTGTATTAGAAAGAAGTCCTCCATATAAAAAATTAGAGCAGATTGTAAACTGTAGGTGGCCTCGACATTTTAGTCATGTCATGTTCCTTATTTTAAGGCTTCATCCAAGAGGATGTCATGTGCACCAAGGTCCACAACTCATATATTCTTATGAAAGGGAACCTATCAGCCGATTCATGTAGCCCAAACCGAACGCAGCATGAGTCAAAGCCTGGCTGCATCATAGCAGGCAGTCATAATTTTTCTCTAAAAATCTTCAGCATTTCAGTGAAAATCTAATTAGATCTGGCCGGGAACAACAAGCAGAGCCTAGCCTGGTGCCGCCCTCGATTGGCTCTTCTCAGTGCTGCACTAGGTGATTGACAGTTCACTCCCATGTGTGTACACAAAGAGACCTCTCAATACAGGCATCAGCAGCACTGGGAAGGTCCAGATGAGGATGGCGCCGGACTAGTCTTGTTTCCTGCTATCCTCTATGATTGCATATTTTAACTATTTTCTCTGAAATGCTGGAGCGTTTCAAAGAAAAATATTCCTAGCTGCAATCATGCTGCCAGACTAATTCTCACTGCTCGAGGCTTGGTCAGCATGAATCAAATTACAGGTTCCCTTTAATGTTGGTTCTACCTTAAGGCCCTCTCATAGACACTAGAATACCGCTCATTTGCGCTCATCTTTCTCAACCACTGATTAGCAGGTATAAGCTTAAGAAGAAACGATAATTTTAGCCACTTGCTCTCATTGTTAGATATGAAGTCGGCTGTTTGATTTTTTTTCTGTGTAAAAGATTTTTTTTCAAAGAAAAAAGGTGAGTCCATAAACAACCTTTTGTCGAAAGACATTCCCAGAAAGATCATTCATTCGTCACCCAGTATCAATTGACATCATGCCAGAATGTGTCGAAATTATGATCGTTCAACCAGCAACATAGGTGACAACTTATTGATTGTGGCAGTCCAACCTCTGGGACCCCAACCGATCGACAGAATGGGGAAATTTTACCCCCGTTACAAAATTCATTCTCTATGGAGCTGTTGGAATAAGTAGGCAGCAGCGCTTGGCAGTCCTCAAAAAGTTAAGTGTCCTGTTCTGCCAATCGGTGCATGTCCAGCATTCCGACACTCATTGATCATTAAGTTATCACCTATGTAGTAAATATGCAATACCATGTTTTCACAAGACAAACCCTTTAAATCTAATTATGTATAGGGTTCTTTAGCCCACCGGAAAAAAAAAATCAAAAAGAAAAATGGGGATTTTTGTGAGTACTCACCGTAAAATCCTTTTCTCCGAGCCAATTATTGGGGTACACAGACCATGGGTGTATGCTGCTGCCACTAGGAGGCTGACACTAAGTGAATACAAAAAAGTTAGCTCCTCTGCAGTATACACCCTCATGCTGGCTCCCAGAGAACCAGTTCAGTGCAAAAGCAGTAGGAGATCATTAACATCATATTAGAGTACAACACATAAAATTAAAGAAAAAACAAGTGCAAGCAAAAAGATTAATAGGGTGGGTGCTGTGTCCCCCAATGATTGGCTCAGAGAAAAATATTTTACGGTGAGAACTCACAAAAATCCCCATTTCTCCTTCACCTCATTGGGGGATACAGACCATGGGATGTCCCAAAGAAGCATGGGTGGGGAACAACATAATATAAATCGATCGACCCCCATGTCCCAACTGACTAAAGTTGTGCCAACGCCGTTTGCAGAATACGTCTGCAAAGGGCTGCATGTGCAGAAGTCTGAGAGCGTAGGCTGTTCCAAGTCGCAGCCTTGAAGACCTGTTCTGTCGACGCCCGATGCCAAATGGCTCAAAAAAGCGTCCACCGACCGAGTGAAGTGTGCGTTAATCCCCGCTGGGATAGGCTTATCTCTGATGCGGTAGGACTTCAGAATAGCCAAGCGAATCCATTTGGTATTGTGGCCCTGATGCGGCTAAACCCTGCCTGGGACATTCAGGAAGCACGGATAGGGCGTCCGACCTACTGAAGGGTGCAGTCTTCGAGACGAACCTTCTGAGCACCCTCACTACATCCAGGGTGTGAAGAGCTCATTCCACCCAATGAACCGATGCTGGACAAAAAAAAGAGAAGGATAATGTCCTCGTTAAAGGTGAGAAAAAAAAACAAAAAAAAAAAACAAGACCACCTTGGTCGACAAAGAACGAAGAGGATTCGATGAACACCTTGTCCTGGTGGAAAATCAGGATAGAAACTCGACAGGACAGAGTGGCTAGCTCTGAGACTTGCCTGATAGACGGCACTGCAACGTCACTGCAACAAGAAAAGACGACCTTCTGAGACAGAACTGGCATCGAGAAATCCTGCAACGGTTCGAAAGGTGTCTGCCGAAGAGCACCCAGGACCAATATAAGGTCCAAGGCCTCGAACGGCATTCTATAGGGGAATACCACATGGGAAGCTGTTTGAATGAAGAACCTCACTTGTTGATTGGAAGCAATCCAGCGCTGGAATAAAACAGATAAGGCCGAGATCTGGCATTAGAGAGCTGAGCGCCAAACTTGATTCCAGACCAAACTAGAGAAAATTGCCAAAATGGAGGGAACAGAGAAGACAAGAGGACGTCCGCAGTACCTGCACCGTTCAAGAGAGGTTATCAAGTGCGGTGATAGATTCTATCAGATGCAGGGTTCCCAACGCTATCATGGAGCGAAACTCCTGTTCAGAACCCAGCTTGAGATAGCTCCCAGGGTTCATTGGCCAGGCCGTTAAACATAGGACCCCTGATTTCTAATGACAAAACGGACATTGGCAGGGAAGATCTGGACAATCTGACAGTCGCCATGCATACCATGCCCAGGAAGGCCATCCTGGGTAACAAGGATTACTGGAGTCTCCTCCGCTTAGATCTTCCTGATGACCCTTGGAAGAAAACGGAAGACGACACTGACGCCACGGAGAGACCAGTACATGCACGTTGATTGTCTTGGGATCCCTGGATGGAGCGCTGAAGTGGAGTACCTTGGCGTTAAAGCTTGAAGCCATCAGATACAAGTCCGGAGTCCTTAAGCGAATACATATCTGTCGAAAGATAAGAAAAAACTGCCACCAAATATTCCACGCCCGGGATATGGACTGCTGAAAATACCGAGCTCATTGGAGAATATGGGCTACCTCGCGCATGGCCGCCCAGCTGAGGGTACCCCTTTGATGATCGATATATGCGACAGCCGTGGCTGTGTCCGATTTAATTCGGATGGGGGACCCGCCAGTAGATAATGGAACTGCTGCAGGGCTTTACTGATTGCTCGGATTTTCCAGACATTGATCGGGAGGCTCGACTCCCGAGTTGACCAGCACCCCTGAACAGTGAGGTGACGAAAGACTACTCCCCAGGTAAGGAGACTGGCAGCGGTAGCAGTGATACGAAAGGCACTTCGTGCAGTCCTGGAAGGACGGACCCCTGATTAGAAGGTCATCTGAGTAGGGCAGAACAATCACGCCCCGAGAGTGCAAGATGTACATGTCGGCCGTCATGACCGAGAGCACTGTGGGAACGGTAGCAAGGCCGTAAAATGAAAATGCTGTTCGGGAATGGCAAAGCACAGGAATGTCCAGAGAAGGGAAAAATGGAATGAGGTAAGTATCCCATTGTGGATGGATGCTACAAACGCCCCTCTTATCGACGAGTTTGCATGATCCGTGGTGGGATCTGACTCAAAATTCCAGCGCTGCAAGGCTGCAGTGCTAACCACTGAATCAACGTGCTGCGTTACAGATGGAGGAATCATCCGAGGCAAGCTAGTGAAGATCCCGACCGATAGAGGAAGGGACTATCACTGTGACCAGTGACGCTATGGGCTGCGACAGTGACGAAACCCACTCGGGGAGGGGGGTATAGTACAGTCTAGATCCCAGTCCCTGCAAAATGAGGCTGTACCATTGAATACCCAATGACAAGCTAATCCCATGCGTCCTTTGCAGGGAAAAGCTATGGGACCTCGGGGTCAGAGCACTTACCCAGGGCTGTTGCCTATGGATGTTGCAAGTCCGATAACCTCCAGTGTGAGATCTTGATCCCAGGACCCCTTGCAGCCAAAGTAATGACCGAACTGCAAACTGATTCGAGTAGAACTTCTTGAGCCCTTCATTTACTGGGACCAGAACAATGATTTTGTCTTAAAGGGAACCTGTCACCCCGTTTTTTGAGATTGAGCTATAAATACTGTTAAATAGGGCCTGCGCTGTGTGTTCCTATAGTGTATGTAGTGTACCCCGATTCCCCATGTATGCTGAGAAATAACTTACCAAAGTCGCCGTTTTCGCCTGTCAATCAGGCTGGTCAGGTCGGGAGGGCGTGGTGACATCGCTGGTTCTTCCTCAGCTTTACGTTGGTGGCGTAGTGGCGAAGACACAGCGCGCGATCTGCGCTGTCATCCCTTTCGTCGGTGGGGGCGGCCATCTTCCTGGGGCCGCGCGTGCGCAGATCGAGTGCTCTGCTGCACGGGGCTTCAGGAAAATGGCCGCGGGATGCCGCGCGTGCGCATTAGAGATCGCGGCGGCCATTTTCCCAAAGCCGAGTTTGCATCTCGGCTTTGGGAAAATGGCCACCGCGATCTCTAATGCGCACGCGCGGCATCCCGCGGCTATTTTCCTGAAGCCCCGTGCAGCAGAGCACTCGATCTGCGCACGCGCGGCCCCAGGAAGATGGCCGCCCCCACCGACGAAAGGGATGACAGCGCAGATCGCGCGCTGTGTCTTCACCACTACGCCACCAACGTAAAGCTGAGGAAGAACCAGCGATGTCACCACGCCCTCCCGACCTGACCAGCCTGATTGACAGGCGAAAACGGCGACTTTGGTAAGTTATTTCTCAGCATACATGGGGAATCGGGGTACACTACATACACTATAGGAACACACAGCGCAGGCCCTATTTAACAGTATTTATAGCTCAATCTCAAAAAACGGGGGTGACAGGTTCCCTTTAATGCAGTGAATCTATGGTGTCCGAAAAACGGACATCTAAGCCTTGCTGCGGAGGAAATTTGCTCTTTCCTCCAGTAGCATCAGAGACAAGCTGAACCAGCTTCACTCTAAATAAACGGTCACTCTGGTAAGGAAGAGATGTCAGACTTTTTTTTTTTTTTTTTCTTAAACACAGAGTCCGTTTTCTATACACTGATCCATAATATCTGTTTGAACGTGATTACGTTTATCTGGGGGCATTTGCCGCTGATAGTGCAGCGTAGCTAACCGCATACAATGTGGCGTCTAGGAGACCATATCTTTAGCTACTCCGCCGCAGGAACAATGGATAGTGCTGAACCCGAGGGTCCGTGGGTTGATGATTACTGATGAGTATACTCTTTGCTTGGGTTTTCCTGAGCACGCTCGGGTGGTCTCCGAGTATTAGTTAGTGTTCGGAGATGTAGTTTTCATCGCCACAGCTGAATGATTTACAGCTACAAGCCAGGCTGAGTACATGTGGGGGTTGCCTGGTTGCTAGGGAATCCCCACATGTAACCAGGCTGGCTAATAGCTGTAAATCATTCAGCTGAGGCGATGAAAACTATATCTCCGAACACTAACAAATACTCGGAGATCACCCGAACGTGCTCGGGAAAACCCGAGCAACAAGTTTATTTGCTCATCACTATTGATGATCCATGCGGCCAGGATAGAAGAGTTCTGGAGCCGAACAAAATACAGGCGGGTCTACAGCAGGAGGATTCAGCTCAATCTTTCCGCAGATCAGCTGAAAAAAAATGAAGGTACCTCGACTCAAGAGGCTTCTGACCTGTGAGGCGTTTGTCAGGTCGCTCTCGATGCCAGTTAAGTATAACCCGAACCTACGTGTGAATTGGCAAACGTATGAGGGCGAATAGTCCTCCTGAAAGACACTGCAAGTTCTGGACGGAATCCTCGTCAATCTTCAGAGTCTGGTTGATGGCCCTGATAAGCGAATCCCCCATTTTCAGGAACTCGAGCAAGAGACAGAGCTCATGGATGCCAAGGCACGTGATTTGCACAGGTAACGTACTAAGGATCCGTTTTCTAGACGCCTGTATGTTTCTAGAATGCTTATGGCCCCTGTTAGCCGACGGCTAGGATCCATCTGAATCAGTCCTGCGAACGCTCCGATCTACAGATGGGTCACGGAGGTATTCAATCTCTTTGGCCAGAGAAGCCATGGATTGCTACAGTGACTAAATCCATTCAGGGGGACTAAGTACACTGGTATCGATGGCGGCAGAGGGCTCCTGAGCGCATTTGGGGTCACGGGCTTTGTGAAAAAGAAGAATGTAATAGTCCCATTGTTACTGGGCCCCTATCTGGTGCCTATAATAGGGATTTCTACCCATACTGCCTTTAATAGGGACATCCTCAACCAGGGAAGGCTGCAGGGGAATACAGCAGAGGGGGAGGGAGCGGGGCCTCCTTACCCAGAACCTGTGATCCCCGGCGTCGCATTGGAAACGCTGTCCTCAGCTCCACATATCGCTGGATCCTGTACAGTCACCGCTTCCGGATGCCAGCTCATGTCCGGAAGCAGCAGGAAGTGAAGATGAACAGCCGCTTCCGGATGCCAGTTCATGTCCGGAAGTGGCAGGAGGATGACAATGGCCGTCGAGATTTGCAGAGGCGCTTCTTGTCCTAGACGAGAAGTGCCCAAAAAGTGGGTGGAGCAGAAAAAAATCTCTCTCTGCTGCTGCTGTTTTGGACGGTGCAGGGAACCCTCGATCCACCCTCCCTTTGTTAGGGAGGCAGAGAGGGATTATCTGCCTCCTTCAATCATCCACTTTAACAGTGGTGATGCAGTGGGGGCTGCAAAAGAAGAGGGGGGACCTCTGTACATCCACGGAGTTCAAGCTCCTGGATGGACAGGGCCAGTTGTCCGGCAATAGGCCTGGCTGCAGAAGAGGATACATGGAGTTGACACTCCATGTGCTCGTCTGTTGAAGGTGTGGGGACATCGGTACCGTTCAAGGGACCAGTCGCCCCTAAAAATCAGCCCGGGCATGGCATCCCACGTTGCAGGAGAGGATATGGGGAGGCGACACTCGCCATGCTCGCCTGTTGATGGTTCGAGGTGATCGGAACCTTAAAAGGATTTGTCGCCCCATTTGTCCATGGAAAAAGTAAAAATCAAAAAGTGTAAAAAGTTAAAATTGAAAAATAAAAACTTTTGGCCTGAATAGCAGACCCGTCCGTGTGCCTCCTACGGACACTAAGCAAGATCTGGCTCTCTGGGAGCCAGCAGGAGGGTGTATACTGCAGGGAAGGAGCAAACTTTTTTTGTATTCACTTAGTGTGAGCCTCCTAGGGGCAGCAGCAGCATACACCCACGGTCTGTGTCCCCCAATAAATGTCTCGGAGAAGGAGAAAAAATGGCCAGTGCAAAGCCAATATGATCAATGACAACACTCATTGCTCCACAATTAAACATTAATTTATGATAGTGGTTGTGTCCCATAATCTTTAACACTTTAGCTTGCTTTTTGTGTCTACACCGCTTTATCTATGAGGGGAAAGCGGGGGACATCATAGATCTTAAGATGAACATAAACCTCTGTGATAAAATATAGTTTGGTTACACAAAGCTCAAGAAAACAAAACGGACTCTCTCCTCAAAGTTTTCAGAAGCCACAGAAGAGAAAACATTTCCAGATCCTCATGATGCTAACATGTTATCCACAACCCAATCTGTCCTTTTTATATCCAGTAAAAATTAAAATATAACAACCTTACACATCAAAACCGATTACTAATGAATAAGAACATTTACGACAAACATTTTGAACCATCTGTTTATTCATTTTCAAAATTACATTTCCAGGAGAAAAAAAAAAGAACGGAAAATTAAACATTTACAAGAACTTGTTATTTGGTATCTGATGTAAATTCGGAATAGTCCACCTGACAGCAGTTTATGACTTTGGCTTACGTTGACTTTAAATATAAAAATCAGACGGACACTTATGAAAAGTGGTTTACCCGTACAAAAAAAAAAATAAATAAAAAGGAGGTGCTTTAATATTTCGAAACCTGGAATTTGCACGGCTGCTTAGGTGACAATCCCTTTTTCTAGTGTCCAATTTCATAAGTGCCAATTTGACGTCCTCTGTCGATACAAAACATAGCTGTCCCCATCTAATAAATTTGGAAAGCTTAAATATAAAGCATTTGTCCCCCAAATGATTTCAATAATTACCGGCTACAGCCAAATGGGATGCGATGAAACGTGGTGATGTCTTATCAAATAGTCAAGCACATTCTCGGACAAAAGTCAACGTAAGCTGCAAAAGTTAGTCATGTCTGCTTCTTTCCAAGGTTACAAAAAAGAAAAAGAAAGAACAGGCTGAAAACGGGGGTAATTGGACGCTACACAAATCTGTTCGAGAAATTCGTGCTTTTAAGAAAGTTGTAAGCAGACAAGACAGAAAAAAAAAGTCAAGAGTGAATTCACACAAGGCTTCACAAACCAAGAATATCAGAAGAAAAAAAAAGAAAAAACATTCTGGTGTAAAACAAAGCACACGACTACTCTGCCCATTTTTCGACTAGTTTCGTACATTTTAAACATACCAATATGTATATACAGCGTTTTGTTTTGTTTTATTTTTCACTTTATAGCAAGTCCATTTACAATAGAAACATATTTACAAGCAGTTTCCACTGCTCTGCTACCAGAAGCGTCCATAGTGCAAGGCACGGCAAGTCTCTGGCAGTGGAGGGATCACATATAGACCGTGTTTTAAAACCAGACAGGTTTTGCGTTTTGTTTTTTTTTTGTTTCTTTGTTGTTTTGCACCGGTAAATTTACAGTCTAAATAGGAATAGTGTGACCTCACTGGAGGATTCTTACTCACAGCAACAACAAAAAAAAAAAAAAAAAAAAGTTGTTTCTTCAAATTTTGAAAGACCAAAAATGACGATAAAGTCACACTGTTTTGCGCAACTTAACACCCATTTTGTATTGATCGCATCCGAACATCAACGGTGTAAAGTTGATAAATATGTGTCAAGTCCATTGAAAAAACGCTCAAGTTCAGATCTTTACACCCTTGAAAAGTGAAGATATAATGGCTGTAAAAACAGAGACGGTGTATCTGATGTAAGCTTCACTCTGCGAGTGGATGGACAGCTGAAAGACTAAAGAGCTAGTCTATTGAAACCTAGTAAATTAATAGGACAGTGTAAAAAAAAAAAAAAGGTTTTTTTATATATATTTTCTTGACAGAAAAAAAAATCAAGTGGGGGTGGGATCAAGCTAAGTGGGGGTGGGATCAAGCTAAGCAGGGGCGGGACAAGCAGAAACAAGAAATACAATAAGTTTATAGCCTTTATTTGTTCTCAGGCTAAAAAGGTCAGATGGTAGAATGGATACATGAGTAAAACTGCTTGCCAATTCCTACAGTAAACACCGGGAACTGAAGACATTAAGGTAAATATCCTCGAACCTTGGTAAAACATTTTCTATATTTTCACTGATTGTGTTAAAGGCTTTAGATGTCATTTTTCTGCTTCAATTTTTATGGTTCAGTTATCAATATTAGTTTGCTAAGGTTTCATGACATCTATGCAATTTATACATTTTTGGACGGGCTGTGAACAGATGACATACGCCCAGTAACTATTTTGACCACTATATGTCAAGAATAAGACGCCAAAGCTTACTTGTACCATAAGACATCAGCCAGCGCGGCCCAGTGTAATACACTAGAAACGTCTTATTCTTCTATTCAACCAGTTATAAAGGTGGATCTAATAATTGATTAATTTTATGTAAATTTTTTTATATTTTTTTTTATTTTTAAAAAAGGTCTAATTTGTAAGTCTATTACGGGCGGGGTGGGGTTGGCGCATAAAACAGCTAAAAAGGTGTTAACTTCAAATATCACTTTTACAAAAGGCCTCAAACAAGATTTATGCAAAGTACACCTCCAAATTACGGCTACGTATGGTATATGAAAACAAGTGCTGTGCAATAGCTGTAGCCATATACAGAGGTCAAACGCCAATTGTTTTGTTTTATTAAAAGTTTAATTTACAAAAAAAAAAGTGAATTATTACAAGTCTACTAAAAGTAATTAACTGGTTACGGACTTTGTTTCATGGTTTTGGATGCTTCATACCATGACAATATTATGTGGACATATGCCAAGAGCATTCACAACTTTGCACAGAAAAGAAAAGGAAAAAAAATAAAATATGTATATATTCGTCCATAGATTTGATGAAGTTTACATAGTTTCTGCGGGGCTGGTTGTCTTTGCATTTTCCTGTAGCTGTTAGGAATCGGTCCTTTAGTGTTCTTTAATGACCAGTTTGCAACCAATCAGAACTCAGGATCTGGAAGCATTTAGGTCCATGTGAGGCCATTAAAGAAGGGAGGGTCTCAGCCCATCAGGACGTTGGTTTGGCAACAGGTATCTAAGTGTGGTTTTTATCCACTTTCCTCAAACAATTCTAGAACTGGAAAACAAGAAAATGCCATATTGCAATATGTATTGATGAAAAGGTATGAAAAACAGAATCACCTACAATAGAAGACACTCTAGTATTATTATATAAGCAGTGGAACGATAAAGGCGGCTGGATTCTGCACCGCACATGCTAGAAGCACGCACTTTATTTTGAGGCTTTTAGCATTATTGGCATCTGACGGATCGCGTTTTTCTGCTACCAGATGATACATAGCATACAAAGAGAAAATGAGAGGAAGCTATGGAGACCACTTTATATTGGTAGAATTTGGAAAGTTTCGAAGATGGTTGCAGTGACACAAAAACAGCGCTGGGCCAATGAGAGTCAAAACTGAAGTTTTTGCATTATTATTACACCCGTCGACCTTCACAAAAACTTAGTCCCACTCAAACTAATCAGATTCTGTCCAAATGCTTAAGATAAGTCAGATAAACCTCAGTACAGGACAGAAAAGGAATAAGCGGACAACTATAAACCTGGAGGATGCAAGGATAAAGTGCTTATACTCTGTGTATACACACAGCAAAGTCTTACCTGAGAGGGGCCTGTGTTCGTGAAGACATCATCCTTGCTTTCTTCTGTATTTTTATCAACTGGAACCCATTCTCCATATACTTTATCCTCCTTTTTCCGATGCTGTGACCCAGAGGACACTGGAAATTCCTTAGTCAAAGTTACCTGGGTTTTGGGAGCTGGTTTCAAGCTGGGATTCTAGATTAAAAAACAAAGCAAATCAATAATACAGTAGATAAATTAAGACTAAACTATAAACTGAACATGGATTGGATATCCCCTTGACAAAGTGCAAAAAGCCCTGATCTAGATGCATCAAAACAAATGTGCTGCACGGAGCTAAACAAGATACGGTAATTAAAACTAATTACTTCTGATCTTTGGAGGCATTATATACAGTGCCTTGCAAAAGTATTCGGCCCCCTGGAACATTTCAACCTTATCCCACATATCACGCTTCAAACATAAAAGATACCAAATGTAAATTTTTGGTGAAGAATCAACAAGTGGAACACAATTGTTTAGTTGAACGAAATTTATTGGTTATTTCAAATTTTTGTGGAAATTCAAAAACTGAAAAGTGGGGCGTGCAATATTATTCGGCCCCTTTACTTTCAGTGCAGCAAACTCACTCCAGAAGTTCATTGTGGATCTCTGAATGATCCATTGTTGTCCTAAATGCCTAATGATAAATTTAATCCACCTGTGTGTAATCAAGTCTCCGTACAAATGCTCCTGCTCTGTGATAGGTTCAGTGTTCTGTTTAAAGCACAGAGAGCATTATGAAGACCAAGGAACACAACAGGCAGGTCCGTGATACTGTTGTGGAAAAGTTTTAAGCCGGATTTGAATACAAAATTATTTCCAAAACTTTAAACATCCCAAGGAGCACTGTGCAAGCAATCATATTGAAATGGAAGGAGTATCATACCACTGCAAATCTACCAAGACCCGTCAGTCCCTCTAAACTTTTATCTCAAACAAGGAGAAGACTTATCAGAGATGCAGCCAAGAGGCCCATGACGACTCTGGATGAACTGCATCGCAGCAAAAGGTGGCGCAACAAAGTATTAAGATAAAGGGGCCGAATAATATTGCACACCCCACTTTTCAGTTTTTGAATTTCCACAAAAATGTAAAATAACCAATACATTTCATTCAACTTCACAATTGTGTTCCACTTGTTGTTGATTCTTCACCAAAAATTTACATTTGGTATCTATATGTTTGAAGCATATGTGGAAAAAGGTTGAAAAGTTCCAGGGGGCCGAATACTTTCGCAAGGCACTGTAATATGTATTTAGATACATGCAGGTACTCTTATGTATTAAGAGTTATGGAAAACTGCATTAAAGAGACCCTGTCAGCAGGATTTTCTAAGTAAACTTGACATTGTAGGTGGGAATCTTATCTTCCTGCTCTAAACCAGAGAAACCAAGGAAAGATCTGCCCACAGGCCGCCCCAAAGCACTGTCTGTCTCTGACAACGAACATGTTTGTGTTTCGGGGCGGTGTGTGGGCAGGTCTTTCCTTAGTTTCTCTGGCTTAGAGCAGGAAGATAAGACTTTGCCTACAGTCCAGCCACTTCTAACACTGATTACACAAGAACCACAAGACTGATTTCTTCACCCTAGTTATCACTAATCAGTACAACAGCAGCAACCTGAAAATGCCTGTAGTTTACTGCCGACAGGCTCACTTTAAGTAATCCTGCCTTGCAACTAAAAAATTCCAGGGAAAGTAATGCCGCTGAAAATCTCCAGCCTCATCAAAACAAAGGTGCTGCACAGACCTGAACAAGGAGATTTTTGTGTACTCACCGTAAAATCCTTTTCTCCGAGCCAATCATTGGGGGACACAGGACCATGGGTGTTACGCTGCTGCCACTAGGAGAACACTAAGTAAACACAGAAAGAATAGCTCCTCCCCTGCAGTATACACCCTCCTGCTGGCTCTCAGTGAACCAGTTCCGTAACAAAGCAGTAGGAGCTTAATATTTAACAAGGATGAACTATGCCAAAACCAAGATAAGTCAAAAAAACCAAAGCCAATAGGCTAACAGGGTGGGTGCTGTGTCCCCCAATGATTGGCTCGGAGAAAAGGATTTTACGGTGAGTACACAAAAATCTCCTTTTCTCCTACGCCTCATTGGGGGAACACAGGACCATGGGACGTCTTAAAGCAGTCCCTGGGTGGGAAACAATTAACTGCAATTGCTGCTTGTACCCACAAGTTACAAATGCGGCACAGCCGCCTGCAAAATTCATCTGCCGACGGTCGCATCTGCCGAGGCCGGAGAGTAAACATGGTAATGTTTTGTAAAGGTATGCAGGCTGGAGCAAGTCGCAGCCTTACAAACTTGTGCTGCCGAAGCTTGGTGCTGCATGGCCCAAGACGCACCCACTGACCGAGTGGAGTGAGCCTTAATCCCTGCTGGGACAGGAAGACCTCTGACTCGGTAGGACTCTTGAATAGCCAAACGAATCCATTTGGCTATTGTCGCCTTGGAAGCGGGAAACCCTTTCCTCGGTCCTTCCAGGAGCACGAATAGGGCATCTGCCCTGCGGAAAGACGCTGTCAGCGAGATATATCTCCTAAGAGCTCTCACTAAATCCAGTGTGTTTAGGGCCTTCTCGATGCCATGGACCGGTGCTGGACAGAGTGACGGTAAGACAATCTCCTCATTGAGATGAAAAGAGGATACAACTTTCGGTAGAAAAGAGGGGGACGTCCTCAAAACCACCTTACCCTGATGAAAATTCAGGAACGGAACTTGAGAGGACAGAGCCGCCAGCTCGGAGATTCGTTTAATAGAGGTGACCGCAATCAGAAAAGCCACTTTCCTGTTGCAAAACTCCGAGGACCAGATTAAGATCCCATGGTTCCAACGGCATCCTATAGGGGGGGCGCCCGATGGGAGACTCCCTGAATAAACATCTTGACCTGTAATCTGTTGGCAAGCCTGCGTTGGATGAGAACAGACAGGGCTGAGATCTGCTCCTTGAGAGAACTAAGGGCGAGACCCAAGTCCAAACCCGTTTGTAAGAACAAGAGAATGGAAGGGATGGAAAAATGTAGAGGAGAACGTCATCGGTCGCTACACCAAGAAAAGAAAGTCTTCCAAGTGCGATGGTCGATATGCATAGACGTAGGCTTTCTAGCACTGATCATGGTAGCTATGACTTTTGGAGAAACCTGCCTGGGTTAGGACCCAGGATTCAACGGCCATGCCATCTAACACAGGGCCTCTGAGTTCTGGTGGTAAAAAGGGCCTTGAGATAGCAGATCTGCGTGAATCAGTAATCGCCAGGGAACGTCGGCAACTAGTTGAACTAGTTCTGCGTACCACGCCCGGCGCGGCCAATCTGGCGCAAATAGGATTACCGGTACCTTCTCCACTGATTTTCTTGATGACTCTCGACAGGAGAGGAAGCGGGGGAAATATGTACGGGAGCCGAAAATGATGCCACGGGAGTACAAGAGCATCTGCCCCGATGGCTGCTAGATCGTGGGACCGAGCCATGAAGTTGGGAACCTTGGAGTTCAGCCGTGAGGCCATCAGATCCACGTCCAGGGATCCCCAGCGACAGCAGATCTGGTGGAAGATCTCCGGATAGGGAGACCACTCCCCGGAGTCGAGGCATTGCCGACTGAGGAAGTCTGCCTCCCAATTGTCCACTCCCGGGATGTGAACCGCAGAGATCATTGAACTGTTTTCTTCGGCCCATCGGAGAATGTGGCCTACCTCTGTCATGGCCGCCCTGCTTCGGGTTCCTCCGTGAAGGTTGATGTATGCCACAGCAGTGGCGTTGTCGGACTGAATCCTGATTGGGCAACTTGCTAGGAAGGGATGGAATTGGAGATGTACCAGCCTGATCGCCCGGATTTCCAAGATGTTGATTGGAAGGCGTGATTCCTGGGGGGACCAGTGGCCCTGAGCAGTGTGATGAAGGAACACCGCACCCCAGCCTAGAAGACTGGCGTCTGTCGTCACAACCAGCCAGTGTAGTTTAAGAAAAGACTTCCCTTGATTCAGGGAGGATTTCAATGTCCACCACCTGAGAGATTGTCTGACTCGCTGGGGAAGGAGGAACCGACGGTCTAGGGAGAACGGGTTCCTGTCTTAAACAGCCAGGAGGGCATGCTGTAGGTGACTGAGGTGTAGTTGGGCAAATGGAACGGCCTCCATAGCTGCAACCATCCTGCCGAGGACTCTCATATTGAAGCGCAGAGAGCGAGAGCGAGGCTGAGAGA
Organism: Ranitomeya imitator; assembly: GCF_032444005.1. Taxonomy (NCBI): domain Eukaryota; kingdom Metazoa; phylum Chordata; class Amphibia; order Anura; family Dendrobatidae; genus Ranitomeya; species Ranitomeya imitator. Next base: position 39,907,191 of record NC_091284.1, read on the forward strand.
GTTTCTGAGCTTCTCGCTGAAAGACTGAGATCTTTTCCGGGGGAAGAAGAACCAACCCCCGGGACGAGTCGAGTATCATTCCTAGAAAGGAAATTCACTGAGCCAGTACTGGTGAAGATTTTATGAAGTTTATCTTCCAACCCAGGCGAGAAAAGGTATCTATTGTGATGGCCATGGCTTCCTTGCAGGAGCGGAATGAGGGGCCTTTGATGAAGATATCGTCTAAGTACGGAAGCGCCACCACACCTCGGGTGTGGAGTATGGCCACGGCAGCCGCCATGACCTTGGTGAATACCCTGGGGGCGGTGGCGAGGCCGAAGGACAGAGCAACGAATTGGAAGTGATCTTCCTGAACTGCGAAGAAACCTTTGGTGAGAAGGTAAAATAGGAATGTGGAGGTATGCGTTCTGGATGTCTACAGATGCCAGGAACTCGCCTTTTTCCATGGAGGCGATGACAGAACGAAGCGATTCCATCTGGAACTGTCGCACCCTGATGAACTTGTTCAGCAGTTTTAGGTCCAGTATGGGCCGTACTGTACCGTCCTTCTTTGGAACAATGAAAAGGTTTGAATAAAAACCTTAAAACCTTTCGTTTTGAAGGACCGGAATAATAACTCCGTCTTTTCTCAGACAGCTTATAGCTTTGAAGAACTCTGATGCTTTTGCCCTGGGAGGAGAAGACAGGAAAAAACGGTTTGGAGTACGAGATAAGAGATCTAGCTTGTATCCGGAGGACATTAGACCACGGACCCACTCGTCGTAAACGACTGAGAGCCACGCGGCACTGAAGGAAAGCAGGCGGCCACCTACTTTGAGGGTGTCTCCCGGATACCGCAGTGAGTCATTGTGTGGAAGGTCTGCCCGTTCTGGCGCCTCTGGATCCCGGCTGTTTTGGCCTGCCTCTCCATGAAGGGGAAGGCTTAAAAGAGGTCTGTGAACCTCTGTCTCCACGTTGTGCCCGGCCGGAACCAGGAGATGTGGAAGTTGAGGACCAGTTTGAGTTGTAACGAAAAAAATAGGGACAGAGCCTGTGGTTGCAGGTTCCGAAAGGGCCGAGAAGGTCTCTGTTGAGGAAGATCTTTACTCTTTCCTCCAGTGGCGTCAGAAATTAACTGGTCGAGCTTTTCGCCAAAAAGGCGACCGCTCTGATATGGGAGAGAAGTCATTGACTTTTTAGAAGCAGAATCCACATGCCAGTCCCTGAGCCATAAGGACCTCCGGATGGTGATGGCATTGGCTGCTGCTTGAGAAGCGCAGTCAGCGGCATCCAGGGACGCGGTCACTACAAAATCTCCAGCTCTGACTATCTGAGTAGCGAGGTCTGCTATCTTGGGGGGAAGATTGGTATCCAGTACTGCTGAAGACAAGACCTTAGCCCAGTGAGTCATAGCCTTAGCCACCCACGTAGCGGAAAAAGATGGAAAGAGTGCGGCTGCTGAGGTTTCAAAAGCTGAACGTGCCATATTGTCGATCTGACGATTGGTTGGATATTTAATAGAGGAGCCCTCCGAGGAGGATAATGGGTATTATACCTACCGATAATTCGGTTTCCAGGAGTCCATCCTGACAGCACATTGGAGGACGTCCTCCTCCTTGCAGGGACAGGAAATACAACACGAGAGGTTAAAAGGTCCCACTCCACCCCCTTTTCCTCAGTGTTTTGACAAGTACCACACCATGGATAGATATACTGTTGAAAACTTTATTAACCAAACATATTACAGCATATGAACTGGCATACATAGGGGGGGGGGGGGGGGGGAAACGGTGCTGTCAGGATGGACTCCTGGAAACCGAATTATCGGTAGGTATAATACCCATTTTCCAGGACGTCCCCCTGACAGCACATTGGAGAATACCAATGAAAAAACCACGTTTAAGGTGGGACAACTGCATGGAGAACTTTTCTCCCATAAGATGTCTGCTGAGCTGCTGCTACGTCTAGTTTATAGTGCTTACAGAACGTGTTTACCCTGGCCCAAGTTGCGGCCTTGCAAATCTGATCTAGGGACGCTCCTGCTCGTTCAGCCCATGATGCTGAAACAGCCCTAGTAGAGTGCTGATGAACCATCCTGATCCTCTTGTTCTGGATCCCTTCTTGGTCTCTTACGAGCCGGGCCCAGACTGTACACTTCCCGTTGAGACATTGAGGCCAAGGAATTCTGGACCTCCTCCCGGATTATACTCCTCATCTCCGATAACATTGATTGTTGTTCATCTCTGACAATCTTCTTAATACAAGAGCTGCAGAGAGCTTTCTTGTATGTTTCTGAAAGCTTCACATTACATATAGAGCACCTCTTACATTTTGTTAACACCTTGCCAAGCTTTTTAGTCTGAGGGAGGGGAGTCTGACTGGCCTCTTTATCCTAAATATAAGAATAAGGACAAGAACGGCTCAGTGTGTGTGCAGGCGTATATATATGTACTCTGCGCACTGCGCACTTACCCCCGTCTCCTCATTCCTGTTCTCCATATCTTCTGTGGAGAAATGCCATTATAAATATGTGATCTCCTAAACACATAATGGATATAGCAGCATCTGCTGCACTCACCCTTAGTCTCCGGCATGTTTGCAGCAGCCTGCTAGCACGGACCCCACGAACTTCTGTGTCCTGCCGCAAAATATTCTCCAGGGATTCACTCCGGTGCTCTCTTACCACCAGAAGCAGCGCTGGATAACAATCTGCGAGTGCCCTGAGCTTTTGCGCTCTTAATAACACTTGCTTCCGCGTTCCACAAGGTGGAACGCACACAGAGATGCCCCCGGATCTGACGTCACCTTACCTGCGCCTGACACCGAAAATACTGCTCTGATCTAATGATCTTACTTCCGCGTTCCACACTGTGGAAGTATCTGCCTGGGGCTTAGTGTTGCGGGGGAAGGTTATTGGCGTTAGCCGCACGATTCCCCGTGCCCTCCAGACTGGTGAGTCTTCACGCTTGTATAGCGCTGCATCCTCTCATGTGTCCCATGCAGGGACAGGAAAACACTGAGGAAAAGGGGGTGGAGTGGGACCTTTTAACCTCTCGTGTTGTATTTCCTGTCCCTGCAAGGAGGAGGAGGACTTCCTCCAATGTGCTGTCAGGGGGACGTCCTGGAAAAAACAGATTTCATAGCCAGGCGCGATACCGGGGGATCTACTGGGGGAGATTGTGACCAATCTTTTCTTAGATCCTGGGCAAAGGGATATTTGGACTCCATGGGCTTCTGCCCTGTGAATCATTTATCTGGACGGATCCTGTGAGATTCAACTATTTGCTTAAACTCAGGATGAGTGGCGAACACTGAGCTCGTTTGGTCCTCTTAAAGGACCCAGCATGATCCGTTTTAGATAAAAGTTCCTCCTCGAGTCTCAAAGCCTTATTCACTGACTCAATTAGAGAGTCGAGAGTCTCCTGATCGTGATGATATTCCTGATCTAGGGACGTATCAGAATCATCCTCTGAAACAGGTTCTCCACTAGCCCCAATGGAAGGGGAGCGAGAAAAGGAGCTCTCAGAACCCGAATCCCAGTGATGGTCTGGGGATATGGCACGAGTCCTTTTCCTAGAAGAGTGAGAACTTCTTGGCAAGGTACGACCCCTGGAGTACAAGGGGTTCTGACCATCGGAAGAGTCGTCCGTATTAGTGCCCTGGTTAGAGGAAGGGTCTCGGAACGAGTCTAACGCTTTTGCCAGGGATGCCATAGACCGGGAAAGGGAGGTAGCCCACTCAGGGGGGACTAGGCTCACTGGGTTCAGTATCAGCAACAGGTGGTTCCTGAGCAGTCACCGGTTCACAGGCTGTGCATAATGCAGTATTGTGACCCCGGGGTAATGATACCTTACAGGAGGTACATGCAGCGAAAACTACAGTGTGGGTTTTCCCAGACTTTTTGTGAGGCTTTGGTTGAGACATAAAGCCTGGAGGAAAGCGCTTACTAGCAGGGGAAGGGTTAAGCTATGCTTCTGGAGCTTACCCAGGTCCTGTGTCTTGAGTCCCCAGGGCAGGTCTGCAGTGTAGGCAGAGAAAAAAACGCTACTCCTGAGGGCTGTGATAGGAAACGCTGGAGCAGTGCTGCAGCATCAGGGCTGTGGGTGTCCCAAGATGGCCGCCGAGACCAGGAAGTGGGAGCTCATCACAGGGAACGAGAAGCGCCAGGAAAAGTGGGTGTGGCTAACTGCCGGTGGGCGTGGCCAAAAACTCCGGCCTGTATTGAGGGAATTTTTTTTTTGTTAACTCCTCTGCGTTGCAGCCTGCAGCAGCCCGTGACCGCTTTTGGCGCCAACATTAGCTGCACTCCTTCGTGGGGTTGCCGCACTACGGACCACCCACGGACACAGGCTTAAGGTGCGGACCTCCCGTACCCCAGGGACCATGAACCCCCAGCGCCTCGGCCCCCGCAGTGTACTCACAGTAGATGCGGTGGGCCGGTGCTCAATCCAACGTCGCCATAGTCCGGGAGGGGGTGGAGAGCTTCTGCCGCCTTGCGTCATCCGCTATATCAGTGGTGATGCAGTGGGGGACTGCACGGACGCCATATATATCATGTTCGGCTATGCACCTGGCTCCAGGGGAGGTAGATGGAGAACTACTCCATGTGGTCGCCTGCTATGGAGGGGGAGATCGAAACACGAAGGAACCGTCGCCCGTAAGGTGAGCTCAGGGCTGGCATCCAACGTTGCAGGAAAGGATACGGGAGGGATGCTCCACGCACTTGCCTGTTGATAGTTCGGGGGAGATCGGAACCTAGAAAGGATCCGTCGCCCCATTTGCTCCGTTAAAGAAAAATAGAATAAAAGGTAAAAAGCTAAAATAAAAACGGTGGGGTCTGAAAGCAGACCCAAGTGCCTCCTACAGACACTAAGCAAGAACTTGCTCACTGAGAGCCAGCAGGAGGGTGTAGACTGCAGGGGAGGATCTATTCTTTCTGTGTTTACTTAGTGTCCTCCTAGTGGCAGCAGCATACCACCCATGGTTTTGTGTCCCCCAATGAGGTGTAGGAGAAAAGATAATAGAAACAAATTGCTTCTGATCTTCGGAGACACATGTAGGTAATTTTCTCTGTTACAAAGAAACGCATCGTGGGAACAAAAACGCAGCATGTTCATTAATTTTGTGGAAAATCTCCTGATTTGCCACTATATAATATAGTAGTGGAAAGCTCCGGAAAAATACGCATAAAAAACGCGAAAAAAAACAAGAGCGGATTTCTTGCAGAAAGTCCGGTTTTGTTCAGGAAAATTCTGCAAAGAATCCTGAAACTGTGCACATAGCCTCACAGTTTAATTTTGTGCATAAGGTTGCACACTAGGCCATGACCCTTTCCTGTCAAGCCACACCCCATTGTCAGAGAAGACATTAAACGTGTCTAAAATGCTTTCTATTTGGAATATTTAGCTTGATAAATCTCTCCAATGTTAAGATTCATACTTTGGATCCCTCATCAAACCACTGTCAACACTTCGATCAATTCAGGCAAAATTACAGAAAACCAAATCAATCATTTCGGATCTTGGAAAAAAGAAAATAAAATGCCTTTAAAGTCACGACACTTCATTAACGCATTACTTAATAGATAGAAATGATATAATTGACAAGTACTTACCAGTAAGCTGAAGGAAATCGGTTTATGTTCACTGACTTTAAACGGGTGATTATAAAAAGGTCGGTCTTCTTCCTCTTCATCAGAATCGTGAGGTTTATTTACAATCACATCATCTTCTTTACTCTGAGCAATTTGTTTGCATTTCTATAAAAAAAATAAAAATAAGGATTTACTATTTGAAAATTAAAAAAACCATGCCAATCATATCTGGTTGAATTTTTTGTGACTTGCCTGTCGATGTAACAGTGACATTAATGAAACCCAACTCGATTTTATTGTGCTGTGTTGTAGCAACTACACACCTAGCAAGCTTTGGCCACTTGACCTGAGTCACGGCCAAAGTCGCAGTGTAGCCCCAGCTTTAAGGTCATGATTTGTTGGAGATTCTCCACCAAGCTCACTCAAAACATCGCCATAGATTTACAAGGAGTCCATGGAAAAAAAACAAAGCCGACCATCAGAGTTTTGCTGCAGATTTCCAATTTAATTTGCCAATAATCGGCATGGTTACTGGACACTGTTTTTAGCAGAATCCGCATCACGTCACTTATTTGTTTTCTCACAACTTCACCCCATAACACACAGACCCCAATTCAATTTAACATGAATACACAAGGTTTTTAGGGCCGATTAATGAAATCAGCAAGACCGATACCCAAGAGTTAACATTCCCTCAAAATTTGCATTGCACCATTCTCACATATTAAAAAAAAATCTCAAATATTCACCTTTTACAACAAAAGAAAGTGGCAGACACACAAGGCATAATAGCTGTAATCGCAAACTTATGTAATAACAAGCAAAATGCCAAAATAATGGCTAAGATTTGGTCATATCTAATGACTCATGTTTTCAACCCTATATCTAAACGTTTTTGTTTTTTTCTGTTTTAGAACCTGGCTTCTACTAACCTCTGTAAGTTCCTGTATGGTTACACCATACGTCCGATGGGTAATATTTTCATCCACGCCTGCAGTTGATGTTGTAATAGGCTTCAAGCTTGGCGGTAAAGGAACACCTGCCTTAACACACATGGCCGCTGCATTAGCTTTGGCAATTTCCAGAAGTTGAGCTTTGTCTGAAAAGGTAAATCGGTATTGTGAAACCCACTCATCTTTTGCAAAGATAAAACATAAGAGACAAAATCAGTCAACCAACAACGATCACCAGATTTCTAGAAGAGGTTTCAAACTAGATCTCTAATTTATTTAGCACTGGACAGATATAGTCCCAAAGAACACTATAAATTGACAATTGGTGGAGATCCAAGGTCACAAACTACCAATATTTAGCTGAACATATAAAATGGAAGATTTCTACCCCTTCAATATCAGTAGTAATTTAGAACATAGTCAGAACTAGATATCAAAGCATATTTACCAAGATCCGTGAGACGTTTAGGGGATCGGGCGGAGTCCATAGACATATCTCTAGATCTTGATCGCTTTCGACGAATGGGAGACCTACTAAAACTCTTCCTTCTAATAGGCGATCTCGAGCGTCTCCTTCTAACTGGAGATTTGCATACACTTGCTCTTCTGACAGGAGACCTTGACTTTTTCCGTCTTGGTGGTGTTCGACTTTTCCGCCTTTGTTTAGCACTGTAGTAATCTTTAGAAGAATCTTTAGAGCTTGACCTTTTTCTTCTCTTTTCAACTGTTTTCTTGTCCCTTGATGAGGACCGTGACCGCGTTTTCCGCTTACGTGAAATATCACTCTGTGAGGGACTCGGAGAACGATCAGACTTTGACTGTTTGCCGGTCGGTGATTTTGATGCAGATTTAGACCTCTTTTTTCTGGGGGAGGAAACAGAACGCGAGCGTTTCCTCTGAGAAGCGGACCGAGACCTTCTCCTGCGGGAGGCAGATGTAGAACGAGATCGTCTTTTTCTTGGTACAGATGGAGAACGGGAGTGCCGATTGTGAGATACAGACAATGATGGGGATCTCTTTCTGCGAAACTCCGGTGATGGCGATCGTCTCCTACGAGAAGTTGCGGGTGAATTAGATCGCCTTCTGCGAGTGGTAAAGGGTGAAGGAGAACGCCTCCTGCGAGGTGCAGATGGTGATCGAGAACGCTTTCTGCGAGTGGAAGAGGGAGATCGTCTCCTACGAGTGACAATAGGGGAAGGAGAGCGTCTCCTGCGAGTGACAATAGAAGGAGAGCGTCTCCTGCGAGTGACAATAGGTGAAGGAGAGCGCCTCCTGCGAGTGACAGAGGGTGAACGTCTCCTCCGAGTGGTAGGTGAAGGGGAGCGTCTGCTACGAGATGCAGTCGGTGAAGGGGAGCGTCTCCTGCGTGAAGCAGAAACTGAACGTCTCCGGCGCATCACGGAAGGTGAAGGAGAGCTTTTTTTGCGAGTTGCAGGAGATGAAGGGGAGCGTCTTCTGCGGGACAATGATTGAGATCGTCTCCTACTGGGGACTGATTGTGAACGAGACCGCCTACGAATCTCGGAGGGCGATCGAGAGTGCCTCCTATTACTCTTGCGACCAACAGAAGATGACTTTGAACGCTTTCTAGGAGAGACTGATACAGAATGAGACCGCCTTCTACTTCCGACAGAAGCTGACCTTGAAGATCTCTTGCGCACCACATGTGTGGATTCCTTCTTTTTTACTACAGGAGATTGTCTATTGCTTTCAGTAGAAGCTGAGCGAGACTTGCTTCTCCTTGATTTCACCAGAGACTTCGCATGTGACTTCTTGGTTACAGATTTAGAGCGAGAACGTTTATTTTTTGGGACAGACTTAGATCTAGATTTTTTTCTGTCTCGGGATCTTGATCGTGAATGTTCTGGTCTGCTTTTCACTTCTGAGATGGGATCTGTATTCCTAGATGCAGGTTGAGACTGTGTATAGTCAGCATCTGTCAGGGTTTTTTGCGGTGTACTCTGCTGGGTAGTATCCAAAGAAATGTCTTCTTGCATCAAAGGCAAAACTCTTGATGTTTCAGATTCGGAAGTGTTCATTAACTTAGAAGTGCACTGTGCCTCAGAAGTGTCAGGAATATTTTTTAATAGAGACATTTGTTCTGTTTTGTCTTCACTCCTGAAAGTTAGATTTTCTGTACTGTCTGAACCTGAATCTAGCTGAACAACTGGCTGCTCATTTTCTACAGACTGATGAATAGAATGGTTTTCATCGGTTGAAGACAAGGAAGAACCTGGATACTCTAGGGTACAATCAGCAACTGGAGAAGGAACTGAATGTTCTTGTCGAGTTTCTGAAGTAGACATGTGCTCTGTCAAAGGAGATTCAGAAGAAACTTCCTTTACAAAATTCGGTTGTGGATCAACGTCTTCATTGCAAGGCTCACATTTTTCTGGTACTTCATGTATAGCTAAGCATGCACTGTTACTTAAGCTTTCCTCAGAGTCCACTGAAGGCAGATCTAAAGCTTTGTTAGGTTCAGGATGGATAGTGGTTGAGTCATGGACCAGTAGTTCTTCGGTATGTTGTGGTTGTTGATTATGCAAGTCAATGGGCTGATCAGAATCGTAGGGCAATAGCTCAGGTGGTGCATGAAAAACTGAAGAACCTTGTTCAGTAGAATAATCTGAAATACTGAGAAAAGAGTTTGCAGGTTGCTCAGAATCATAAGGTAGAAGTTCTGGTGGTGGTTGCGAATTAAATGGGACTGGCTCAGATGATGGTCCAGTACAAGTATCTGTAGGCTGATCAGAATCATAAGGCAATAGGTCAGGTGGAGTAATTGTAAAATGGTGACTCGTAATACATTCCCCATTATCCTCAGGTTTATGCTTTACACATTCGACAGATGAGTCTGTGGCTTGGGTAGAAGTCAAACAAGGTAGTTTATCTTGAATTACACATGTCAAATCTAGTGGAAATGATGAATTTTCAGTAGGTAATGTGTTTTCATCATATTTGTCAGGAGATATTTCTTGTGAATGGATAACATCAGGGCTAGGAGTCTCATCAGTGTGGTCAAGGTTTTGGTTGATTTTGACAGAATATTCAGAGGATATGCTGTGTTCAGAATCAGAATAATGCTCTGAAACAATAATATTGGTGGAATCAGAAAGTTCTTTTGAGGGAGACGAGCAATAGCTTTGTGTTTCATGAAGCAAGACTGCATCTGGGCTGGGAGAAGCTTTGTCCGAGAGTTTATCGACTTCAGTAACAATTAACTTGTCAGGAAAATCACAAACAGAAGCTTTACTTTCTTCAGAGTGAAAAGGCTCAGTGATAGTTTCATGTTCATCTTGGTCTGGTGAAGGTATGATAGCACAAGATGGATCTCCACTATGCAAATTTATAATGGTATCTGACAAGACGGGAACATGTAAATTATCGTCTTTGTTTGTGTCCTCAGCAGAAGGGTTCTCATATTCTGGTATTCGGGCTTGATCATCATTAAGAGATTGATTATTTGTGTGTAGTATAGATGGACTTTGAAAGTTTTCCTGAGGTTGAACTGTTATATTATACAGTTTCTCTTGTTCAGAACTGAAGTGTTTAGGTAATTGTGGAGCTTCATTAATGCAACACAGTTCTTTTGTCTGAAATCTTTCATCGGCGACATGATCACTCAGAAGCTCCTCATTGGTGGTGACACATGATGAATCAAGCTTTGTATTAGGTGAAGTGCATAAATTAAGAGGTTTATGGTCGATGATGGAAAACGATTCCTCTTGGTGAATTGTGTGAGGACTGCAAGGCTGTTTAGTCAAGAGCTGGGCAGGGCTTGTAGGGTGCTCCAAATGAGTTCCTATAGAAGTTTCTTCTGACTGATTTACTGCTGAGGAATATTCTTCTGAAGTGGTCTCCTTGGGACTAAAACGGCTTTCTAATGAATAAGCGGTAATGAGATTTGGGCAAGGAACTTCTTGCAGAGATACACTTGTATGTAATTTACTGGACTGAGGATAATCAGAATCGACCATCTCTTCTTGTGTCTTAGGTACCTCTAATGTGTCTGATGAGTATTCATGCAGTTGAGAAAAATCTTTTTTGCCTTCTAAATCATCAGCGCTGGGTGAGTCCGTATTGATATCTGGCTCATTCAGTAAAACAATGTCACAATTAGTTTGAGGGCATGTCACAATGGGAGATACTAAAGTTTGTTCAGAGGTAGAACACAGATCAGGTTTTACAGTAGGGCTGCCAGCATTTTCAGTTAAGACAGGACTCCTGGAAGGTTCACAAACCGGTGAGTTTTCTGTGTCATGGTAGGGTTCATCTAGCTGTTGATGATCAGGGCTAGCATATGGTTCAACTAGCTGTGGAAATTCGGGACTAGCATAAGGTTCGACAAGCTGAGGGTGTTCTGGACTGGTACTCATTTTCTCAGAAAGGGAGTGCTGCGGGCTGTTGTAAGGTTCCACCAACTCAGGATGTACTGGGCTATTATAGGGTTCCACTAACTGAGGGTGATCAGGGCTAGCAAATGGTTCAACAAGCGGAGTTTGTTCTGGGCTAGCAGCATGTTCAGGTGGGAAAAGGAGGTCCACTTTCTCAGAAAAGTTTGGACTACAAGCTTCAATTTCCTTGAGGTTAGAAATACTGTGAGAATTAATTTCCATTGTGGTATTAGAATTAAGAGAGGATTCATTCTGTAATAAGTTATCAGGGCTTGCAACTGTGAGTACAGTATACGGTTCCTCTGTCAGTGTATGATCCGAAGTATTATACAATTTAATCTGTAAATGGTCAGTCACTGAGTTTGTTAGATCAAGTGGATCCTGGCCACTGTCCTCAAAGGGTTCAACAGATGATTCTTGGTTAGGGCTAGATTGGGATTCAATTGGTTGTGTTTGGCCAGGGCAAGATTGGGATTCAACAGATGTTGTTTGGACAGGGCTAGATTGGGGTTCAACAAAAATATTACTATGGCTATCATGGGGATCACACGGCAACAAATCATCGGAGCCCATTTCTTTTGTAGCATCTGACTCCCCAGATATGGAATGGGTGGTGTCATCAGAACTCTCACAGGAAGCGAAAGGAACATCAGATTCCCTACACGTTTCGCTGCTTAAATGACAGTCCATGGCAGGCTCTAGTTGTGGGAGGTTATTTAGTAAATCTGTTACTGGCTGATTTAAATGTAGGTCATCCTTGTCCCCCAAGCTGGTTTTATCATTTAATTCAGTAGACTGAGATTTCTCAATACAATCGAGTGGCAATTGCTGCTCAGAGGATAAAGTCTCTTCAATTTTTAAGTTCTGTGAAGTATTCATGTTGGACTCAAGTGATGGTTGCTGCTGAAAAGCATTGCATGCATTGGAATCTGTTTGATGTTCGGAAGATGCAACAGGCTTTCCAAAGTGTAAATCCTCAACTGACTGGTCAGGAGACAAAGACATATAGGCCTGTGTAGAAACAAAATCAGACATTTGCTTTTGAGCTTCTGTCGCCACATCTGGCATATGTACTGTAGCAGCAACATCAGGTACAGGCATCTGTGCAGCAGCTGTAACGTCAGGTAAAGGAATTCCAGCTGCAACATCAGGCACAACTGTTGAGCTTGCAACTGGCACCAAGGCTTCAGCAGCTACATCAGGCATCATATTATGCTCTTCAGAAATCAAGTCATGTTCAGGTGGTACTTGAGCTTCAGCTACCATGTCAAATCCAGGCACCTGTGCTTCAGCAGCCAAATCAGAACCAGGGACTTGGGCTTCAGCAGCAAGGTCAGAACCAGGAACTTGTGCTTCAGGTGCAAGATCTGAACCTGGGACTTGAGCTTCTGGTGCCAAATCAGCCCTTTGTATGTGTGCTCCAGCAGTAAGATCAGGCACTGTCCATTGTGCTGTTGCTGCCAAGTCTGGCACAGCCCACTGAGCCCCAGATCTCATATTAGTCATGGCCCACTGAGACCCTGCAGTAAGATCAGGCACAGCCCACTGTGCTCCAGCAGTCAAGTCGGGCACTGCCCATTGTGCTCCAGTGGCTACATCGGGGACACCCCATTGTGTGCCAGCAGCAAGATCAGGCATAGACCACTGAGCTCCAACGGTCATATCATGCATGGGCCAGTGTGAGCCAGCTGTTAGATCCGACATCGGCCATTGGGCACCAGCTCCTAAGTCTCCCATAGACCACTGGGTTCCTGCAGCAATATCAGGTACAGACCATGCTCCAGACATATCATGCATGTGCCATTGGTTTGCAGTTGTCAGGTCAGGAACAGACAACTGTGTTTCAGCAGCTAAGCTGGATACAGAAAGTGGTTCTGCAGGTGGTACACTAGGCATATGAATGTGACTTCCTGCAGACATACTGGGCAGAGGCACCTCAGCCAAATTAGGTATAGACATTTGTCCAACAGTACTCAAATTAGACATAGGAGCCTGTGCTCTAGAAGAAAAAAGTGGTAACGGTGTTCTCCTTGTTATATTAAGTAAAGGTATTTGTTCCTTGGGAAGCTTTCCGGTTGATCCTTGTGACTTGGCTTGGGATAACTGCTTCTGAATAAGAGATTTTAACCCAATACTGTGCTTAAAACCTGCAGGTTTTGACAAGGCAGTTTTTTTCTGTAACAGTGGTGGTGGTGAGGTTGACTTTCGCTTACTTACAGGAGACTTTTCTTTCTGCTTGTTTTGTGATCGAGATCGCCTCCTACGAAGAGGTGATAAGGATTTTCTTTTCTTAGTTGATAGAGAAGAAGAAAGCCTAGATGTTGACCTAGAGCGACGTCTGGAGGTTGAAAGAGAACGGGAACGCCGCCATCTTCCACGAGATCTGGAACGCTGCCACCGCGAACGTGATCTTGAAGAACTTCGTAGAGCTGGAGATCTTGAAAAAGAACGCCTCCTATTTCTTGAACGGGAAAGTCTTCTTGGTGTCACTGATCTTGAACTGGAATGAGAGCGTTTCCTACGTAATGAAGACTTTGAGTGTTTCCAAGGGGCAGACATTGAACGCGAGCGACTTCTTGATGACGATTTAGAATGTGATTTTCTCCTGCTGTTTGGAGTCTTGGAACGAGATCGCTTTGTAGAACTTGTTTTGGAGTGTAAATTTCTCTTTGATTCTGATCTACTACGTGACCTGCCTTTCCTTTCTGGTGACTTAGACAATTTCTTTTTTCGTGTTTTTGACTTGGAACGTGAACTCCTCTGCTTTGCTAAAGATTTAGAACCCTCAGTCCTCTCAGATGATTTTGATGTGGAACGTTTTCTTTTTCCTGACAATTTTGAAGTGGATCGTTTCTTTTTGCCCTTGGACTTTGATTGTGAACGCCTTTTTCGTCCTCTTGACCTGGAGCGGGAGCGTTTCTTTCTATCCGACTTAGAATGTGAACTTTTCTTTCTTGATGATGACTGGGACCGCTTTTTCCGTGATGAAGATTTAGAACCTGAACGTCGTCTTCGAGAAATAGACTTTGATCGTGAACGGGAGGCATGTCCTCTATCTTCAGAAGGTGTTCGACTATCTTTAGCTACAGATCTTGATCGGTACTGCCGCTGCTTAATGTGCGGAAATGTGTGCTTTGTACTAGAACCAGAATCATCTGCAGCTTGGAGGTCATCAACCTGTGAAAGGTCCTTCTCAGAAAGATGCCTAGACTGAAGGTCTGATTGGGAGGGCTCAGTAGATTTATCACACGAGGATTCAACAGTGGAACTAGACTTAGATTTTACACCAACATTTGCCGTATTTTGAGTACTTGATAGCTCCAAAGATGCCTTCGAACTAGACTTTGAAGTATCTGATGTAGATGCATTGGCGCTACGGAGAATACCTGAAGAGATGTTAACTTTAGAAATCTCTACATCCGATGAGTCTTCAGATGCGCTACATAGTTGAGAGATGCCGAGAGTCTTAAAGGTTTTGCTAAATTTGAATTGAACTGGCACAGTACTAACAGATGGCTTCCATGTCTCATGCAAAAAAGGCTTAGGGGACAACTTTGGATCTTCCAAGGACTTAATATTTCTGAAACCACTATAAGCAGGTTTGGCCTTTGAACTTTGATCTAGTGTTTCTAATTCAGCTTGCTTATCTTCTGTTGATGACTGGAATGAACCTTCTTTAACACGATTTTCATGGCTGTGGTCATCAGCAACTGCATTTAGATTTACTACATCATCTGCATGTTTAGTGGAGCATTCACGATCAGGGTGCTTACTGAAAACAGAGTCTGTCAGTTGCGTTAAGTCACCAGAAGAATGTCTTTGAACAGTCTTTGTAACGGAAACACTTTCCTGAGTCCCCAGTTTAGCTTCCTCATTATTCGATTGACGACTATTAGACCATTTTTCATCACGCAAAACAAAGGCACTCTGCTCTCTTGATTTACTACTTGTTTCTTCTAAATGACAGATTACTTCATTACTCTTTTGGCTACTGTCAGAACTCTCAAATTGAGCATTGTCAGGCAAGACCTTGTCCGCATCAAGTTTAGTGCAGCCGTCATTCATACTGTTTAAAGGAGGTTTAGGAACATCTTTCCAATCCAATTCTGTGCTATTAGTGTTAGAAATTGCTTCATGTCTTTGGTCTTCCAATTTTTGTTTTGTGGAATCAGTCAAAGGCCATACACTATTAGTAGCTGGTTGTTTAGACTTTGTAATTTCATGATAATCTAAACTAGGTGAAACTGAACTATCACGAAGAACAATTTCAGAGGTAGACTTTTCTTCCTCAGCGGTGGACACCTTTTCTCCTTTCAATAAGCTGTGAACATTTAGCTCATCTTCAAGCAGTTGAGAAGATTTCACAAGATTCATCCCAAAAGGTGAGGATACTGGCAAGTTTTTAGATTTTTCAACTTGAAAAGCACTACCAAGATCTTCACTAATAGATACAGTGGTTAAAGTCTGCTTTACTTCTACAGTGGTTTTAATAGGGTGTGATAATTTCTCATCACCCGTTCCCTTCAAATTATCATTTAATACGAGTTCCATATCTGTAATACAGCTGGGTGCATTGGCATTTTCGGTTTCATTAGACGTACACATGTCATTTCTGGAATTTTGTTTTGGATAGTGGGAAAAACTATGTTCAGCAGTAAGGCTGCTTTTTATTTGCTCTAACTCTGTTATTTGAGAATCTGCTTTGGACTGACGAGCTTCCACAACCTCCTCTTCTGATTTACTTATCTTTTTTGAATTAGATTCATAATCTATTAATTGCGTTTCAAGCCTTTCTTTCAAGGAACTTTGTTTTATTACATCTTCATCCAAGGTTGGGGATTTTAAATTGGAAGTGCTTTTCTGGTGGGAAAAATCATCGTTTAACATACCTGAATCTTCCACAATTTGTTTGCAAATTTTGGGGGAAATACTACATCTTGAACTAGCAAGTACGGGAACATTTTGGCTTTCATCTGAAATTAAACTATTGATCTTGATACCTTCATCCTTGTATGATAAATCCAATTCCATATTACAAGTAACTGGAGAAAAACATGATTTTGCTTCAGAAGTGATATGGTCACTTGCTGAACAGGTTTTCGAAGAATCAACCCACTTTTCTGCATGCAATTCCGGTATGTCTTCCTTTTCTGTGAGGTTAGGATGGTCAGAATCAGTATGTTTCTGAGACAGGCATTTCATCACTGGTGTATCCATGCTAGCATTTTGCATGTACTTGATGGATTCAGAATCTTGCAGTATCTCTATACAATTTGGCAAAGGATCAGTACTTGACAGTTCTGTGTTTGGAGAGGTGGTGGCTTTGCATGCAAACTCTGAACCGTCATAGGCAAATTCAGGTTCTCCTTCCACATTAGATTTAGTGTGACACACAGAATCGGTTAAGGGAACAACCACGGATCTCTCATCACAAAATTCAGCCTTCTTATATTCAGGTGACTCTACGGTACAAGAGCTTGCCAACAGCGATAGTCCAAATGATTTACACACAATTCCATTTTCTGTATCAATGCCTAAAGTATCTTGTTCTGGCTGTTCATCGGTCCTTAGCTCCACAACCTTTTCATTATCTGTTGCTCTCTCAACCTCAAAGGTGTTAGTTTTTTCAGCTATAAATACAATTTCTGCAGACTGTTCTATGCAATCAATATGTGTGGGTGTTAAAGAGTCTTGCTCGATATCCATGTCGCATTCTATAGAAATGTCTTCATTAAATGCAGTATTAGAAGAAATACCCTGTTCCACTGGACACAACTCCATGTCTATACTATTATCATTGCATGGCATAAGCATAACTACTGGTGAACTGTTTTTTGACTCATATGAACTGTCTTTTGATTGAGTCACTGAAGTCACATCAGGCAATTTCATTTCACTATGGTTTTCTACTGTAGATTCATTTGGACCAAGTAATTCCACAGCTGATTCAGAGATGGGAAGGGTTTTTTCGTCTATTGACATGCTTCCAGGTATCTGTTCTTCAGCAGAAGATTTGGACTGCAATGTAGGTTCACTTTCCACAGATTTTGACTTTAAAATTAAAGACCCAGACTGGACTTTACCAGATATTGACAGCAATGTGGATTTGTCTCCCCTTGAAACTGAAGTAGACCTTGACTTTCTTTTGCTTGCTGAATGAGATGGTGACTTTTGTCTCTGTACACCTGAACCAGACATAGATCTAGGCCTCCTAGTGTTTGAGCCTGTTCTTGATCGGCATCTTCTGGAGGTAGATCTCGACCTGCGTCTTATGGAGGCCGATCTTGATCTGCGCCTTCTGGAGGCCGATCTTGACCTGCGCCTCCTGAATGCTGAGGTAGACCTCGATCTGCGCCTCCTGGAAGCTGATGTGGACCTCGACCTGCGCCTTCTGGAAACCGAGGGAGACCTTGACTTGCGCCTCCTGGAAACCGAGGGGGACCTCGACCTGCGCCTCCTGGAAACCGAGGGGGACCTCGACCGGCGCCTCCTAGAGACAGAGGGGGACCTCAACCGGCGCCTCCTGGAAACAGAGGGAGACCTCGACCGGCGCCTCCTGGAAACAGAGGGAGACCTCGACCGGCGCCTCCTGGAAACAGAGGGAGACCTCGACCGGCGCCTCCTGGAAGCAGAGGGGGACCTCGACCGGCGCCTCCTGGAAGCCGAGGGGGACCTCGACCGGCGCCTTCTGGAAGCCAAGGGGGACTTTGACTTTCGTCTTCGGGAGGTAGACCTTGACCTGCGTCTTCTGGAGGCAGAGCTAGATCTCTGTCTTTTAGAGGTCACAACAGATCTGGACCTGCGTTTTTGTACAGGTGAACGAGATCTAGACCTACGCCTCCTAACAGGGGAGACTGTTTTTGACTTTTGCCTTTTAACGGGAGAGGCAGACTTAGATTTCCGCTTCTTAGAAGGCGAGCTAGACTTTGAAGGAGTCCTTATCACAGATTTCGATTTTCGTTTACTTGCTGATCTTGAGCGCATTTTATGTTTACGGCTAGTCGATCTTGATTTTCTTCTATTTGCTGACCGTGATCTTGATCTTATTCTTTTAGCACTGGACCTTGTCCTTGAATTACGTCTTTTTTCATATGACCTTGATCTAGACCTACGCCTTTTTCCAATGGACCTTGTTCTAGACCTTCGTCTCCTTTCAATTGACACAGACCTTTGCCTGTTTCTTATAGACTTTGACCACCAACTCCTTATTGGGGATTTAGAATATCGCACAGGAGTGCTAGAACGTGATCGTCTTCGCCTAATGGGAGTTTTGGATCTTGATCTCCGTCTTTGGCCAGCTGAGCTGGATCGGGACCTGCGCCTTCGCACAACAGAGCTTGAACGTGATCTTTGTCTAGTAAGAGACTTTGAGCTAGCTTGTTTCTTTGGCAACTTTGTAGAGGACTTAGACCTTGATCGAATTTCTCTTGTTAAGGATTTCGACCTTGATCGTGATTTTGCTATTGATTTTGATAGACTAGTGCTAATTGATTCTGTCTGTGGCGGCAATGGTAACGATGATATATTGTCAGGTTGCTTAAGGAGATCTTTATTTCCTTCAGAATTTAATCTACTTTCCCCCAATTCAACACTTTTTCCTTCTGAATGTACTGTTTCTGGTTTCGGCAAAGATATTTCTTTTTGGAGGGGTTCAGTCGTTTCACAGTTTGTATGCAGTTTTTCATGCTGTTCATCAGTACATTTCACGTTTTCATTATTTTGTTGACAATTAATATCCAGGCTTTTTGAAGGTTCTGCCATTTCTACTTCACAGATAGGGAGATTATTTGAAGAAACTGAAAACTGCATTTCATTTGGACACTTGGGACCAAAAAACCCAGAATCAATATCTAACTGGGGCCCAGTAGGTTGTCCTTTAACAGAATCTACGTTTTCTTGAACTCCCAGTGAAGGCAGAGCATCTACATTCTCCACAGTTTGGGATGACAAAATATTAATTCTGTCTTGCTCTCCTGGAGGTGAAATTACTGGTTTCCAAGAAGACTTTATTTCTGAACTTGCATTCTCTTGGTCTTCAGCACTCGAAGTAGATTTGGACCTCTTCTCATTTCTCTCTTTTTTCTTTTTCTTTTTTTTCTTTTTGCTTTTGTGTTTTTTGTGCTTCTTTGACTTTTTCTTTGATGAATCTTTTTTTACTTCATCATCCGAACTTAAATCTGTTGTTTTTAAGTCTTTTGATTCACTGTCCTTTTCAGGTGCTGGAAAAAAAATGAAAAAAGTATTAAGAAAACCAACTGTTTAAGGACTATCACTTTTATAGTGTCATTGTCTAGAAATATAGAGGTTTTTCTTATTAAACATTGACAACTCCCCTACACTTGCTTTCCCCTCCACTTTACAAAAATTTCATCTAGGAGCAATGTTATGGTGTAAATGCTTACCCCAACTCGAGTAGAGCTGAGCCACTATACAAGATAACAGCTGGACAGGAGCTGCGATTATTTTACGTAAATGACCCACTAGGACCACCACCTGCTCCTTTCTCTTTGGGATTGTTGGGAATCCAACCATTCTAGAAAGCTTTAAGTTTAAAAGGAACTGGTCAGCTTCCTCAGGCCCCTCAAACCACCACGTATTTAAAGAGGCAAGACAGCCAGCCACGAGATTATCAAAACGCAATCGGTAATAGCTGTGTCTTGCTTCACTGCTGCCTTCCTAGGCATGCGAGTGTTTACTCGGTTTATTGCGCATTGTCAGGCAGATATGCAAATAGTTGACAGTGATGCCGCTCTTGCAAATCATGTCACTTTTGCCCGGAGGGGCGTGATAATTAGTCTGGTTAAAGCAGTGCTTCCAAGACAAGGAACTCACTATTAAGCATATTGCAATATCAGTAACAAAACTGATTTTAACCATAATTAAAAAAAAAAAAAAAAAAACAGTAAGCCACGAAATGGGGCATGTTAGGAAGTATATAAAAGGGATCAATAAACACATGGTGGTGGTTTGGGGGCCTGGGGAAGCATACAATTTCCCTATACATATCAGAAAAAGCCCTTCTGCAATACCAAGATATCTAATAAAGATCTAAAGACTTAAAAAAAATACCGTATTTTAAAGGACTATAAGACGCACTTCAAGTTTTGGGGAGGAAAGTACGAAAAAAATGTTAATTAAAATGGTGGTGCGTCTTATAGTCTGATTTTACAGTATGTTACTGCAGAGGGGTGGAGCGAGGTCACAGGAGGCATAGTCACTGCTTCAGGAGGCCAGAGTATCCAAAGATCTCAATATGTGCAAGCGCAGCCTTCGGTCATTTTCTCAAAGCCCACCGCAAAGAAATCAATGGGAAGGGTACTCTGCTTACCACCGACATCTCATCAGAGGCCAGGACCCACAACATCACCCCACTCCTGCCACTGCAGGCCTCCTGTGGCCCTGCTCCACCGCAGCTGCTACTCCCCTACTACCTTCAGATTATAAAAGACGCCCCCCCCCACACACACACACACACACACACACACACACACACACCATTTTCCTCCCAATTTTGGGGGGGAAAAGTGAATCTTATCTGAAAAATTCGGTAAACATTCAGATAAATGGCCTAGGCTATGTGCAGACGTTCAGTGCTGGACACAGCACATATCCGCTGTGTCCAAAGTGCTGCCGTCTAATGAACACAGGTGATTCCGCATGTGTTCATTAAACTGTGCGGAATCACCGCGTCCAATACATTGTACGGGTGATATTTATCTTGCAGATGCTTGTATCTCCACAAGATAAATATACATGCTGCGGTCTGGAAAGACGCGCCACATGTTTGTCTCCACGGGTGATCCACAGGCGTCTCGGCACACATAGTGGACGTGGGATTTCTTAAAATCCCATCCACTATGCTGTAACATCTGGATGCTGCGGGTTTGACGCTGCAGATGTACACAGCGTCCAACACGCAGCGTTTACGGACCGTGGGAACATACTCCTAAAGACAGACTTTAAAGTACTAAAAATAGAAAAATGTCAAAACTGATTAGCGCTAGAGAGAAAAAAAAAGACAAAAAAGAGGAATCATGTAATAGTCCGCACCTCAATAAGTGATATTCCTGCCCCTCAATACACTGCAATTTAAGGACTGATAAGGCCAGGTAAAAGAATGGTGCAAGTATAATGCTACTTAATAGAAAATAAAGCGCATACAAAGTGAACGCGCAGTACATGGAGACAGAGAAAACAATAAATTATGATACAAGAAGAAAAAAGAATCTGCAGGCAAGGAGGGGATCTTAGGGTGCAAACGCTTGGTCAATTTTGGGCTTTTCAATTTTGTTTTTACATGTTTAGTCCTATATGTGATTTGGAATGAAAGATGATCGCTTTTGCATTATTGTTAGCATTTGTGTACTCCGATTTGTTATACCGCTTATACCACACATCCCCCTGCTTTCTTTTTGTAAGGTTTTGCATGTTATTTCAGTTTGTGATATTTCATCTCTAGTGTTTTCATTTTAGTTGCTTACATTTTGCCTGTTAAAAGGGAATTTGTCACCGGGTTTTTGCCATTTCATCTGGCAGACTGATTCCAGTGAGGTTTCACTTGCCGGGCTGTTTTCTGTGCTGCAGATCTAGCAGTTATTCAAAAGCACAGCTGTATACACCACAGATTGGCAGCTCTCGGCTTATGCACAGTGTACACAGAAAGTCTATTGTCTGTACAAATCCCCTCTATAATTTGTAAAGCGCTGCGGAATATGTTGGCGCTATATAAATACAATTATTATTATTATTATTATTATTATTGAGTTGTTCCCCGGTGTCCGGCGAACGCAACATGTTGCATTTTTGAGGCGTCAAATATTGCGCAATTGTCTGCATAAAAAACTGCATTACTATGGGAACGCATTGGTACGTAAGGACATGCATACGCATGCGTACTTTAGACTGCGCATGTCCAAAAAATTATGTCATTACCTCCACCATGCGCATAAACACAAAAGCATGCCAAAACGCATTTAAACGCATGCACAAGATGATGTGCAGATGTAAGCACGCTTTTGCATGTGTTTTGGCACGCAGATGATGAGGTGAACCTAGCCTTAAAGGGAAAAAAAAACAAAAAACTTAAAGTCAGCTGTGGTTATTGCTTTTTTTCCCCAGGGTAATGGTTACTTTAAGTACCTACTGCTTCGCTAGAGGACTTGTTGTTTCCATGCTTTGCCACGCTTGGTCCCCGTCGGCTCCATGCGAGGACATCCACAGGTACAGTGTTTGCTCGCACTGAGTGAGCTGACTCTTCTCCCCTTGCTTAGATAAAAGTTAAAAAGGTGCATACTCCCCTCCCGTGCCGGCACCTTTCCCACGGACTTCTTCATGCTCAATTTGTCAGAATGTGGGGACAGTGATGGCAGCGCTGACTGGGCAACGGGGTCATGAGTCACAACAACCACACGAGAGCTCCAGGATAAGCTTTTTTATTTTATTTTATTGGGCCAGAGTATAACAAGGGGTAGTCCGAGTAGTAAACTTCTTTAATCCCTTCTGCTGTGGCCAATTTTTGTTTCTGAGGTTTGTTTTTTTCCCCCATTACTTTTGTTTTTTTGCAGGAAGTTTCGCGGTTTTGAAAAACACCGTTAATTTTATCATATAACTGAAAAAACTAGAAGAAAAATAAAGTACAGTAGTGAAATGGTCAAGAAAAAAAAAATTGTGACCTGATTCTTCAGGTTAGTACGATTACAGTGATACTATTTTTTTAAAGAAGTGGAAAAAAATGTATAACATACATACTAATTATATATATTGTTGGTACATGTCACTATATTCTGACAACTGGTTTTTTTTTGTTTTGTTTTTTTTTCTTTTTAGTGCCCACCATAAAAGGCTAAAAGATTAAATATTTCAATAGATTGGAATTTTATGGAGGTCGTGATAACAAATAAGTTTATTTTATTTAAAGGGATTTTCCTGTGAATATAAGTTCATTTTAATGAATAGATCTTGGAATAATAATAGTTTCCACAATTGGATGTGATTAATTAAAATGTTCCTGTGCCGAGATAATCTTATACATGTTCCTCTGCTGTGTACTGTGTAATGGCCGTGTCTGACCGTAAAGGAACAGGGTCTGATCATACCACAGCTCCTGGGCAGGGGAGGAAGCAAAAGACTATACAGACAGGACAGCCGGGGCTCACAATGATTTTTTTCTGAGAGGTAAAACATTTCCCTGCCTGTTTTTAGATCAGATCAGCTGTCATGTGCAGGGAAAGATGCAAGCTCAGTGCCGGAGCCCGCATCAAAGGCAGGGACACAACCAAACACATATAGGGGCTAAAAGCTTTATTTTATTTTGTGTTTTTTTTTAACTTTTTATATGTTTGTCCTCCTGCAATGGCAATGAGCATCAGCGTGGACTGCAGCACCAGACCGCTATTTAAGGGGGTAGTTTACTACTCGGACCACCACTTCAATTTCTATACTCTCCGACTTGCCGCTGTTCCAGCGATGTTGGCGCTGGGGTTTGCGTCAGATTGGCTGCAGGACTCACATGACAATCTGCGGCTGCTAATGGGAAGCTTCACAATCACTTTGTCGAGACAAAACTGACATCCGGAGGACGTGAGAGAGCAGCAGGTCTGACTTCTTCTGGATATCAGTTTCGTCTGAAGTAGAGGCTCAGCAGCGGTCACTGACTGGCTGCAGGGATCACGTGACAAAGTCATGCAAGCCCCGGGAGACTCTGCATCGCTGTTGCTGGAGGGCACCCTGGCAACAGAGGCGTCTAGAGGTTGTTTCTATTTTACATGGCGGAATATAGCAATAAAGAAGTGGGTTGTCCGAGTAGTAGACAATTCCTTTTAAATGCTGTTAAGAGATGAAAAGTAGCAATTAAGTGGTTAAACAGAAGATAGAAGCTGCTGTTAGACACAGGTGCTGGCAGTAGAATACAGTCATTATCTGCTGGGTATGATGCGGGCTCAGCTCTTGAGCTTGCTCCATACGTACTGGCACCCAACATACCAATACATTTTATGTCAGGAAGTGGTTAAAGTGTAATTAAGTGTATTTTGATCAAATGTGGCCCCTTAAACGCTTTGAACATTAGTAAGAATTCCTGTCCTGGAAAAAAAAAAATCCACTGCACAAAAGCAAATGGCTACTGCATGAGCAAGCGACACACGTCAGTAGACAGACAAAGACTTTCTGTTAAGGACCTTTCACCGCTGTGCACATTTGTGGGGCTAGAATGTATCATGATACTTTTAAAGGTTTAGTTGCACTTTAAAAAGGCACATTGAAGCCCAACGAGTCAGTATTTCAAATGTAGAAGGATTAAAAAAAAAAAAAATAACCATTTGATAAATACCATCAAAACTGTGCTATATAAACTTGGTACGTTGATAGTTCGAGACACCCATAATAAAAGGCATATAATGACACTATCACGCTAACATTCAGAGCTTCTGACTGGTCCGTTGGAACTTCCAATGGCAAAATTAGCGCAGCTTGTGTTACTAATTTTATTAAAAACTACAGAACCCATTACAGTCAATGCGGTCTATGGGCGATAGTTCCTATTATCGGGATGATGAAGCCATCACATTGGCTTTCTCTATAGAAGGATGCCATGACAGACCGACGTTGATGAAAATATACAGAGGTGTATAATGCTTTCTTTTTTTTTTTTTAATTTAAATAGATTTTTATTAACAATATAAAAAAAAGGAGAACAACAGAATGCCATTTACATTGCATTATATCAGATACACATTTTCTTACTTTAATAAACCCCAACATTACCCCAACTACCCCCCTCCCCCATAAGACAGCTCAGTCTCAATCTCCACCCCACCGAGGCATTATCTGCCTCTTGTAATTTATCCTCTTCCAGGTCTTAGGAAACACGACGCCTATACTCCTCAATCCAAATCAAGCCAAGGAGACCATATTTTATTAAAGAGTTCTATTTTCCCCCTTTTACTGTACACCCCCTTTTCCAATTTTAGACCATGTTGAACATATTGGAGAAATTCCCTTCTCACAGGTGGTTCCGCGTTTATCCAGTTTCGTGCTATTACTTTCCTGGCCATGTAGAGTAGCCTAGCAATTGCAATCTTCCAAGTATTGTCAACTCCAATTTCTTCCACATATCCCAGCACACATACTATCGGGTCTCTAACAACTCTGCACTTATACGCTGCTTCAACTCGGCTCAAAACCACCACCCAAAAGGCAGCCAGTCTCGGACACGTCCACATCATGTGATATATTCCTGCCTTCTCACTCGCACACCTCGGACACCCAGAATTGGAACGCAATCCCGCTTTGTATAACACTTCCGGAGATTTATATACCCTATGCAAAATGTATAGCTGCGAGAGCCTATATGGTTCACTCAAGGATAGTCGCGGAACCCCCTCCATCACCGATTCCCAGGTTTCATTTTCCATCGGCCCCACTTCTCTCTCCCACTTAGCTCTCGCCTTTATAGGGAAATCTAGCAGAAATGTGTGCATAAGGTCCTTATACAGAGTGGAAATAACTCCCCTTGTAGTACCCTCACCACACACATACTCCAACACTATATCATCTTGAACCCTGATATCAGCCTTCTTATTCTGAGCTCTAAAGGCATGTCTCATCTGCGCATACTGATATTCCCCTGTGGATCGCAAACCAAATTCTTCCTGCAATTGGGAAAAGGACTTCAGCTCCTGCTGCTGGATTATCTGGTGAACAAAGCAAATTCCCTTATTCTGCCATTCCATCAATCCTCCCAGGGCCTCAAAATCCTTTAAGTTGTGGTTAGACCATATCGGTGTGAATTTAGTCAACCCTGTAACCCCATGAATCTGCCTTAATCTATTCCATAATTTACGAATCAGGAACAGGGTTGGGTATATTTTCCCCAGCGCGCCCAATGAGCCATCCTCCAAACACCTGGCCATCGGTCGTCGGTCCGTCACCTCTTCCAATAGCTGTTGTACTGCACTGGATGACGCCCCTCGCGCCCAGCCCTTCAAATGCTGGCTCTGGGCCGCAAGGAAGTATATTTCCGGGTTGGGCAAAGCCAAACCACCATCTTCCTTGGGTCGTTGAAGCGTCTCCAAGCTAATACGTGGATATTGTCTACCCCATATCAAACTTCTAAAGAGGGCATTAATCTGCCTGAACTTCCCCCGAGGGATCCAAATTGGTGCGTTATGCAGAACATAAAGAATTTTGGGCATAAGGACCATTTTAATAAGGTTTACCCTACCGACGACCGATAGATGTAGCTTATTCCAGGCGTCTACCTTTGCCTTGAGTACCCCCATAACAGGAGTCAAATTTCTTTGCAGAAACTCCGCCACCGGCACCGAAATCCATATTCCAAGATATTTAAATTGGGAAACCACCTTCAGCCTCTCATCCCCAACATCCTCACTCACATTCTCTCCTACGTCATCCACTCTAAAAAGAACCGTCTTATCCCAATTAATTGTTAGTCCCGACACAGTACCAAATCTCTCAACAATTTCAACGGCCCCTCTTAGTGAATTGTCTGGATCCTCCAGGAACAGCAAAACATCATCCGCATATAACGCTATTTTTTCCTCTACTTTGCCATACCTAAACCCAGGGACCCCATCCGACTGCCGAATCTTAGCAGCAAGAGGTTCTACAGCCAACGCGAACAGGAGGGGTGAAAGCGGGCATCCCTGCCTAGTACCCCTAGCCAGCCCTATAGGACGAGATAGCTCCCCATTTACTCTAATTCTGGCGGATGGTAATGAGTACAACAGCTGTATCCAGGCCACAAACTGCGGGCCAAACCCCATACATTCCAGCACCTGCCAGAGGTACCCCCATTCGACGCTGTCAAACGCCTTGTGTGCATCTAGCGATACAATCACTCTTCGACCACAGTTATCAGACTCTACCTGCAAATTTACATATAACCTCCGCAAATTGATCGCCGTTGATCTATCCGGCATAAAGCCAGATTGGTCCGAATGCACCAGACTCGCAATAACACTAGAGAGGCGGAGAGCCAACACCTTGGCCAGAAGCTTGACATCAATTGTTAGTAAAGAAATTGGGCGGTACGACTCCGGTTTCCCCAAGTCCTTATCCTCCTTTGGAATGACCACTATTATGGCCTCTCTCATAGAGGCTGGCAAGCGCCCACAAGACCTAGCTTCCTCCAATACCATTTTTAATCTAGGAATCAACACTTCTGCCAACCCTTTATAGATCTCAGCGGGTAACCCATCGACCCCAGGCGCCTTCCCATTGGCCATAGACATCAATGCCCGACTCAATTCCTCCTCAGTGATAGGGGCCTCAAGGCTCTCCCTATCTGCCTCACTCAGTCTCGGCAAATCCAGACCTTCCAAGAAAGTCAGTGCATCCTCGACCGATTCACCAACCCGAGAGGAATACAAATCTGCATAGAAGTCCGCAAAGGCTCTCAAAATTTCAGGTGTTTCCGTTATTTTACCTCCACTAGCAGAATCCAAAGAGTGTATATATGAAGAACCTCTCTGAGCAGCAGCCACTACCGACAGCATATGTCCCACTGTTTCTCCCTCCTGATAGAACAATACCCTTTGGAAATCTCGTTTCCTCTCAGCTTTGCCTAGCAGAATTTTTTCCAAATGATTTTGTGCGTTTTTCATTCTTCTCTCTGCCTCAGGGGTTCCCAGTGTGGCCATCCCATCCTCTGCTTCCTTCAACTCCTCAACTGCCGCTTTTTCTACCTCTCTCGTCCTCCGCTTACACCTACTAATGTCCCTAAACAGTAGTCCCCTCAGGTACGCCTTCATTGCATCCCAAATTGTAAGAGCGTCGGCGCTTACATCATTTAAGAGAAAGAATTCCGCCACCTCCCGTCCTATACTTTCCAACTCAATACTCTGTAACCAATTAGGATGAATCTTCCATTCTCTCCCACTTAGCGAGCGAGCCCCCTCCAATCTAACCTCTACTTCAATTGGACTATGGTCCGACAAGGCCCTTGGCAGATATCTCACCTCCCCAACCAATGTGTCCAAAATCCTGTTACCCAGAGCCATATCAATCCTAGAGAGTGTGGCATGTGCCGGTGAATAACATGAGTACCCTCTCTCCCCCACATGTCTAACCCTCCACAGATCAATCAAACCTATCTCCTGTATATAGGTGCCAAATGTTGTTATGTGTCCCTCCGACCTATTCTGAGTATTTTTATTTTTATCCCAATATTCATCACAGATGTTATTTAGATCTCCGATAATTATTAACGGTGTCGGTCCCCATTTTTCCACTCGCTCCATTACTTCTCTAATCTTCCTGCTAGAGTAGGGAGGCGGAATATACATCGCGGCAACACACAGCATCACTCCATACAGTATACACCGTAATAGTACATACTGTCCCTCCACGTCCACATATACCTTCAGCTCCTCATACTGAACTCCCGCTGGAACCAAGATTGAGACTCCTCTTGCATACGTGGAGAAGGTAGAATGATATCCCCTCTGGATCCATCGTCTATTCAAAACATCCACTTTTTCCCTTACCAAATGCGTCTCCAGCAAGCATATCATTGAGGCCCTTTGGTCTCTTGCATATTGCAAACACGCAGCACGTCTAGATTTCTCCCCTAGGCCTCTCACATTCCAGCACAAAATCTTAAAACGGGTCCCCATCACTTGGCTCATCTTCACTATAAGTATCATCAATTTTGAGCTCAGGCTGTCTAACTACCCTCCCCCCCCCCCCCCCTCCCAACTCCCCCTCCCACCCTTCCCCCCTCACATCTAACCATTCCACCTCTTTCCAAGAGTGGGGCATCATCGCCCATAGCGAACACTCCGTTTGGCATTACCTTCCCAACCCTCCTCCCACCACTGTACATAACAGGATTTCAGACATTTTGAAAAATAACGTTCTCAAAACATTTTAACTTAGAATTATTTGCACACACAAGAAGTCTGCATAAACTTAAAATATGTCGCAAACCCTTCCTCCCCCTTTCCCAGCAGCCATTACACCATCCCTTTCCCTTCTTCCCCCCCCATACCCCTTGGCTTGTCAATCACATGACTCTTTTCCAACTGACAGATAAGTAAACAACTTCAGACTCTTCCCACAGTTTCAGTCTCCTTTTCCTTTAAGCTTTTTAGCATTAATATCGATCCACTGGGTAGCGTCCTCCGGCTTCTGGAAAAAATGAATTTTATCAAACGCCACCACCCTCAGTCTTGCTGGGAACATCATGGAATACTGCACACCCAATTCCCTCAGCCGTCTCTTGATACCCGTGAACATCATCCGTTGTTTCTGCACCAGAGTAGAATAGTCTGGGTATATAGCAATCTTTTGACCTTCAACTGTCAGATCCGTCATGTCTCTGGCCTTCCTCAGGATAATGTCTCTGTCTCTATAGTTTAGAATTTTGGCGAGCATGGTACGGGGATTCGCTCCAGGGACAGGTGGTTTCGGCGGGACCCTATGCGCTCTTTCTACCGCGAACACTTTTGTTAGCGCCATATCTCCAAATGTCTCTAACAGCCATTTTTCAATATATTCCGTTGGATTCCTCCCTTCAGCTTTTTCAGGGATGCCCACTATGCGAATATTATTTCTTCTGGACCTGTTCTCAAGTTCCTCATTTTTCGCAGCCAATTCAGCTATTGCTTGAGTGAACTTTTTCTCTGCTTTTTGCAGCTGCACTATATGGTCTTCTGCAGTGCTCACTCTCTCCTCTACCTCCCCCACACGTTTGTCAATCTTCTGCATGGCTGCGTTTATCTGGGCTGTGTCCCCCTTAACCTCCTGTATCTGTATGGTCAGAGATTGTTTACATGAAGAGACTAGCGCAAAAACGTCTCTTAGGGTAGGCTCAGCTTCTGGCGCCATTTCCTCGGGTCCCCCTTCTGCCACCGCCATTTTACTCTCCTTTCTCCCCTGTTGTACCTCATGTTCTCCTGCTGGGCTCTCCTCCTCCTCCTCCTCTTCGGTATCAGCTCCGGCTCCCTCCTCTGCGGCCTCCGCTCTCGCAAACTGCTGGAGCTTTGCCGCTACCTCCATGCGCTTTCTGCATGCGGCGTTCTCCTTGTCTGCCTTTTCCCTCAAGTCGGCGCCATCTTGGATTGCGCCTGCATCCCCGGCTCCCGCGTCCTTCTGCCGTCTCCTGGTCATGTTCGTCGGTTCCAGCGCTACCGAACAGCACCGCCGGCCTCTCCAAGTCTCCCCGCAGCCAGTAAGCCCCCGCAGGGACCAAACAGCAGCGGCTCTGCAGGATTTTACAATATACAGCGGCGGGAGCTCACAGCCGCACGTCCGCTCACATGGACTCTCAGGCCACGCCCCCTGTATAATGCTTTCTTGAAGGCACTTCAGCCCTTGTAAGCCGGTAATTAATGAACACTCATTACCTGGATCCTGAGGTTCCACGATTTCCATGGGTTTAGCCTCTGTGTCTTCAGGTTTAGTAACCGTTTCACTGCTTCCTTCATTCTGAGTAGCACCTGCTGAACATTCAGGAGCATTTTCAGTCTCCGGGGCGGGAAGTTCACCATTATGAGAGCCGTCCATGTTTTCACTAAGGAAACAAGAAAAACAATCATTAAGTCCTTTAAAAATCAGAAATATTTTTTTTCTCGCAATAAGGTTAGTGTTAGATTGCTTGTATAATGCTATGACAAATATTACAGCCTGTGAAACCACTGCCGATGGCAGACCTCGCCCCATTATATCCTTATGACTGCATCACTGTGGGGCGGGTAGCCTCCTTCTGTACTAAACCCCCTAGACAACATGGTCATTATCGACTGCAGCATCTTATGGGTTAAACTTCTGAGACCGGAGACAACTTAAAGCCTGCCTGGTCCAGTATTACGGCTGGCCTTCGATGTGGTAAGGGCAGTGGGCAATATTCAAAAGACCATAGTCCGGAAACGAGCACCTACTCATGAGCATCACGGTATGACCTTAGCACTGGCAGAGCGGTCATGTCATTGATTTCAGTGGGATATGGGATAACTTGCGATAATTTGTGAGTATTCGTACCACAGGGATCTGTATTGATTGTCAGAAATGGGAATTTTTATTCCCATTAGAAAACGGAGCAGCAGGTCAGACGCCGGACCACTGCTCCATTCATTCTCAATGGGGCTTCCGAAAAAAGCCGATCGCAGCACTCGACAGGCCTATGAATGGAGTGATGGTGGAGCGTGCGTACTGCCGAATTCTAACAAAGATATGTTGATTGGACCTTGTCGGTGAGAAACAAATATTACGCTGTGCTCCATTATAGAGAAAATAAATAATAAGTAAGGACGTACACAAAGACCGGCGGGCAGCATCAGAGCTACGGCGGCAGCAGGGGATTCAATGTGCTACTTTATTGCCTACAGTTCATACAAGTCAGAAAATCCAAAAAAATCCAAAACATGGTATGTGTGCAGTGTATTTTTGGGGTGAAAATAGATCTTAAAAAACGCTATTTTCATGATTATCTTGCTGTGTAAACAGGATGGCGATCAACCGGTGAACGAGCAAAATGGCTCTTTGGGTGAAATGATATTTTGCGCCGTGCGCAGCATTTATTTTGGTCTGACTGTAAAACGACATTTGTATGACAGGAGAAGATTCACCGTCCGGTAGTCACATGTCTTTAAAGGGTTTGTCCAGTCTAAATTGATAAATTTGCAATCACTGACTGCGGACTTGTGAATCTGCCCAGCGCATGCATTGTGCGCTGCAGGGATTCGCCGGTTTCTTAGCGGGGAACAGTGGTGATGTATATGTTATACATACTCCCACCCAGAACCTGACTAGAGGGCACGGCCTCGCTCCATACCCTTGTACTGAGCGAGGCTGCACCCACTAGACAGGACCCTGCTGGGAGTAGGTAGAACACAGACGTACCCGCCGGTCCTGACTCAAAAGCCGGTGAATTCTCACAGCACAGTGTGCGCGCAGGGCGGATTCAGAGAGACTGCACACTTAACGAATTAGACTGGACAACCCCTTTAATGTTACCTAACCACAATGAGTTTTTGGTGAGTTTTTTTAAACTGCTTATTTTCCAAAAAATGCAAGTTCTGAAACATCAAAAACTCACCAAACGCTCATCATGGATGGTAGCCTTACTCTTTCTGTAGGGAGTGTATTAATAATCACGGAGGAAAAAAAAAAACAGCTGTGGAGTCAGTTGCCTAAATTTCTGACTCCTCTGTTTTTCCACACTCTTGATACGGACTGGCTCATGAAAAGCTCACGGATACCAATAACTGATTTAAAGCAATTCCACCTTTATATTTTGGCATTTACTATAACAATCATAAACGCAGCACCATTATATATGCACAATGAAAAGAAATATTAACCCCTTTACCCCCAAGGGTGGTTTGCACGTTAATGACCGGGCCAATTTTTACAATTCTGACCACTGTCCCTTTATGAGGTTATAACTCTGGAACGCTTCAATGGATCCTGGTGATTCTGACATTGTTTTCTCGTGACATATTGTACTTCATGACAATGGTAAAAATTATTTGATATAACCTGCGTTTATTTGTGAAAAAAATGGAAATTTGGCGAAAATTATGAAAATTTCGCAATTTTCCAACTTTGAATTTTTATGTAATTAAATCACAGAGATATGTCACACAAAATACTTAATAAGTAACATTTCCCACATGTCTACTTTACATCAGCACAATTTTGGAACCAAAATTTTTTTTTGTTAGGGAGTTATAAGGGTTAAAAGTTGACCAGCAATTTCTCATTTCTACAACACCATTTTATTTTAGGGACCACATCTCATTTGAAGTCATTTTGAGGGGTCTATATGATAGAAAATACCCAAGTGTGACACCATTCTAAAAACTACACCCCTCAAGGTGCTCAAAACCATATTCAAGAAGTTTATTAACCCTTCTGGTGCTTCACAGGAATTTTTTGAATGTTTAAATAAAAATGAACATTTAACTTTTTTTCACAAAAAATGTAATTCAGCTCCAATTTGTTTTATTTTACCAAGGGTAACAGGAGAAAATGGACCCCAAACATTGTTGTACAATTTGTCCTGAGTATGCCAATACCCCACATGTGGGGGTAAACCACTGTTTGGGCGCATGGCAGAGCTCGGAAGCGAAGGAGTGCCATTTGACTTTTCAATGCAAAATTGACTGGAATTGAGATGGGACGCCATGTTTCGTTTGGAGAGCCCCTGATGTGGCTAAACATTGAAACCCCCCACAAGTGACACCATTTTGGAAAGTAGACCCCCTAAGGAACTTATCTAGAGGTGTGGTGAGCACTTTGACCCAACAAGTGCTTCACAGAAGTTTATAATGTAGAACCGTAAAAATAAAAAATCATATTTTTTCACAAAAATTATCTTTTTGCCCCCAATTTTTTATTTTCCCAAGGGTAAGAGAAGAAATTGGACCCCAAAAGTTGTTGTACAATTTGTCCTGAGTACGCTGATAGCCCATATGTGGGGGTAAACCACTGTTTGGGCGGATGGGAGAGCTCGGAAGGGAAGGAGCGCCGTTTGACTTTTCAATGCAAAATTGACAGGAATTGAGATGGGACGTCATGTTGCGTTTGAAGAGCCACTGATGTGCCTAAACATTGAAACCCCCCACAAGTGACACCATTTTGGAAAGTAGACCCCCTAAGGAACTTATCTAGAGGTGTGGTGAGCACTTTGACCCACCAAGTGCTTCACAGAAGTTTATAATGTAGAACCGTAAAAATAAAAAATCATATTTTTTCACAAAAATTATCTTTTTGCCCCCAATTTTTTATTTTCCCAAGGGTAAGAGATGAAATTGGACCCCAAAAGTTGTTGTACAATTTGTCCTGAGTACGCGGATACCCCATATGTGGGGGTAAACCACTGTTTGGGTGGATGGGAGAGCTCGGAAGGGAAGGAGCGCCGTTTGACTTTTCAAAGCAAAATTGACAGGAATTGAGATGGGACGCCATGTTGCGTTTGAAGAGCCACTGATGTGCCTAAACATTGAAACCCCCCACAAATGACACCATTTTGGAAAGTAGACCCCCTAAGGAACTTATCTAGAGGTGTGGTGAGCACTTTGACCCACCAAGTGCTTCACAGAAGTTTATAATGCAGAGCCGTAAAAATAAAACAAAATTTTTTTCCCACAAAAATTATTTTTTTAGCCCCCAGTTTTGTATTTTCCTGAGGGTAACAGGAGAAATTGGACCCCAAAATTTGTTGCCCAATTTGTCCTGAGTGCGATGATACACCATATGTGGGGGGAACCACTGTTTGGGCACATGGGAGGGCTCAGAAGGGAAGGAGTGCCATTTGAATGCAGACTTAGATGGAATGGTCTGCAGGTGTCACATTGCGTTTGCAGAGCCCCTAATGTACCTAAACAGTAGAAACCCCCCACAAGTGACACCATTTTGGAAAGTAGACCCCCTTAGGAACTTATCTAGATGTGTGCTGAGCGCTTTGACCCACCAAGGGCTTCACAGAAGTTTATAATGGAGAGCCGTAAAAATAAAACAAAAATTTTTTCCCACAAAAATTATTTTTTAGCCCCCAGTTTTGTATTTTCCCGAGGGTAAAAGGAGAAATTCGACCCCACAATTTGTTGTCCAATTTGTCCTGAGTGCGCTGATACCCCATATGTGGGGGGGAACCACTGTTTGGGCGCATGGGAGGGCTCGGAAGGGAAGGAGCTCCATTTGGAATGAGGACTTAGATGGAATGGTCTGCAGGTGTCACATTGCATTTGCAGAGCCCCTAATGTACCTAAACAGTAGAAACCTCCCACAAGTGACACCATTTTGGAAACTAGACCCCCTAAGGAACTCATCTAGATGTGTTGTGATAGCTTTGAACCCCCAAGTGTTTCACTACAGTTTGTAACGCAGAGCCGTGAAAATTAAAAAAAAAAAATCTTTCCCCCCAAAATTATTTTTTAGCCCCCAGTTTTGTATTTTCCCGAGGGTAAGAGGAGAAATTCGACCCCAAAAGTTGTTGTCCAATTTGTCCTGAGTGCGCTGATACCCCATATGTGGGGGGGAACCACTGTTTGGGCGCATGGGAGGGCTCGGAAGGGAAGGAGCTCCATTTGGAATGAGGACTTAG
This sequence comes from Ranitomeya imitator, assembly GCF_032444005.1. Taxonomy (NCBI): domain Eukaryota; kingdom Metazoa; phylum Chordata; class Amphibia; order Anura; family Dendrobatidae; genus Ranitomeya; species Ranitomeya imitator. The sequence goes on from NC_091284.1 coordinate 39,942,177, forward strand.
ATGGAATGGTCTGCAGGTGTCACATTGCATTTGCAGAGCCCCTAATGTACCTAAACAGTAGAAACCTCCCACAAGTGACACCATTTTGGAAACTAGACCCCCTAAGGAACTCATCTAGATGTGTTGTGATAGCTTTGAACCCCCAAGTGTTTCACTACAGTTTGTAACGCAGAGCCGTGAAAATTAAAAAAAAAAATCTTTCCCCCCAAAATTATTTTTTAGCCCCCAGTTTTGTATTTTCCCGAGGGTAAGAGGAGAAATTCGACCCCAAAAGTTGTTGTCCAATTTGTCCTGAGTACGCTGATACCCCGTATGTTGGGGGAAACCAACGTTTGAGCGCATGGCAGAGCTCGGAAGGGAAGGAGCGCCATTTGGAATGCAGACTTAGATGGAATGGTCTGCAGACGTCACATTGCGTTTGCAGAACCCCTAATGTACCTAAACAGTAGAAACCCCCCACAAGTGACCCCATATTGGAAACTAGACCCCCCAGGGAACTAATCTAGATGTGTTGTGAGAACTTTGAACCCCCAAGTGTTTCACTACAGTTTATAACGCAGAGCCGTGAAAATAAAAAATCTTTTTTTTTCCCACAAAAAATATGTTTTAGCCCCGAGTTTTGTATTTTCCCAAGGGTAGCAGGAGAAATTGGACCCCAAAAGTTGTTGTCCTATTTGTCCTGAGTACGCTGATACCCCATATGTTGGGGTAAACCCCTGTTTGGGCACACGGGAGAGCTCGGAAGGGAAGAAGCACTGTTTTACTTTTTCAACGCAGAATTGGCTGGAATTGAGATCGGACGCCATGTCGCGTTTGGAGAGCCCCTGATGTGCCTAAACAGTGGAAACCCCCCAATTATAACTGAAACCCTAATCCAAACACATCCCTAACCCTAATCCCAACAGTAACCCTAACCACACCTCTAACCCTGACACACCCCTAACCCTAATCCCAACCCTATTCCCAACCGTAAATGTAATCTAAACCCTAACTGTAACTTTAGCCCCAACCCAAACTGTAGCCCTAGCCCTAACCCTAGCCCTAACCCTAACCCTAGCCCTAACCCTAGCCCTAACCCTAACCCTAACCCTAACCCTAGCCCTAGCCCTAACCCTAGCCCTAGCCCTAACCCTAGCCCTAACCCTAGCCCTAACCCTAGCCCTAACCCTAGCCCTAATGGGAAAATGGAAATAAATACATTTTTTTAATTTTTCCCTAACTAAGGGGGTGATGAAGGGGGGTTTGATTTACTTTTATAGCGGGTTTTTTAGCGGATTTTTATGATTGGCAGCCGTCACACACTGAAAGACGCTTTTTATTGCAAAAAATATTTTTTGCGTTACCACATTTTGAGAGCTATAATTTTTCTATATTCTGGTCCACAGAGTCATGTGAGGTCTTGGTTTTTGCGGGACGAGTTGATGTTTTTATTGGTAACATTTTCGGGCACGTGACATTTTTTGATCGCTTTTTATTCCGATTTTTGTGAGGCAGAATGACCAAAAACCAGCTATTCATGAATTTCTTTTGGGGGAGGCGTTTATACCGTTCCGCGTTTGGTAAAATTGATGAAGCAGTTTTATTCTTCGGGTCAGTACGATTACAGCGACACCTCATTTATATCATTTTTTTATGTTTTGGCGCTTTTATACGATAAAAACTATTTTATAGAAAAAATAATTATTTTTGCATCGCTTTATTCTCAGGACTATAACTTTTTTATTTTTTTGCTGATGATGCTGTATGGCGGCTCGTTTTTTGCGGGACAAGATGACGTTTTCAGCGGTACCATGGTTAGTTATATCTGTCTTTTTGATCGCGTGTTATTCCACTTTTTGTTCGGCGGTATGATAATAAAGCGTTGTTTTTTGCCTCGTTTTTTTTTTTTTTTTTCTTACGGTGTTTACTGAAGGGGTTAACTAGTGGGCCAGTTTTATAGGTCGGGCCGTTACGGACGCGGCGATACTAAATATGTGTACTTTTATTGTTTTTTTTTTTTATTTAGATAAAGAAATGTATTTATGGGAATAATTTTTTTTTTTTTTTTCATTATTTTGGAATATTTTTTTTTATTTTTTTTTACACATTTGAAATTTTTTTTTTTTACTTTTTTACTTTGTCCCAGGGGGGGACATCACAGATCAGTGATCTGACAGTTTGCACAGCACTCTGTCAGATCACTGATCTGATAGGAGTGCAGGCTGCTTCACAGTGCCTGCTCTGAGCAGGCTCTGTGAAGCCACCTCCCTCCCTGCAGGACCCGGATCCGCGGCCATCTTGGATCCGGGGCTGGAGGGAGCAGGGAGGGAGGTGAGACCCTCGCAGCAACGCGATCACATCGCGTTGCTGCGGGGGGCTCAGGGAAGCCCGCAGGGAGCCCCCTCCCTGCGCGGTGCTTCCCTGTACCGCCGGCACATCGCGATCATCTTTGATCGCGGTGTGCCGGGGGTTAATGTGCCGGGGGCGGTCCGTGACCGCTCCTGGCACATAGTGCCGGATGTCAGCTGCGATAAACAGCTGACACCCGGCCGCGATCGGCGGCGCTCCCCCCGTGAGCGCTGCCGATCGCATATGACGTACTATTGCGTCCTTGGGAAGTAAAGCCCACCCCACATGGACGCAATAGTACGTCTAATGGCAGAAAGGGGTTAAATACAAAAATAAGTCATTTCTGGGCTTCTGCAATCAAGTTTTTATTGGTACCATTTTGAGTCTTAATTTACGGTTGAAATGCTGAAAAATGTAAGGGGTAACGTTTCTCCTTGTGATGAGTAACAAGCCAGGCCTGGCATGTCAGAGTGAGGAGACTTAAAGGCCATGCATGCTCCTCTGGGAAATTAAATGTGCAAATTGACTTTGCAGAGAATGAGAGGACTAAAACTAGTGCCACCTATTGGAAGTAGCAATCCTAAAAGTCGTTATCGACTCTTTAACAAGCCTTGCCATATTACTTAGGGTAAAAGCCAAACCAGAATCTCATTTTGCAGACATATGTTTCAGGATGCTGCCCCTCCTCAGTGCAACGTATGAGATCTGATTACGCTAGGTGAGAGGTATAAGACTGGGATCTAAGGGGTAACGTTTCTCCTTGTGGAGAGTGACAAGCCAGGCCTGACATCTAAGGGGCAACACTTCTCATTGTAGAGAGTGAAAAGCCAGGCCTTAGATTCCAGTCTTAAGCCTCTCACCTAGCCAAATCAGATCTCATAATTTGCACTAAAGAGGGGCAACACCCTGAAACACAGATTCTGGTTTGGCTTTTGTCTAATCTTCTCCTCTGAAAAGGCAATTTGCAGAATGGTCCGCGTGTGTGTAGCGTATGGTGTGTGGTGTCTGTGCGCATCGTGTGCCAGAGGGAGCCTCATCCCTCCAAACACTTTAGGCGCTATGCTCGCTACTGACCTCGACATTATTAAAATGATGTATAGGTATGACACTTAAAAACTTAATTTTTCAATCACTATCACAATATGATAAGGCCGGGTTCACATTGCATTAACCCCTTCCCGACCTTTGACGCATACGCTGCGTCATGAAAGTCGGTGCCATTCCGACCCATGACGCAGCATATGCGTCATGGAAAGATCGCGTCCCTGCAGGCCGGGTGAAAGGGTTAACTCCCATTTCACCCGATCTGCAGGGACAGGGGGAGTGGTAGTTTAGCCCAGGGGGGGTGGCTTCACCCCCTCGTGGCTACGATCGCTCTGATTGGCTGTTGAAAGTGAAACTGCCAATCAGAGCGATTTGTAATATTTCACCTAAAAAACTGGTGAAATACTACAATCCAGCCATGGCCGATGCTGCAATATCATCGGCCATGGCTGGAAACACTTATGTGCACCCACTCCACTCCTCCGATCGCCCCCCCAGCCCCCCGATCTGTGGTCCGCTCCCCTCCGTCCTGTGCTCCGCTCCCCCGTCCTCCTGTCCGCTTCCCCCGTGCACCAATCACACCCCCCGCGCTCCAATCAAACCCCCCCCCGCACTCCGATCCCCCCCCCGCACACAGCGACCCCCCCCCCCCCCCCCCCGTGCTCCGATCCACCCCCCCCGCACAGCGATCCCTCACCCCGTGCTCCAATCCTCCCCCGTGCTCCAATCCTCCCTCCCGTGTTCCGATCCACCCCTCCCCCCATGCTCCGATCCACCCCCCCCCCCCCCCCCGTGCTCCGACGCCCCCCCCCTGTGCCCTGATCTCCCCCCCTTATACTTACCTAGCCGCCCGAGGTCCGTCCGTCTTCTTTCCTGGGCGCCGCCATCTTCCAAAATAGCGGGCGCATGTGCAGTGCGCCCGCCGAATCTGCCGGCTGGCAGATTCGTTCCAGAGTGAATTTTGATCACTGAGATATAACCTATCTCAGTGATCAAAATAAAAAAAATAGTAAATGACCCCCCCCTTTGTCACCCCCATAGATAGGGACAATAAAAAAAAATAAAGAATTTTTTTTTTTTTTTCACTAAGGTTGGGGTAAGAACTAGGGTTAGGGTTAGGGGTAGGGTTAGGGGTAGGGTTAGGGGTAGGGTTAGGGCTAGGGGTAGGGTTAGGGCTAGGGTTAGGGTTAGGGCTTCGGTATGTGCACACGTATTCTGGTCCTATGCGGATTTTTCCGCAGCGGATTTGAAAAATCCACAGTGCTAAACCGCTGCCGATTTATCGTGGATTTACCGCGGTTTTTCTGCGCATTTCACTGCGGTTTTACAACTGCGATTTTCTATTGGAGCAGTTGTAAAACCGCTGCGGAATCCGCAGAAAGAAGTGACATGCTGCGGAATGTAAACCGCTGCGTTTCCGTGCAGTTTTTCCGCAGCATGTGTACAGCGATTTTTGGTTCCCATAGGTTCACATTGAACTGTAAACTCATGGGAAACTGCTGCGGATCCGCAGCATTTTCTGCAGCGTGTGCACATACCTTTAGAATTAGGCTATGTGCCCACACTGCGGATTGGCCGCTGAGGATCCGCAGCAGTGTTCCATCAGGTTTACAGTACCATGTAAACATATGGAAAACCAAATCCGCTGTGCCCATGGTGCAGAAAATACCGCGCGGGAACGCTGCGTTGTATTTTCCGCAGCATGCCAATTCTTTGTGCGGATTCCGCAGCGTTTTACACCTGTTCCTCAATAGGAATCCACAGGTGAAATCCGCACAAAAAACACTGGAAATCCACGGTAAATCCACAGGTAAAACGCAGTGCCTTTTACCCGCGGATTTTTCAAAAATGGTGCTGAAAAATCTCATACGAATCCGCAACGTTGGCACATAGCCTTAGGGTTGGGTTGGAATTAGGGTTGTGGTTAGGGGTGTGTTGGGGTTAGGGTTGTGGTTAGGGGTGTGTTGGGGTTAGGGTTGTGATTAGGGTTACGGCTACAGTTGGGATAAGGGTTAGGGGTGTGTTGGACGTAGAATTGAGGGGTTTCCACTGTTTAGGCACTTCAGGGGGTCTCCAAACGCAACATGGCGCCACCATTGATTCCAGCCAATCTTGTATTCAAAAATTCAAATGGTGCTCCCTCACTTCCAAACCCCGACGTGTGCCCAAACAGTGGTTTACCCCCACATATGGGGTACCAGCATACTCAGGACAAACTGCGCAACAATTACTGGGGTCCAATTTCTCCTGTTACCCTTGAGAAAATAAAAAATTGCTTGCTAAAACATCATTTTTGAGGAAAGAAAAATGATTTTTTATTTTCACGGCTCTGCGTTGTAAACGTCTGTAAAGCACTTGGGGGTTCAAAGTGCTCACCTCACATCTAGATAAGTTCCTTTCGGGGTCTAGTTTCCAAAATGGGGACACTTGTGGGGGGTTTCTACTGTTTAGCCACATCAGGGGCTCTGCAAACGCAACGTGACGCCCACAGAGCATTCCATCAAAGTCTGCATTTCAAAACGTCACTACTTCACTTCCGAGCCCCAGCATGTGCCTAAACAGTGGTTTACCCCCACATATGGGGTATCAGCGTACTCAGGAGAAACTGGACAACAACTTTTGGGGTCAAATTTCTCCTGTTACCCTTGGGAAAATAAAAAATTGCGGGCTAAAATTCATTTTTGAGAAAATAATTTTTTTTTTTTATTTTCATGGCTCTGCGTTATAAACTTCTGTGAAGCACTTGAGGGTTCAAAGTGCTCACTACACATCTAGATTAGTTCCTTTGGGGGTCTAGTTTCCAAAATGGGGTAATTTGTGGGGGATCTCCAATGTTTAGGCACACAGGGGCTCTCCAAACGCGACATGGTGTCCGCTAATGATTGGAGATAATTTTCCATTTAAAAAGCCAAATGGCGTGCCTTCCCTTCTGAGCCCTGCCGTGCGCCCAAACAGTGGTTTACCCCCACATATGGGGTATCTGCGTACTCAGGACAAACTGGACAACAACATTTGTGGTCCAATTTCTCCTATTACCATTGGCAAAATAGGAAATTCCAGGCTAAAAAATCATTTTTGAGAAAAGAAAAATTATTTTTTATTTTCATGGCTCTGCATTATAAACTTCTGTGAAGCACCTGGGGGTTTAAAGTGCTCAGTATGCATCTAGATAAGTTCCTTGGGGGGTCTAGTTTCCAAAATGGGGTCACTTGTGGGGGAGCTCCATTGCATAGGCACACAGGGGCTCTCCAAATGCGACATGGTGTCCGCTAACAATTGGAGCTAATTTTCCATTCAAAAAGTTAAAAGGCGCGCCTTCCCTTCCGAGCCCTGCCGTGTGCCCAAACAGTGGTTTACCCCCACATATGAGGTATCGGCGTACTCGGGAGAAATTGCTCAACAAATTTTAGGATCCATTTTATCCTATTGCCCATGTGAAAATGAAAAAATTGAGGCGAAAATAAATTTTTTGTTAAAAAAAGTACTTTTTCATTTTTACGGATCAATTTGTGAAGCACCTGGGGGTTTAAAGTGCTCACTAGGCATCTAGATAAGTTCCTTGGGGGGTCCAGTTTCCAAAATGGGGTCACTTGTGGGGGAGCTCCAATGTTTAAGCACACAGGGTCTCTCCAAACGCGACATGGTGTCCGCTAACGATGGAGATAATTTTTCATTCAAAAAGTCAAATGGCGCTCCTTCCCTTCCGAGCCTTACCATGTGCCCAAACAGTGGTTTACCCCCACATGTGAAGTATCGGTGTACTCAGGAGAAATTGCCAAACAAATTTTAGGATCCATTTTATCCTGTTGTCCATGTGAAAATGAAAAAATTGAGGCTAAAAGAATTTTTTTGTGAAAAAAAAGTACTTTTTCATTTTTACGGATCAATTTGTGAAGCACCTGGGGGTTTAAAGGGCTCACTATGCATCTAGATAAGTTCCTTGGGGCGTCTAGTTTCCAAAATGGGGTCACTTGTGGGGGAGCTCCAATTTTTAGGCACACGGGGGCTCTCCAAATGTGACATGGTGTCCGCTGAAGAGTGCAGCCAATTTTTCATTCAAAAAGTCAAATGGTGCTCCTTCCCTTCCAAGCCCTGTCGTGCGCCCAAACAGTGGTTTAACCCCACATATGAGGTATCAGCGTACTCAGGACAAATTGGACAACAACTTACGTGGTTCAGTTTCTCCTTTTACCATTGGGAAAATAAAAAAATTGTTGCTGAAAAATCATTTTTGTGACTAAAAAGTTAAATGTTCATTTTTTCCTTCCATGTTGCTTCTGCTGCTGTGAAGCACCTGAAGGGTTAATAAACTTCTTGAATGTGGTTTTGTGCACCTTGAGGGGTGCAGTTTTTAGAATGGTGTCACTTTTGGGTATTTTCAGCCATATAGACCCCTCAAACTGACTTCAAATGTGAGGTGGTCCCTAAAAAAAATGGTTTTGTAAATTTCGTTGTAAAAATGAGAAATCGCTGGTCAAATTTTAACCCTTATAACTTCCTAGCAAAAAAAAATTTTGTTTCCAAAATTGTGCTGATGTAAAGTAGACGTGTGGGAAATGTTATTTATTAACTATTTTGTGTCACATAACTCTCTGGTTTAACAGAATAAAAATTCAAAATGTGAAAATTGCGAAATTTTCAAAATTTTCGCCAAATTTCCATTTTTATCACAAATAAACACAGAATTTATTGACCTAAATTTACCACTAACATGAAGCCCAATATGTCACGAAAAAACAATCTCAGAACCGCTAGGATCCATTGAAGCGTTCCTGAGTTATTACCTCATAAATGGATACTGGTCAGAATTGCAAAAAATGGCCAGGTCATTAAGGTCAAAATAGGCTGGGTCATGAAAGGGTTAAAAGCAGCCCGTTCAACACATACGTTAACGGGCTGCTGTTAACGTAAGTGCCGGTATGGCAGCGCACTAGCGCAGATAGAGCATCTGCTAGCTCTATCTGCGCTAGCGGTGACTGACCCGGAAACGCTGCAGCCCGCGTCTCGGGGTCCGTCACTCAATGACGGCACATCGCTAGCGCACGCCCATTGTGGGCATGCGCTAGCGATGCGTCCGACATTGGATTTAATGGCAGCGTTAACGGACTACATACTGCGTTATGCCGCGGTGTAACGTAGTCCGTCTAACTGACGGGTTTAACGCAATGTGAACCCAGCCTAACCTGTAACATAGGGTAAATAGCATCAGTTCCTAAGTAACTATTTTCAGCGGGCAACCATAGATACATGTTAGGGCATGTTAGGTTAGGCTATGGGTTGTACTAGATGGACTTAAAGTCTTCCTTCAACCTTAATAACTATGTTACATAGTAAGAACCAATATGAAAAGAAAAATGAAAAAAAAAACCATGGAGGCATCTTATAACTCATCCATAAACAGGTACCAATAGTGTCCTTGTTGCCGTAATGGTGGTTTTTCAGGGCACTGCATTAGAAGTATCTGCGCGGACTCAGTCGGCTGTCTGACAACAGCTGGGCTCAAAGGTTTCTTGTCCCGTCACCCCTATCAATACCGCCACAATGTGATGGCAGGGTGCCAGTGGTTCCCTTGGCAGCCAGAGGTCTAACAATAGCCGTCAGGCGTGCCATTAAAAGAAGACTGGTAAAAGTGTAAGGGTATGTTCACACGTTCCTGATTTCCATCCTTTTTTTCTGGACTAAAAACCGCAGCTCTTTGCAGAAAACGCAGGTCCTTTTTTTGGTGCGTTTTTTGATGCTTTTTTTATGCAGTTTTCTATGCAGAGTCTGTGTGTTTTCTAGGAAGTTTTTTAGGGTTAAAATGGCTGAAAATACCCTAACCCTACCCCTACCCCTATTCTAACCTTAGTGGAGAAAAAAAAAAAAAATAATTCTTAATTTTTTTATTGTCCATACCTATGGGGGTGACAAAGGTGGGGGGGTGTCATTTACTATTTTTTTTATTTTGATCACTGAGATATAACCTATCTCAGTGATCAAAACTCACTTTGGAACGAATCTGCCGGCCGGCAGATTCGGCGGGCGCACTGCGCATGCGCCCGCCATTTTGCAAGATGGCGGCGCCCAGGGAGAAGACGGCCGGACGGACACCGGGAGGCCGGGTAAGTATAAGGGGGGGAGATTAGGACACGGGGGGCATCGGAGCCCGGGGGGGGCGGGGGCATCGGAGCACGGGGGGGGGCATCGGAACACGGGGGAGGGGCATCGGAGCATGGGGGTGGGATCGGGGCAGCCACACTCCGCCCACGCACTTCCGCCCGCTTCCCCGCACTTCCTGCTGCAGCGGTTCGGCACCACAAACCGCAATAAAACCCGCAGATATATTTTTGATCTGCGGGTTTTACTGCGGGTTTGACCTCACAATGGAGGTCTATGGGTGCAGAACCGCTGCGGCTCCGAAAAAAAAGTGACATGGTACTTCTTTTTTACCGCGGCTATTCAGCGCGGCTTTTTTTCCCGATTCCCGCATCATGTGCACAGTGGTTCCTGTTTTCCATAGGGTACAGTGTACTGTACCCTGCATGAAAAACAGCTGCGGAGCCGCAGCGGCAAAATCGCGGCGGTTCCGCAGTAAAAAACGCACTGTGTGAACATGGCCTTAAGAGGAGTCGTATTGCATCCTAAAAGATCATTACTTCATTAACATAAAGTCGTCTCATGAGGTGCCGATGGGTGGCGAGAAAAAAAAAAATTCTCACATAGGTCTGTTGTGGAAAGGTTCTTGAAGGAGCAACTTCCAAAAAAAGCTTATACTTTAAAAAAAAAATAAACTGCATCGCAGACTAACAATTATATGGCTCCCAGAGCCTGGAGGAGGGTCTCCTCTCCTCCACCCTGGGTACCAACCGCACATGACCCGCTTACTTCCACCATGGTGGGCATAACCATATGCGGAAAGTAAGTTGATCAATGCATTCCTGTTTTGCACAGCTGACATGTACCCGTAATAGCGGCGGGTGAAATCGCGATCCACCCGCCGCTATTGACTAGTCAAATGCTGACAGCGGCATTTAACTGGTACTTCCAGCCAGAAATGAGCGCATCACCGACCCCAGTCACATGATCGGGGATAAGCGATGCGTCGGAATGACAACCTGAGGTCTCCTTGAGACCTCTATGGTTGTTGATGCCAGATTGCTGTGAGCGCCACCCTGTGGTCGGAACTCATAGCAATGCAGTAAATCTACTACATAGGGGCGATCTGACGATCGCTGCTATGTAGCAGAGCCGATCAGGCTATACCAGCTTCTTGCCTCCCATGCAGGCTATTGAAGCATGGCAAAAGTTAAAAAAAAAATGTTTTAAAAAATAACAAAAAAAAAAAAAGAAAATATAAAAGTTTAAATCACCCCCCTTTCGCCCTATTCAAAATTTAAAAAAATTAAATAAAATAAAAATTCAAACCTACACATTTGGTATCGTTGCGTTCAGAATCGCCCGATCTATTAACAAAAAAAAAAGGATTAACCTGGTCGCTAAACAGCGTAGCGAGAAAAAAATTTGAACCGCCAGAATTTCTTTTTTTTTGGTCGCCATGACATTGCATTAAAATGTAATAACAGGCGATCAAAAGAACGTATCTGCACCAAAAAGGGTATCATTAAAAACGTCAGCTCGGCACGCAAAAAAGCCCTCACCCAACCCCTGATCCGAAAAATGGAAACGCTACGGTTATCGGAAAATGGCGCGATTTTTTTTTTTGTTTTTTTAGCAAAGTTTGGAAAAAAATTTTTACCACTTAGATAAAACATAACCCAGACATGTTTGATGTCTATGAACTCGTAATGACCTGGAGAATCAAAATCGCAGTTCAGTTTTAGCATTTAGTGAATCTAGCAAAAAAGCCAAGCAAAAAACAAGTGTGGGATTGCACTTTTTTTTTTAATTTCATCGCACTTGCAATTTTTTTTCTCGGTTTCTAGTACACGACATGCTAAAACCAATGAGGAAGGAGGGGAGCGAAAAACAAAAACGCAAAAGGGCAAGGTCGTGAAGGGGTTAGGCTACGTTCACATTAGCGTTCTGCCGGACTGCGTCGGGCGCAGCCACGGCGACACATACGCCCCTATATTTAACATGGGGGCGCATGGACATGCGTTTGCATGCGTTTTGCGATGCATGCGGTTTTTTTGCCGCAAGCGTTAGGGCGCAGAGGACGCAGCAAGATGCATTTTTTTCCGTCCAAAATTCGGCAAAAAAGGACGCATGCGTCGCAAAACTATGCGTTTTAGCATGCGTTTTTGTTTGCGTTGTGCGTTGCGTCGCCGACGCAACATCGCACAACGCAAATGTGAACGTAGCCTTAAAGAGATGTGTGTGGCACCTATATGGAGAGGGACTAATAACACTACCAAATTTCATTGCTCTCAGTCCACAGGAAGTGGGAAATATTTAATGAACGCCCCTCGTACAATGTACTAGTTCTTTCACACAAAGCCAGTAGAAAAGCCAGAGACTTTCTGCTATGATCCCCCTACAACAAAAAATTGTTTTTGGTGCACATCCCAGATTAATGTATGCGGGAACATTCCAGATTCAAATGCAGTTTTAATTTGCCATCTACTATTTTTCAGTGGGTGATTTTTTGTCACCAGCATTCTGCCTTTACTATTAGTACAAGACATTCCTTGAATCCCTCACGTCTAAGCATGCGTTACTCGTCATTGTCCAATAGTTTGCCTGCCCTGAACCAAAAGCTGCCCGCAGGCAGGCAAGGGGCCGCCCCCGCTCCCCGCAGGCAGGCAAGGGGCCGCCCCCGCTCCCCGCAGGCAGGCAAGGGGCCGCCCCCGCTCCCCGCAGACAGGCAAGGGGCCGCCCCAGCTCCCCGCAGACAGGCAAGGAAGTGACTCCCAGGAAGAAGGCACAAGCAGCCGAAACGCGCGTTGGGGTCGTGGCACCATGAGACCAGATGTAATGGTAATTATACAAGTTTGATTTTGATTATAATCCACTATGCAGTTTGTTGTACTGACCTATATGTGGGAACTTTGAACGACTATGCCGTTAAGGCGAAAGAGACTATTTATTCGGGGTTAAAGGGAACCTGTCACCCCGAAATTCGCGGGTGAGGTAAGCCCACCGGCATCAGGGGCTTATCTACAGCATTCTGTAATGCTGTAGATAAGCCCCCGATGTTACCTGAAAAAGGAGAAAAAGACGTTATATTATACTCACCCAGGGGCAGTCCCGCTGCTGGTCAGGTCAAACGGGCGTCTCCGGTCCGCTGCGGCGCCTCCCATCTTCATTACAAGATGTCCTCTTCTGATCTTCAGCCACGGCTCCGGCGCAGGCGTACTTTGCTCTGCCCTGTTGAGGGCAGACAAAGTACTGCAGTGCGCAGGCGCCGGGCCTCTGACCTTTCCGGCGCCTGCGCACTGCAGTACTATCCTCTGCCCTCAACAGGGCAGAGCAAAGTACGCCTGCGCCGGAGCCGTGGCTGAAGATCAGAAGAGGACATCTTGTAATGAAGATGGGAGGCGCCGCAGCGGACCGGAGACGCCCGTTTGACCTGACCAGCAGCGGGACTGCCCCTGGGTGAGTATAATATAACGTCTTTTTCTCCTTTTTCAGGTAACATCGGGGGCTTATCTACAGCATTACAGAATGCTGTAGATAAGCCCCTGATGCCGATGGGCTTACCTCACCCGCGATTTTCGGGGTGACAGGTTCCCTTTAATGAATAATGTGGCATTGGAATATATGGCATTGTGATACAATTACCTTTGGTCTGTGGTGTTGTGTTTTCATTTGGTACCATTTCCATCATTATTGTTTATACATTTTATATGTTATTGCCAATAAAATCTATGTAATTTTTGTATGTGAAGTTCTAGTGTGCGCAATTCTTTATAGGTTTATATATAGACAGGCAAGGAGCAGCCCCCACTTCCTACACAGAGACCAAGACCTAGAATTTCCTGAATTATTTGCCCAAAGATTATTCAACCATCAACTTTATATCTGATGTCACCTCAATGCTGTTGTACCACCTATACAAGATTTGCCCTATTGATAATATAGGGAATAGCTTTTCAATTGACAAAGGTTCAATTGTAGGGACCCCACTGAACCTAAGGAAGGTGCTAATGGAGTCCAGCCTTAATGGAGTGAAAGTCAAGCATATGCTCCACTCCACTCATTCTCTTTGTGACTGCCAGAGATTGCAGAGCTTCAAAGGCCTGTTCTCAGGATAAGGATTTAGGAGTCAGATATTTTTAGGATATTTATTCTGATTAATCCGTCAGTATAAATTAGCACACCTACATACAAGTAGTTAGCGGTCTCCAACCTCTGTGCACATTATGGCATCAGTCCTTCAGGCTTTATCACTTGTCATATAAGCAGAATGACAACCGCCGAGTGATAATGTGTCAGTAATACTGACGATAACGTGCCGGTATAAACACAACAGGATCCAAATACACATGTAACGCACAGAAGCTCTCCCACAACATGTCATTATCCTGCCGTCATCCTCATTCTTTTCCATTACAGTCAGGTTCTCTAATGACTTCTTGTAAATGAGGTTTTCTGAGCAGCGCCCAAATGAATGTGGACCAAAGCCTAGGAGCGGGTATCGCCAGATGCTGCCCACTAGAGAGGCTGATGACGTAATGACGTACTACCCCAACACACCCCACCCATCTACATTTCACAGCACAACAGAGGGTAGTGTGGAGGGAGGAGGAACCAGGTGAGACGAGACCCTCACAGGAGAGACATGGGGGGAAATTCAGCTGCAGCTACAGAGTGACTTGCAGATAGGTTCAATGTGATGCTGCCAGTCAGCAGGAACACAGTCACCCAGTATAGTGGCGGGGTTGCCACGTTTTTCGCATTCGCTTCTCAGTTTCTTTAACATTTAACATCCAGGGATGGCAGTGTGGTGCCAGGGCTCCTGTGGAGCTAAGGCTACTTTCACACTAGCGTCGTACGACGCACGTTGCAATGCATCGTTTTGCAGAAAAGACGCATCTTGCAAAGTTGTTTGCAGGATGCGTTTTTTCTCCATAGGCTTGTATTAGCGACGCATTGCCACACGTCGCAACCGTCGTGCGACAGTTGCGTCGTGTTGTGGCGGACCGTCGGCACCAAAAAACGTCGCTTGTAACGTTTTTTGCTGCGTTGTGTCCGCCATTTCCGACCACGCATGTGCGGACGGAACTCTGCCCCCTCCTCCCCGCAAGTCACAATGGGGCAGCAGATGCGTTGTAATAATGCATCCGCTGCCCCCGTTGTACTGCGCTTTCACAGCATGCGTCGGTGCGTCGTACGACGCTAGTGTGAAAGTTGCCTAATACTCATCACTGATTGCCTGGCCACGGCTCCTGTGCGCTGTCATAGAACGACTATTTGCAGACTGACCCACATACCTTGATGTGACTGTACACAGAGTATTACACACTATAACTAGGGCCCAGAGTGATAAATGTACTTGGACTTTGTATTATGCACTTTGCAGAGGCAGCTAGTAAATGTGCACGCGGCCGTCATACTGTATGCGGAAATGTGCAGGTAAATACAATGCAAAACACACAAAGGCGGGAGACTTATTGAGACTGAGGTTCATACAGTTAATAAAATTGGCGCATCTTGGGCTGGTCAAAAAGCCAAACAAAGTTCATGCCATCATTTTTGTTCCTATTATTCTTTACTAACTATTCTGCTTCAAACTTGTTAAACCCGTCTCTGGTAACCTGGCACACAGTTTTAGGAGTGGAGAAAAAGTTATAGCGCAAACGTGGCAGTCCAAATGTGCGACTGTGGTTTGGCAAAATACCTGCAAAAAAAGGTCGATAAACCCTCCCCGGGATTCCATAATAAATACTCCAAGCGTTCCCTATACTTTTACATGTATTCAAAAACCTTTGTGCCTCTAAATAAAATGGGAAGTAGATGGAGACAAAGTGCAGGCCCATACGGTGCCACATTACAGACAGTGCCTTGTGAAAGTATTCGGCCCCCTGGAACTTTTCCACCTTTTCCCACATATCATGCTTCTAACAAAGATACCAAATGTAAATTTTTGGTGAAGGATCAACAACAAGTGGGAAACAAATGTGAAGTTGAACGAAATTTATTGGTTATTTTAAATCTTTGTGGAAATTTATAAACTGAAAAGTGGGGCGTGCAATATTATTCGGCCCCTTTAACTTAATACTTTGTTGCGCCCCCTTTTGCTGTGGTTACAGCTGCCAGTCGCTTGGGGTATGTCTCTATCAGTTTTGTACATCGACCCTGATATTCTTGCCCATTCTTCCTTGGCAAACAGCTCGAGCTCAGTGAGGTTTGATGGAGATCGTTTGTGAACAGCAGTTTCAGCTCTTTCCACAGATTCTCGATTGGATTGAGGTCTGGACTGTGACTTGGCCATTCTAACACCTGGATACATTTATTTGTGAACCATTCCATTGTAGATTTTGCTTTATGTTTGGGATCATTGTCTTGTTGGAAGACAAATCTCCGTCCCAGTCTCAGGTAGTTTGCAGACTCCAACATGCTTTCTTCAAGAATGGTCCTGCATTTGGCTCCATCCACCTTCTCATCAATTTTAACCATCTTCCCTGTCCCTGCTGAAGAAAAGCAGGCCAAAACCATGATGCTGCCACCACCATGTTTGACAGTGGGGATGGTGTGTTCAGGGTGATGAGCTGTGTTGCCTTTACGCCAAACTTATCATTTGGCATTGTTGCCAAAAAGTTCGATTTTGGTTTCATCTGACCAGAGCACATTCTTCCACATGTTTGGTGTCTCTCCCAGGTGGCTTGTTGCAAACTTTAAACGACACTTTTTATGGATATCTTTGAGAAATGGCTTTCTTCTTGCCACTCTTCCATAAAAGGCCAGATTTGTGCAGTGTACGACAGATTGTTGTCCTATGGACAGACTGTCCCACTTCAGCTGTAGATCTCTGCAGTTCATCCAGAGTGATCATGGGCCTCTTGGCTTCATCTCTGATCAGTCTTCTCCTTGTTTGAGATGAAAGTTTAGAGGGACGGCCGGGTCTTGGTAGATTTGCAGTGGTATGATACTCCTTCCATTTCAATATGATCGCTTGCACATTGCTCCTTGGGATGTTTAAAGTTTTGGAAATCATTTTGCATACAAATCCGGCTTTAAATTTCTCCACAACAGTATCACGGACCTGCCTGTTGTGTTCCTTGGTCTTCATGATGCTCTCTGTGCTTCACACAGAACCCTGAAACTATCACAGAGCAGGTGCATTTATACGGAGACTTGATTACACACAGGTGGATTATATTTATCATCATTAGGCATTTAGGACAACATTGGATCATTCAGAGATCCACAATGAACTTCTTGAGTGACTGTGCTGCACTGAAAGTAAAGGGGCCGAATAATATTGCACGCCCCACTTTTCAGTTATTGAATTTCCACAAAAATGTAAAATAACAAAAATTTATTATTTCAATTTCACAATTGTGTTCCACTAGTTGTTGATTCTTCACCAAAAATTTACATTTGGTATCTTTATGTTTGAAGCATAATATCTGGGAAAAGGTTGAAAAGTTCCAGGGGGCCGAATACCTTCGCAAGGCACTGTGATATTGATTATATATACATATATATATATATATATATATATATAGATAGATAGATAGATAGATAGATAGATAGATAGATAGATAGATAGATAGATAGATAGATAGATAGATAGATAGATAGATAGATAGAGAGAGAGATAGATAGAGATATATATAGATAGAGAGAGAGATAGATAGAGATATATATAGATAGAGATATATATAGATAGAGATATATATAGATAGAGATATATATAGATAGAGATATATATAGATAGAGATATATATAGATAGAGATATATATAGATAGAGATATATATAGATAGAGATATATATAGATAGAGATATATATAGATAGAGATATATATAGATAGAGATATATATAGATAGAGATATATATATAGATAGAGATATATATATAGATAGAGATATATATATAGATAGAGATATATATATAGATAGAGATATATATATAGATAGAGATATATATATAGATAGAGATATATATAGATAGAGATATATATAGATAGAGATATATATAGATAGAGATATATATAGATAGAGATATATATAGATAGAGATATATATATAGATAGAGATATATATAGATAGAGATATATATATAGATAGAGATATATATATAGATAGAGATATATATATAGATAGAGATATATATATATATATATAGATAGAGATATATATATAGATAGAGATATATATATAGATAGAGATATATATATATATATATCTCTATCTATATATATATATCTCTATCTATATATATATCTCTATCTATATATATATCTCTATCTATATATATATATATCTATCTCTATCTATAAATATATATATATATATATCTCTATATATCTCTATATATATATATAGAGATATATATATATTTATAGATAGAGATAGATAGAGAGAGAGAGAGAGAGAGAGAGAGAGAGAGAGAGAGAGAGAGAGAGAGAGAGAGAGAGAGAGAGAGAGAGAGAGAGAGAGAGAGAGAGAGAGAGAGAGAGAGAGAGAGATACACACACACAAATCTGGTCCAAAGTGACCAGTCATTCTGTGTGTTCCTGAGTATTCCAATTTCTGTGCTTTTTTTTTAATCCACCATATTGTTCCAGAGGTATGGGGTTTGTTTTTATGGCTTTTCAAGAGGGAGTTACCCTAAGGGTATGTGCACACGTTGCGGATTCTCTGCGGATCCGCAGCGTTTTTTGCAGTGCAGAAACGCTGCAGATCCGCAATTGATTTACAGTACAATGTAAATCAATGAGAAAAACAAAATGCTGTGCACACTTTGCGGAAAATCAGCTGTGGAAACGCTGCGCAGGGGTAAAAACGCAGCAAATACGCAAGAAAACTGCAGCAAAAACGCACAAAAAACGTGACAAATCCGCAGCTGCGTTTTCTGCCAGGAGAGGCAGAATCTGCACCAGAAATTCCTAAGCCTAATCCGCAAAATGTGCACGTAGTCCTAATGTCTCACCTCCAGAGAATCCTGTGACCCCACGCCCTCTTTATAAATACTGGGCCCACTAAATAAAATGGCCCTTCCATCTCTGGATGGATATGACGAATTAAAGGGAACCTGTCACCCCGTTTTTTTCAGTATGAGATAAAAAACAGTAATTAGACCTACTGGTAATTGTATTTCCAGGAATCCATCCTGACAGCACACTGGACGTCCTTCTTATCCTTGATGGGACAGGAACACGAGAGGTTAAGAGGACCCTCCCCCTACCACCCTTCAGTGCTTTTCCAAAGTAACACATCTGGATGGATGCAAAAACACAGGTTTATTCCAACAAAATAATCAATCATACAAATGTTACATCACATGAGTATAAAGATCATACATTAGGGAGGGAACTAATAGTGCTGTCAGGATGGATTCCTGGAAATACAATTACCAGTAGGTCTAATTACTGTTTTCCAGTTCACCACCTGACAGCACACTGGAGAAATACCAAAGGAGAATGGTATTTAGGGTGGGACTACTGCTTGAAGTACCTTCCTACCAAAAGCCAACTGAGGCGATACTACATCTAACTTGTAGTGCTTTGAAAAGGTACTAAGGCTAGACCATGATGCAGCTCTGCAGATCTGATCTGCCGTCACCCCCCCTTTCTCTGCCCATGACGTGGCCATGGCTCTAGATGAATGGGCTTTGATGTTGACCGGGGAATTTTGCCCGCCAGTTCTATAGGCTAAGTTGATCGTGGATTTTATCCACCGTGCGAGTCGCTTTAGACGCTTTCCTACCTTTATTTGGACCCCTGAACTGGACAAACAAATTGTTGTCCTGTCTCCAGGGTCTGGATATTTCAAGGTACCTGAGCACCGAGACCCTTACGTCTAAGTTATGATAAAATCTTTCTTTCTGATTTTTAGGGGATTGGCAAAATGATGGTAAGACAATTTCCTGATTCATATTGGAATCTGACACAACTTTAGGGAGAAACGCCGGATCGAGTCTGAATACTAGTTTATCCTCGAATATCTGCAAGTATGGATTCTGCACCGACAGGGCCTGTAGTTCCCCCAATCTTTTTGCCGACGTGATTGCAACTAAAAATGCGGTTTTGAGAGAGAGTTTATCCACTTCTATATCCCCCGATACATCCCACGCCGGTTTACATAGGAAATTCAGAACCAAGTTCAGATCCCACGGCGGGACAGAACGTCTAATCAGTGGTTTTAGTCTCTGGACGGCTTTAGAGAAACGGCTAATCCAGGGATGAGCAGAAAGGGAAGAGTCAAAGAATACACTTAGGGCCGCTATCTGGACCCTCAATGTGCTTGGTCTAAGACCTTTTTGAAACCCTGACTGCAAAAAAATCAAGAATTTTGGGGATATTTGGGTGGTCAGTATCAACTGTCGTCTCTCCGCAAAACCCACAGAATCTCTTCCATATTTTCAAATAAATAGCCGATGTTACCGGCTTCCTGCTTGCTTGAAGGGTAGAAATGACATCATCCGAGAGTCCTTTCGCTCTCAAGACCTTCCGTTCAGGATCCAGGCCGCCAGCTGAAGTGCTCCTGGATTCTGGTGTAGAACTGGTCCTTGTAGAAGAAGATCCTCTCTCTCCGGCAACAGGAGGGGTTCTTCTACTGATAGTTTTCTCAACAATGGGAACCAACTGCGTTTCGGCCAGTGAGGAGCTATGAGAATGACCTTGGCCTCGTCCTCGCAGATTTTCCTGAGTGTCCTCGGAATCATCGCTAGAGGAGGAAATGCATACAGGAGACCGTGATTCCAAGGTTGTGAGAAAGCATCGATCGCGGCTGGACTCTCCCAAGGGTTTAGGGAGTAGAAGGTCCTGAGCTTTGCGTTTCCCTTTGAAGCGAATAGGTCCACCGTCGGCATTCCCCAATGATGACACAGGTCTTTGAACACCTCGTTGTTCAGTTCCCACTCCGTGGGGAATACGCTTTTCCTGCTGAGGAAATCTGCCAACTGGTTCTTGGAGCCCTCCAGGTGAATTGCCGTGATTGACAGAACCGACCTTTCTGCCCACTTGAATATCCATTCCGCCAGGTCTTGTAATGCCGGATGTCTTGGACCCCCTTGATGCCGCAGGAATGCTACCGTTGTCGTGTTGTCTGAAAAGACCTTCACGTGTTTGTTCTGTAGCAGATGTTGTGCTGCCGTCAGGACCTCCCAAACCGCTTGTAGTTCCCTGTGGTTTGATGACTGGTTGCTGTCTGCCTCTTTCCAGCGACCTTGAAAATATCTTCCCAGTACATGACCTCCCCAACCGAGCTGACTGGCGTCTGTTGTAACTGAAACGCTTGGTGTTTGAAGCCATGGTACCCCCAGTCGGAGGTTCCTGGGAAGAGTCCACCAACCCAGAGATCTTTTGATCTGCGGAGTAAGGTTCAGAGTTCGGTTCAGCGAGTTTTGTCTTCTGTTCCAGCTTCTCAGGACTCCCCTCTGAAGCTGTCGAGAATGAAACTGGCTCCATCTTACACAGGGAATACACGCCATCATCAGACCTAGTATCTTCATCCCGTCTCTGATCGTATTCCGACCTCGGGAAAAGTGACGGATCTTCTGTATTATGCCCTTCAGCCTGTCCTCCGTAAGGAAGGACATTCTTGTTTGTGAATCGAGCATGACTCCCAAGAATTTTATTTTGGGTTTTGGGATTAGGTCTGATTTTTGCCAATTTACAATCCATCCTAGATTCTCTAGAGTTGAGATGAGGGACCGACAGTTGATCCTGAGTTGGACTTCTGAGTCTGCTGCTATTAGGAAGTCGTCCAAATAGGGGACCACCATTATATCCTGATTCCTCAGGAAAGCAACTACTTCTACCATAAGTTTTGTAAAAACTCTGGGAGCGGAGGCCAGGCCGAAGGGGAGACAGCGGAATTGGAAATGGAAGATCTTTCCTTCCAAGACTACCGCGAACCGCAGGAACCTCTGATGGTTTAGATAGATGGGAACATGGTAATATGCACTCTTTAAGTCTAGAGTGCACATGACCATGCCTTTTCCCAACAGGGGGGATGGTGGACCGAATCGACTCCATCTTGAACCTTTTGTAAATGACCCAATTGTTCAGATGTTTTAAATTTATAATGGTTCTCGATTCTCCCGATGGTTTTGTTACCGAGAAGAGATTGGAGTAATGACCCCTGCCCTCTTCCTGAGGGGGTACTGGGACAATGGCCGCCATTTTTAGAAGGTCCTGAATGTCTGACCACATGGGGGATGACAGTTTTAGATGGGAGCTGGATACCAGGAATCTTTCGGGAGGAAGAGATGTGAATTCTATTTTGTATCCCCGGGATACTATCTCTAAGACCCATGGACTTGATATGATCTCCCTCCAACCTTCCAGAAAACCTGTCAGACGACCCCCCACTCTGATGGCGTCATTTTCTGCGGTAACTGGAACCTTGTCCAGAGTAGCTTGTTTCTTTATTTTTAGGCCTGTTATTCCCCCCTTTTTGGTAGCTCCATCTACCCTGCATTCCCTTACCCCTATAATCGGGTTTTTGATTATAGCGGGGCCTCCGAAAGGGCTGGAATTTTTTAGGTTTCTCTTCCGGAAAACCTTTCTTAACATCTGCAGCTTTCTCTAAAATATCGTCGAGGACTGGTCCGAAGACCTTGCCCCCGGAAAAGGGTATAGCACACAATTTATTCTTAGAATGCATGTCCCCTGACCAGCTCTTAAGCCAAATGGCTCTACGGGCTGCATTTGATAGCGACTGGCCCCTAGCTGCAAACCTAACCGATTCTGCAGATGCGTCTGCCAAGAAGGTAGTTGCTAGTTTTAGCAAGGGTAGGGATTTTAGAATATTATCTCTGGATGTTTTAGCTATCAATTGATCTTTAAGATCTAGCCAAAGGTCCATGGAGCGGGCTACAGATGTCGCTGCAATATTAGCCCCAATAATTGCCGAGGAACTTTCCCAGGCCCTTTTTAGAAGGCCATCTGCTTTTCTGTCCATGGGTTCTTTCAAGTTGGACGAATCTTCGAACGGGATCGCCGTCCTTTTGGAGACTTTAGCCAAGGGTATGTCAATTTTTGGTACATCAACCCACTCCTTGACTTCCTCTGGGTTAAACGGCAAGCGAAGTCTGAAGTCCTTAGGGATAGTCAGTCTCTTCTCGGCTTCCTCCCTTTCCTCCAGAATCATAGATCTGATATGGGAGTTAACAGGGAACACCTTGGATGTCTGTGAGCGCAAGCCTCCAAACATTTCGTCCTGAACGGAGCAAGATGGCTGCGGCTCCTCCACCTGCATGGTGTGCCGCACTGCTTCCAACAGTTCTCCAGTGTCCGCAGCAGAGAACAGATATCTTCTCCCTTTCTCCGGGGGATCTCTACTCTCATCTTCCTCCTCTACCTCCGACCCACAGGATGATGAGTCTATGGAAGAGTACTCGACCCTTGGTCTTTTCCTCGGCCTCTCCGAAGGTGAAGGTGAGACTTGAGGGAGTACCAGACTTGAGACTGAAGCCTGAACTTCCTCCCTTATCATGGCTCTCATATTAGACATAAGAGACGCCTGCTCCTCTCCTATGACTTTGCAGGTGCACGCTTCACATAGGGGTTTCTGCCAGGAATCCTTTAGCTTAACCGCACAGATAGGACACTTCTTATTCCTACTGGGTTTCTTTACCGATTTCTCCGATAGGGAGGCTGCCTATGGAGAAATATATTATATATTAAATATATATATATATATATATATATATATATATATATATATATATATATATATATATATAGCAAACAGTAGCATTTTTCTTATTTATTTATTTATTTTTTAGGGTCTCTACTTACTAGTGCTGCTGACTCCTGACCCTCTGCTCTAGCTGCGTCCTCCATGATGCTCTAGAGATCACTACTGCCCCTGCACATACCTTTTTATTCTGTTCCTCACTTCAAAAAAAAAAAAAATGACGCTCCAGCGTTCTCCACCGCTCTTTTCTCTGCACTTCCTGTAGCAGAGACGCCGTCCGTCCCCCTCAGCCGCAAACAGGAAGTGACATGCGACCGGAAAGAGAGGAAGGTGCGGCGTTGAACTGGTTCCCCCAGCGGCCGCATGGAGACGCCGACGCCAGCAGAGGCCGCCGCTGAGCCTGCACACACCAGGGGACGGACGGAGGGATCGAGAGCCCCCGCCAGGAGGAAGCGATCCCCAACCCAGGAGCAGCGCTACACTGGTAGGCTGAGGGACCCTTCGGGCGGGTGTCAGCCAACGGGTGTCTCAGGAGGGAAGGGTGAGGCTGAGCCCCCCCGATCCACATCCCCCCCGCACAGAACGGCAGATCCTCTCGTCCGTTCCTATCCCTGATGGGACAGGAAAAACACTGAAGGGTGGTAGGGGGAGGGTCCTTTTAACCTCTCGTGTTCCTGTCCCATCAAGGATAAGAAGGACGTCCAGTGTGCTTTCAGGTGGTGAACTGGAAATACTGTTAAATAGGGCCTGAGCTGTGCTTTACAATAGGGTATTTCTTGTCCCCTGATTCCCCACCTATGCTGCCGAAATACCTTACTAAAGTCACCGTTTTCGCCTGTCAATCAGGCTGGTCTGGTCCAAAGGGCGTGGTCACAGCACTGTTTCTCCCCCACATCTTGCTTATCTTCCCGTTGGTGGCGCAGTGCTTCTCGCATGCGCAAGTGCCGAATGCACTGCGCAGCTGTAGAAAAAGAGCGCGCTCTCCGCTATTCAGCGGTTTCTCGGTGGGCGCGGCCATCTTCCTGAGGCCGCGCGTGCGCAGATGGAGTGTCCTGCTTCCCGGGGCTTCAGGAAAACGGCCGTGGGATGCCGCGCGTGCGCAGATGGAGATGGCGGCGGCCATTATACTGAAGCCGAGATGCGAACTCTGCTTCAGGAAAATGGCCACCGCCATCTCCATCTGCGCACGCGCGGCATCCCGCGGCCATTTTCCTGAAGCCCTGGGAAGCAGGACACTCCATCTGCGCACGCGCGGCCTCAGGAAGATGGCCGCGCCCACCGAGAAACCGCTGAATAGCGGAGAGCGCACTTTTTCTACAGCTGCGCAGTGCATTCGGCACTTGCACATGCGAGAAGCACTACGCCACCAACTGGAACATAAGCAAGATGTGGGGGAGAAACAGCGCTGTGACCACGCCCTTTGGACCAGACCAGCCTGATTGACAGACGAAAACGGCGACTTTTGTAAGGTATTTCGGCAGCATAGGTGGGGAATCAGGGGACAAAAAATACCCTATTGTAAAGCACAGCTCAGGCCCTATTTAACGGTATTTTTATCTCATACTGAAAAAACGGGGTGATTGGTTCCCTTTAAGAAATATAAATAAATATTCAGGGGAGACGCAGGAATTAAGTAAGAGTAAAAACTGGACACTTAGTTTGTGACAGGTTCTTACAAACCAGATTGCGTTATTGGTACCCGATTTGCGACTGCTTTTGCGTCTATTTTTTATGAAGAGTTTTTAGTATTTTGTGCAATATTCATCTTTCCATTTGCACCTTTTTAAAGTCACTTTGTGTGTTCATCTGTTTTTTTTTTTTGTTTTTTTTTGGGGGGGGGGGGGGTTTTTGGGGGGTGAGGAAGGTTAGTTCGCCAATGTGAGTTAAGTTTAGGACATTCAGATATTTTTGCAACCTTCTGAAAAGTCTCAAAATGTGTTGCGTTTTCACTGCTTTTTTTTCTGTGAAGCAAATGGATTTTTTTAGTACCAGCAAAAGTGAATGCGATTGGAAAAATCTCATGCAGACCAAACTTGATTTTTTTTCCCTGTTATTTTATTTTTAGCCTTTTTTTTTAATCCGCAGCATGTCATTTCTTTCAGCATGTTTCGCCCATTCTAATAACAGGTGGATAAAAGCCAGTAAAACTCTAAAAATAAAAAAAAAAACATTTGGAAAATGTGTGTATTGTAACCTTTTTCCAGCCGGGAAAGGCCTCTTTCACACTTCAGTTGTTTGGCGTCAGTCTAAAACCGCCATTTTCCTCAATTAACGGATCCGTCAATTTTTTTTGATGGATCCTTTATTTTCCCATAGACTTGCATTAGCGACGGATTGTGAAGGATGGTCGTCCGTTCCATCCGCCATGCGACGGATCCGTCGAAATTTGGCGGACGTTTTCTGAAAATAGACGGACATTGAAACGTTTTTTTGTCAACACCGAAATGGGGGATCGCGACGGATCCGTCGCGTCCGCCATTCCATAGAATGGCCGCCTATGGGCGACGGATCCGCCGCAACCGTTTTTTTCGGCGGATCCGTCACCCCAATCCGTTTTTTCAATTGCGCATGCTCCAAAAAGTAGATACTTTTCCCAGACAACCCCCAAGTAACAAATCCGTCAAAAAAACGGATCCGTTAGAACAGTTTTCTCAACAATTGTGACGGATCCGTCAATCCGTCACTATGTCGGTAGTGACTGACACCAAACAACTGAAGTGTGAAAGAGGCCAAACAAAAAAAAAAAAAAATAAAAAACCCTGCTGCAAATATACACAACATACATCTAAAGACAAGGGGAGAAAAAGCATTTATATTTTGGCAAAATTTATGAAGCAGGTGCAACATTTTGAATAATTTGACGCAAAAAAAAATTTTTGGCTAATATACAAGATAATAATAATAAAACAAATTATGAATGGGTATACCACGTACCACTGGATACATGTTTTTTTGGCAGAAAGGTTTTATAAAATATATAAAGTAACCAGATATTTTCGAGCTGTGGCTAATAGTGATGAGCCAACATGCTCGGATAACGTGATATCCTAGTATCCTGCTCGAATAACATTTTCGAGTCCCTGCATGTTTTGCAGCTGTTAGACAATCCCCACGTGTTACGTCTAACAGCTGAAAAACAAGGGGCCACAGAGACAAACATTATTTGAGCACCCCCAAGATACTTGGATAACACAATATCAGAGCACGTTCGCTCATCACTAGTGGATAACCAACAAGGCATTAGACCATCTGTACGATATGTAGGGGGCAGGAGCTACACGACCACAGGTTTCCTGACCAAAAACACTTGTGCACCCTTGTCTACAGCAACATCCAAGACTACAGGGAGAAATCCTGTCCAGTCGCTATGCATCCTTTTTAATTCTCAAAAGCATCTCAAGTCTAACTTCTCTCTTGCTGCAGCCATTTTAAAAGGGTGTTCTCAAGTTAGTAAATTACTTTAATTAGACAGCATGAAAATAATTAAGTTTGCAACCGATTTGCTTTTTCTATCTGCTGTGAGATCTTTTATCTTACATATTGTACAGCTGGTTTCCAGGTAGCTCAGCCACAAGTGCCTGCCCAGACCCCGAGTGTGCACAGTAGTTGCATTCTATGAGAGAAGGTGATTCTTAAAATCCCAACGATTTCTATACAGAGGTTAGATGCTCACCTCCTTCCCCCCTCAGCTCCCAACAAGCGGTTATAAGTCTTGCAAAAATCACCAGCCCAAGGTGGCTCAAACAGCGTGTGCTCATTGAAAGGCAGGGATAGCAGTGTAGTCTCAGAACAATCCACTGATGGCTGAATGTGTTCTAGGAGATCTTTTGCTGAGCTTTATAGTTCTACTAATACTTCTGCTGCTCACTTGAACTGTCACTCAAGTAGGAAAGGCCAGCGTGCCAGGAAGAAAGCAAAGTACAGAACTACTCAAGACAACTCAAAAGTAGCTCTTTAAAAGGTAGCCATACATATCAGAACAAGTCGGCCATGGTTGGCCATACACACAAGATAGCGGGGAGTCAAAAGTACAATCGGCAGACCGCTAACCATCCAGACCTCCCCGTACACATGAGCATTAGCCTCGGTCAACTGTTCATGCACTTTCAACACGGTGAGATGAAAACGAGCTGTCAAGACACCTCTCGCAGCAGTCTATCTCCCCTGCAAACAAAAGGGAACATATAGTATCCAACTGTAGCCTGGGTACTATTCAGCACTGAACACTACAACACCCAGCATACCTGGGCAACCTTACATACAGCAATCCAGTGCACAAACTATTTACAGAGTTGTAGTAAAAAGTGCAAAAAGCAGACAAGTCCTAAACAAGACTTCGCGGGTAATGCTATAGTGACCGGTCACCTACACGGCTGGATTGTACCTCAGTGGAGGAGCTATAGTATGGTTCTGTATATATTTTAGTGATACCCTCCAGAGATATTATCTCCTCCTCTGCACCAAGATCCAGCTGTTATAAGATCATGTCCATACCCTTCAAACTCGCGCAATTTTCCATTTGTTTTTTTGTTTTATCCTTTTCTTCCAAGAGCCATAGCTTTTTTTTTATTTTTCCATCAATATGGCCGTATGAGGGCTTGCTTTTTTGTGGGCCAAATTGTACTTTTGAATTACACCACTGATTTTACCATTAAGTGCACTGAAAAATGGAAAAAAAAAATCCAATGGTGAAATTGCAAATAAAAGTGGAATTCCATACTTTGTTTATATTTACCATGTTACCTATATGGTAAAACGGACCTGATAATGATTCCTTAAGTCAGTATGAGTACACAGATACCAAACATGTAGAGTTTATTTTTTACTTAAATGGTGGAAAAAAAAAAAAAAACGCAAGAAGTTTGTTTGAAAAAAAGTTTTGCTTTTGTCGCCATTTTCAGAGACCGGTAACGACTCATTTTTTTTGTGATCTGCGGCTGATTTTGCTCCCTGACCTGAAGTTTATATTTATACCATTTTGGGTAGATTTTATATTTTGATCACCTGTTATATTGCATTTTATTGTATATCGATTGGATTAATTTAATTTATATTTTTATAAATCAGACATTTCTAAACGCAGCGATAACAAATGTGTATTTTCTTATGGTTTTATTTTTAATGGGGCAAAAGGGGTGATATGAACTTGTGGGGGGGGAGGGGGGGGGTTAAAACTTTTTTTAATAGTCCCATCAGGAGACTTGAAGCAGCGATCGTCTGATCACTTGTGCTACACATAGAGCCTCAGTCCTGCTTTGTTTAGCAGAAATCACAAGCTATGAATGCCGGCCATGGGTCGGCGTTCACAGGAGGATTATGATGACACCCATGGTGGTCTTCTGCAGACCCCAGGCTATCATGACAACCCAGCCATAACGCGACCGGGGCGCTGATGGGCAGGACTTGTGACATGCTTCCGGCCGGCACATGTTAAATGCCGCTGTCAGTGATTGAACTTAACAGCCGCATGTAGAACTCCGATCTTGATGTTTCGTTAAATCCTGTTATGTGTCGGGAAAGATGCAGGCTCAGCATCAAAGGCAGGAATATGGCTGATGATGTAAATAGGTTATTGATTGTGAAGGGGTTAAAGGGCCCTTGTCAGGAACCTGCAGCATATAACATTAGACAGGAGATGGAGAGGGGGAGTGCGGGTCCCCTTAATAGCCCTCACCCAAATTGGGGGTAGCGGGGTGACTGTCAATCAAGGGAAGCCGCCCCACTTGATCCGTCTCTATTAACACTACAGTGGTTCAGAATATAACCGTAATTTGTACAAAGGAAACCGGTCCCAGCTTCATGCCGTGATGGTTCGGGCAGCATGAATTTCGTGACCGGTTTCCTTTACACCCCCCTCCCTCCCCTTGTTGCCCATATAACACTCACAGAGGTCCAGGAAGCAGAGATATGGGGAGCTGTTTGCTGGGGTCCTCGCACTGCGGAGCGGCTGTCCCTGTACCTGCCTGTGATATGGAGAGATCGCTCTTATCACCGGTGATTTTCATTCCCTGACAAACAAAATAGCGGAAAAAAAAAAAACAAAAGATCAGTTTTTTTTACTTGTTAAACCTGCAGAGCAGCTATTTCGTTAGTCAGGGAAACACAAAGTTGACAACATTACGCCTGTCACAGGCAGCAGTGTGGACAGCTCAATCAGCCGCACGGGACCCAAACCACAACGCCTAGACTACTGGAAGACAGAGACCAGCGGGATATTGAGCTGAAAGTCTATTTCAAACGTCCATTTTTTATTTAATAAATGGACGGATTTTACCATCAGTGTTTGGTTAGTGTCAGATTTTACCATCAGTGTTATTAGTAGTTTATCTTGTATGCAAGGAAAAAGACAAAAAAATATATACATTTTTTATATATACACATACACACATTTGCAAAGTTTCTCTTGCACATGGCAGCCAATCTGGAGGCCTGAACTTCGGGGCTCTGCACTATTGGTGCGGTCCTACATTGCAGTAGACTTCTCCTTTTTTTCCAGTTTTGCACATTTAACATCTGACACATTTCATCAGTAAGAACCAAGTTGACTACACTGGTATATTGCTGATAACAAAGTATTCCTTTTATTGTTTATGTGCAATATTTATGGTTTAATTAAAAATATCTGATTTAAAAAAAAAAAAAGAACAAGTTGACAACAAATCATTGAAAAGCTGGTGTCATTTTCCAGATGTCCCAAAGTGTGAATTGATAACAATGCACTGCAATTCCTTTCAAAATCAGCCATCTTTTAACCCCTTAAACCTCAGAGCTTTTTTCGGTTTTACGTTTTCGTTTTTCGCTCCCCTCCTTCCCAGTGCCATAACTTTGTTACCGTATATACTCGAGTATAAGCCGAGATTTTCAGCCCAAAAAATGGGTTTAAAGTGCCCCTCTCAGCTTATACTCGAGTCATGGAAGGCGGGGGGGTCGGCGGGTGAGGGGGAGCAACGCCTGTCAAATACTCACCTGCTCCCAGCGCTTCTGACGCGGTCCCTGCATGTCCCACGGTCTTCGGGCGCCGGAAGCTTCTTCCCCTGTTCAGCGGTCACTGGTACCGCTCATTAAAGTTATGAATATGGACTCCACTCCCTTAGGGGTGGAGCCGCATATTCATTACTGTAATGAGCAGTACCATGTGACCGCTCACTACAGGAAGAAGCTGCCGCTTCCGAAGACCGTGGGACATGCAGGGACCGCATCAGGAGCAGGTAAGTATGTCATATTCACCTTTCCGCGTTACACCACCGCCTCGTGTTCCCGTCCTCTTGCTGTGACTGTTCAGGTCAGAGGGCGCGATGACGTGTTAGTGTGCGCGCCGCCCTCTGCCTGAACAGTCAATGTGAAGAGACAGGACGCTGAGGAGCAGCGACGAGAGGCAAGTATGTCATTTTTTTTTTTTTTTTTTTAGTGCAGCAGCAGCTTTACATATGGCACAATGCATGGCAAGAACTGCATGGAGTATCTATGAGGCATCTATGGGGCCATAACTGCATGGAGCATTATATGGGGCCATAACTGCATGGAGCATTATATGGGGCCATAACTGCATGGAGCATTATATGGGGCCATAACTGCATGGAGCATTATATGGGGCCATAACTGCATGGAGCATTATATGGAACATATTTTGTATGGAGCATCTTATGGGGCCATAATGAACTGTATGGAGCATTATATGGGGCCTATTTTGTATGGAGCATCTTATGGGCTCATCATAAGCAGTATGGAGCATTATATGGGCCTCCTGATTCAATATGGATATTCAAAAACACTTAACCTACTGATGTCTCAATTAATTTTACTTTTATTGGTATCTATTTTTATTTTTAACAGTTACCCGTAGCTGCTGCATTTTCCACCCTAGGCTTATACTCGAGTCAATTAGTTTTCCCAGTTTTTTGTTGCAAAATTAGGGAGGGGTCGGCTTATACTCGGGTCGGCTTATACTCGAGTATATACGGTATTTTTCCATCAATATTGCCATGTGAGGACTTATTTTTTGCGGGACGAGTTGTACTTTTGAACAATACCATTGGTTTTACCATGTCGTGTACTATAAAAATGGGAAAAAAATTCCAAGTGCGGTGAAATTGCAAAAAAAGTGCAATCCCAAACTTGCTTTTTGTTTGGCTTTTTTGCTAGGTTCACTAAATGCTAAAACTGACCTGATATTATGAGTCCTCCAGCTCAATACAAGTTAATAGACAAAATACATACCATGAGATACGGCCTTCCCAAAACCCTGTCTGATGACAAATGCACACTGTGCATGTGCATTTGTCATCAGACAGGGTTTTGGGAAGGCCGTATCTCATGGTATGTATTTTTTCTGAGTTTTTTCTATGTTAGAGTTCATAGACAACAAACATGTATAGGTTATTTTTTATCTAAGGGGTGAAAATAAATTCCAAACTTTGCTAAAATAATTGCGCCATTTTCCGATACCCGTAGCGTCTCCATTTTTCGTGATCTGGGGTCGGGTGAGGGCTTATTGTTTGTGCGCTGAGCTGACGTTTTTAATTACCCGTATTTTCCGGCGTATAAGACGACCCCCAACTTTTCCAGTTAAAATATGAAATCTTCTCAAAAGTCGGGGGTTGTCTTATATGCTGGGTGTCGTCTTATAGGATGGGTGCGGAGCAATCTGCGGTCGACTTATATAGTGGGGGGGAGTGGTCCCGATGACAAGGTGAGGGAGCGCCTCACCAGGAAGGTGTAAGTGAAGCAAACTGTCAGCGTCTGGGATGCAAAAAAAGAGAGAGCGCGGTGCTGTGCCTAGAAAAACACTCCTCTTTCACTAATCTGGCTCGCCCTTGTATCCTATTATCTCCTTCTCTGCCTCTGCTTCACTTACACCTTCCCAGTGAGGTGCCCCCTCACCTCGTCATTAAGATCGCTCCCCCCACAATATGCGGCGACTGCAGATTACTCCGCACCTGCCCTATAAGACGACACCTGGCGTATAAGACGACGCCCGACTTTTGAGAAGATTTTCAGGGGGTAAAAAGTAGTCTTATATGCCAGAAAATACAGTATATCATTTTAGTGCAGATAAATTCATTTAATCGCCTGTTACTGCATTTTAATGCAATGTCACGGCGACAAAAAAAAAAAAAATAATAATAATAATAGTTCTGGCGTTTTGACTCTTTTTAAATCGCTACGCCATGTAGCAATCAGGTTAATCCTTTAATAATCTTTATTTTTATTTTTTATTTTTTTTTTATAATCTTTATTTTTATATAGCGCTAACATATTCCGCAGCGCTTTACACACATTATCATTGCTGTCCCCATTGGGGCTCACAATCTAAATTCCCTGTCAGTATGTCTTTGGAATGTGGGAGGAAACCGGAGTGCCCGGAGGAAACCCACGCAAACACGGAGAGAACATACAAACTCTTTGCAGATGTTGTCCTTAGTGGGGCTTGAACCCAGGACTCCAGCGCTGCAAGGCTGCGTTCAAAACAGCTGACATGTCCCAGCTTTGATGTGATCTCACTGCCGCAGCCCTATCAAAGCGGGGGTCCTGCCATCGGACGTACTATTCCGAAGTTAAATGGGTTGTCCAGGCCTGGGACAAAACTCTGCAGTGACCATGAGATGGCAGAACACCAAATTGTGACACTGAAGTGCACACACCATCATGATTCCACGATGTGCGCGGTCACATGACCATATGTATGAAATTTGCATAAATGTGGTCACATGACACCTAGACTCATCTTTCTTCTATTAATTCACTTCTAATGAGAGAAGCCGAATCAGTCTAGTCGCAGAATTAAAATAAAATAAATTATACAGTTCAACCATTCGCCATTCAGAATAATTGACATGTCACTCTTATTTTGCGGGTCAATACACATATGACTATGCAGAATTTATGTGGTGTTTTTATATTTTACTTCTTTTGCACACAAAAACCTTAAAAAATAAAACACTGTTGGTCACCAGATTCTTAGTCCCATAAGTTTTATATTTTTCTGCAGACAGAGCTGTTTTAAGACTATTTGATCACCATTTATTTCAAGTTTTTATACTAAGGGTAAATGTAAAATATATGTACAGTATTATAAACACATCTGGAATGGGGTTTTTTTTAGTGTTCGCCATGGAACATAATTAACATGTCAACTTTATTCTGCAATTCAATGATAATGATGGTACCCAATTTATTCATAAATTATAAGACGCACCCCAAATTTTGAGGAGAAAAATAGAAAAAAATATATATATCTATATACATAATTGTCTAAGGGGTACTTCCGTCTGTCTGTCCATCTGTCACAGTTATTCGTTCGCTGATTGGTCTCGGCAGCTGCCTGTCATGGCTGCCACGACCAATCAGCGACGGGCACAGTCCGATTAGTCCCTCCCCTACTCCCCCTGCACTCACTGCCCGGCGCCCGCTCCGTAATCCCCTCCACTCACCGCTCACACAGGGTTAATGGCAGTGGTAACGGCCCGTGGTGTAACGCACTCCGTTACCGCTGCTATTAACCCTGTGTGTCCCCAACTATTTACTATTGATGCTGCTTATGCAGCATCAATAGTAAAAATATGTCATGTTAAAAAAAATTTAAAAAAAAAACAAAAAACCTGCTATACTCACCCTCCGCCGCCTTTCTCGCTCCTCGCCACGCTCCCGGACCGCTCCATTGCAAGCGGCAGCTTCCAGTGAGTTCCCGTCCCAGGGCTGGTGTGCGACAAGGACCTGCCGTGACGTCATCATAGGTCCTGCTCACACCAGCCCTGGCACCGGAAGCTGCCGCTTGCAATGGAGCAGTCCCGGGAGTGTGGCGAGGAGCGAGAAAGGCGGCGGATGGTGAGTATAGCAGGACTTCAATGGGCTATAGGTGAGTATATGTTTATTTTTTTTTTAAGTCTCTATACTACGTGGCTCTGTGCTGGGCAATATACTACGTAACTGGGCAATATACCGTACTACGTTGGCTGGGGGCAATATACTACGTGGCTGGGGGCAATATACTACGTGGCTGGGGGCAATATACTACGTGGACATGCATATTCTAGAATACCCGATGCGTTAGAATCGGGCCACCATCTAGTTTTTTAATAAAATGGTGCTGCTTCTTATAATCCATGCGTCTTATTGCTTACTGGGGATGGTGGCAACAGTGGAGCGGTGTCCCATGGTCGCCGCTGGAGGAGGCAAGAGTGGAGCGTTACCGGAGGCTGGGAGGAGGTGGTGCTCGGGTGTGCGGCGCGCCGCTGTGGGGGCTCTGCCGACATTTTGTGAAAGCCCAGAGCCACTGCACTTACATGGCTTACTATGCAGTGGACTCTGGGAAAATGGCTGCCAGGGGCGGCGCATGCACAGATGGAGATCTTGGCGCTGAGATCTCATCTGCCGAGATCTCCATCTGCGCATGCGCAGCCCCCAGCAGCCATTTTCCCGGAGTCCACCGCATAGTAAACCATTTAAGTGCGGGGGCTCTGGGCTTTCACAAAATGTCGACAGAGCCCCGGCACCACCAAACACCCCCTCATCCTAGCCTGCGGTAAACGCTCCACTCTTGCCTCCTCCAGCAGCGATCCTAGGACCCCGCTCCACCGCGGCCAGTAACGTAAATCCGCATTATAAGACGCACCCCCATTTTCCCCAAAAAATTTTGGGGGAAAAGGTGCACCTTATAAATCAGAAAAATACGGTATATAAAAATTAACAATCCTTTCAGGGAGAAGGGTGGTTGGGGGGAGTTGTCATATTCTGAAAGCTGTAACTTTTTTTTTTTTATTACAGTGCAAGTATATCTTTTTTTTTTATGTGTAACGAGCTGTCATTTTATTAAAGAAGCACTCATGTGACAGATTTTATCCTCTTATATATTGCCATAATATATATCACTGTGCACTTACAATTGCTCATTTTGCCTTTCTACCCAGTAAATTCTTCTCTTTTCCCTGCATTATGAAAAAACAAAAACTCTACTGTCCGTCCATTTATCATCCCGCCCTCTAACTCCTGCCACAGCTGCTCCTCTCCCCTTGCCAGAGAATTCTGAAGTGACTCATACAGGGAAAATTGACCTCCTGTTGCTATACAGAGCTTAGAAGGATTCAGCTACTCAGTGTTTTAATGAGATGATATCATAGACCTAAGGGAAAAGAGAAGAATTAACTGGGTGGGAGGATGAAATGAGCAAATGTAAGCACACAGTGCTATATAATATACTGATTGCACTACTGTATATTAAGAGAATAAAAATGTTGACTTTAATATTTTGGGGCGCATACAAGTCTTCGACCACCTTTTACTAGGCTGGACAAATATAGAAAGCAATTCTGGAAGGTTTTGTTATTTCCCCCTCAATATTCAGCATCTGGGAAAAATAATGAACTGGTTTTATAGTATGAACGAAGCGATAGCAAATGTGTGTTTTTAGGGAGTTTGTCTATTCTGAAATAAGCATTTCTTTTTATTATTTACATTTTTACTTTTTTTTTCTTTATTATATTCATTAGACCTTAGACATGGGATCCCTCGATGGCATTGATAACACACTGTACTGCATGTGTAGTGCAGTGCATTATCAAACTTGTCAGCGGTCGACTTGACTCTCGATCTTGCTCCATCCCTGGTAGGATGAAATAGACTGCTGTGTGTAAGTCACTGGCTGCCCTATTGGCACCTCATGACCCCCATGGCTACTTAGGGGGTACAGATTAGTTGATAAGATGGAGAGTTTTCCTTTACATGGCATCTAAACAGTTAAATAGCCAGGATCTGATGCAGCTCTGATCCTGGCTGTCATAGTGAGAGCCAATCTGTATGCACAATTCAGATACCCGCTCCATCCTTGCGCTGCACATGTCCTGTGTAGCGTGGTAAAAAAAAAAAAAACTCACCCACAATGTACATGTATGGAAAGTTGCATAATTGAGGTAGAGCAAGCATATCCGATTAATACATACGTTGCACTTGTTTAAAATAAAATATATATTATTTATATAGCACCATTAATTCCATGGTGCTGTACACGAGAAAGGGTTACATACAGGGTTATAGATATCATCTACAGTACACAAATTTATGATGACAGAGGGGAGAGGACCTTGTTTCTAATATATATACACACAGTGTGTGTGTGTGTGTGTGTGTGTGTGTGTGTGTGTGTGTGTGTGTGTGTATATATATATATATATATATATATATATATATATATACACACACCGTATATAATCAAGTATAAGCCGACCCGAGTATAAGCCGACCCCACTAATTTTGCCACAAAAAAAAACTGGGAAAACTTAATGACTCGAGTATAGGCCTGGGGGGGGGGGGGGGAATGCAGCAGCTACTGGTAAATGTCAAAAATAAAAATAGATACCAATAAAAGTAAAATGAATTGAGACATCAGTAGGTTAAGTGTTTTTGGATATCCATATTGAATCAGGAGCCCCATATAATGCTCCATATAGTTCATGATGGGCCACATATAATGCTCCATACAAAATACGCCCCATATAATGCTCCATACAGTTTATGATGGGCCCCATAAGATGCTCCATATTAAAATATGCCCCATATAATGCTGCCCAAATGCTGATTATGGCCCCATAAGATGCTCCATAGACACATGTGCCCCATAAAATGCTGCCCAAATGCCGATTATGGCCCCATAAGATGCTCCATATAACGCTGCACATGGCCCCATAAGATGCTCCATAGAGATATTTGCCCCATATAATGCTGCACATGGCCCCTTAAGATGCTCCACACAGATATTTGCCCCATATGCTGTTGCTGTGATAAAAAAAAAAAATATCACATACTCGCCTCTCAGGCCCCCGGCACTTGCTATATTCACCTGTCCTCCGTTCCACCGTCGGCGCCGCTGTCTTCAGCGTCCTCTGCACTGACTGTTAAGGCAGAGGGCGGCATGCACACTAATCGTGTCATCGGGCCCTCTGACCTGAGCGTCAGTGCAGAGGATGCAGAAGACGGAGCGGCGCCGACGGTGGAACGGAGAACAGGTGAATACCGCGCACTGCCCCCGTTATACTCACCTGCTCCTGGCACGGTCCCTGGTTCTCCGGGCATTAACAGCTTCTTTCTGTGTTGAGCGGTCACATGGTACCGCTCATTACAGCAATGAATATGCGGCTCCACCCCTGTGGGAGTGGAGTGGGGTCCATATTCATTACTGTAATGAGCGGTACCATGTGTCAACACAGGAAGAAGCTGCTGGTGCCAAGAGAACCAGGGACCGCGCCAGGAGCAGGTATTATTAGACAGCCGCAGCTCCCCCTCCGACCCCCCGGGAATGACTGGAGTATAAGCCGAGAGGGGAAATTTTAGCCAAAAAATGGGCTGAAATTCTCAGCTTATACTCGAGTATATAAGATAGATAGATAGATAGATATATATATATATATATATATATATATATATATATATACACACACAATTTTATTTTTTTTTTAACAGAGCCAGGAAATTATCCTACTGGTTTCAATGGGTAAAAATTAGAACATAAAAAGGATTTTTTTTAAATTGAATGGAAATACATGCAAGGAAGGGATGCAACGTGAACGTGAAAAAAGTGAATATATATCACTTTTTGCTTTTTATTTACTTAGTTACAGCAGGGTTTGTGCTCACTTTTATTCTTGTAGGTGTTATATGTTTTGTGGCCAATGTGAACATGTGTTTCAGTTCTGCATGTCTACCAACTGAAGGCTCAATTTTGGATAGATATATATATACACACACATCTAATATAATATATATATATATATATATATATATATATATATATATATATATATATAATTTTTTATTTCTTTTTAAAGCACAAAAGAGATCTCATTGATGCAAAAAAAGTTGTTTTTTTTGTAAAACAACAAATACTTTGCTTTCCTAACCATTTGTGGTCGGTCCATGATCCGATAGTACACATAGCCATGGGAGTACACGGTCAGATGACCGGACGTCACCGCACCACGCCGGGTATATACAGAAATACTCTGCAGTTCCATGCTGGGAGTAGTAGTCTCACAAGTGACATGTAGAGGTCTGCAGCTGTACAGCAATCCAGTGCTAGACACTACAACTCCCAGCATCTCCCCGCTGACTACGTTACCTGCACACCCAGCAAAACAAAAAAAAAAAAACACTGCATGACCTGAAAAATAAATGAGCAGTAAAACCCCCTGCATCCCTCGTGCAGGATGGGCATGCTGGGAGCTGTAGTCCCGTCCCTCGCTAGGCCCGGATGGCGCACATTTCCCGGCCGCTGCCGCCTCACACACAGCGCCATGTAGGCCCGGGCCAGGCCGCGGCGCTCACAGCGGCGGCCTCAGCGTCTAGCCCGGGCCGCAGACGTGGAAGGTCGGCCGCTCGTTTACCTGTTCCGGTTTTCCTCCTGAATCTCCTTGAATTTATTCACCACGAAGGAACGGAATATTTGTTCAATGTTGGTCGCCATGGCGCTCCGGACCTACTCCGCCTCCTTCTCCCGACGGTCCAGGCACTTTCTGACGCGCCGACGCGCGCGGTCACGAGGCGCCGGCGGGAGCGTGCGCGCGCACGCCGCAGTTTCCTTTACTCAGCTTACAGCTGTGGGTGGTGCCTTCCCGCGTTCTGACCAATCGGCGAGTGAGTTCAGAGAGTGACGTCCCAATTGGGCGGGGCGAGTCAACGAATGTCAAAGCCTCGGGCGCGAGGGGATGGGAGCGGAGCGTGCGCGGGAATGCGCGTCTCCGTGTAAAAAAAAAAAAAAAAAATATCGGTGGCGGCGGGCACGGCGGGGTCAGAGCTCCTGCCTCTCTGGAGCTCGGGCCTTCTTCCTTATGGTTGGCTTTTCCGTGATGTATAAATAAAGTTTAGCAGATTGAAAAGTGAAATAAAGCAAACAAAATACACTTTCGCCATGGCGTGTTCCTTTTTTTTTTTTTTTTTTACCCCTTCATTACCAGCTCTTTTTCCACACGCATGGCTTGTTTTTTTTTTTTGTGTGGGACGAGTTGTCTTTTTGCTCTGAAACATGCTGAAAAATGGGGAAAAAAAATTCTGGGTTAAAGAATGAAAAAAAAAACCCCTATAATAAAATAGTTTTTTTTTTTCTTTATTATGATTCTCCAACTCAGTACGATTACGGCGATACCAAACTTGTAGAGTGGTTTTTTTTATACGTTATACTGATTACAAATATTTTTTTTTTAATTAAAATATTAAAAAAATTGAGAGAAGAACTGAAAGGATACTATTGTAGGTGTTTACTATAGGCCACCTGTCACAATTCAGCAGTCCGGAGACCCAGGACCCAGCTCCTTCCCTGTCCCTAACACTAGGGGGCGCCCTATTCCCCAGGATACTTCTGAAGGTGAAGATGCCAGGGCCACCACCCTTGCCTTATCTCCTGAATCAGCCCTAAATCTGCTCTCTTCCTCCACCCAGGGAAGATGGGAGCTACCATGCACTGCAGGACATCAACCTGACGAACAAGGCAACAGTGGAATAGTTACAACTAGCACACTCCAATGTGATGCAAGAATGGGGGGTATTTAATATACACACAGTAACCACAAACGTTTCGGTCTGCAATGGACCTTCATCAGTGTGCTAGATGTAGCATGAATGGTATATAGTGGAACCCCGGTAAGAAATAACTGATTCGCATCAAATTGTAAGTTTTACTGGAAAAATTGCACTAAAAGCAGTTTTGAATGGTAGGTCAGTCCGGCTAGCAGGACAGGAAAAGACATGAGAACCACGCGGTATCCGCCGCAAGTGACTCCACTTATGGTTCACTGCATTACCGCTGTAGTAAATCAATGACACCATTAGGCTCATGCCATCCCCCTCACCATCACCATGGAGGCCAATGATTGTGAAACGGCCGCCAGGGCCGTGGGGTACTCAGTACCGTGTCTGGTACTTAAAGGGATGTGTCACGGCGGCGGCGACCCGGTCCGTGGCCCTGAGCGCCCATGTTAAAGGGACAGTCTTTAAAGGGGTTAGTTGAATAATAAAAGTTTGTGACGCCACCTGTGGTATTCGGTCAGGGGTGACCGACGCTGCTTAAAGGGGTCCGCTGGGGTGATCTTATGGCAGCAGGGATGTTTTGACTTCCCACAGATGAAGCTGGGTCCCCAGGGTTCCCGGTGTAGTAGGGACAGGTGGTAGATGGTGTAGAAAGAAACGGAGGACACAGGGATGCAGTCTCTTTGCCTTTTTTACTGTATGATTCAGGCAGCCACAGCCCGGGGTATCGAATCACTGATGCTGGTGGTGGTCCGGCTGGCTTGGAAGCGTCTCAGGAATCCCCCTAACCAGGTGGAGTTGGAAGCCTTCCTTTTAGCGCTGTGTTGTTGCAGTCCCTTGCTGCCTTGGTCCTCACACAAGGTCCTCACGTTCTCTCTGTCCCCCTTTAGGTAGGACACTAACCCGTACGAGAGGTAACTCGAGACTTTTTACAGGATCTCTATCACGACCCGGGCTCTACCTGTTACTCTGTCCTCGGGTGTTAATGGTGGACAGGTAGCTTGAAATCTAGCTGTCCGCCGGCTTCTGCCGTGGGGCATGAATTTACCCCCACAACCTCGGCCTTCCGGCTATTGGTATATGCGCTCAGCGTGGAGGAAGTTCAGTCACAACTTCTCTCTCCAGCTCTTCACTTCGCCTTTGCTCCTTCCTCCTTTCAGTCTCTTTACAAGTTGCTCTGCTCGCTTTTTCCTTCCCAGGAGCTGCAGAATCACTCGTCTGCACGGCCCCAGCTTTCCTTCCTCACTCCTCGCTCTCCTCTCACCAACTGACCAACTCTCCCCAACTGCCTAGCAACTGAATCCTCCTCCTGACCAGAGAAAGCAGCTCTCTTGAAGTTGGGTGTAGAGCTCCCCTTTCTGGCCTGGAGTCAGAACAGTGTTGTATGTGCTGAATACTTGTTAAAGGGATCATCCCTCGCTTCCAAGCATGACACCACTCTCCCCGTGAGGAAAGCAATGCCACCGTAACAACCGGTTACCTGGGGTGTTACAATTGTCTTCAGTGGTCTTAAAGGGGTTTTCCCATCACCAAGATCCTATCCCAATATGTAGTAGGTGTAATAATAAAAAAAAAAATAGCAAAGACCTCTAATTAGAAATGTAGTATAGTTCTTCTGATTCGCTATGTCTCTTTCTTCTTGTGCAGTTATAAGCAGGTTGCGGGATGCAGTGACAGACAGAAGGCAGAGCAAGGAAATTTAATAGTTTTAATTCAACAGGGGGTTAAATCCTCACAGGGAGATGAAGGGTTAAACAGGGGAATAGCAGTCCAATTGCGGGGAATATGCAGGTAAATAAACAAAGTGACAGTAGTTCTGTTGTGCACTTTTCATGTCAAAAGTTCTTCAGAATACAGGTACCACTTTTGGTTTGGTAGCGCCGTGAACAGTCGGCACGGTGCTTGTCCAAGGAGATTCAGCTGGTAATAACAGTCCGCCTTCTGGCGGCAGCGGTCGGTGTCCAGTACCTTCCGCTGAGCCCCTAGTCCATGAACATATGCGGCCGGAGAAAACAAGGCCACAGCACGATCAGAGCCCCCAGTGGGTGGGAAGATATATGGTAGTAAGGTGGGCCGCAAACGTCTGTCCAGTAACCGCTTCTCTCTCTGCGGCACGTGCGCTGTACTCACGGCACGAAGCGCACGACACCTCGCTTACTGCCAGTTACTGGGCACGCTGCACTTCTCTCTCTGCAATCCCCGCTGGTCACGGCGGGAGCACACAGAAGCGGGCCAGCGCAGCCCCGGTGCTCAAGGGCCAGATCACTTCTCTCTTTGTGCTGCTTGTTCCCGCCAAGGCTGACTGCTTCCGCACGCTCTGTGGCTGTTGCCACCTAGCCACACTCTCTCTATTTCTGAGTGCAAAGGTCTGTCCGGTCACTTACTCCTTCCCCTGGACAACAGAGGAGACAACCCCGACAGTACCGGACCCGGCATAGGACAGGTACCCGCGGCCCGGTTCTCCACCTTACACTTCCCCTCTCCTTTAGCTTGCCATTCCAAGAGCGAGAGGTCCTGCAGCAAACGTTGACACTCTTCCATTTCTGGAATGATCCGCTGCCAAATAAACTGGTCTTCTTGATAACGACTGGGTGGTATTCCATTTGTTCGTTCTGTGTGGCGTAAATCAGGTTGAGTAGTAGAGTCAGGTTGGGTAGTGGAGTCAGGTTGAATGGGTGAGGGCAGGGACGCTCCCAGATTCAGTGGAGTAGCCACCTCGGGAGTTTCAGGCTCCTGAGCCTCTCCTGGGTCGATAGGTGACGGGCCGGAAAATTCTTATTCCTTACAGTCAACAAGTGTAGAAGGGAATGTTTCAGGAACGTTTCACGTTATCTCCAAGTGATCTGGGTCTCGTGACAAGCAAGGACGTAGCATGTTCCTATGGACAAGTGGGGGCATATTCTTCCCCTTCGGGTTGAATTTCATAGACAGGACCATCAAATCCAATCCGGCATTTCACCCGATATGGGGATTTCTCCCACCGATACTCCAACATGCCCCGAGGCCGCTTGTCTCGAACCAGTACTCGGTCTCCGGCCCTGAGAGGTGTCCCTCGCAGAGGCATCGTCTCATGATGTTCAAGCTCCCGAAACTTGGTCTGCACCAACCGATGCAGAGTCTGTAAATGATGTCAATGTTCACGGACCCAGGTAGACACCCCTGTCCACGAGTAGTCCTCCTCGGGGTCCAACTCGGTTTTCTTTCGTCCTTTTTGGCCGAACAGCACTGTGTATGGCATGTACCCAGTTGTGCTGTGCACCCAGTTGTTGTACACCCAAACTAATTCGGCCCCATACTCAAGCCAATAGACTTGACTGTCGTCCTTTAGCGTCCTCAGCATCTGAATCAGTGTCCGGTTGAAACGCTCACATGCTCCATTTTCCTGTGGATGATAGAATGATGCAGTCATTCCATCGGTTGTCTTCGGACAACCGTATACTCGGATGAAGTCTCTGAAAATGGCAGTAAAAAAAGTAAACAGAGGCCTCTGTTTAGAAAAGTATTGTGTGGTACATATTGTTGTTACATAACACTACTGAAAAGCTTTGAAAATCTTTTCTGTGTTA
This sequence comes from Ranitomeya imitator, assembly GCF_032444005.1. Lineage (NCBI taxonomy): Eukaryota > Metazoa > Chordata > Amphibia > Anura > Dendrobatidae > Ranitomeya > Ranitomeya imitator. The sequence goes on from NC_091284.1 coordinate 39,985,378, forward strand.
AATTACTCATCCGTAGTATATTACGTGCCCTGTGGTATATTTCAGTGCCATATAACTCTTCCAAAAAGAATTGCCATCTTTTTCTGGATTCAATTACTCACCCATACAGTATTACATTTGCAGTACATTTAGATGTTATATAACACTCCAAGAAAGCGGTGAAACATTTTTATGGATTCAATTACTCATCCATACAGTATAATGTGCTTTGCGATACATTTTTGTGTTATTTAATATTCCCAAAAAAAGAGCTGAAACATTTTTTTTATTCAATTACTCATTCATAGAGTAGTAGGTGCATTCTGTTACATTTCAGTGGTACATAAAACTACAAAAAAGCATTACCACATATTTCTGGATTTAATTAGTCATTTATAGAGTATTGCCTGCTTTCTGTTACATTTCAGTGGTGTATAACACTTCAAAAAAGTGTTGAAAAATATTTGTGGATTCAATTATTCCACCATAGAGTATTAGTTTCTTTGTGGTACATTTCTTTGTTATATAACAATCCAAAAAAGTGTGAACATTTTTAATTAGATTCAATTACACACCCATAGAGTATTACATGCTTTGTAGTACATTTGGTGTTTTATAGCCCTACAAAAAAGCATTGAAATAATTTTCTGGATTAAATTACTCAACCGCAGAGTATTACGTGCTTTGCGGTACATTCTGATGTTATATAAAACTCAAAAAGATGTTGCAAAATTTTTATGGATTCAATTATTCATCCATAGAGTATTAGTTGCTTTCTGTTTCATCTCGGTGTTCTATAGCACTCCAAAAAAGTGCTGAAAATATCTCTGGATTAAATTAGTCATCCATGGAGGATTAGGTTCTTTCTGGTACATTTTGGTGGTATATAACAGTGCAAAAAATGTTGAAAAATATTTCTGGATTCAAAATCTCATTCATAGAGTATTTCATGCTTTCTGTTACATTTCGGTGGAATATAACACTTTAAAAAGCATAGAAAAATATTTCTGGATTCAGTTACTCACCCACAGAGTACTGTCTGCTTTCTGTCACATTTTGTTGTTACATAACACTACAAAAAGCATTGAAAGACATTTCTGGATTACATTACTCAACTACAGAGTATTACATGCTTTGCAGTACAATTAGTTGTTATATAACACTCCAAAAAAGCATTGTAATTTTTTTCTGGGTTCAATTATTCATCCATGTAGTGTTAGGTGCTTTCAATTACATTTCGGTGTTATATACCACTAAAAATGCACTGAATAATGTTTCTGGTTTAAATTAGTCATCCATGGAGTATTAGTTTTTCTAATAAATTTTGGTGGTATATAACACTCCAAAAAAAGCCTTGAAAATTTCTTCCGAATTTAATTAGTCACCCATAGAGTATTAAGTGCTTTGCGGTACATTTTGGTGCAATATAACACTCTCCAACAAAATATCTGGATTCAATTAGTCACCCATAGAGTATTACATGCTTTCTGTAAAGTTTCACTCGTATATATCACTCCAAAAAAAAAAAATGTTAAAAAAATGTTTCTGCATTGAATTTGTCATCCATAAAGTATTATATGCTGTGTTTTACATTTCGGTGGTATATAACACTCCGAAAAAGTGTTCACATTTTTTTTTCCTGGATTCAATTAGTCATCCATATGGTTTAACGCGGTTATTGTAACATTACAATGATATATAAAACTAAATTTAAAAAAGTTTAAAACATTTTCTGGATTCAACTAGTCATCTATACAGTTTAACAAGGTTATTGTTACATTACAGTGGCATATACAACGCCCCCCTCAAAAATTCACATTTTTTGCTGGATTAATTTAGGCACCTATACAGTTTAATGTGGTTATTGTTACATTTCTGTGGTATATAACATTCAAAAAAAGCATTGAAAAATATTTCTGGATTCAGTTAGTCATTTATACAGTTTTATGTGCTTTCTGTTACATTTGGTATATAGTACTAAAAAAAAGCATTGGCATTTTTTTCTGAATTAAATTAGTAATTCATATAATATTACTTGCTTTCTGTTAAATTTCAGTGGTATATAAAACTAAAAAAGAGCGTTCAAAAATTGTTCTGGATTTAATTTGTCATCTATAGAGTATTACGTGCTTTGTTTTACGCTTCGGTTGTATATAAAAAAACAAAAGTTAAATTCTATTAGTCGTCCATACAATTTAACTCGGTTATTGTAACATTGTGATGCTATATAAAATGTAAAAAAAGTAAAAAAAATACTCTGGATTCAATTAGTCATCCATCCAGTTTAACTCGGTTATTGTAACATAATGGTGAATTTCTTTCTGGATTCAACTTTCTGGATTCAATTAGTCATCCATACAGTTTAATGTGGTTATTGTAACATTACGGTGATATGTACAACTTCCAAAAACGTTCCAAATTTCTTTCTGGATTCAATTAGTCATCCATACAGTTTAACAGGCTTATTGTAACATTATGATGGCATATAAAACTCCAAAATAGTTCATTTTTTCTGGTTTCAATTAGTCATGCACATAGTTTAACATGGTTATTGTAACATTACGGTGGTATATAAAACTCCAAAACTAGTTAAACTTTTTCCTAGTTTCAATTAGTCATCCATACAGGATAAAGGGAACCTGTCACCCCAAAAATCGAAGGTGAGCTAAGCCCACCGGCATCAGGGGCTTATCTACAGCATTCTGGAATGCTGTAGATAAGCCCCCGATGTATCCTGAAAGATGAGAAAAACAGGTTAGATTATACTCACCCAGGGGCGTTCCCGCTGCGGTGCGGTCTGATGGGCATTGCAGTCCGCTCCGGGACCTCCCATCTTCTTACGATGACATCCTCTTCTTGTCTTCACGCTGCAGCTCCGGCGCAGGCGTACTTTGTCTGCCCTGTTGAGGGCAGAGCAAAGTACTGCAGTGCACAGGCACCGGGAAAGGTCAGAGAGGCCCAGCGCCTGCGCACTGCAGTACTTTGCTCTGCCCTCAACAGGGCAGACAAAGTACGCCTGCGCCGGAGCTGCAGCCTGAAGACAAGAAGAGGATGTCATCGTAAGAAGATGGGAGGCCCCGTACAGGAACGCGATGCCCATCGGATCGGACCGCCCATCAAGGTGAGTATAATCTAACCTCTTTTTCTCATCTTTCAGTTAACATCGGGGGCTTATCTACAGCATTGCAGAATGCTGTAGATAAGCCCCTGATGCTGGTGGGCTTAGCTCACCTTCGATTTTGGGGGTGACAGGTTCCCTTTAATACAGTTATTGTTACATTATGGTGGTATATAAAACTTCCAATTTTTGTTTTCTGGAATCAATTAGTAATTTATACAGTTTAATGTGGTTATTGTTATATTACGGCAGTATGTTTCATTATAAAACTAAAAAAAAAAAGTCACAATTTTATTCTGGATTCAGTTAGTTATCCATACAGTTTTAAGCGGTAATTGTTAAATTATGGTGATACAGTACAGACCAAAAGTTTGGACACACCTTCTCATTTAAAGATTTTTCTGTATTTTCATGACTATGAAAATTGTACATTCAAACTGAAGGAATCAAAACTATGAATTAACACATGTGGAATAATATACTTAACAAAAAAGTGTGAAACAACTGAAAATATGTCTTATATTCTAGGTTCTTCAAAGTAGCCACCTTTTGCTTTGATGACTGCTTTGCACAGTCTTGGGAGTCTTTTGATGAGCTTCAAGAGGTTCCCTACATATGGAAGGGAGGGGTAAGCACTAGTCATTCCCCACTAAAACTAAAGACAGAGAAGGAAGACGGATGGGGGAAAACACTTAGCTTGAGAAGACAACAGAGATGTCATGTCTGCAATCCTCTAAGGGTCCTCAGGGAAAACACCAACAGACTGCAAGAACTTCCATCAAGACAGAGGAAAATATGAGCTAATACCCGCATCATGCTGCAGCAATTGAATGTATTTTAAGGTTCAGCACAGGTGTGTGATTAGCAGTAGGAGTTGGAGGAAGCTATTGGGTCCTAGAGGGAGAAGGATATCGCTCCATAACAGAGATACAAAAACGCAAAGACACACCCGTGACAATTACGTTGATATATAACACTCAAAAAAAGTTTACAAATTTTTCCTGGATTCTGTTAGTTGTTCATACAGTTTAACACGGTTATTGTAATATTACAGTGATATATGAAACTACAACAAAAAGTTAAAAAAATGTTCTGGAATTAATTAGTCATCCATATAGTTTAACACGATTATTGTTACATTACAATAGTGTATAAAACAAATACATAAGTTCAAGAACACTCCAAAAAAGAGTTTAAGTTTTTTTCTTAATTCTGTTAATCATCCATAGAGTATTACATGCTTTGTTTTACATTTCGGTGGAATATAACACTTAAAAAAATATGTATTTTTTTTTCCTGGATTCAATTAGACATCCATAAAGTTTTGCATAGTTTTTGTAACATTGCAGAACTACCTATCTAAAACAAACAAAAACAATTAAAAAATGTTTCCTGGATTCAATTAGACCTCCATACAGTTTAACGAAGTTATTGTAACATTATGGTAGTTTAACCCCTTAACCCCTGGAGCTTTTTTTTGGTTGTGCGTTTTTGTTTTTCACTCCCCTCCTTCCCAGAGCCTAACTTTTTTATTTTTCAGTCAATATGGCCATGTGAGGGCTTATTTTTTGCAGGATGAGTTGTACTTTTGAACGACATCATTGTTTTTACCATTTCATGTACTAGAAAGCGGGAAAAAAATTCCAAGTGTGGTGAAATTGTAAAAAAAAGTGCAACCCCACACTTGTTTTTTTGTTTGGCTTTTTTTGCTAGGTTCACCAAATGCTAAAACTGACCTGTCATTATGATTCTCTGGGTCATTACGAGTTCATAGACACCAAACATGTTAAAGTTCTTTTTCATCTAATTGGTAAAAGAAAATCCAAACTTTGCTAAAAATAAATTTAAAAAAATACCCATAGTGTCTCAATTTTTCGTGATCTGGGGTTGGGTTAGCTCTTATTTTTGCGTGCCGAGCTGACATTTTTAATACCATTTTGGTGCAGATACGATATTTTGATCGCCAGTTGTTGCATTTTAATGCAATGTCGCGGTGACCAAAAAAACGTAATTCTGGCGTTTTGACTTTTTTATCACTGCGCTGTTTAGCGATCAAGTTAATAATTTTTTTGTTGATAAATTGGCCGATTCTGAACACGGCGATACCAAATATGTGTAGGTTTTAAAAAAAATTTAATCGTTTAATTTTGAATGGGGCGAAAGGGAGGTGATTTTAACTTTTATATATATTTTTTTTTTTTCATATTTTTAAAAATATTTTCAAAACAGTTGATATGTCCCGACTTTGACCCCAAGAGCCCACATCAAAGCAGGAGATACTGCCATCGAACGTACTAGTCCGTCCAATGGCAGTAAGGGGATAAACATTAAAAAAGTCCACATTTTTTTCTGGATTTAATTAGTCATCACTACAGTTTAACACATGTATTGTTAAATTATGCTCATAAAAAAAAGCTCCCAAAAAAGTTAACAAAATTTTTCGGGATTCAATTAGTCATCCATACAGTTTAACGTGGTTATTGTTAAATTACGGTGGTATATGAAGCTAAAAAAAAGCTCAACATTTTATTCCAGATTCAATTAGTCATCCATTCAGTTTAAATCAGTTATTGCAACATTATGGTGGCATATAAAACTTCAAAGCAGAGTGCAGCCCCTCTCTGATGGCAAAAGACTCAAGATGCACATGAAACTGGCATAAACAATAAGTTAAAACCAGCTCTACAGGTGATCACGTTGGCGCAGAAATTAGAATTTCTCTGTTACTTAAAGCCTCAAAGTTCCTTGTACCTGCATGTATGTGGCATTTCTGGAAAGAAACGCGTTGAATAAACCACACTCTAGTTTGTGAACAACTCTGGACCCTCAAGTTACTCGGTGGTGCAGATCAAATCCACGTTTTTCCCATTCATCTCTATAGTTCTGTCACCTAGTGACTGGTGGATCTGCTGCAGCAGATAACCCTATATGCTATAATATCAGCTTCGTCTGGTGAGTACAATCTAATTGTATTAACCCCAATTATCTTGGATAAGACCCTATTCTGCGCTATTTTCTCCAACAGCAATTATTAAGTTTGGCAAGCTCACACATGTACCATGCTTGGCCCACCTGCTCATGTTGGTAGTTCAGTGGTTTCTGAAAACCTACCCAGATTTGCCATAGCTTCTGGACAAGGTACACCACGTGAGCGTCCATTTACGCAAGTCAGCTGCAGCTGCCGCCACTCTGGCAGTGCTGCAGCAGCGCATGCAAGTGCCAGCTCGCCGACTGGTGTGCTATGTCACCACGCACTGGAACTCCACACTGTACATGCTGACAAGGCTTTGTGAGCAGCAGAGGCCAGTTGTGGAATGCCAACTGCAACATAACCGTCGGTATTCTGGTCAGCCTCCTAACAACTCAAGAGTGGGCATGGATGTCTGACATTTGTGCAGTCCTCCAAGACTTTGAGAACTCCACAAAGATGGTGAGCAGGTAGACTGCCACAATCAGTGCAACGATCCTGCTTCTGTGTCTAATTAAACAGTCACTGCCGACAATAAAACATAAAGCTGTGCATGTGGACCAGGTAGAGATGGAGGAAGACATAAGTCAGGGATATACCACACAGCCTTATCTCATCTGCTCAGTGTGGATTGGGTAACAATGAGGATGTGGAGCTACTATTGCGCAGGCATCAGCGGCGCCATCTTGCTAGAGAAGGAAAAAAAAATTCCTCCTCCAAGATGGCGCTGCTGAGCCTGCGCAGAAGTGCATGCAGACTGTTCATCCTTTTAGTATACCAAGATGAGAACACCTGTGTACATTTATTTACAGCCCTTGGGAGTGATATAAAGAGAACTTGTCAGGAGGTCAAACGTGGTCAGTTTTTGCTCTTATTCTCTTTCTGCTCTTCCTCTAAATATTTTTGGATTTTTTTTTTTAAATCCATCATACACATCCAGAGGTATGGTCCTTTTTATTTAGTGCTCACTTTTATAGTCTTTACTAAGTGGATGTGACTCACGGATCCTCTGAGGCATGTCTTTAGACTGCTTTGCACAATTACCCTGTGATCCACACCCCCTTGATAAAGATCATAAAAATTAGCACTAAATAAAAAAGGTTCATATCACTAGAATCATATAGCTGATTAAAAAAACCTGGAAATCTCAGGAAAGCAGAGGAAATAAAAGAAGAGCAGAAACTGTCCGCATTTGCTCTGATGACAAGTCCTCTTTAATCTGACAATATGACCCTCGAACCAGAAAAATATGTGCTGCCCTATTCCGCAGGAAGTAACCCATACATTGACGTTGGAGCAAACCCGATGAGACACTCTGCTCTTTGGCACTATCTATGTTTAATTAAGTAATAATGACATTGATGGAAGCAAATAATTAACTAGAATAAAAATAGCCGCTCGTTACAAAATATTTGTGCGTGATGGTACTGGTTCTCCCTACTGCAGGAGATCTGCTACAAGGCAATATTAGGAATAGTAGAAAACTAACATAAAAAAAACATACAAATGAAAAACATCAAAGCAAAAGGTCCTAACTGGAAAGCCAAAAACATTTACCAGTATTTCTAGTTCGGAACAATAGCTAAAAAGGGCGACCCTGGTTCCCTGATCCCTGTTGCTGAACGGCTGTGGCTAAATCAACTTGCCTATCGTTCATGTGGTGTTTTTTTTTAAGGGAGTGTCCAAGATTTTTCTTTTAACCCGTATAGTATTGCTTTAGATAAAAAAAAAAAAAAATCAGCATTAATCACCCCCTACTGGTCAGATGTTTTCTTTCCACCACTACATCGACCTTTGTTGACATGGCAGTGTAAGGAAGTGAACAAGAGAGACGAGTTCAGTTGAATATTATACCTAGCTTAGGCTTCTTTCACACTTGCGTCGTTTGGCCTCCATCACAATGCGTCGCTTTGGGAAAAAAACGCATCCTGCAAATGTGCCCGCAAGATGTGTTTTTTTCCCATAGACTTGTATTGCCGACGGATCGCGACGTATGGCCATACGTCGCGTCTGTCGTGCACTGGATGCGTCGTGTTTTGGCGGACCGTATTTACGAAAAAATGTTCAAGGGAACGTTTTTTTCATACGTCGGATCCTGCATTTCCTACCGCGCATGCACGGCCGGAACTCCGCCCCCTCCTCCTCCCCGGGACTTTAGAATCGGCAATGGATGCGTTGAAAAACTGCATCCGCTGCCCACGTTGTGCCGAATTTTCACAACGTCCGTCGGTACGTCGTGCCAACGCTTAGCGACAGCCGCGTACCGACGCAAGTGTGAAAGAAGCCTAATTGCAAGCGAGCACCACCATCGACTGGTGAAAGTGAAAGAAAGATTTACAGCAGTAGGAACTTGATAGTGGGAACCTATGTTCACACAGAAAGAGTTTAAAGAAAACACCAGGTCAGGCGACACTTGTATCGCAGTTACTAATTATGAAAGGCCTGGCCGGGTAGAGAAGAGGGAATTGGAGCCAGAACTTGTACCAGGGTAGGTCGTGTGGCTGTTAGGTGGGCTTACAGCCAACATCGTCACAGTGGGGTCAAAGACCTGTCAGATGCCCAAGGAAGGCCTGAGCTGTGAGGAAGATCCATGCCTTGTGCCTGTAGAATTACATAACCAGTGCCAGTAGATGTCTGTGCCCAGAGCCAGACCAAGTCAGTGACCAGCACCAGTAGAAGTATGTGATCAGTGGCAGTAGATCTCCATGGCCAGTGACAGTAGAAGTCTGTAACCAGCACCAGCAGATCTGTAAGCAGCGCCAGTAGAAGTCTGTAAGTAGCAGCAGAAGTCCGTGACTAGATCCAAACCAGGCTCGGGAGACGATCCACCTGTAGCAGAGGACCATTCCTGTGGGCCGTTACTTCCAGCGCAGATGTACGGTACATGAAGTGGGTTGGGGCCATGCTTTAGGGAATGGTGATGGCCAATGCGAAGGTCACACTGTATATCCAGTGACTCGCATATCTAGGACTTGCAGCCTAGTGGGAAATACCAGTGACCCCCCACTAGGGCCAGTGTAACGATCAGAGGTGTTTACAGAGACTATGATATGTGTAAAAACTGTCTGCTTTTGATCTAGTGACAGGTCCACTTTAACATTAAATGATAAATAATAAAAAACGACAAGTAAACATGCAGTAGTCTAAATGCGCATGCCTTTATTATGTGTTTTATATTATAGGGGGATTTATGAAGACTTAAATTTCATACGTCTGTCATGAAGGGAACCATATAGTGAATTTAAATAAAACAAAAAGTGGAATAATCAGGAGAGCAGTGGAAATAAAATAAAAGCAAAAGCTGGCTACAAATCATCTGGTGACAGCTCCTCCTTAACCCCTTAACAACCAGAGTTTTTTTAGTTTTGCGTTTTCATTTTTTGCTCTCTTCTTCCCAGAGCCATAACTTTTTTTATTTTTCCATCAATATGGCCATGTGAGGGCTTGTTCTTTGTGGGATGAGTTGTACTTTTAGTTTTACCATATCATGTACTAGAAAACGGGAAAAAAAATTCCATTTGTGGTGAAATTGCCAAAAAAGTGCAAACCCTCACTTGTTTTTTTGTTTGGCTTTTTTACTAGGTTCTGTAAATGCTAAAACTGACCTTCCATTATGATTCTCCAGGTCATTACGAGTTGATAGACACCAAACATGTCTAGTTTTTTTTATCTAAGTGGTGAAAAAAAAATCCAAACATTGTAAAAAAAATTGCGCCATTTTCCGATACCTGTAGCGTCTCCATTTTTCGTGATCTCCGTTGGGTGCCGAGCTGACATTTTTAATAATACAATTTTGATGCAGATATGATATTTTGTTCACCCGTTATTGTATTTTAATGCAATTTCGCGGCTACCAAAAAAAGTAATTCTGGAGCTTTTACTTTTTTCCTTGCTACGCCATTTAGCAATCAGGTTAATGCTTTTTTTATTGGTAGATCGGGTGATTCTGAATGCAGCGATACCAAATATGTTTATGTTTTTGATTTTTTGATTGTTTTATTTTCAATGGGGCGAAATGGGTTGATTTGAACTTTTAGGGTATGTGCACACGTTGCGGATTCTCTGCGGATCCGCAGCGTTTTTAGAGGTGCAGAAATGCTGCAGATCCGCAATTCATTTACAGTACAATGTAAATCAATAAGAAAAAAAAATGCTGAAAATCCGCTGCGGAAACACTGCGGTTTAAAAGAAGTAGCATGTCACTTCTTTTTTGTGAATCTGCAGCGTTTTTGTACCCATTCCATTATAGAAATCCGCAGGGGTAAAAAACGCAGCAAATGCGCAAGAAAATCGCAGCAAAAACGCACAAAAAACGCTGCGGAACCGCACAACTTACGCGACAAATCCGCAGGTGCGTTTTCTGCCAGGAGAGGCAGAATCCACACCAGAAATTTCTAAGCCTAATCCGCAACGTGTGCACATAGCCTTACATCTTTTTATTTTTTAACATTTAAAAAAAAAAACATTTTTTTTTACTTTTGGCATGCTTCAATAGTCTCCATGGGAGACTAGAAACTGCCACAACCCGATCGCCTCTGCTACACACAAGCGATCAGATGTAACAGAATTACTCACTTGCTATGAGCGCCGACCACCTGGCTTAATGTCGCCTTACAATAACAAGGTGACATTAACCCCTTATTACCCCATATGCCAATGCTACAGGGCAAGAGAGAGGCTAAGTGCCAGAATTGGTGCATCTTGTAGATGCGTCTTTTCTGGGGTGGCTGGGGACAGGTGTTTTTAGCCAGGGGGGGGGAGGCAATAACCATGGTTCCTTTCTAGGCTATTAATATCTGCCCTCAGTCACTGGCTTTCCTACTCTGGTGGAGAAAATTGTGCGGGAGCCCACGCCAGTTTTTTTCGTGAATTAATCCTTTAATTTAACACCTACAGCTCCAAAATTTTACACACCTATACTACTAACATTATTATGGAGGGATATATAGAAATATAACTGATATGCAATGGTTTACTGTATGTAAACCGTGTCTCATATCCTGTCGGGTTCGGTAATGATTTTACAGATTCCGACAATTGAATTAGCAGTTATTCTGCTACCTATCTCTCTATGAAATATTAAGAGAGATATATATATATATATATATGTGTGTGTCTCACTGACTATATATATATGTTTTAAACAATATTTGAGGCCATGGATCCATTATATGTCCATTTTGCAAGCCGGTGAGATTTTCATACGGATGACACAGGGATACTTTTTTGAGAAAAATCGCATCCTCGCATTGCATACGGATGACATACAGATCACTGTTCAGCAACATTTCTGTGTATCTCTGCCATAAAAAATGGACCATATTTTTATACATTATGTGTGACGCCGGCCTAAGATCAAGTATGAGAATCTCTTCTTATGCAAATCTTTATTTTTCTTTTTTTTTTGTTTCAATAATTTTTATTTAAAGGATATCACAAAGGTCTGCCAACATGGCAAATCTTTATTTTTCAATTTTTTTGTATGGGTTCAGTGTCATTACTTGGCAAAATGCTGCCTGCTCCCAGTTGTTTTTTTTTTTTTTTTTAGTAGATTTAGGAGCTAAAATTGAGTGGAAAATCTAGAAATCCTCCTCAAAGTAATAATAATAATAATCTTTATTTTTATATATCGCTAAGTTCCCTAAAACCATGGAGTTTCTGTTCAGTTTCTGCTTTGAAAAAAAAAAGTGCAAAAAAAATACTCCATGTGCATATAGCCGTTTAGTGTCTTCTTTATTACTTTTTTTTTAATTTATTTAAATTTTTTATCAAATTTTAAAAATGATCAGGTGGGAAAAAGCGGTCCGTCGGCAGCAAAAAAAAGTTACATTTAACGTTTTTTGCTCCCGGCGGTCCGCCACAACACGGCGCAACCATCGCACGACGGTTGCGACGTGTGACAATACGTCGCAATGCGTCGGTAATGTTACTCTATGGGGCAAAAACGCATCCTGCAAACAACTTTGCAGGATGCGTTTTTTCCCCTAAACGACGCATTGCGACGTATGGCAAAAACCGCCAGTGTGAAAGTAGCCTCACTTCTATGTGTTGCAGGAATGACTGTTCCTATTAGTCAGCTGGCCCTTTAAATGTGCTTTATAAATGGCCTGACCCCAGTCCCGCACAGCTGACACCCTTTGAGTGCAATATTTAGTGAATGGGTGTGTTTGCTGAGCGGCTTTGTCTGAGGATAGTTTGGAGTGGTAGGTGAGATCTAGTTACCACATAATCCTGATCTGATGTGCTGCACTCTTGGCTTTGTGATTTATATGTGGCGGTATAGTGTGTGTTTTCTAGCTAGATTAGCTTGTGTTCCTACATAATCCTTCTACATAATCTATAAATGCAGGGATACTAGGGGAGAATACCTCCAGTGTGGACTGGGTGCCGCATGTGAAATCGGAGGTGCAGTGTGGCCTGCAGATGCATGCTGTGGCTCCGGGATTATTATATAATCCCAACTGAAAATGTTGGCCATTAAGGTAAATGTTATGTCTGGTGCCCAACACAGCTTATCACCCCCAGAACACCATCCTCACAGTGAAACCTGGTGGTGGCAGCAGCATGTTGTGGGCATGTGTGCTAGGTGTTATACCACCAAAAAAACCCCTAACCTATAACATATTTTTGATGTGGGGGCTTGGGGCCAATAAGGCAGGCCAAGTGAGCGAAAAAAGAGAATTTGAGTATATTGGACTTCACTGAATGGGATGCACATAATATATTTGGACAGTTAACCCTGTTGCCCCTGGATGATTTGTATTTTTTTTTTTTCTCTTTCCAAGAGCTTTTTTATTTTTTATTTTTTCACTATATGGTAATTCTGTCATGTGAATACTATTCCCCAGGTCAGTATGAGTATGCGGATATCAAACGTGTATAAGTTATTGGTGGTGGAGAAAATCCCAAATTTGTATAAAGGTTTTTTGCATTTGTTGCTATTTTACAAGAACCATAGCGTTTCCATTGTTTTGTTTTCTGGGTGATGGCATGATTTTTGCGGCTTGGTCTGATGGCTTTTATACAATTTTGGGGTACATAGTGTTTTAATCGCCTCTTAATGCATGTTATTGCAATGTTGCAGCGACCAAAAAAAGTATGGGGGAAAAAAATCTATATATTTATTTATCTACTATTATCCTTTATTATCCACTATTATCCTTTATTATCCACTATTATCCTTTATTATCCACTATTATCCTTTATTATCCACTATTATCCTTTATTATCCACTATTATCCTTTATTATCCTTTATTATCCACTATTATCCTTTATTATCCACTATTATCCTTTATTATCCACTATTATCCTTTATTATCCACTATTATCCTTTATTATCCACTATTATCCTTTATTATCCACTATTATCCTTTATTATCCACTATTATCCTTTATTATCCACTATTATCCTTTATTATCCACTATTATCCTTTATTATCCACTACTATCCTTTTATTATGATCCTTTAAATCTATTATTCTTATTATTTATTTATGGGGGGGGGTAATCCTCCTGATGTTTTTTTTTTTTATATATACATAGCAGAGCTTCAGCCCTAGTATGTATAGCAGAAATCATTCTCTCCTTTAAATGCTGGCCATGGGTGGTAGTCACAGGACTGTGCTGACGGGTACATAGGTCGTCATCAGATCCCTGGCTGACATGGCAGCTTATCCGCAATCACATACCCGGGGCACTGATGGGTGTGAATTGTGACGTTCTTCCGCTTGTTAAATATTGCTGTCAGTGATAGTCTCGGGTGAGATCGCAGATCTACTTGCGGTTCTTAAATGCACTTGATGTCGGATTAAATCGCCCATCAAGTGTGAGGAAAGATGCGGGCTCGGCGTGCAGCCCACATCTAAGGCAGGGACACGGCCGATACATACAAGTCATCGGTTGTGAAGGGGTTATGGTGCATATGGTGTTGATGACCCCCACATTGAGTGGTTGACACCAGGTGCTACCACTGATCATGTTTTTCCCTGGATACTAAATCTTGCTGATCACAGCTCCTTTTCGAAGTGTAGCTGCCGCTGCTAAGTACTGCAGCACTGCTCCTTGGCTGAAGTCTGTGCTACCGTACACGGCAGTAGATACTACACTTTGTATTGTGCTTAGCACTGTTTATGTCCGGCTGCTGCCAGAGCAAAAACAAGGAAAACAGCTGATCGGAGGTGGTGCCTGTTGTCGGACCCAACGATCCACTATTGTTGAGCTAACCGTTTCATATTCTTTAATGTCGTAGATAGGAATAAGTCCATTGGGTTAAAGCTATAGTCTGACGTGGTGTTCTAGATCAGTGTTCCCCCAACTCCGGTCCTCGAGCCACCAACAGGTCATGTTTTCAGGATTTCCTTAGTATTGCCCAGGTGATAATTGCATCACCTGCACGGGCACGCATTCAATCACCAGTGTGCAATACTAAGGAAATCCTGAAAACATGACCTGTTGGTGGCTCTTGAGGACCGGAGTTGGGGAGCACTGGACTAGAGGAAGACAACCCAGTATGAGACAAATGCTTATAGCCCCATATTGGGGGATAATTGTTTCCCCAACTCGGACTAGTTCCCTGGATCAATGTCCCTTACGTCATCGCATCCCTATGCCCAGATAACAGCTGGGAGACCACAATAATGTAAAAAAGGGAAAAAATCTTCAGCTCACCCAATAATAACCACAATAATGCCAAATATGATGGTGGGATTTTCCCCTCTTAAAGTGAACCTATGATTGTTTGTACTTTATACTGTAAAACTACCGGCCCTCTCCGACCACAGCCGCTGGACTTGTATTCTGGTTATTTTAGAGCATATGCACAGGTGCTAACGTTGCCGCAGAAAGTGCTTCTGTTGGCTGGAAACAGTCATGTAACGTATGTGTTTTTTTTTTTGTTTTTTTTTTAACACATTTAAATGGATGAAAACCACTGAAAGAACTGACAGGCTGCAGGTATGAGGGGAAATCTACAGGGGAGAAAAAAAAAACAAAACATTACTTGAGACTTCAGAAATGTAATTCGCTTTACTGATGCTGTGAAATGCAGATTTTTTGTTCTTCTTTCCCCCCCCCCCATGACAAGAAACGCTGTGTGTGCACATGCCCTAAGGCAGCTGGCACCTGCACTGTCGGGAGGACACGGCCTGTGCTTGATCTGTGGACCCCAGCACATACCCAGGCTTGTTGGGTGCGGGTGTTGGCCATGATGCATGCATCCATAACATGCACGCGCTCCTTTGCTGCCTTGTGGCTGTTATATGCATATGAGTCTCTAGTTTGCGGGTTAATTATATGGAATTGACCCATAGTATAGGTGATAAATGTACATTAGGATTCTTGGGGCGCTATACTACTGGGCCACTGATCACTAGAACCCTTTTTTAATGTGATTTAAAGGTGCAGATTCTGACCTGCGTTTTCTGCCAAGAATTGCAGAATGTGCACAGAAAATTCCACAGTCAAATCTGCAACGTGTGCACATAGCCTTAAGGCTATGTTCACACGTTCCTGATTTCCCTCCTTTTATTTCAGGACTAAAAACCGCATCTCTTGGCAGAAAACGCAGGTCCTTTTTTTTGGTGCGTTTTTTGGTGCAGTTTTCTATGCAGAGTCTGTGTGTTTTCTAGGAAGTTTTTTAGGGTTAAAATGGCTGAAAATACCCCTACCCCTACCCCTACCCCTATTCTAACCTTAGTGGGAAAAAAAAAAAAATTCTTAATTTTTTTATTGTCCCTACCTATGGGGGTGACAAAGGGGGGGGGGGGGGGTCATTTACTATTTTTTTTATTTTGATCACTGAGATAGGTTATATCTCAGTGATCAAAATGCACTTTGGAACGAATCGGCCGGCCGGCAGATTCGGCGGGCGCACTGCGCATGCGCCCGCCATTTTGCAAGATGGCGGCGCCCAGGGAGATGCCGGACGGACACCGGGAGGCCGGGTAAGTATAAGGGGGGGAGATGAGGGCATGTGGGGGGCGTCGGAGCACGGGGGGGTGGCATCGGAGCATGGGGGGGTGGGATTGGGGCACGGGGGGCAGCCACACTGCAGCGGTTCTGCACCACAAACCGCAGTAAAACCCGCAGATATATTTTTCATCTGTGGGTTTTACTGCGGGTTTGACCTCACAATGGAGGTCAATGGGTGCAGAACCGCTGCAGTTCAGCAAAAAGTGACATGGTACTTCTTTTTTACCGCGGCTATTCAGCGCGGCTTTTTCCGCGATTTTCCGCATTGTGGGCACAGCAGTTCCTGTTTTCCATAGGGTACATTGTAATGTACCCTGCATGGAAAACAGCTGCGGACACGCAGCGGGAAAATCGTGGCGATTCCGCATGAAAAAAAGGATGGTGTGAACATGGCCTAAAGGGATCAGTGGTCACTACTATCTATTCAGTGACCATGGGACTAGCGGCAGCACGGCATGTCGGATTACTGAGGGGCCTAGTTCCTATACACTTGTTTGGGAACTCGTACATGCCTCACAACTCTTGACCAGAAAGCATCAAATTTTGGTAACACCCCAAACCACGCCCATTTGCCAAAGCTAGGACTGTCTGCTGTCTGGGGTAGTTGTTCCTAGAGATGAGCAGGTCGATTCACAGGATTCTGGTCAGCGGTACCTCGTGGCTAGACGGAGACTGCAATTTTCTTACCTTCCTGTGCAGATTTTGACTAGCCAGGGCTGGCGCGACGTCATCTGTGCATCCTGCTCATCTCTAGTTGGCACCTGTGGACTTATTTTTTTGTTCCTTCATTCCCAATTGGAGCCGTGAGAACTCTCATCGTTATGTACCTTCGCTATATGACATCTGGTGTCTGTAACAAGTACACTACCAACCTTCTCAGGTTATTGTATCTTTGCTGCTTTTTTTTTTTTTTTTCTTTACTTTTCCTCCTGATTTGATGCCTTTCTGGTGCAAATGTGAAGCTGTGTTTTTAACCCCTTCATGACCTTGGCATTTTTCGTTTTTCCGTGTTCGTTTTTCACTCCCCTCCTTCCCAGAGCCATAACTTTTTTATTTTTCCGTCAATTTGGCCATGTGAGGGCTTATTTTTTGTGGGACGAGTTGTACTTTTGAACGACATCATTGGTTTTAGCATGTCGTGTACTAGAAAACGGGGAAAAAAATTCCAAGTGCGGTGAAATTGTAAAAAAAGTGCAAACCCACACTTGTGTTTTGTTTGGCTTTTTTGCTAGGTTCACTAAATTTTTCGTGATCTGGGGTCGGTTGAGGGCTTATTTTTTGCGTGCCGAGATGACGTTTTTAATGATAGCATTTTGGTGCAGATACGTTCTTTTGATCGCCCGTTATTGCATTTTAATGCAATGTCGCGGCGACCTAAACGTAATTCTGGCGTTTCGAATTTTTTTCTCGCTACGCCGTTTAGCGATCGGGTTAATGCTTTTTTTAAATTGATCAGGCGATTCTGAGCGCGGCGATACCAAATATGTGTAGATTTGATTTTTTTTTTTATTGATTTATTTTGATTGGGGCGAAAGGGGGGTGATTTAAACTTGTATATTTTTTTTTATTTTTTTCACTTTTGCCATGCTTTAATAGCCTCCATGGGAGGCTAGAAGCAGGCACAACTCGATCACCTCTGCTACATAGCAGCGATCTGCTGATCGCTGCTATGTAGCAGAAATGGAGGTGTGCTGTGAGCGCCGACCACAGGGTGGCGCTCACAGCCACCGGAGATCAGTAACCATAGAGGTCTCTAAAACCTCTATGGTTACCATCCTGACGCATCGCCGACCCCGATCATGTGATGGGGGTCGGCGATGACGTCATTTCTGGCCGCCCGGCCGGAAGCGGTAGTTAAATGCCGCTGTCTGCTTCTGTTTGACAGCGGCATTTAACTAGTTAATAGGCGCGGGCAGATCGCGATTCTGCCTGCGCCTATTATGGGCACATGTCAGCTGTTCAAAACAGCTGACATGTCCCGGCTTTGATGCGGGCTCACCGCCGGAGCCCTGCATCAAAGCAGGTGAGCTGATCCCGGACGTACTATCCCGTCCGAGGTCAGAAAGGGGTTAATGTGTTTGTAATGGTATGTAAGTTTTGATGCTGCACTTTACAGATTAACTGCAGTTTATTATGGGTTTTTTATGCTCCACATAAAAGAGAAAAAATGCACCAAAACAGCACAGTTCAGCCGCATCTTTAGACCAAAGGGGGCACAGTTTTCACGTAGTCACATCTACTTTACTTGGACAGTTAAACACGGCAGAATTTCTGTGCAGAAAATATACAGCATTTATGCTACTTGTGAACACTGTCTAAATGTCCAAGCAAAGTGGATGCGACTTCATGAAATATCCGCCTTCTGTAAAGACTATGCTGAACTCTGTGGTTTTCGTGCATTTTTTTTTTTCTTCTAAAAAGCTGTTGTATTCTTCTCATAATCAAAGCGTTACAAACTCTGATTCATATCTGCATCAAATAAGGGGAAATTAACGCAGCATTTAAACTGCATGTGAACACTGACTAAATATTACATTTTTGACTTTTCAAGCCCTTCACCCCCAGAGCTTTTTTCGGCTTTGGTTTGCTCCCCTTCTTCCCAGAGCCATAACTTTTTACTTTTTTTTTTTTTTTTCCCGTCAATATGGCCACGTGAGGGCTTATTTTGTGTGGGATGAGTTGTACTTTTGAACGCCACTATTGGTTTTACCATGTCGTGTACTAGAAAATGGGGGGGGGGGGGGGGGGAGGGGAGGAGAAATTCAGTGTGCGGAGAAATTGCAAATAAAAGTGCAATCACGCACTGGTTTTTTGTTTGGCTTTTTTTGCCAGGTTAGCTAAATACTACAACTGACCTGCCATTATGATTCTCCAGGTCATTACGAGTTCATAGACACCAAACATGTCTAGGTTTTATTTTTTATTTTTTTTATCTAAGTAATGAAAAAAATTCCTAACTTTGTTTAAAAAAAAAAAAAAAAAGTGCTCCATTTTCTGATACCTGGAGCGTCTCCATTTTTCGTGAACTTGGGGTGGTTGAGGGCTTATCTTCTGCATGCCGAGCTGATTTTAGTTATACCCTTTTGGTGCAGATACAATCTTTTGATCGCCCGCTATTGCATTTTAATGTATTGTAGCGACTACCAAAACAGTGATTTTGGCGTTTTTAATTTTTTTCTCACTACACGTTAAGCAATCATGTTAATCCTTTTTTTTTTTTTTCTTTGATGGGTCGTGGGATTCTAAATATGCGCATATTTGATTTTTATTTTACTGTTTTATTTTGAATGGGGTGAAAGGGGGGTGGTGTGACCTTTTAGTTTTTTTTATAAAAATTTTTTTTTTACACTTTTGGCATGTTTCAATAGTCTTCATAGGAGACTAGAAGCTGTCACAATCCGATCGGCTCTGCTACATAGAGGCGATCTGAACATATATAGCAGATTTACTCACTTGCTATAAGCGCCAACCACTGGGTGGCGCTCACAGCAAGCCGGCACTGACTTGCACTTGACTGGGTGTCTTTGTTAGATTTTTGGGCTGTAGGTTATATTAGGTTGGGACCCAGGTCTATCTCGGTCACTACATCTTTGTTAACCTTTTAGCATTCATGTACGGTTTACCATTACCTGCTGAGCTAAATCGTGCTATTTGTGGGCTACTCTCTAGCTAATACTCTTACACTCTACTCTCTTGCAGAACTCAGTCCATTAAAGAGAGGGTTGTTCAGTTATGCTCTGTATGTTTACATTTTTCTTGTGGTGCATCAAAGTGTGGTGTGCAGACCACCAGGTGTCATGACAACTTATTGGTGCCCGGTAATCACTTGACAGGGCCGCCGACGGGCAGGATCAATGGCGCGTGGCCAGCAAGTGATAAATGGTGCCGTCCGTGATTCACAGCGGCATTTAACTGGTTAACAGCCAAGGCTGGATCTCTGATCCACCCATGGCTGTTGGAAGCACTTGATGGCTGATTAAATCAATCAAGTGTGGGGAAAGATGCGGGCTCAGCGCAAGCGTGCATCAAAGGCAGAGACATGGGCAATTATGTAAATATGTCTAGGGAGGGCTTCACACTGTTGTTAAAATAGTCATTGTTGCCCATAACAA
Source organism: Ranitomeya imitator (assembly GCF_032444005.1). Taxonomy (NCBI): domain Eukaryota; kingdom Metazoa; phylum Chordata; class Amphibia; order Anura; family Dendrobatidae; genus Ranitomeya; species Ranitomeya imitator. Next base: position 40,005,525 of record NC_091284.1, read on the forward strand.
CCAATTTTACTGTAAGAAATCTCTGATTGGGCTTTAATACTGTACAAACCACACAAGGGAAAGGGGGCTATTATAGGGTCCTATCCTATACTTTTGGGTATGTAATATATTGCTTTTTTTCCAGAATGCGTTTCCAATGTGGAAAAAAACACCGCATGTGCACAAAAAATGCGGAATGCATTAAATATGATGGGATGATTATGTAAGCTTTTTTATAGCTCTTTTTTTCCATGGAAAACTGCTGAAAAAAATGCGAAAAACGCTAAAAATCCTTAACGTGTGCACATAGCCTTAAAGCGCTGGTTTAAAACTAAAATTTATTTTAATGTAGTTTTCCAGGACGTCCCTCCTGACAGCACCACCAGGAGGTTGTCCTTCTTATCCTTGATAGGGACAGGAAACACAGAAGAGGTTAAATAGCCCCTCCCCACCTCCACCCCTCAGTGTTTTTCCTGTCCCTATCAGGGACAGACGCAGAGGAGAGTGGCACGGCTTACCGTGCTGAAGAATCCAGGACCGGTCGAGCAGTGCTCCCGGAGCGGCCTCATCCCTCATACCGAGGGCTCTGAGAGGGCAGAGCAGGTCTCTGCATGGCGGCGTTGATACTGCTGGAGGTCCCTCAACGCCGGGTGAGCTGTGCTCCCGACTCCGGTGCATCCCTCTTCAGAGGGCTCTGCACCTTCTTGCTGCACCGGCGGTGATCCCCCTACTCGCGCCGGGTCGGGCCTGCGGTGTCATGGCGGAGCTCAGGGGCGCCGCGTTGTCATGGCGTGCCGCGTTGTCATGGCGTGCCGCGTCATCAGGGCGCGTCGCGTCGTCGGCGCGCCGTGTCATCGGGGCAGACATCAGTTATCCTAATAGCCCCTTACTGGCCCAAAAGGAGCTGGTTTTCCCTACTAAAGAAGATGTCCTGGGAAGATCCAATCCATCTACCAGTCGTGCCGGACCTTTTGTCTCAAGGGCCCCTAGTCCATCAAAACCCTGGCCTATTACAGTTGGCAGCATGGATCCTGAAAAAGAGATCCTAAGAGCAAAAGGTCTCTCAGAGCCAGTCATTGCCACCATTCAGAACAGTAGAAAACCTGTAACTTCTGCAATATACAGGAAGATATGGAAAAAATTCTGCTCTCAAAGTCCAGTTCCGGTATCGGTCTCTCACGGTCTGGATATCCCTAAAATTCTGGATTTTCTCCAGTCGGGGTTTGATAAAGGATCGAGGCCTAGTACTCTGAAGGTACAGATCTCAGCCCTCAGTTCCTTCTATGACGTCCAGCTAGCCTCTCATCCATGGATAGTAAGGTTCGTTAAGGCCATTCAGAGACTTAGGCCTACAATTCGCAGTACAGTGCCTCCCTGGGACCTAAACCTGGTCTTGAATGAGCTCTGTAAAGAACCATATGAGCCACTAGCTCAAGCAAACCTGAGAGCCGTAACCCTTAAAGCTATCTTCTTGGTGGCAATAACGTCAACACGACGCATCGGTGAGATCCAATCTTTCTCTATTAAACATCCATACTTAAAGGTCCTGGATGACTGTATCATCCTTAAGTTAGATCCCGGGTTCCTTCCTAAGGTGGTTTCGGACTTCCACAGAAGTCAAGAAATTATTTTGCCTACTTTCTGCCAGAACTTTTCTAACGAAAAACAACGTTCTCTTCACGCTTTGGACGTAAAAAGAACAATTCTACACTACCTAGAGATCACGGATAGTTGGAGAATCGACTCTTAACCTCTTCGTTCAGATGACCGGGAAGAACAAAGGGAAGAAAGCATCCAAAGCTACCCTAGCAAGATGGATTAAAACTACCATCACGGCAGCTTACATCTCGGCAGGAAGAACTCCTCCAGAAGGCCTCAAGGCGCATTCACTGAGGGCAATTTCTGCCTCATGGGCAGAGAGTGCTGGGGCTTCTATGGACCAAATATGCAAAGCTGCAACATGGTCGAGGTCAAATACCTTTTGTAGACATTATAAGTTAGATGTAACTGTGAATCAACAGACTACATTCGGGAGGAAAGTCCTCCAGGCTGTAATCCCGCCCTAAAGAATTTAAGGAGTTATTTGGTATTCCTCCTGGTGGTGCTGTCAGGAGGGACGTCCTGGAAAGTAGGAATTAGTCCTACCGGTAAGTATGTTTCCAGGCGTCCATCATGACAGCACCCCTTATATACCCTCCCTTGAGTTCCTGTCTGATATGTGATATAAACATGTGTAGAAGGAATTTCAATAAAATAGAGTTGCATCCATCCTGGTGTGGTACTTGAAAAATCACTGAGGGGTGGAGGTGGGGAGGGGCTATTTAACCTCTTCTGTGTTTCCTGTCCCTATCAAGGATAAGAAGGACAACCTCCTGGTGGTGCTGTCATGATGGACGCCTGGAAACATACTTACCGGTAGGACTAATTCCTACTATTTAATCTTTTTTTCTAAAATACTACTGCAGCGCCCCCAGAGTCCTGGTCATTGCAGTAATGTTATTCTTCCACCAGGGAGAGTGATGTTACGTCTGAAGGCAATGAAGGAGATCTTCTGTCCAGGTATCACAACCACCAAAACACACTTCACACTCCAGTCCGCCAGGGGGAGCAATGCTTCTATCTATTAGGGCACTCCTCACACTTGGGTAAAACTGGTGGGTTGGTTAGGAAGTTAAGCAGAAGCTGACTGGAGGGAGTAGGGAATAGTCAGTGAGTCCTGACCGAGTTTGGCAGAGGCTGGTTGGAGTGGGTTCCAGCCAGCTCCAGACTGTGGCCTGTGGAAGAGGAAGGTACACGGAGCTGCGCCTGCATCCCATGTGGCAGCATCCTAGGAAAGGACACGAAAGGAATTGTGTTGCAGTGAGTGAGCAACGAAGTCATAGCAAAAGGAGAGGAACATCAGAGGGAGACCAGCTAGAAGCAGGCTGCCTCCTTCTGAAGCGCAGTATCTGTAGCCAGAACACTGAGGGAGTAAGGATCTCTATGCTGTTACTTCAGAGACTGGCAGGACAGTTGATTCCATGTTGGCTGCCCGACCATATACCCAGGAGGCAGGGTGGCAACTTGTGGGGGCCGGGGCGTCTCTAGGGTCCCTTTAAAAAGCCTCAGGCCACCAGTCATACAGGTTTTGTCCTATCCGTCAGGGGGACAGCGAGAAAGAGATTTAACACCTACAATAGTTGTGAGGACCTTACAGAGTTGCTCAGCAGGAAGGTACTACAACGCCCAGGCACTAGAGGAAGGCTATTGAATTCCACCTGGATAAGGGGACTCTGGATTTGCCTTCAGACCAGCCGGACTCTGCCTACCCTGTGATCCCTATCCTGGACTGTGGATGCTGAAGCCTTTAGTAAAGGTTAAGAGACTGCAACCTTGTGTACTCGTTATTCACTGCGCCTTACATCATCCACCATTCATCATCTACATTCGGGAAAGCCCTGGGGACATACTTCATCTGTGGGAAGGTATACCATCTAGCTGCCATAACATCACCCCAGCGGACCCCTAAGCAGCGTCGGTCACCCCGACCGAATACCACAGGTGGCGTCATGAACATTATCCCTTTTAAAGACCTTCCCCTCACAACTTCAACGGACCTCCCGAGGGCAACGGACCGGGTCAGCCACCGTGACATCCCCACTGAGAACTGAAGGGCCCGGCTCCGAGTACTCCATGGGGGCGCTCCACTACACTGTGTGCAGAATTATTAGGAGAGTTGTATTTTAGAGGATTATTTTTATTATTGATCAACAACTGTTCTTAATCAACCCAAAAGATTCATAAATATCAAAGCTTAATATTTTTGGAAGTTGGAGTGGATTTTTTTTTTCTAGATTTGGCTATCTTAGGAGGATATGTTTGTGCAGGTATCTATTACTGTGCAGAATTATTAGGCAACCTAATAAAAACCAAATATATTCCCATCTCACTTGTTTATTTTCACCAGGTAAACCAATATAACCGCACAAAATTTAGAAATAAACATTTCTGACATACAAAAACAAAACCCCAAAAAGTTAGTGACCAATATAGCCCCCTTTCTTTATGATGACACTCGGCAGCCTCCATCCATAGATTCTGTCAGTGGCTTGATCTGTTACGACCAACATTGGTGCAGCAGCCACCACAGCCTCCCAGACACTGTTCCGAGAGGTGGACTGTTTTCCCTCCCTGTAGATCTCACATTTTATGAGGGACCACAGGTTCTCTATGGGGTTCAGATCAGGGAAACAAGGGGGCCATGTCATTATTTTTTCTTCTTTGAGACCTTTACTGGCCAGCCACGCTGTGGAGTAGTTTGAGGCATGTGATAGAGCATTGTCCTGCATGAAAATCATGTTTTTCTTGAACGATACCGACTTCTTCCTGTACCACTGCTTGAAGAAGTTGTCTTCCAGAAACTGGCAGTAGGTCTGGGAGTTGAGCTTCACTCCATCCTCAACCCAAAAAGGTCCCACAAGTTCATCTTTGCTGATCCCAGCCCACACCAGTACCCCACCTCCACCTTGCTGGTGCCTGAGTCGGAGTGGAGCTCTCTGCCCTTTACTGATCCAACCTCTGGCCCATCAAGAGTCACTCACTTCATCAGTCCATAAAACCTTTGAAAAGTCAGTCTTAAGATATTTCTTGGCCCAGTCTTGACGTTTTATCTTATGTTTCTTGTTCAGAGGTGGTCGTTTTTCAGCCTTCCTTCCCTTGGCCATGTCCCTGAGTATCGCACACGTTGTGCTTTTTGATACTCCAGTAATGTTGCAGCTCTGAAATATGGCAAAGCTGGTGGCAAATGGCATCTTGGCAGCTTCACGCTTGATTTTCCTCAATTCATGGGCAGTTATTTTGCACCTTTATTCAGTCGCCATGACAGCACAACGAGAGAGGGGATCCGCCCTTCAGGGACAGGAAACCTACAGACATAAAAAGGGCGGCACCTCTCTCCCACGTCAGTTTGGTTTCCTGTCCCTGACAGCGGAACCTCTTGCAGACAGGCCCTGACAAGAGGGTCGAAGTAAGACTCCCCACTCCTGGCGGCCCGGTACAGGTAGCGGGGGTCCCCTACCTCGGCCCGTCCAGGGGGCAGGAAGCACCACACGGCAGGGGCACTGCGCGGTGTAGGTGACAGCAGGAGGAAGCAGCCTCTGGTAGGCTAGCTTCTCAGGCAACCGCACATACCTATGGAGGTGCTTGGCTACTCAGGGTCCCGGGAGTCATGGCTGGTCCGGGCGGGGACGCGGCATTGGTCCGGGGGGTTTGCTGGCGTCCTGGTCTGCGTGTCGGCTTGGCGCCGCCGCCGCGTCCTGAAGGGGGCGTGTCCGGATGACGCGGCGGGCGGCGCGGCCGGATGACGCGGCTGGGCATGCGCAGTAGCGTCATCTCCGGCTAATGGCGGCGCCCAGCTGCGGGATCAGTCTGGGCTTCAGGGAGGGGTAGCGCAGCACAGCGGCAGACGGTTTAATGGCCACCTGGGATTCCCTGCTGGCCCCCATCCGGGGGCGGTACCTTGGGGGTATTTAATGCGGCAAGCTGGGATAATCAGAGTTCCTCACCCATTCCATAATGGAGTCGCCAGAAGGAACTACCAGCCAGCAGCAGCAGGAGCCGCAGCAGCTGTCAGATAAGCCTCGTAGAAGCTCCCAGCGTCGGTCTAGTGGCAGTAGCCGCGCTGGTGGAGCTAAGGAGGCACGGATCTCTATACCAAAATCCTCAGCCCGTAAAGATTTGCCGGCTTCGAAGGATCCCCCATCTACGGTACCACTCATTACTGGACGGGGTAAGTGAGCTTCGTGAAAGTCCACTTAGTGATGGTTGTGTTCCCCTTGTCTTTTTTCCTCTATCAGGGGAGGAAAAGTTTGTCCAAAGCCAAACATAGGCAGTGTGCCGAATGTGCAGAGCCGCTTCCAGATGGACATTTGAGGAAGTTATGTAAAATATGTATTCAACGTTTACTGGAGGAGGAGGCGCCTGATCTAACCTCTACAATAAGAGAGATGGTGAGACAGGAAATTAAAGGTGCCGAGAGATCCAAATCTCGGGGGGCAGAAGCTAAAAGGTCATCCCCTTTATCTGAGGTAGATTCGGATTCGGGTGAGCTGAGCTCAGGGTCTCTTCCGTCCACTTCCTCCTCTGAGGATCAGGAGTCTGCTCGAGCCTGTTTGTCCCTAGAAAGGGTTAACCATCTGGTCAAAGCAGTTAACAGCACAATGGGGATAGAAGATACCCAATCGGAATGTTCCATTCAGGATGTTATGTTCAGGGGTATTGAGCGAAAATCCCGAAGAGCCTTTCCAGTGATTGACAAGATCAAATCGTTAATCTCAAAAGAATGGAAGAAACCAGAAAGGAAGGGGTCGCTTCCGCCAGCCTTTAAAAGACGGTATCCCTTTGAAGAAGCGGCTTCGTCCTCATGGGATAAAGTCCCGAAGTTGGATGCGGCAGTCGCTAAGGCATGCAAAAAGTCGTCTCTCCCCTTCGACGACTTGGGAAATTTGAAAGACCCGTTAGATAGGAAAGCCGACATCTTCCTTAAGGGAGCTTGGGAGACTTCAGCAGGGTCTCTGAGGCCAGCCATTGCAGCCACTTGTACCGCTCGATCCTTGATGGTTTGGTTGGGTCACCTCGAAGATCAGCTCAGAGATAAAGTCCCTAGGTCGGAAATATTGTCCTCTATGTCCACAATCCAGGATGCCGCAGCCTTCCTCTCAGATGCTTCAGCAGATTCGGTCAGGTTGGCCGCCAGGTCCTCGGCATTATCCAATGCAGCCAGGAGAGCACTATGGATAAAATGCTGGCCAGGGGACTTACAAGCTAGAACAAAATTATGTAGCATTCCTTGTGAAGGGGCTCACTTGTTCGGACCAGTCCTAGACGAGCTATTGGAAAAAGCAGGGGATAGTAAAAAAACGCTTTCCCTTCCTAGGAAGACCCTTCTACAGACGGGACTATAATAGAGGATGGTCCAACCGCAGAAGACCATATAGAGACTCCAACAGAGAATCTACTAGATATGACAACAGCAGAAGAAGGGGTAGAGGATTTATGTTTAATCCTTCACGAGAGGTTAAGAAACCACAATGACTAGCGGACCAGGTGGGGGGTAGGCTTTCGGCCTTCTACCCAGCCTGGGTGCAGATTACAAACAATCCATGGATTCTAGGCATTGTGGAGAAAGGCCTAACCTTAGACTTCCACCATACTCCTCGGGACAAATTTATGTTAACACCTGTTCGTTCCTCCTCTACAGAGCAGTTGGCACTAGAGTCTGAGGTCCGGGAGCTCCAACAGAAGAATGTTCTAGTCAGAGTCCCTGCAGGCGAGGAAGGTAGGGGGTTTTATTCCCCTCTGTTCCTGGTCAAAAAACCTGATGGTTCATATCGCACCATTATTAATTTAAAAGGCCTGAATAATTTTCTGTTCATACCCTCCTTCAAAATGGAGTCGGTCAAGACAGCAATAAAATTACTCTTTCACCACTGTTTTATGGTTGTCTTAGATCTCAAAGACGCCTATTACCATGTACCAATTCATATTGATCATCAGAGATTTCTTAGGGTGGCGGTCTCACTAGCTGGCACAGTAGAACACTTTCAATATCAGGCACTTCCGTTCGGAGTCGCAGTTGCACCCAGGGTGTTCACAAAAATCATGGTGGAGGTTATGGCGCACTTGCATGAACAGGATATATTAATAGTCCCGTACCTGGATGATTTGCTAATTGTGGGTCATTCTGAGTCGCATTGCTCAGACCAACTACAGAAAGTTATGGATGCGTTACACAAATTGGGCTGGATGATCAATATAAAAAAATCGCGCCTTCAGCCCCTAAAAGTACAAGAATTCCTGGGATATGTTATAGACTCTAGTCAGCAGGAATGTCGCCTGCCGGACACAAAAGTTGCGAAGATTAAGCATTTGGTCACCAGGGCAATAAATAATCCCTTAGTATCAGTCAGGGGTGCGATGTCAATCTTGGGCTCTTACGTCCTGCATCCCGGCAGTTCTCTGGGCACAGTTCCACACGAGGGCTTTACAGTGGGACGTGTTACACAATTCCCGTCGCCTAAATGCTCACCTCGACAGTAAATTCACACTTTCTGCGGAGACTGTACATTCGCTTGGTTGGTGGACTCACACTTCGAATTTACACAGGGGGGTCCCTTGGACAAATCACATATCTAGGGTGCTGACTACGGACGCTAGCCCCAAAGGGTGGGGGGCTCACTTAGGGGAGGATTGGGTTCAGGGACTATGGTCTCTGTCTGAACAGGACTCTTCCTCCAACTTGAAAGAACTGTTGGCAGTAAAACATGCCTTAAATAGATTCCTTGTACCCCTACAGGGTCGACACGTCAGGCTTTTGTCAGACAATCGGGTAACTGTGGCCTACATTAATCGTCAAGGTGGCACGCGATCCAGTACATTGATGGAGGTCGCAAATCATATCTTTCAGGTGGCCGAAGTACATCTTCTCTCCCTGACGGCGCTTCATATAAAAGGAAGTATCAACACCAAAGCCGACTATCTAAGCCGCAACATGCTCAGACAGGGGGAGTGGTCGTTAAATCCAGCCATTTTCAGTCAGATCATCCAGTTATGGGGTTGTCCGGAGATAGACCTTTTTGCCAACAGAGGGAACAAAAAATTACATCAATTCTGCTCCCTAAATCCAAAAGACAACCCATACGCTGTGGACGCTCTGCTGATATCTTGGCACTTCAGGCTCGCGTATGCTTTTCCCCCTCTAAATCTAATTCCCCTAGTCCTGAGGAAGATTCGGGAGGACAAGGCCCGGGTAATCTTGGTAGCTCCATTTTGGCCCAAGAGGGCTTGGTTTCCTTGGCTGAGAAAGATGTCTGTCTGCCAACCATGGATTCTTCCAGAGCTACCAGATCTGCTCTCCCAGGGACCAATCCTCCATCCTCAAGTAGCCAACTTACACCTAGTGGCATGGAACTTGAGAGGTCCTTACTGACGGGGAAAGGATTCTCTCAGAATCTGGTTAATACTCTCCTTAAAAGTAGAAAACCATCTACAACGGGCATTTATGTGAGAGTATGGAGAAAATTTTTATCTTTTTCAGGGGCTCAAATTGACCAAGAACCATGTATTAACCAGGTTCTTGAATTTTTACAAAAAGGCCTGGAAATGGGCTTGGCCACAAGTACTCTTAGAGTTCAGGTGTCAGCGCTGGGAGCGTTATATAATCTTAATTTAGCCAGTAATCACTGGATTGCTAGATTCTTTAAAGCAGTCACCAGGTCTAGACCAATTATTAAACAAAGGTTGGTCCCATGGGACCTGAATTTGGTACTCTCAGCCCTGACGCAAGCCCCATTCGAGCCCATTGATACTATTCCTGTGAAGATCCTGTCAATCAAAACAGCCCTGTTAGTTGCTCTCACATCTGCTAGGAGGGTTAGTGATCTGCAGGCACTCTCCAGACATCCACCATACATGCAAGTTAGGGAGGATAGGGTCATATTAAAACCCGATCCCCTATATCTGCCTAAAGTTGCGTCTAAATTTCACAGGGTTCAGGAGGTAGTCCTTCCCTCCTTTTGCTCCAATCCTACTAACGATAAAGAACGTAAATTCCATTGCTTAGATGTGAGGAGATGCCTCCTTAGATATATTACAGTTTCAGATTCCTGGAAAAAAAGATAACTCTTTATTTGTAGCCTATCAAGGGGTAAGGAAAGGTCTTAGAGTATCTAAAAACACTCTAGCCAGATGGATTAGGGAGGCAATCTCTCTCGCTTATACCGCAGGTGGCAACGAAGTTCCAGATGGTATAAAGGCACACTCCACGCGGGCCATGGCAGCTTCCTGGGCGGAGAGGTCAGAAGTGTCAATCGAAGACATATGTAAGGCGGCCACATGGTCTTCCCCTTCTACCTTTCTTAGACATTACAGATTAGATCTGGGTAGTTCCTCAGACCTTACGTTTGGGAGAAGAGTGCTAGAAGCTATTATCCCCCCCTAAATCTTTCGTCTCTGAAAGTCTCTCGTTGTGCTGTCATGGCGACTGAATAAATACGTACGCTACTCACCTGGTAGCAGTGTTTTTTCAGGAGCCATGACAGCACCCTTAGATTCCCTACCCTATATTTTTGGAGGATGCAACACCCTGTTAATCTTGAGTTAAAGTTTATGTTCACTTGCATAATAAAAAGTATTCATGTATATACTGCATCTGTGTTATTAACCAAGGTGGTCCTCTCATGCTCTGGAAACAACTGACGTGGGAGAGAGGTGCCGCCCTTTTTATGTCTGTAGGTTTCCTGTCCCTGAAGGGCGGATCCCCTCTCTCGTTGTGCTGTCATGGCTCCTGAAAAAACACTGCTACCAGGTGAGTAGCGTACGTATTTTTTGCCCAGCACGCTTCTTGCGACCCGTGTTGGCTATTTGCCATGAAACGCTTGATTGTTCGGTGATCACGCTTCTAAAGTTTGGCAATTTCAAGCCTGCTGCATCCCTCTGCAAGACTTCTCACAATTTTGGACTTTTCAGAGCCCGTCAGATCTCTCTTCTGACCCATTTTGCCAAAGGAAAGGAAGTTGCCTAATAATTGAGCACACCTTATATAGTGTTGATGTCATTAGACAACACCCCTCCTCATTAGAGATGCACATCACCTGATTTACATAATTGGTAGTTGGCTCTCAGGCCTGAACAGCTTGGAGTAGGACAACATGTATAAAAAGTATCATGGGATCAAAATACAACTTGCCTAATAATTCTGCACACAGAGTATAAGTAAAAAGTCTATATTGTTGGATTACTGCTTATTCAGTTTTTTTTTTTTTTTTTTGTGGGTTAGTTTCTAAAGCTTCCTCCTTGCTGTTGCATTGTTTGTGCATGCTGGGAAACTCAAGCGAGCCATCAGGGGGCAGAGGCTGCAGTAACTGCACCAGTTTCTGCCCTTCCACTGATGCATCCCTGATATGACTGTTTCAGGGGCTCGTCTAGTCTCTGCTCTTGGCGTACATCTGTTGTTAATTCCAATGTGCTTTGTAGATTTTTATCCTGTGCAATATGCACAGTAAGGGCTCTTTTCCATTTGCATCCGTGTCTCGCATGTGAAAACCAAGCTCTGGTGCCGGCATATGGGAGTGGAGCGTGCAGCCGCATAGCAATACATGGAGCTTCACGCTCCGCTCCCAAGTGCCGGCCCCAGAGCTTGGTTTTCACATGCGAGACACGGACGTGTTTCTCGCAAATGGAAAAGAGCTCTAAGGCTGCTGTCACACTAGCAGTAGTTGCATGTAGAAAAGCTGCGGAGACACCATCACGTGTTAACGCAAGCAATAAGTAGCCAGGTCTTTCACCGGGAAGGAACAACCACGGGAAGGGCAGCATCCAAAAAAAAGCACCTATGCCAAAACATGGTATCCATCCACAGACAGCTGTTTCGGTGTATTTGCCCCTCAGTGTGGAGTAGGAGTCTGGCTATTAGGAGCAGTGCCGTGCAGTGTTGGGTGTTTTGATCTCCCCGAGGTCATTCATCCTTATGTTTATAGTCCTTTTACTAGGCACCGCTCCTAATAGCCAGTTTCCTACTCCACACTGATGAGGGGCAAATACCCCGAAACAGCTGTCTGTGGATGGATACCATGTTTTGGCATAGGTGGTTTTCCTTTTTGGATGCTGCCCTTCCCGTGATTGTTCCTCCCCGGTGAAAGACCTGGCTATTTATTGCTTGCATTGAGAAACACGTGATGGTGTCTCCGTGGCTTTTCTACATGCATTTGCAAATTTCCCAAAAGGGATGGGGGCAGTGTTCTGGATCACTGCATTGAGAAACACGTGATGGTGTCTCCGCGGTGTTGGATGTTTTGATCTCCCCGAGGTCATTCATCCTTATGTTTATAGTCCTTTTACTAGCAGTAGTTGGTCAGTATTTTACATCAGTATTTGTAAGCCAAAACCAGGAGTGGGTGATAAATACAGAAGTGGTGCATATGTATCTATTGTACTTTTCCTCTTTGTTCCACTCCTGGTTTTTGCTTACAAATACTGATGTAAAATACTGACCAAATACTGCTGTTGTGACGGCAGCCTGACAGTGCGCTCGCTCTGACTCAGATCAGAAGTGATGAGCTGGCAAGAGTGCACTGTCAATGCACATGGTAAGAATACCTGGCATGCAGGAAAATCAGAGACCAGCACCACCCCTGTGACGTCAGGACAGGTGTATTTGAACATGTGCTGTGAAGCCTTCTCTGCAGACTCGTATTTTTTGTCATTCAGAAAGACATGTGAACAGCGCTGTAAGCGGCCTCTTCTTGCTTAAACACTCTTGATATCTCCAGTATTTTATCCGACAGGGTGGACAGTAATGTGAGCAGCCTCAAGGTTACTAGTTGGTGGACATTTAATTCTATACTTTCCTTTCTAGACAAAACTATTGATTGCATTGATGATAACTTTTCCTGTAGTTATGTGTTCCCCAGGAAAAATAAAATAAGTGAGCAATTGTATTTCAGCCTACCGGTGTTACGGAAGTTTATACATTTACTAATATTTTTATTATACTTGGATCAAATTTGTGAATAGTGTTTGTCCAAAGACCAGCAACTTAACTTCATTATTTTTTTTTTTCCTCCCCTAACAGGTTATAACTTAAACCGTTCATGTTGTACTGACACTTGTTAACATGGATCTCAACTCGGAACAGATTGTAAGTGATTTCAATGACAAAATTATTGTGGTCCAAATGGGAGTATCTCTACTAAACACTAAAAAGGATTCTGTGCGGTTTTTAATGAGCAGAAAATGACAATGTAGAAACTCTGAGGGACGCTCGCATGTGCTTAAGTGCAATCACTAGTTTCTCCCTTCTCATAACATTTACACTGTCACAATTTTGCCAAAAAAACGATGATTTAACATAAGTGGGGATAAAAAATGTGATTAATGATAAGCGGGCAAATCATAACGTGCAAGATAAAATAATGCCCCAAAGGTGCCACATTTCCTTTTAAGCCTAAGCCATATTGTCTTCATATTGAGCTCCAAAAATTGAGATCTGATCTTCTCGCATGAATCATGTTTCATCTTGATGGGAACTGATCTTGGGTGGAACCATAATGGTTCCACCTAAGATTCTAGGCTGAGGGCTTACCGATCGGTGTGCAAAGTCCATGGTGCTTGAGGTGGCTCAGTACAACAACACCTTTAATGTAGGTTTGGGTCCTGCTATAGATTCAGTATTAAGTGGAGAAACCAGGTTACAACTCTGGGCCAACACTGGAGGGGTGCCTATGACTTCATGTTAATGGCAGTAGAAGGTCCTCCTCACCTACTGGCTGGTGGACGATCGTAACACTGGTGATTGAATTAATCTTCGTTATCGTAGAACCTTACCTTATCCACAATAAATTGTCTCCTCTTTGTAGCTGCCAGAGGATTTTTATCTGGCTGAAGAAGATTCCTTGCTGGAAGAAATGGCTGAAGAAGATGAAGACATAGACTTGTACAATGAGGAGACTTTTGGATTAGGTAGGACTTTGCCTGTAAAGCAGAATAATGTGGGAACCTGCAAATGAAATATTACTGGTGCAGAACTTTGCATCTTTGCTTGCAATGAGTGGATACCTAGATTTCTTTTTTCACTGCATGGTTCATACAGTTGTCAATATGGGTTAACAGGTTTTGGACATATTTAAAAACTCAAGGGCATCAAGAAGCATGACTAATGTCCACTATAGTCCCATCACCCTGGTTGGACCAACTTGTCCTTCATTCTGATGATGGCATTGTTGAACTGGCCAGTCTATGGGACTGTTACTAACCTACAAGTGGACATTGCACCCTAGATGGCTGTTGGCGAAACATACTGTAAGTTGGCCAACAACCCTTATTGTCCACCGTGCATCTCTAAAAAGAAAAAGGCAGCTTTTGCTGCAGCTGATCTGAGAAAGATTGGACATGTGGAAATCCAACATGAGCAACCCTTCTTTTTCTGAATCGCCCCTATACAAACTTTATTGTCAAACTGGACCATAAATAGTGCATTGGCAAATGTTTAATTATTATACACTTTCAATTTGTTGACCACTTGTGTAATGAATCTTTCAATTTTTGTTTTAAGTTTCTATTCTATTTTTCTATTTTTCAAAGATCATGAATCTGAAGAGGAAACTCCAAAGGAAAAGAATCCTTCAGGCCAACAACCTGAAATGGTTAAAGATGTAGAAGATAAAAACGGAAAGGAAATGCCGCTTGTGGAGATACCGGATGTAGAGGACACTCAAGATGTGAACGCTGCGGTGGACTCCATGAAAGTCGTCACCCTATCTGAGGAAATGGAGGGTCATGTTGACTACTCAAACTCAAAAAACACTGACTTGGGAGATCCAGCAGTGATGAAGGCTATTCATGGGCAGCCAACTTTGGAGGTAATGTTCAAGGAAAGTGTAAGGCTACCTCCAATAGACCCTAGCTCGTGACTAAGAATTTTGTTTAAATCTAAGCCTATTGAATTTAGCTTATAAAGAATGCAATATTTCTTGGTGGCGTGACTTTCACATACCAAGTATACTGGCGGACAAGTGATTGTTTTGACAAGCCGTCTAGAAAGTCAGGTTGGCAACCTTGCTGGTCAACAAAGTAGCACAATTTTTTTTCTTTTTTGGTTGTCTCCACCTTTGCTTAAGTTTCCTCTTATTAAACTCTGTATATTACTGCCTACTTGTTGTTGCACTCCAATAATCAAATGGTGCCCTTTATAAAAATTGTCATATATTCAAATAACTGATAACAAATGGCCTCTATTATCCCACCACAAGCGTTGGCCTGTGTGGCACGAACGTCACAGTTCTTCATTTTTGGGGTATTCTGATCTCTAAGATCTTATCCCACTGCAATACCTTGGGTATCCATGGTTACAAACAATAATAGTTAAATGTTACTACGTGTGGTCGGAACCATGGCTACCGAAGCTCCAATGCCCTGCACATGGGGTAAGCAACATGGTGAACCGGGAGAACTATACTTAATTTCTAATTGGAGGCATTTGCAAATATTACGCCTACTACATATCTGGATAGGATCTTGGAGATGGGAATACTCCTTTTTGAAGTGAATCTGTCAAGTCACTTCTTTGTAGCCTACAAATAGTATCGTTATATGGAGCTTGGGCAGCTTTTTTAGGTTGTGTAACTTTATTTTTTAATTTACCAGGATGTCCCTCATGACATGACACAAGGCAGCCCTTTTCATCCTCTAGGGACAGGAAACACAGGAGGTAAAAATTCCCTGCCCTCCTCCAACTCTCCCTCAGTGTTTTTCCTGTCTCTAGCAGGAGAGACGCAAGAGTGAAGTGCACATTGGCGCAAAGATCACCTGGAAGCTTAGAGGAATCAATCTCGTCCCTTCCCCTGTTTAGATGCTCATGTCTTGCTCGGTAGGGGTCCCTCAGCCAGGTCAGTAGAGGGGATGTTGCTCCTGACTCTGCAGCTTCCCTCTGGAGGGCTCTCTGCACCAAGCTGCAGCTGAACCTCCGGTGACGCGCATGGCATGCGTTCCAGCGCTTCTGGTCGGAACGCTTGTATGTTCTGCCATGAGATAGAGATGGAGGAAGCATATTCTTACTACTCCAAGCAGGACCTAGAGGGAGTAGAAGATATCCCTCAGAGGGAAAGAAGTAATTCTTCTCGTCTGAAAACACAAACAATTTATTGAGAGCAGAAAGGAGTACCATGAAAATCAAGGATACTAGGGTGGCACAATCTGTACAAGACAGAATGTTCGGAGGACTGAACATAGAGAAAGTGTTCCCAGTCAACAAACATTTTAAAGCAATAATCAAGGAGGAATGGGAAATAGACTAGACATCCCTTGACTGCCGTTTGACCTGGATGAAGTTAAGGTTTGGGAAGAGGTCCCAAAGACTGACATTCCCTATGGCTAGAGTAGCAAAACATCAATACCTTTTGAGGCTTCGGCATGGATAGAAAGGCAGAGGGGTTACTTAGAAGAAGCTGGGAGCCAGTAACTGCTATAAGGACCAACATAGCCGCCGCCTCTGTAGCAAGGTCCATGTGCCATTTGGATAGATAACATCCCAGTTAAAGTCCAACACTCCCAGTGAAGTCATTCTAGAATCCTTCCCCATGTTAAAAACAAGGACCCCATTCATAGCAGATGCTACAACGGAATGTGAGGTTTGTGGCCAGGACTAACAACTTAATTCCGCAAAATGTGCCATCTGGCTAAAGTAGTCACTCAAGTATCATTTATTTTGCTGATACCATCCATCCCAGACACAGGATTTATGGGAATGGGTAAAACTGGAAGGAGGAGTTACCCCCAAAGGGGGCAAGGGTAGAACCACTCAGTTTTCTTCAGGCCCACCAGGGAGACATGACGCCAGATAAGTTGCAGTAAAGCTTCAATTATTTCTGGTGGATTGGCAGGCCATCACAAAATAATCAGTGGATTCTGTGGACCAAAGGGGAGGGTTACAAAATTGATTAACCCCCTTCCCCCTTAACAATAACACTAAACCAATCCTCAATCCCCTTCTTCCTCAAAGCCTTTGGGGAGGTATCAAAGTATCATGTTCTCTCTTCCCACTACAAAAAGGAAAGGGATCAGGAGCAGAATTCAATCCTTCCAGAGAAAAAGTCGCGATCAGGTATGCTAGGACGATCCTGTGTACGGTGGAGTCAAGCCCACTCCAGAGACCTTCAAAGAGAAATTGTCAGCCTGAAACAGACATCTGTCTGGGCTAGACAAAAAATAAACGTATCTGCAGACCTAAAATCTTCCCTGGCATGGTGGACGTCCCCAAGGAAGTGGATCGCCCCCAGACGCAGGGCCGCGGGTTACTCTGTACCGGTCCTCTGCTGGCTCAGTTCTGGGGATGTCACGGTGGCTGGGCCCGGTCTGTGACCCTAAGGGGCGTCCAATAAGGGGGTGATGGTGCGCAGTGCGAGGAATAACGAGGACACAGGGTTCAGTTTCTTTACCTTTTACTGAAGGTTTCAGGATCCTCAATCCAGGGCACTGTAAACGGGGCTGTCTGAGACCGGCCGGTCCGAAGGCACATCCGGAGTTCCCTTTGCAGGTGGAAATCAGTCTCTACCCACTAGCACCTGTGTTGTAGTGCTTCCCTGCTGGGCATTCAGGATAGTCCTCACAACTTCTGTTCTCGTTCTCTCTAGATCTTTCCTTTCTCTGTCCCCCAGGTATGTTATGGCTAAGATGCACCTTTATGACAGGTAGGCCTGGAGTTATTCTGGATTCCTAGTGTCGCCCCTCTCCCACTGTTGCCTCCTATGTCCTTCTTAGGTGTTGTATGGTAGACAGCCAACCTGTAATTAACTGTCCTGCCGCTGTTTGAAGTAATGCATGGAGACTGTTAATTCTTCGGTGCTCCGGCCACTGGCTACGCGCCTCAGTAGAATGTTGCCGTTCTCGGGGCACGACTCCAACTGGATCTCCTTTGTGCTGATCTCGTTTCTCACTGTTCCACAATATCCTTCGCTTCGTGTCTTTCTTAGGATACCGCCGCAAGGTAGTGCAGGCGCGGTTCCGTAACGTTCTGTTCTGTTCGCTAGGTACCTGCCAGATTTCCCAGTCCTGACAGGTCCTCCCTGGAGCTCTCCCAGGCTTCTTCTCCCTAACTTCCTGTCCAACCCCTAGTTTTACCAATGTGAGGAGTGGCCCAATAAATAAAGCCTTTTACTCCCCCTAGTGGCTGGAGTGTGAAGTGTAATGTGTGCTGGTGATACCTGGTCAAAGAACTCCTTTAGTGCAGTCAGACGTACCATCACTCCCCTTAGTGGCAGAGCGACGTTACTGCAACGACCAGATCTCTGGGGCGCTGCAGAAGCCCAGGAAGTAGTACCATGGATCCTATCCCTATTAGTTCAGGTTAGCACCGATACAAGCCAAATAGGCTGGGGAGCAGAAGTAGTGACAATACCTTCAGGGTACATGGTCCTCAGGGGAGCGCAGGAGATCATCTTATTACAAGCAGTATGGGAAACACTCCAGAAGTGCCAGAATGCTTTGAGGTCACAATGTGATGATCTTAGGCAACATCACAACCGTCTCCTTTTCTATGACACGGGGAAGTCCGAAGGGTCAGTTTTTGCGGGCTCTAGTGGGATGAATAGATCAATGAGCAGAGAAGACAATGCTTTCAATTTCTGCGGTGCACCTAAAGGGCTGCAAAAACAAAGTGGCTGCTTTTCTCAGCAGGAGGCCAGTTTGGTCTTCCGAAAGAACTAATCTCGAAAGTGTTCATTCAACTAACTCGGTGATGGGGTACCCCACTCATAGATCTCTCCGTAACCTGGCTTTTAACCTTTTGCTTCCTGTCCCTAGAGGACGGGAAGGACTACCTCCTGTCATGCTGCCATGATGGACTCCTGGAAATGTTAATTGGTCCTACCGGTAATTTGATTTGTTTTTGTTTTTTTCTTTAAGTTGCCTTTGAATGTAGTTGCGATGGTTAGTCAAGCATATGTTAATACCAAATGAATATTCATCCCTTTCCCCACTCATAATCCTATCCAACCTCTCTGCCGGGATCAGTTATTCAGTCAGACTGCCGCATGCCTGAGGATCGCATCGCAGTCCTCAAACTGGCCGTCTGCGCTCCTGAGGGTTACATCTGCATAGAAATACATGCTGCCTTGCATGGGTAAGGAGAGCAGACTGCCAGTCCGAGGATTGCGGTGCGATCCTTGGGTGAGTAATATGGAAGGGTATGGGGTAAAATCCAGTCCTGTAGCAGGACGGATGTGCGGCACAGTGAGCTGACTTTTATAGCAGTTATGAGGCCAGATCTGTGCCAAGCAAAGGCCAGAGATGAGACCTAATCCAAGTGAGAAGAGCCAGAGCTGAGAAGAAAATCCAGCCACGTCGGAAGGATGTTTGTGTGTCGTTACTTTCAGCACAGACATATGGTACAGAGTCGGAATGGAGGTCGTGGTTCGGGTAGCTGGCCAGTGTGACTAGCATACCGTATATCAAGTAACTTACCTATCTTGGACTTGCGACCTGGCGGGTAGTATTGTTGACCCCCGTTAGCGTCTCCGTGATGATTTGAGCCATCTAGAGGAAAGACAACAATGACAGGCCCAGTAGTGAGAGTTACACCCGTTAAATTGGAGCTTTAGGACTAGAAAAGACTGGTGATAAGTGTCAACTGTAAACATAAAGAACTTTGTGTATAATTTCATAAGATATCTTATTTAATTGTATTACTGTGTTCTGATTGAGCCCTATTTTACTGTACTGTCATTGTGGAAATGCCCTGTCTGCCACCACCTAAAACCTGGCCCTGTGTACATTGTAAGAGGCTACATAATCAAGTGAGATGGCAACTTTACCACTTTCTTTGCAATCTGTAAATTTTATTTGTGTAAATGTAAAAAAAAATACCAGACCTAACTATCTTATTTTCCAGAGTGTTGACAGTGCTGTTGTTGACAGTGGGATTGGAACCAGCTGGGGGGACTTTGATTCAAGTTACAACGTGGTAAGTCCCATACACAGACCCCACTCCACTCCATAGGCCTCCTCAGCTGAGACTTTGTTCTCTTTGCAGAGTGGCATGGACTCGGGACTGTGGGTAGGTTCTCCGAAAGGAACAGCTGCAATAGCTGGCCAGATACTGGAGGTATGTCATGGGATAACGACCTATGTTCATTGATTTTTGGAGCCCATCGAGAATAGAGAAGTGGTCGCACATGTCTGTTCACTTGTATGATTGTTCAAAAACTTTCTGTACTTGTGCTCGGCAATTCTTGAAATACTCATACAAATAATTGGAGAGGGCTACACATTTGTGGCCATTTCACAATTTGTATAGGTGCACGGCTCTGTTTTAAGAAAAATGTCTCACCATTAGGATATTCCAAAGCAAGGTAGGAATAACCCTTTAACGATTGTCTAAAATCTTTAACCTTGCCTTTTATAGGATAAAGCAATTTTGCGAGTTATGGATAGAGCTCCCTACATCCCACCCACCAACCTGGAATTCTTAGGTTCTCCCATGCAAAGAGGATATATGTGTGCACAAAGACTCAAAGGCCCGGAAATGGGTATGATGTCCCCTAAACCATACAGACAGCGCTTCATTAGGCAGGTAAACCACCATAAAGACACTTCTCAGTAAGATGAGGTGGATCACAAAAAAAACAGAACGGATTCCTTTGTTTAATTTGTACTGGATAACGGACGAATGATTAATCTACCCATTACAGGAGATGCTGGTAATGATTCACATGTTCTTCGAAGAATACTGGACCCATAGCCATGCACCACACACATTACTGGTTAATGGAGTGGATGTTGGTGACTCACGTGAAATTTCCATGTGCCAGTAGCTATTGACACTTTCCATTGGAAATTATGTATAGTTCGGTGTCCACACGGTCCTCTGCAATCATATCCTGTAATATTGATTAAAGAAAATGCATCTGTCTAGCCCTGCCTTTTTAAAGAGAGTTTTCACTTAAAGTGGACCCCGAACTGCAGCTATGTAGAATTAAATATAAGTAAATTAATAATTATAATCTGCTGGTACTTTCAGGTCCAACACCGACTGTCTGCTGCTGTTCTCATCTGTGTTTTCACTGCATCAGTAATGTTCTGTCGACAGCTCGCATAACTTCTGTGGCTTATGCTGTCTAAATCAGCAGAGACGCTAAGCTGAGTGATTGGTTGCAGCGGTGATGAGAGGTCGACATGACTTTTAAAACAGATTGGAACAGTGGTGTAGTGCCAGATCCAGGGAGAGTCGACTAACATCTGATTTTTGTCAATTTTTGAAACTATAGTCACTTAGGGTACAGTTATTTATTTTTTTAAATTGTGATAGAATTCTAGCACCGCTGTCACTCAGTGACTTCAGTTCACAGTGACTTGTGTATTAAAGGACTTGACATAAAGCTTTTCTTTTATTAAGCAATCTCCACTGATGCCTCGCACGATGCGTCCTTCTTTCCCATTTACACCGCCAAGGAGACCTCCACCACATTTTACTACAAATCAGGTAACTTGCATTTTTTTTTTCACTATTTCACATACGGTAAGTTTATCTTGTTGACCATTCCCTGTTTGGCCATTGTGCCTTCATGCCTTTTTGTGTATGTATGTATGTATGTTTTTTTTTTGTTTTTTTTTAGTCTCCAGGTTTCATGTCCCCAACTCCCTTCAGGCCCATGTCCCCTAACATCAGCACCCCTGTAAGACCAATGACCCCAAAGATGGTCAGGATGCACTTTGGTCCTATGTCTCCGAGTCCTAGTATCTCGCCTTTCTTTAGCCCAATGGCTAACACTCTGCAGAGGTTTAAGTAAGTATAGGTTTAAAGACTGTTTGTATTTCTGATTTTTAAATGGTAATGGCTACTATTCTATTATAGATGAGCGGTATTAGTCAGTTTTATGTAGCTAATATTGTAAGAAGTTGACCTGTGTGCAAAATCTCAAGTACATCTCACTTCGGCCTGACATCTCTGCCTCCTGCTTGTAAGTTGACTGGGAGAAACCTATTGCTAACAGACAGTAAAACTGAATTTAAAAAGGCTCTGTTGGCATATGACTGTTAAAACAAAGTACAGGCACTTTGTGCACCAAGGATGTGTCCAAATATTTTAAGCGCACCTTCCCACCTCCTAGTTTTCCATCTATGGCTCTATGAAGCCACAGCTGTCCAATCAAAGAAATGGTGAGGGTGGCGATGGAAAAAACAAGTAGTTGGGAAGTTGCACTTAAATGTTTGAGGAGCCAGGCCCAGCAGTTACATTCCCAGCTATCACATGGCAGACTTCGAACAATCCCTCTAAGCATGTGTATTCTGCTTACTTTGCAGAGTCCCAGGACATGTAACGCAGCTCCATCCTCAACACCGCCGCATACTTAGCCAGAGACAACGTCCACAGAGGTAATGCTGAACTTCGACTTTATAGTCCAAAAAACAACAAATGTCGTCAGAGATTTCTACCAGGACATCGTCTACACTTTGTCCACAAGAGTGTGCAAGCAAACTCTGAAACTCATTAAGGCATTACCTCGTTCAACCTCTCATGGTGTGAGCATCACAATAAAATTATAAAGGGTCTTGTCCTCCTGAAAGATTTGTTTGTTTTTGTTTTTTTTTAATTGCTTATACAGCGCTTTTTAACTAGACAGTGCTCCACAGACTGAACAGCTGTCCCCATTGGGGCTCACAATCTAAATTCCCTATCAGTATGTCTTTGGAGAGTGGGAGGAACCCGGAGAAAACCCACGCAAATATGAGGAGAACATACACAAATTTTGAAGATGTTGTTTTTGGTGAAAATTGGAGTCAAGCTTGTCTGTATGGCTCTTTCCGCCAATCTGTCTTTTTAGCGTCCATTCAGATAGTGATTTCTTGTATGCAAAAAAAAAACCTGTGTTTTAGAAGATTTTCATCAGTTGTTAGTTTTCACCATCGGTATGTCATCAGTCTTTTTCTTTGCATGGGGGGAAAAAAATGGTTTCTTAAGCTTCTATCAGTCAGTGGAAAAACTGACAGCTTCTGGATGATTTCCGATTATTATTTTTATTTTTTTTCCTGTGCGGACCACTTGGTCTACAACAATAAAAACTTGTCAACAAACCCGTAGACTATAACTGATAAAAATCCTATCCATGAAATAAGACTTCTAATTGTCTCCGGAGGCGCAACTCTTATCATTTGCCAGACTTGCCCAACTCTTCCTGGAGCTGCCTCTACAATTACTGTTGGCTCTTTTTTATTTTTTTTATTTATTTTTTTTTGCTCAGTCCGTGTCTGTTCTGGACACTTGGGCACAAATGGCATGCCAGGTAAGGCCAACACCTTCAATCAGCATCTGCCACACCTGCCCTTGTCACAGAATGTTGGCTAAAAGCAAAATGGACAAAAATCTAACTTTTTTCCTTAACTTTTTAACATTTCATGCTCTAGGGTGGTTTTACATGTGGAGTTACTGTCACAAATCTGTTGTAAATTGTCCCAAATGCTCACATAAAATTAACCTCAACGACAAATCTGCTTGCGAGCCATGCACACTTCGTACCAGTTTGACCTGTGCACAACTGAGTAGTTGCGTGAAAAACTTTTATTCTTTGTCAACAAGTGGGTACAACTTATTTCTGATCTTATTTTTCAAAAACTAAATTTTTTTTTTTCATTGTCACCTAGTGCATCCCGCAAGCAGTGGGTCAGTCCCGATCCATATGCGAGCCTCCTGTCTCAGAAGGAAAAGGAATGGGTCATCAAGCTGCAGATGATCCAACTGCAAAGTGAAAACCCTCACCTGGATGATTACTACTATCAAGTATGGGTTTTTAGAGCTGGTACTATTTTCTAAATTTCTGTACAACTTTCAAAACTTTTTTTTTTTTTTCCCTTTACTATATAAGACCTATTATGAAAAGCTGGAGAGACGACTGGCAGAGGAAGAACTTCTAGGAGATCGCAAGAAGAAAGAGCCACCCAAACTGGTCACTCCTTACATTCAGAAAGCTGAAACCTATGAATCTGGTATGTATTTTACGTGAATTTTGGAAAGATCTAGAGCAGTGTGTAAACTCAAGGGTTTGGTGTGATATGCAATTGGTCTTTAGTTTGCGTTCTACCCCTTGACCACAAAAGATGTTTGGGGCTTTGCATCGTTGTCCATGGTTTCAGCGATGATCTGGCTGAACGAAGTACCATGAATAAATTAAACCACCTGCCTTAACACTTGCATCAGACAAATTCTGGTGTGATGGAAGTTGGGGGGTGAATTGTACAATAGTTATTATGTTAGCGGTTGGAAATCCCACCCCTCACCTGTGACGCGACTAGGACACCCCAATTGTGACGCCAAATGTGTGTATTTTTGTGCTTACAAATCTACTTTCCCTTCCTCAACTTCAGTGGTACATATTGAAGGCTCATTGGGACAAGTTGCAGTTTCCACCTGTTACAGCCCCAGAAGAGCAATTGATGCCATCTCCCATGTCATGCCGGATGAAGTAAGTTAATGCTAGTCTTAAAGTTAGATTTTTTTTTTTTTTTGTTACTATGTGCGCGAGATCTTTTTCTTGAAATCTTGTAAATTAGTTTAAAACGCAAAATGCTGTAAATGATGATGGAGAAAAAAAAAACCTTGCACGGCGGTCCCTGAAGATCATAAGTGGTTGGTTACGGAATTTTAGAAAATGTAATACAGGAAAAATTCCCTTAATATGAATTGACTAAAACGGGGCAATAATATAGGATGGTCATTGGCAACTTCAGTTATATCTTCTACTTCGTAAATGCTAAAAGCAAAAAAATAAACCAGTAATTCCTCTTAAACTACTTTCCTCAAACTGTTTCCTAATACAATCAAAACTAAAATATAAAAAGAAACCTGTTTTCAAACACTCCGTTTTGCCCCTAAACATACCCCCCTGTAAGATAATGGACTGCAGCAGGAGCCTCCCCCCTCTGCCTTCTCTGCAGTAGGACAAATGATTGCTAAGCCTTGTCCCTTTGAATAAGTTCCATCAAGTTTATAAAATACATGTAATAAATTAATTAAACCCCAGATGTGCTCTTTACGGTGCTCCTCATTCAAGGGGGAAAAGGGGCTGTTTATCTATTTTTGTAAACTCGTACCATACCTTCAGTGCGCAAGTGCGGCTCCCCGCTCGATACGGCGCAAGCGCGGGATCTGAGTAGATTTGATGGAGGTTGGCACAACCCCGGGAACATCATTCAAATTGCGTTGGCGGCAACAACCGCGACTTAACTAAATGAAACGCACCATATGACCAAATGAGCAGGTACGATCTGGTACAATCTAACTGTGTAAATTGCTTTTTGCACAAGATAACTCCATTTTTAATTAAAAGCGTAACTGATGCACATTGCATCACTAACAATGGTGACCGTTTAGAGTCTAAAAATGACAGGTTCCAGTAAACAATTTTTTTTTTCTTTAGTTTTCTTAAATGTTTTTAAGGATCAAATTTAAAAATGTAGGGTTTACTAATTATTTTCCCATCACTAACAGAATATGAAAGCTCTTGGATACCAGCGCTTGAGAGTCCTCAGACACATTGAAAAGGTTGGCAAGTATTGTGTTCTTCATATTGCATGTAGTATTTAGTTGTTTGGCAATTATTTTTTTAAATTTTTTGTTAATGCAAAATTTCACTGCACAAAAACGAAAGGTCTGGCACTGCTCCTACGCACATCCTGTGCAATTCAGTGATAATGGTTTTCAGTACCAAAATTTAGGAGCTATAAAAACTATGCAACGGTTCTCACCATGAAAGTCCAGTAATGACAGTAATCCATGTGGCACTCACCGCTTTGCATTGATGTTACTTGATTGCAGTTCTATGGACAGATTGTCAGACAGAACATTTTCCGCAAGTTGTGCTTCCTCTGAGCCACAAAAGGAAGTGTGATTCTTACAAAACTGCTGTCAGCTATAATGGTCTCTGCAATCATGGTCTGTGGAACCACAATAAAATAATATTTTAATGCAAAGAGGAGTGCTGTGCCACATTTCTTTGTAAAACAAAACAAAAAAAAATTCAGCACTAGACAGCCCCATAGGGAATGAATGGAGCAGCGATCGAACATGCACATGCGGCGCCCCAGGGTCCTGGTCGTCGCAGTGGTATTGCTTTTCTCTCGGCGAGAGTGATAATACATTTGGAGGCAATGAAGGAGAACTCTGTCAGGTAACACAATGCATGCAATATGTTAACACTCCAGACCAGAAGGGGGAGCACTAAGCCTGTTTAAGGTGAACTCCCCTATAAGAACATCCTGATCTGGAGGGAAAGGGTTCAGTTCCTGTCAGGGAGACAGAGGGAAAGGAAGCAGAGGAGCCGTGTAGCCTAAAGTGCTTCAGCTCCTAGGAAAGAGACGGATAGAAAACAGAACATATTGCAGCAAGCATAAAGGAAGTCAGAGCAAAGGAGAGGATATCAGAGGGAGACTAGCCAGGAGCAGGCTGCCTCCTTCTGAGGCACAGAAATCCAGTGGCCGGAACACAGAGGGAGTAAGGAACTCTACGCTTTACTTCAGAGACCGACAGGACAGCTAATTGCAGGTTCTGTCTGCACCTACACCCAGGAGGCACGGTGGCAACTCTGAGGCTGGGGCATGCTAGAGTCCCTATAAACCGCCTCAAGCCACCAGTCATACGGGTTTGTCCTACCTATCCAATCTGGGGGACATAGAGAGACTTCACACCGATACCATCTACAACAGTTGTGAGGACCTTATGAGAAGCTTAGCAGTAAGGGACTACAACACTGCAGCGCTAGAGGAAGGCTACTGATTTCTGCCTGGACAATGGAACTCTGGACTTGCCTCCAAACCGGCCGGACTCTGCCTACCCTGTGATCTGGTGCTCTGGACTGTGGATTCTGAAGTCTTCAGTAAAGGTAAAGAGACTGCACCCTTGTGTCCTCGTGCATAGGCAGCATAAATAGTAAAAAGTTTGAGGACACACAGGGTTAATAGGCAGTGGTAACAGTGCGGTACCCGCAGTTTGTTACCGCTGGCATTAACCCTGTGTGAGCGGTGACTGGAGGGGATTATGGAGCGGGCGCCGGGCACTGACTGCAGGGGAGTAGGGGACTGTAACTGGAGGTGATTATGGAGCGGGCGCAGGGCACTGATTGCAGGGGAGTAGGGGACTGTAACTGGAGGTGATTATGGAGCGGGCGCAGGGCACTGATTGCAGGGGAGTAGGGGACTGTAACTGGAGGTGATTATGGAGCGGGCGCCGGGCACTGACTGCAGGGGAGTAGGGGACTGTAACTGGAGGTGATTATGGAGCGGGCGCAGGGCACTGATTGCAGGGGAGTAGGGGACTGTAACTGGAGGTGATTACGGAGCGGGTGCTGGGCACTGACAGCAGTGGAGTAGGGGAGGGACTAATCGGACTGTGCCCGTCGCTGATTGGTCACGGCAGCCATGACAGGCAGCTGGTGAGACCAATCAGCGACGCGTGATTTCCGTTACGGAAATTGCCGAAAGACAGAAGTGTATATATATCTATCCACAGCAGCACATGTACATGAATCGGCCATGTGAAAACACAGACAAATATAAATTTCACAAATATTTTTTCTTAGCGCATAAATTGGCCAATTCATGTGTGCCCATCAACCATGGCAAGGTGATCTCCCCCTGATGGGTCCTACTCTACTGTACATGCCACTCAAGAAAAAATATTTTTGTGAAATGTATTTTTGTCTGTGTTTTCACATGGCCGATTCATGTACATGTGCTGCTGTGGTCTTTTTTTAATCTGTGTTGCAGTTTGCACGTGTTCACATTGGGAGTGCTGATTTGTTGAGGTGTGTATATATATATATATATATAATTTTTTTTTTTTTTATTCACTGTTTCTGGTCACCGCCCTGCAAAATGTCTACCAGGGGGGTCAATACACAGCGATCGCTGTGATTGGCTATCACTACCACAGGTCAATAAAAAAAGTATTACATTCAGTGATGGTGCTGTCACACAGCAAATCAGGCATCAAAATAGGTGGGGTGATTGCAGTGTCACCTCACCTGATTAACCCCTTTGCTGATTGACAGAATAGTTTCTGGCCAATCTGCACCAAAGAGGTTAATCTAAAATGATTCCCACTATGCAAGCCATCTTTTACCTGAGCGTTGGCATGCAGCGCAGTTGAGACCTCCCTGTGTACCTGGAATAAAGGTTCATTGGTGGCCAGTGCGACCACCTTTGGCTTCTGCATCCTCCTGTGCTGAGATCCTCCTGCGATCTGTGCTGGCTGCTGTGACCATCTGTGATCAGCAGCAGCAACTGGTGGATAAGGGCTATCATCTTTTAGGTAGATAACTTTTACACCAGCATTCTGCTCTTCAAGACCCTCTGTCAGAGGTACAATAGCATGAGGCACCATGCGAAGAAATCAGTCCTCCCGAATCCATTAATTGGGCCTTTGCTGAGAAAGCGGAGCTCAATGCAGCGACAACATGCTGGTGGTCAAGTATAAGGACAAAAAGGATGTCTTTGTCTTGACCACCATTCACCATGACCACCTTTGTCAATTTCTGAGGTACCACAACACAAGTCCCTAAGCCAGATTATATCTTTAATTACAATAAGTACATGGGGGGAGAGGGGGGGATAAATGTGTGGATCTCTCAGATCAGGTCCTCAAACCTTACAGTGCAATGCGAAAAGCTAAAGTATGGTACCAAAAATTGGCTGTGCAGATGGACAAATGCGACATGGTGTCCGATCTCAATTCCAGCCAATTTTACGCTCAAAAAGTCAAATGGTGCTCGAGCCCTGCCGTGCACCCATACAGTGGCTTTCCCCCACATATGGGCTATGGACATATTAGGAGAAATTGCACAACAACCTTTGAGGTTCATTTTTTGCTTTTACCCTTGTGAAGAAAAAAATAAAAAAAATAAAAAAATTGCGGCTAAAATCATCATGTTTGTGACTAACAAGTTAAATGTTCATTTATTTTCTTTCCATGTTGCTTCAGATCCTGTGAAGCACATAAAGGGTTTATAAACTTCTTGAACGTGGTTTTGAGCACCTTCAAGGGTGCAGTTTTTTTCTGTCCTAAAGGCTCCTCAGTCACTTCAAAAAAATTGTAAAAATTAGAAATCGCTGGTCATGTTTTAACCTTTATAACTTCCTAACAAAAATTGTTTCCAAAATTGTACTGATGTAAAGTAGATGTGTGAAATGGTATTCGTCAACTATTTTTTGTTACACAACTGATTTTAAGGCTATAAGAATTCAAAGTTGGAGAATTGCAAAACTTTCCAATTTTTCACAATTTCCACGTCTTTTTCAAAAGTCATATCAAAGAAATGTTACTGGATCACCCCCACCTAAGGGCAATGGGGTACTCGGTACCGGGTTCTTCAGTTCCCTCGGCTGGGATATCACGGTGGCCTGACCCGGACCATGGCCCTATGAGGGGCACCCAATAAAAGGGGCTAGAGTTGTAGATAACGGTAGTGTTCGTGACGCCACCTGTGGTATTCGTGACGCCACCTGTGGTATTCGGTCAGGATGACCAACGCTGCTTAGGGGTCCGCTGGGGTGATGGAATGGCAGCTAGATGGTATACCTTCCCACAGGTGAAGTATATCCCCAGGGCTTCCCAGAAGTGTAGATGGTGATGGTGGATGGTGCAAGGCGCGGTGAATAACGAGGACACAATGGGTGCAGTCTCTTTACCTTTACTGAAGGCTTCAGCATCCACAGTCCAGGGTGCCGGATGACAGGGTAGGCAGAGTCCGGCCGGTCTGATGTCAATTCCAGAGTCCCCCTATCCAGGAGGAAATCAGTAGCCTTCCCCTTGCGCACAGTAACGTAGGTCCCTACGTGCATTAGCTCCCATAGGGTCCTCACTCTTGTTACTCTTCTCTCTGTCCCCAGATGGATAGGACAAACCTGTATGACGGTGGTGGCCTGAGGCTATTTTATAGGGACCCTAGCGTCACCCCTCCTCCGCGTTGCCAACTTGTCTGCTTAGGTGTTTAGGTCGGGCAGCCAACTTGGAATCGACTGTCCTGCCGGTCTCTGAAGTAAAGCATAGTCTATTACTCCCTCGGTGTTCCGGCTACCAGATCTGCGCTCAGTGGGAGGCAGCCTGCCTCTAGCTGGTCTCCCACTGGTGGTTTACTCCTGTTGCTACGACTTCTGTGCTCACTCACTACGGCACACTTCCTTTCTTGTCCTTTCTTAGGAGGCTGCCGCATGGGTTGCAGGCACAGCTCCATGTCCTTCTTTCCTTCCTGGGCCGAGCCCAGTCTGCTCCTCTCCTCTCCTCCTCCTGGCTCCTTCTCCTACTGCCCTCTGACTGCAACTGTCTGACTTCCTAACCAAACCACCAGTTTTACCCAAGTGTGAGGAGTGGCCTAATAGATAGAACCTTTTGCTCCCCCTGGTGGCCGGCATGTGAAGTGTGTGTGTGGCTGTGATACCTGGCAGGGTGAACACCTTTGGTGCCATCAGACAGAACATCGCTCCCCCTGGTGGAAGAACGACATTACTGCAACGATCAGGACTCTGGGGCACTGCATTACCACTATCATGAAGTACAATAGGTCACGAGAAAACTATCTCGGAATCCCTAGGATCCGTTGAAACGTTTGAGTTATAACCTCAAAGTGACACTGAGAACTGAAAAAAAATGGCTTGGTCAGGATGGTGAAAACATGCTTTGGGGAGAAAAGGGAACCTCCCACCCCGCCTCTTTCCTCCAGCCTGATAAGACTTGTCTGCACTGCAGCGTCGGTGATCACAAGCTGCGGACGAGTCGTATAACCAGGGCCGGCGTCAGCACCTGGGCAAATGCCGGGGCCCTGGGGAGAGAGGGGGGCCCACTCACTGTCATAGATACAGCTGGGAGAGCAGAGCAGGAGATAACATGCTCTCTCCGCCCACAAAGTCACTGCTGGATGCGTTCTCTTAACCCCTATGTGCCAGCTCTGACACAAGCATCTTCTCACTCAGTCAGTGCAACCAGGCAGGCACACATAGGGGTTAAGAGAAGGCAGCCAGTGTGACATTGTTTGTGGGCGGAGAGAGCACGTTCTCTGCTCTGATCTCCGCCCCTGGCTGGCTGCCATGCTGCTGAAGTTATGAGGCAGGTTCCAGAGGAGCTCCTAGTCCTACCAGTGCCTGAGTGAGTGGCGCTGCTATATACTACGTGGGCTGCGCTGCTATATACTACGTGGGCTGCGCTGCTATATACTACGTGGGCTGCGCTGCTATATACTACGTGGGCTGCGCTGCTATATACTACGTGGGCTGCGCTGCTATATACTACGTGGGCTGCGCTGCTATATACTACGTGGGCTGCGCTGCTATATACTACGTGGGCTGCGCTGCTATATACTACGTGGGCTGCGCTGCTATATACTACGTGGGCTGCGCTGCTATATACTACGTGGGCTGCGCTGCTATATACTACGTGGGCTGCGCTGCTATATACTACGTGGGCTGCGCTGCTATATACTACGTGGGCTGCGCTGCTATATACTACGTGGGCTGCGCTGCTATATACTACGTGGGCTGCGCTGCTATATACTACGTGGGCTGCGCTGCTATATACTACGTGGGCTGCGCTGCTATATACTACGTGGGCTGCGCTGCTATATACTATGTGGGCTGCGCTGCTATATACTACGTGGGCTGCGCTGCTATATACTACATGGGCAGTGTTATATACTACATGGCTGTGTTTATGTGCGATCATGAATCGGGGTATGTGTTAAAGGGGGGGCCCACTGAGACTTTCGCCCGGGGCCCTCAAAAACCTGGAGCCGGCCCTGCGTATAACGCTGGAGGAAAGAGGTGGAGGAGATGGGGACAGCTGCAGATAATACCTGCGCATGCGCCAGATTACCAGCCTCACAGTGGGAATACATCATAACACACTGCGGGGTGGGATCACTAGATCAGCTGATGGGACTTGCAGGGTAGTGTGCACGGCACATGACAGAAAAATGAGAGCACAGCGTAGGCGCCGGGTATGTGCATACAAACAGAGGAGGCGGTGCCCGGCGCACTGAGGGGCCGGGAGGCCGTTGAGTCCTGGGGAATAAATGTGCTCCCCAGACCGAATACAGGTATGGCGCCAAAATTATATAACTTAATATTGCGGTGTTAGTAGGGAGCAAAAAATGAAGAGCCACCTTCACAGAATGCAGCCATAGTGCTGTAGAAGGTGGCTCTTTTACTTAAAAACGCCCGGGGGGAGTGACTGGTTCCCTTCAAACTTCTTTTGTGTTTAAGTCTTAAATTTGGCCCATGGTAGAAAACTGTAGGAGACTGCCTGTAGAGTTGGGTTATCCTTTGACCATAAATGATTCAAGGTATGTTACTATTTTTTTACTGGTCTTTCAGCTTTTTGTGCAGTTGCTGGAGGTTGAGGAGATGGAGAGAAAAATGCCTCATATTCCTGAAGACCAACATATGAGATTTCAGCAGAAGCAAAGCTATAAAGTGCAGAAGATCTATGAGGCATTGAAGATCGGAGCCTGCTGCTGTGAGGAGTATGTGAGACCTTACACTTGTAGAATTGATATTTGAGGCGTCCACGAGAACATAAGAAATACAGTCCCTCCCTAAAAAACGGGGGTGTCGTAAAGTTGTGGCTTTTTTTTTCCCCCTAACCACTCTGGCCTCTCTAGTAGTGGGGGAAAAAAGTGCAGTTTTCATATTCCCCCGGCAGCATATGTAATAATGCAGCACAACATACATCCACAGCCGCTCCAAACAAATACAAAAATTTAGAGGAATTGTGCTCTTTCCCAGCCCTTCAACACTGCCACCAGCATCCTTACCCCACAGCAGGCAGCAGAGATTGAATTGTGCTTATTTTTGAAAAAAAGTGGTGATGCAGGGGTAGGGAGTTTATTTTCTTTTTTTTTTGTGCTGCCAAGGGCCATATGGATATTGTATACCATCCTTCAGGGGCCATATAAGTTGCGTGCCAATGCCACCCACAAGGTAGTCCTGGCACTGGTGTTGAGATGTAATCTTTCATTGCGCACGTGCTCACAGATGAAGAAAATGGGCAGGAAAAAATAAGCTGCTGTCCGAAGAACTACAGTCCCTACAAATCTTCCCAGTGGCCAGATAAAAGGTCGAGGGCTGTAAATGACCCTTGGGCTTGAGTTTCCCCACCCCTGATGTAAGGAGATCTCTTAACAAGTCTGCAGTCTCCAGACTCCTGCTAAACCACGTCTCTGGGTGTGTAGCTGCACTGTTACTGCAGGACTGGCATTATTTGTTCAGTTTATTCTTTTATAATGCTTGGGACTGGTACCTCACCAGCCTTTGCACAAGAACAAATACTTTTAAAATGTAAAAGTCCACCTAATGTGTCTAGTGCCTACCTCGAGGAGAGGCCTCTACTGGTGCCGTCCTCGAGGGGAGGCCTCTACTGGTGCCGTCCTCGAGGGGAGGCCTCTACTGGTGCCGTCCTCGAGGGGAGGCCTCTACTGGTGCCGTCCTCGAGGAGAGGCCTCTACTGGTGCCGTCCTCGAGGAGAGGCCTCTACTGGTGCCGTCCTCGAGGGGAGGCCTCTACTGGTGCCGTCCTCGAGGGGAGGCCTCTACTGGTGCCGTCCTCGAGGGGAGGCCTCTACTGGTGCCGTCCTCTTACAGGCTGGATGTAGGTTATCAGGAATGACCATGGCACCTGTGTAAAAGCGGATACAAAGGAACACACATCACGGAGTGTAACAACCAGCACTGGATAAATGAGGTAGATGTTGTGAAAGGAAAAAAACACAAAATTGTGGGTACATATCGCCTTTACATATTTTGGTTCTTGCTTTTATCATTCCAGCCAAAAAAGTCTCTGGCTTGCCTGATCTAACACAAATGGATACGTGTGAAACAGATTAAAATGCTATGAACCCCTTTTGATATGAGAATTTCTTGCGCATGGTAATGGTTACCTTGCCCTGTTTGTCAGTAATCTTCACATCTTTGCTCATATCCAAACCCTCCTGCACCACTCCAATATGCAGTTCGTAGCCTAATCCACATTTTGGATTATCGAGACTGTCCCACCCTGTAATACATGCTGGATGTGAGGTCTGTGCATACTGGATGTTGCTGTCTTCATTAGTTCATATATCGGCACAGCTTCTATCCCGCACTTTTTTTTTTAATTTTGTAAAACAAGACTTAAATAGAAGTGATGCTGTTTGGTGAAATGAAGGCTGATTGATCTATTTATTTTTCTTTAAGGGAGTCTGAAGATGAGTTTTTGCAGCTCCTGTCGGTTGGGAAGGGTAAGAAGTTAACAACTCGGCTCCTTCCTTTTCTGCACAGCGAACAGGCGGTGGAGATACTACTGACGGTGGTTCAGCACTTATCGTTCCTTATTAAAAATGATGCCACAGAAAAGGTAAGTGATATCACAGCTCTCATGTTCTTCATACAAATTGATTGGGGTTTGAAAACCATGGCTGCTTTATATAAAATGCAGCACCATGCCTGTTCATTGGTTGTCTGGTCTTTCCGCTGCATAGTGGTGAAATATTACACACTTATAAAGAGGTAAGGGCAAACTGCCATATTTATCTAATCCTAAACATCACTTTTAATTTTGTCCTCTTAGTCGCTTTCAGTTCTTTATGGACCACTTACCTCCATAATTAAGGGGCTTCCATTTACCGAGCTTATCCGAGTAATTCAAGAGCTCACCAGGACCTTGCCGGAGAGCCCGGACTTACCGCTCACTCTGGCGTTTCGGAACCAGGTATTCGTTCATATACCGATCATAGACTTGGCTTCAGTTACCATCTTTTATATAGACCGATGGGGAAACTATAAAAAAAATCCTTTTATGCCCCTAGTTCAGAATACTACTATTCCAAGACAGGCACAGAGATGAGGGTGTATGTTTAAAGGAGAAGTTGGGGATTAACTAGCACAATCTCCTGCCATAATTTTTGGGTTAATTTATATACTATAACCATAGAGAGTTGACCCCCAACACTGGTTCTTCCATTTATAATATGGGAATGACTGGTCTGGACCCACTCTCATTGACACTAAAGGTTTGTTGTTGTTTTTTTGGCATATTTTTTTCCCTCCATCTATCTTCTTCTCCCTACCAGGCTGGCAGGCTTGTGCTGCCCGTGTAATTTGCGTGAATGCTTGCTCTACAATTGACGTATTGGCTTGTCGCATCTACCCCTAGCAAAGTCGACTGTTTGGGGGTGTCAAAAAGCTAAATCCAAGGAGTAATTACATTACCCCAATGATATGTAATGACTCGAGCTTTCAAACGAAGTACCGTATATGATTTAAAGGGAATATTTCTGTACATAAACAATCAAAAAGCTGCCTATCTAATCAAGACAATAGTGCTGTGATTAAAGTAGAACCGTGATGGGCAAAAAAAGATACAAAAATGTATAAATTAAGGTTATTTAAACGATTATCAAAGGAACCGTATACGTTTTAAATGGCAGAAGGTTGACTTCAATTGGGACCTAGATAAAAAAAAAATTGATCGTGTAAGATTAAACTATGCTATAAAGCAATAGGACCCCCGGGACCCCTAAGGATTATTCCCCCAGTCAATATATACAACAATTCGGTACAATGTTTTGTGTTTTTGCTATATGTCCTTTATGGCCAGCTATTTTCTGTAAGTGCCATAAAATGTATAGAAAATGACCCAAATGTGATAAGTAAAAAATATTTTAAGATGAAAATAAGGCAAAAAAAATAGGTGACGCCATCATAAATAACCCAAACAAAATATATTGCGTTTATGACATGTTTTGCTTGGGATATTTTTTTGCCTTTATTTATCTTGCAATAAGGGTTTTGGTAAAAAAACACATGATGGCCACCACAAAGTGAAGCAAAGAATAAATAACTGCTATATATAACCCATGCATAGTCATAAATGCAATGAGTATTATCGTAAAGAACACTTGAAAGTAGCAACCAAATAGTGCATAAAGGCTATAAGCTGGTCATTGCTGGTAGACCTAGTGAGGCGGGTAGTAATGAACACCGGGGAGCGATATAAGGAGAAGGGCGCACAGGTGCATCGACGCGCGTTTCACCACACTGTCTATAGGTAACGGCTATGTTCTATGGAGGTAGATATTTGTATTAAATCTGTTTATTTAAAATAATAAATTGATGTTCCAAAGTTCATCCAGCCCGACTTGCATATGGCTTTTACACCAAACTGTGTCCGGCATATTATAACCTTTTTTGTGGCAATTGTTATTGGTACACAGCAGTAACAGTACCTTGTGGGGTGGGGGAGCGGACTTAATAAAAACAAAGTTTCTATATTTAGTTGCATGTGTGTTGTATACAGTTTGGGATCTCGCTCTTGTATGCGTTGCTGAGCCATGGGGAGAGCCTGCTGTCATCAGATACCCCGATGGAGCCCTGCATTGGAGACTTTGAAATATGGTAAATATTTTGACTTTATGACCACTTCACAAGAAATTGAGTCTAGACCTACAACAATTATTCCGAGGGTAAAAACTGGCTCAACTGAAACTCTCGGAGAACAGTGAACGAAGCGGCAGACGTCCTCAGCTGAGCACTCATTGGGGGGTCCTTACACCCAAACCACCGTAAATTATAACGTCTCATACATAGTCTTCTGAAAGTTGAGATACTTTAAAATAGCCCTGAATAAGCCCTTAAATTTTGTGTTGACAGCAGACTTCTTGCAGCCAACTTCCCGCAGATTGACCCACCAGCACCCTAATTTCAATTTCTTAGCAACTACCTGCCTGGTTTTAGGTTTTTAGGCACATAGTAAAAAAAAATTCCTGGACAATTCCTCTCATGCTATTAAAAAGAAATAAAATCTGAACATAGAGCAATTTAGGACAACTTTGTCCGAGACCTTACCCCCCAAAAGTGATCATGTAATGGCAAAAATGCTTTGTGCTGGCATTGCCTTTTTATATGGAAAATAGTTGTCCAAGTGGGCCAACCACTAATTGTTCTTATACCAATCTAATAAGATTGTGTTTCTTCCTTTCCAGGACGGACACAGTGTTCCTAGTTGCAAGAGAACTCTCCCATGTCTCCAAATCCTCCATGGTGGAACCTCTCTTCTTGCCTAGTAATCTGCTATCCTTGTTCTGCCGCTACCTGGACAAGCAGACGATCCATAAACTTGAGGACAAAATGGAGTAAGTTGACAAGCCCGGACAAGCTTCAGTTCCATTGAGCACCCCACTTCCTTGGGGAAGGGGGGGAATATAATTCTTAGAGCAGAAATAACAAGGACTCCCACCCCCTCTCCCCCCAAGAAAATACAAAAAGTAATCAAAACATCATGTCTACCCCCAAAAGGTATCTATGAAAAGTCAGCTCTCTAAGTAAAAACAAAGTGCTCCATTGATGAAAGGATGGTAGGAAAGTCTGCGCACCCATCTGAAGGTCTGAGACTTGAGGTGCCGCAAGAAAAAACATACAGGAAAGGGGGTTACGGTGTCGAAATCGTCTATAGTTGGCAAATACAGTGCCAGTTTATAACAGTCGCAACTCCTATACACCAAAATATCTTGTAAACGTGTTTCAGACTATAGTCTTAATGCAATAACCGTAGTCTGAAACTCATTTGCTAGATATAGGATGTATGTTTTTGGTTTTTTTGTTTTCCCACCACTTCATTAACAATTTAAGTTTGGCATCGTATACCGTGTTGCAAAATTACTTTTACTGTACAATGATTATTAAAAAAATACCCCGAAAAACATGGAATTGTGCTCTGTTTGCTCTTTGCATTTGCTTGTTTGTAATTAATCTAAAACTTGTTTTTATTTTTTTAAAGGGGATAAAGCCTCCCATATGACTGAATTAAACAATGTAGTTTTTTTGAATGATTAAAAAAATTAATCTTTTGTAATATATTATATTAAATTATATGTTTTTTCGTACTAGAAACCTAATCTGTCTTGTCCTTTGCAGGTGTCCTACAGCACCCCCCTATACAGCTGTGACTTCATGAAATGCTGAATCTGAAACTAACGGATCGGCACCTGCTTCACTTACCCAAAAAACAAGGATGGGTGGAGCTTCCATTTTGGAAATTTAGATATTTAATCCTGTTTTAAAGGAGGTTTTTTTTTTTGTTGTTGCTTTGTTGGATGTGATTTTCAAACGTCAAGGAGCCGACGGTCAGGAGGACCTGTTCCTTTAATGTTTGAATTAAAGAAGAAAAACATACTGATGCTGTAAAACAAAAGGGGGTATAAATGCTGAATGTTATTTATATTTTTTTGTTTGTGTGCATTTTGCACTGCATTTACTGATGTACAGCACATGCAAAATAAACAGAGAAAGTGTCATGTGTCTACGAGCTTTTGTCACCGGAAAATACTCAATACCACTCCAATGTCTAAATAATAGTGCAGCGCCCCAAAGTCCTGGTCGTTGCAGTAATGTCGTTCTTCCACCAGGGGGAGCGATGTTACGTCTGATGGCACCAAAGGAGTTCACCCTGCCAGGTATCACAGCCACACACTTCACACTCCGGCCACCAGGGGGAGCAAAAGGTTCTATTAGGCCACTCCTCACACTTAGGTAAAACTGGGGGTTTGGTTAGGAAGTGAGGTCAGTTGGAGACGGAGTTGAGTTTAGGAGGAGGAGAGGAGCAGACTGGGCTCGGCCCAGGGAAGGAAAGAAGGACACGGAGATGCGCCTGCACCTGATTGCGGCAGTCTCCAAGGAAAGGACAAGAAAGTAAGTGTGTCGTAGTGAGTGAGCACCGAAGTCGTAGCAACAGGAGTATAACACCAGTGGGAGACCAGCTAGAAGCAGGCTGCCTCCCACTGTGCGCAGTGACGGTGGCCGGAACACCGAGGGAGTAATATACTCTGCTTTACTTCAGAGACTGGCAGGACAGTCGATTCCAAGTTGGCTGCCCGACCTAAGAACCTAAGCAGACAAGGTGGCAACGTGGAGGAGGGGTGACGCTAGGGTCCCTATAAAATAGCCTCAGGCCACCACCATCATATGGGTTGGTCCTATCCATCTGGGGGACCGAGAGAAGAGTAAAGAAAAAGTAAAAAAAAATATTTTCTGAAAAAGTGTGGGATCCCCAACGTTTTAGTAACCAGCAGAGGTAAAGTGGACAGCTGATGGCTGATGTTTATAGCCTGGGAAGGGGGTAAAACCCAAGGAGCTTCCCAGGATATTAATATCAGCTCACAGTTTAATAATTAGCCTTTACTGGCTATTAAAATGGGGAACCAAAAAAAAAAAAAGTAGGGTCCCCATATAATTAATAACCAGCAAAGGCTATGCAGATGGCTGCAGGCTGATGAATAGCCTAAGAAGGATATACTGCCCCCCAGGCTAAAAGCATCAGCTCTCAGCTGCCCGAGAAAAGGCGCAACTCTAAGATGCACCAATTTTGACACTAAGCCTCGCTCTTCCCACTTGCCCTGTAGCGATGGCAAGTGGGGTGATAGTTGGGGGGGGTTGATGTCACCTTTGTATAGTCAGGTGACATCAAGCCCCGAGATTAGTAATGGAGAGGCGTCAATAAGATGCCCGCATTATTACCCCCATAGTCACATTGTATAAAAACACACACACCATGAATGAAGTCCTTTAATTGAAAAAATTACACAGGCTCCTTTAATAATCTTCATTAAACCATACTTGCAACCTCGCCTAATTCCACCAAAGCCCTCATCTCCAGTAATAAACCAAAAATAAAGCAACAATATCCCTCACCTCTCCGTCATTCTGTACCAAGCCATAATACATGTTTGGGGATTAATCGTTTTCAAACTGGATGGTGCCAAGATGCAACCGTCTAGGCTGCGAACCATTGATGACTGAACTGCTGTGAGTGCAGCCTCAGTGACTAGAAAGTCGCATGATGCAGAGGAAAGTTCACCAGAATTTAACTGCGGTGAACTCTCCTCCGCACCATGCAACTTTCTCACGGTGCTAGCGGGGATCTCAGAGGTCACTGCAGTTCAGCCCGGCTGGGAACACAGCCTCAGTGATGTCACCGCTAGTCACTGATGCTGCACTCACAGTTGTTCAGTCATCAGTGGCTCTCAGCCTGGACGGTTGCATCTTGGCACCATCCAGGTTGAAAACTATTTATCCCCCAGACATGGATTACGGCATGGGACAGAACGACGGAGAGGTGAAGGATATTGTTTTATTTTTGGTTTATTACAAGAGATTCAATGGAGTGGATATTAGTTGAGTATAACTGTTAGTTTTCCATTTTTATTTAATCTAACAATGTTTTGCTTTATTTCTAATAAAGGACTTTATTCTTGCTATGTCTTTATTTACTATACCACTATAGGATTAGTAATGGATAGGTGTCTTATAAACTTATCTCCATTACTAAGCTGTGTCACCAGACAATACAAAAGTGACATCAACTACATGAATATGAACCCCAATTGCCACTTCTACAGGGCAAGTAGGAAGAGCTGGGCAAAGCACCAGAATTGGTGCATCTTATAGTTGTGCCTTTTCTGGGC
Source organism: Ranitomeya imitator (assembly GCF_032444005.1). Classification (NCBI taxonomy): domain Eukaryota; kingdom Metazoa; phylum Chordata; class Amphibia; order Anura; family Dendrobatidae; genus Ranitomeya; species Ranitomeya imitator. The sequence goes on from NC_091284.1 coordinate 40,045,501, forward strand.
GGCTGCTGGCTGATATATTTAGGCTGGGGGGAGGCAATATCCATGGCCCCTTACCAGCCTGAGAATACTAGCCCCCAGCTGTCTGCTTTAGCAAAGCTAGTCGTCAAAAATGGGGGGGGGGGCTCCCATTTCATTTTCTTAAGTTATTTAAATAATAAAACAAAACAGCGTGGGGACCACTCGATTCTTGATAATTAGCCTTGCTGAAGCTGACAGCTGAGGGTTGCAGCCCCCAGCTGTGAGTTTTGCCTGGCTGGTTATGAAAAATAGGGGGAAGCCACGAAGGTTTTTTAAAAAAATATTTTATTTACAGCCCAGGAGCGGCTGATGAATACCCCCATCTGCCGCTCCTGCTCTCACTGTTATTAGCAGCAGCAGGTATCCGATGTTGGGAGCGGTTGACACCAGTGACTGGAGGTAAACTTAAACCTCTGATAATAGCTGAGCGCTCACGCTGTCTTTTGACAGCATGGGAACCGCGGCTCTCTGACCGGTGGGGATGGTTTCCCTGCCGATAATACGCGGTGTTTGCGGCGCTGTCATGCATATGACAATGTGTCAAACACTGTATTGTTGGATTCCCCATTCAAGTGAATGTGGTTCGGGTCCACTCTGCTGGATGACAGGCTGTATGGACGCATCATGCAACCATGCAGCCTGCCATCTAGATGTAGCAGAGCTGACTGTGAGGTCACATCCTGCTGTCCTTGTTTTTTTTCTGCAGCACATAAGCTGCAAGGGAAGTCAACCTGCTTATTTGCAGCATTTTTTCCCCATCCTTTCAAGACATGGTGAAAGACGCTGAAAAAAGCTGAAAGAAGTGACATACTCTACAAGGCTGCCACTAGGAATTTCTGGGCACCTCTTGAGACTCCACCCATGCTCCGCCCCAGCCCCGCCTAAACCCCTTGAACCATCCACAGTCCCACCGCCTCCTTTAGAAAAACTCCACTTCTGCACCACATCCTCACCAGTCACACATTTACAGTTCCCATCACCACATACATTATCAGCAGCTTTTGTTTTGGCCAAAAGATTTTTTAATCCACCACCAAGACAAGGTAGACCCTTCTGGCCAGACTCTAACTGTAACTTACTAAACATTTGTTAAAATATCCAATACAATTTAGGTATATTTTTATTTATTTTTTAATTTTTAAAATGTCCAATAATATCACAAGCAAGGAACAAATTTCGCCACACCATGGTCAGACACCATATTACTACCACATAGTGACCTATAATACCACATACAAGGAACAAATACTGCCACACCATGTCCAGACCACATATTACCACCACAGTGACCGAATGACATCACATGCAAGGGACAAATACCACCGCACCATGTCCAGACCACATATTACCACCACGTGATGAACAATAATACCACATACAAGGAACAAATACCGCCACACCATGACTAGACACCATATTACCACCATATAGTGATCAAATACCACTTACAAGTAACAAAATCCGACACACCATGACCAGACCACATATTACCACCACAGTGACCGAATAATAACAAACACAAGGAACAAATACCGCCACACCAGGACCAGATCACATATTACCACAACATGGTGACCGAATACTACAATACTGATCATAAATAAAAAAAACACAATACTAATATCACCATATTGCCAGCCATTATACACAGGAGATCTGTACATCGTGTACATTGTTCGTGTACAGGTAATACAGAGCTCACCAGTGACATTATACACAGGCGCTCTGTAGTGTCAGTTTACAGGTAATACAAGGATCACCAGTGACATTATACACAGGATCTCTGTATATAGTGTCAGTGTACAGGTAATACAAGGATCACCAGTGACATTATACACAGGAGCTCTGTAAATAGTGTCAGTGTACAGGTAATACAAGGATCACCAGTGACATTATACACAGGAGTTCTGTATGTAGTGTCAGTGTACAGGTAATACAAGGATCACCAGTGACATTATACACAGGAGTTCTGTATGTAGTGTCCGTACAGGTAATACAGTAATCATCAGTAACATTATACACAGGAGCTGTGTATAGTGTCAGTGTACAGGTAACACACTGACTCACTGGTGACATCTCTAGTTGAAGTCTTTTATCTTCGCTTTTCATCTTCATCCAACGCACACCGCCATCACTTCTTCCAGCCAGGACTCATCTCTGTAGAAAGTAACACAGTTAAGATATCTAGAGCACATTCCCCAATTTTCCCCAACCTCCACACTGCACCAGATGTAGAAAATAAGCGACCGAGTCACCATGCACAGTAACAGGACATCTCCTCCTTAACACTGAAGACACTATACTCAAAAATAGTATTCTTTAATTAGCCCCTACAGTAATACTATATCACATTCTGGACCCCACGTGTCCTCCCATTCTGCTTCATGTCCCTCCATACTTCCCCCCATGTCTCTCCATATTGCCCCCAGTCATCCATAATAGTATAATGTACCCCATAGTCATATATAGCAGTGTTATGCACCCCATATTAGTATAATGTACCCCATTGTCATATATAGTATAATGCACCCCCATAGCAGTATAATGCACCTTATATTAGTATAATGCAACCCCATAATATAATGCACCCATAGAATAATGCAGCAGCCCCATAGTATAATGCACCCATAGTATAATGATTCCCATAGCCCTTTAAAGGGAACCTGTCGTGAGTGAGGTAAGCTCACCGGCATCAGGGGCTTATCTACAGCAGAGGTCCCCAACTCCAGTCCTCAAGGCCCACCAACATGTCATGTTTTCAGGATTTCCTTAGTCTTGCCCAGGTAATAATTGCATCACCTGTGCAATGCAAAGGAAATCCTGAAAACATGACCTGTTGGTGGGCCTTGAGGACTGGAGTTGGGGACCTCTGATCTACAGCATTCTGGAATGCTGTAGATAAGCCCCCGATGTATCCTAAAAGATGAGAAAAAGAGGTTAGATTATACTCACCCAGGGGCGGTCCCGCTGCGGTCTGGTCTGGGGCCTCCCATCTTCATCAGATGACGTCCTCTTCTTGTCTTCCTGCTGCGGCTCCAGAGCAGGTGTACTTTGTCTGTCCTGTTGAGGGCAGAGCAAAGAACTGCAGTGCGCAGGCGCCGGGCCTCTCTGACCTTTCCCGGCGCCTGCGCACTGCAGTATTTTGCTCTGCCCTCAATAGGACAGAGAAGTACACCTGCGCTGGAGCTGCAGCGTGAAGACCAGAAGAGGACGTCATCGTAAGAAGATGGGAGGCGCCGGACCCGGACCAACAGCGGGAACGCCCCTGGGTGAGTATAATCTAACATCTTTTTCTCATCTTTTAGGATACATCCGGGGCTTATCTACAGCATTACAGAATGCATTACAGAATGCTGTAGATAAGCCCCTGATGCCAGTGGGCTTACCTCACCGGCAATTTTGGGGGTGACAGGTTCCCTTTAAAGGGAACCTGTCACCCCGTTTTTTGAGATTGAGATATAAATACTGTTAAATAGGGCCTGTGCTGTGCGTTACTATGGTGTATGTAGTGTACCCTGATTCCCCATGTATGCCGAGAAATACATTACCAAAGTCGGCGTTTTCGCCTGTCAATCAGGCTGGTCTGGTCAGGTGGGCGTGTTCACAGCGTTCTTTTCTTCCCCAGGTTTCCGTTGGTGGCGTAGTGGTGTGCGCATGTCCAAGGTCCGGATTCCCTGTGCCCACGTGAAGACACAGCGCGCGATCTGCGCTGTCATTCCTTTCATCGGTGCGGGCGGCCATCTTCCTGGGGCCGCGCGTGCGCAGATGTAGTGCTCTGCTGCACGGGGCTTCAGGAAAATGGCCGCGGGATGCCGCGCGTGCGCAGAAGAGATCGCGGCGGCCATTTTCCCAAAGCCGAGATGCAAACTCGGCTTTGGGAAAATGGCCGCCGCGATCTCTTCTGCGCACGCGCGGCATCCCGCGGCCATTTTCCTGAAGCCCCGTGCAGCAGAGCACTAGATCTGCGCACGCGCGGCCCCAGGAAGATGGCCGCCCGCACCGATGAAAGGAATGACAGCGCAGATCGCGCGCTGTGTCTTCACGTGGGCACAGGGAATCCGGACCTTGGACATGCGCACACCACTACGCCACCAACGGAAACCTGGGGAAGAAAAGAACGCTGTGAACACGCCCACCTGACCAGACCAGCCTGATTGACAGGCGAAAACGCCGACTTTGGTAATGTATTTCTCGGCATACATGGGGAATCAGGGTACACTACATACACTATAGTAACGCTCAGCGCAGGCCCTATTTAACAGTATTTATATCTCAATCTCAAAAAACGGGGTGACAGGTTCCCTTTAAGAAAGGTAAGCTGGAAGCACTTCAATATGCTATTTACCACACTAATATGAAAATGTGTTATAACAGTAGGAAATGACGAGAATAGAAAAGGAAGTTTGTAAACTAAATTATTTTCATGAATATTAAGTGGAAATGTGGTTGCGGCGATGCAGTGCAGCTAGGAGAGAGCTGTGTCATTTCCAGCGCCCGACGAGCGCCGTTTCGCATCTTAGCTTCTTCCAGAGCTGTATGATATGTCCCTTTAACACTACTGTTTCAGTGCAGGCATTTATGATTTTGCTGATTCCTCCCCACTTATTGGAGGTATTTTCTTTCCCCCTGTCTTTTTAAATATTTTATATACCTCTTAATTAATAAAGAATTTCTTTTTACAAACTTCCTTTTCTCTTCTCGTCACTTCCTACTGTTATGGCATATTTTCATATCAGTGTGGTGAATAGTACCCATAGTATAATGCAGCAGCCCCATAGTATAATGCAGCATCCCCATAGGGATATGATGTACCCCATAGTATAATGCAGCATCCCCATAGGGATATAATGCACCCCATAGTATAATGCAGCATCCCCATAGGGATATGATGTATCCCATAGTATAATGCAGCAGCCCCATAGGGATATGATGTATCCCATAGTATAATGCAGCATCCCCATAGGGATATAATGCACCCCATAGTATAATGCAGCATCCCCATAGGGATATGATGTATCCCATAGTATAATGCAGCAGCCCCATAGGGATATGATGTATCCCATAGTATAATGCAGCATCCCCATAGGGATATGATGTATCCCATAGTATAATGCAGCATCCCCATAGGGATATGATGTATCCCATATTATAATGCAGCATCCCTATAGGGATATAATGCACCCCATAGTATAATGCAGCATCCCCATAGGAATATGATGCACCTCACAGTATAATGCAGCATCCCCATAGGGATATGATGTATCCCATAGTATAATGCAGCATCCCCATAGGGATATGATGTATCCCATAGCATAATGCAGCATCCCCATAGGGATATGATGTATCCCATAGTATAATGCAGCATCCCTATAGGGATATAATGCACCCCATAGTATAATGCAGCATCCCCATAGGAATATGATGCACCTCACAGTATAATGCAGCATCCCCATAGGGATATGATGTATCCCATAGTATAATGCAGCATCCCTATAGGGATATAATGCACCCCATAATATAATGCAGCATCCCCATAGGAATATGATGCACCTCACAGTATAATGCAGCATCCCCATAGGGATATGATGTATCCCATAGTATAATGCAGCATCCCCATAGGGATATGATGTATCCCATAGTATAATGCAGCATCCCCATAGGGATATGAAGTATCCCATAGCATAATGCAGCATCCCCATAGGGATATGATGTATCCCATAGTATAATGCAGCATCCCCATAGGGATATGATGTATCCCATAGCATAATGCAGCATCATCATAGGGATATGATGTATCCCATAGTATAATGCAGCATCCCCATAGGGATATGATGTACCCCATAGTATAATGCAGCATCCCCATAGGGATATGATGCACCTCACAGTATAATGCAGCATCCCCATAGGGATATAATGCACCCCATAGTATAATGCAGCATCCCCATAGGGATATGATGTACCCCATAGTATAATGCAGCATCCCCATAGGGATATGATGCACCTCACAGTATAATGCAGCATCCCCATAGGGATATAATGCACCCCATAGTATAATGCAGCATCCCCATAGGGATATAATGCACCCCATAGTATAATGCAGCATCCCCATAGGGATATGATGTACCCCATAGTATAATGCAGCATCCCCATAGGGATATGATGCACCTCACAGTATAATGCAGCATCCCCATAGGGATATGATGTATCCCATAGTATAATGCAGCATCCCCATAGGGATATGATGCACCTCACAGTATAATGCAGCATCCCCATAGGGATATGATGTATCCCATAGTATAATGCAGCATCCCCATAGGGATATGATGTATCCCATAGTATAATGCAGCATCCCCATAGGGATATGAAGTATCCCATAGCATAATGCAGCATCCCCATAGGGATATGATGTATCCCATAGTATAATGCAGCATCCCCATAGGGATATGATGTATCCCATAGCATAATGCAGCATCCCCATAGGGATATGATGCACCTCACAGTATAATGCAGCATCCCCATAGGGATATAATGCACCCCATAGTATAATGCAGCATCCCCATAGGGATATGATGTACCCCATAGTATAATGCAGCATCCCCATAGGGATATGATGCACCTCACAGTATAATGCAGCATCCCCATAGGGATATAATGCACCCCATAGTATAATGCAGCATCCCCATAGGGATATAATGCACCCCATAGTATAATGCAGCATCCCCATAGGGATATGATGTACCCCATAGTATAATGCAGCATCCCCATAGGGATATGATGCACCTCACAGTATAATGCAGCATCCCCATAGGGATATGATGTATCCCATAGTATAATGCAGCATCCCCATAGGGATATGATGTATCCCATAGTATAATGCAGCATCCCCATAGGGATATGATGTATCCCATAGCATAATGCAGCATCCCCATAGGGATATGATGTATCCCATAGTATAATGCAGCATCCCCATAGGGATATGATGTATCCCATAGCATAATGCAGCATCCCCATAGGGATATGATGCACCTCACAGTATAATGCAGCATCCCCATAGGGATATAATGCACCCCATAGTATAATGCAGCATCCCCATAGGAATATAATGCACCCCACAGTATAATGCATCCCCTTTTCCTTCCCCCCCCCCCCATAATAGTATAGTATGCTCCATACCGTAGCTTTAAAAAAAAAAAAAAAAAGGATTTTACCTACCTGGCCGAACTCCTGCGGTGTGTCCTCGGACCTCCTCTCGGATTCGGCTGTAGCGCGTATCATGGTGATGTCATACGTCGGCGACGTGAGCGCTGCTGACATCAGCTGCTGGCATGTGATTGGCTGGCTGCTGTTAACGGTTACCGTGAGGGAGGAATCTCCTGCACCGTAACAGATTTTAACTGATCATGAGTCGGAGGACGCACGGTCAGATACTGAAGAAGCAGGATCTTTTCGCTCGGGCCTGGTGAGCAGAACATAGGGGGCCTCCTCACCGTGCCCCATATGCCAGTAAGGGCATGGCGGCCCTGATGCCCGATGTGAAAAAAACGCTGCAAAGCACAAAATCCTGTTGACAAACCAATGTGTGTGCATGAGATTTCTGAAACCTCATAGGTTTTGCTGGCACTGTAAAAAGCAGCTGAAATTTTGTATAAAACGTAGCAAGAAACGCTGCAATAACGCCCTGTGTGAAATGACTGCGGCCTAAACTGTCATCACTGAGTCTAGTTTCAAAAACTTTATAAAGGTTCAGTAAAGTCATCCGACCAGCAGGAGGCGCTGGAAACACAGATTTGTTCTGCTTGCTGTAGCTTCCTTCTCCCTGCGCCTACTGTACAGAACACGTGGGTCCGCTCCGCTGTGATACTTCCCAGTAAGTGCTACTAATACCGGGACATAGGTCGCCACATTAACACTGGTAGGAGCCCGGTGAGGAGAAGCGGCAGCGGGCGGCTCTGCTGTAAATCTAGGTGAGCGTGTAGCTGCATAGACTGTGATATACATGTGGCCGGCAGGGGGCAGTGTGGTAGTGGTAATACAGCGTGACCGGTATATGAGCGGCTGTGCGGTCAGTTGGGGGCTCACATACACGTGGGGGCTGCTGTGTCCGGTCACACTGCTGCCTGCTGAGCTGGGGGTGAGCATGTGTCTGTGTGTGTGTGTGTATATATATATATATATATATAACATTATATTTGTATTAATCACATGTATCCACTGTGCTACAAGCTGTATAAGCAATACATGCTGGAAAAATATATATTTCTCTGCATGTATATCTACAGATCATATCTACAGCTCAGTGCATGCATGTGGTGTATAATACCCAAGGCAAGCATAATTATTTATTTATGCTTGCCCTATGTATGTGTGTAATAAATATATATGTGGCCCGATTCTACCGCATCGGGTAGTCTCTAGAATATGCATGTCCACGTAGTGTATTGCCCAGCCACGTAGTGTATTGCCCAGCCACGTAGGTATATAAAACAGCCCACGCAGTATTTAGCAGTGTGGGCCCATATCCCTGTTAAAAAAAAAAAAAAGTAATTAAAATAAAAAAGTTATATACTCACCCCTGGGATCCAGCGAAGCTGTGTGATGCGGCCGCCATCTTCCGTTCCCAAGATGCATTGCTAACCGCTAAGTCTTCTGAGTAAGTTCGCAATGCACCTCTGGGAACGGAAGATGGCGGCCGGCATGAGCGGCTCGGCGGAGTACGGAAGGTGAGAATAGCAGGTTTTTGTTTTTATTATTATTTTTAACATTTCATCATTTTACTATTGATGCTGCCTATGCAGCATCAATAGTAAAAACTTGGTCACATAGGGTTAATAGCAGCGGATACGGAGTGCGTTACCCGCGGCATAACGCGGTCCGTTACCGCTGGCATTAACCTTGTGTGACTGGAGGGGATTATGGAGCGGGCACTGACTGCGGGGAGTATGGAGCGGAGCGCCGGGGACACTGACTGCGGGGAGTATAGAGCGGACCGCCGGAGATGCTGACTGCGGGGAGTATGGAGCGGACGCCGGGGACACTGACTGCGGGGAGTATAGAGCGGACCGCCGGAGATGCTGACTGCGGGGAGTATGGAGCGGACGCCGGGGACACTGACTGCGGGGAGTATGGAGCAGGCGCCGGGGACACTGACTGCGGGGAGTATAGAGCGGAGCGCCGGGGACACTGACTGCGGGGAGTATGGAGTGGGCGGCGGGGACACTGACTGCGGGGAGTATAGAGCGGAGCGCCGGGGACACTGACTGCGGGGAGTATGGAGTGGGCGGCGGGGACACTGACTGCGGGGAGTATAGAGCGGAGCGCCGGGGACACTGACTGCGGGGAGTATGGAGTGGGCGCCGGGGACACTGACTGCGGGGAGTATGGAGTGGGCGGCGGGGACACTGACTGCGGGGAGTATAGAGCGGAGCGCCGGGGACACTGACTGCGGGGAGTATGGAGTGGGCGGCGGGGACACTGACTGCGGGGAGTATGGAGTGGGCGGCAGGGACACTGACTGCGGGGAGTATAGAGCGGAGCGCCGGGGACACTGACTGCATGGAGCGGGCGCCGGGCACTATGACTTTAGGGGAGGGACTAATCAGACTGTGCCCGTTGCTGATTGGTCGCGGCAGCCATGACAGGCAGCTGCCGAGACCAATCAGCGACGCGGGATTTCCGTTACGGAAGTTGAGGACAGAAAGACGGAAGTACCCCTTAGGCTACGTTCACATTTGCGTTCTGCCGGGCTGCGTCGGGCTCAACCGCAGCGACGCATGCGTCATGCGCCCCTATATTTAACATGGGGTCCATGCGCCGTGCTGCGTTTTGCGACGCATGCGTTTTTTTGCTGCAAGCGTGGGGCGCAGAGGACGCAGCAAGTTGCTTTTTTTTTTGCGTCCAAATTTCGGCAAAAAAGGATGCATGCGTCGCAAAACGCTGCGTTTTAGCATGCGTTTTGTTGCGTTTTTGTTTGCGTTGTTTGTTGCGTCTCTGACACAACATCGCACAACGCAATTGTGAACGTAGCCTTAGACAATTTTATATATAGATATAGATTATATATATATATATATATATATATATATATATATATATATATATATATATATATATATATATATATATATATATATATATATATATATATATACATATACATAGATATAGATTTTTTTTTCTATCCCTGACCAGCACCTCCGAGGTGTGAATAGGTGCCAGCTGCGATGGCTCCATTATATAGAAAAAGAAAACACCGCAGCACTCTATAGGAGCCAAGATAAATGCAAACTCTGAAGACAATGAATCTAAACTGTATTGTTATTCAGTAAGAAAGTACTTACAAGAATGGAGGTGTTGGCGCATAGGGTAAATTGGCCACTTCATGAGTGCCCATCAACCACGGCAAGGTGACCTCTCTCTGATGGGTCCCTGTTCTGTTGTACATGCCACTCTTGCCTACAATTAAATGGACAAAAGGTCTCTCTCCCGGGCCATAGCCTGTAATTCAATATATATAATTCTTGTTTCCTTTTAACTTTTTTCTGTAAATGCCTTATATAAAAGTATTTACATTGATTTTTCTTGCTAACACTGTACCACATTTTTTTTTTTTTTGTTTGTTTAGATGACATAGCTGTGCAGTGGCCAGTCTGTGCACTTCTACCTCTTCCGCCATCTCCCTGTTTAGATAGGAGGCAGGCAGCGGAATAGGGAGAGAAGCCGAAGAGCTGTAAGTGCAGCGCCCGCCCACTGCACTTCTAACTCATTAGCATACAATGACATCCCGCGCTTAGTAACCGATGTTTACCCTGGTTACCAGCGTAAATGTAAAAAAAAAACCAAACACTACATACTTACATTCCGATGTCTGTCCCCCGGCGCTGTGCTTCTCTGCACTGGCTGTGAGTGCCGGCTGGCTGTAAAGCACAGCGGTGACGTCACCGCTATGCTTTACGGCCGGCCGGCACTGACAGTGCAGGGAAGCAGAGCGCCGGGGGACAGACACCGGAATGTAAGTATGTAGTGTCTGGTTTTTTTTACATTTACGCTGGTAACCAGGGTAAACATCGGTTACTAAGCGCGGCCCTGCGCTTAGTAACCCGATGTTTACCCTGGTTACCAGGGGACCGGCGTTGTTGGTCGCTGGAGAGCGGTCTGTGTGACAGCTCTCCAGCTACCAAACAGCGACGCTGCAGCGATCGGAATCGTTGTCTAGATCGCTGCAGCATCGCTAAATGTGACGGTACCTTAAGTTCACACAGGGCTTTTTTTTACTGCTTTCTTTAAGCTAATTTTCAGCTGCTTTTTACAGTGCCAGCAAAGCCTTTGAGATTTTAGAAATCTCATGCACACTGATTTTTTTTTTTTTTGTTATCAGGATTTTGTGCTTTGCACCATTTTTTTTTTTTTACATACAGGTCCTTCTCAAAAAATTAGCATATAGTGTAAAATTTCATTATTTACCATAATGTAATGATTACAATTAAACTTTCATATATTATAGATTCATTATCCACCAACTGAAATTTGTCAGGTCTTTTATTGTTTTAATACTGATGATTTTGGCATACAACTCCTGATAACCCAAAAAACCTGTCTCAATAAATTAGCATATTTCACCCATCCAATCAAATAAAACTGTTTTTTAATAACAAACAAAAAAACCATCAAATAATAATGTTCAGTTATGCACTCAATACTTGGTCGGGAATCCTTTGGCAGAAATGACTGCTTCAATGCGGCGTGGCATGGAGGCAATCAGCCTGTGACACTGCTGAGATGTTATGGAGGCCCAGGATGCTTCAATAGCGGCCTTAAGCTCATCCAGAGTGTTGGGTCTTGCGTCTCTCAACTTTCTCTTCACAATATCCCACAGATTCTCTATGGGGTTCAGGTCAGGAGAGTTGGCAGGCCAATTGAGCACAGTAATACCATGGTCAGTAAACCATTTACCAGTGGTTTTGGCACTGTGAGCAGGTGCCAGGTCGTGCTGAAAAATGAAATCTTCATCTCCATAAAGCATTTCAGCCGATGGAAGCATGAAGTGCTCCAAAATCTCCTGATAGCTAGCTGCATTGACCCTGCCCTTGATGAAACACAGTGGACCAACACCAGCAGCTGACATGGCACCCCACACCATCACTGACTGTGGGTACTTGACACTGGACTTCAGGCATTTTGGCATTTCCTTCTCCCCAGTCTTCCTCCAGACTCTGGCACCTTGATTTCCGAATGACATGCAAAATTTGCTTTCATCAGAAAAAAGTACTTGGGACCACTTGGCAACAGTCCAGTGCTGCTTCTCTGTAGCCCAGGTCAGGCGCCTCTGCCGCTGTTTATGGTTCAAAAGTGGCTTTACCTGGGGAATGCGGCACCTGTAGCCCATTTCCTGCACACGCCTGTGCACGGTGGCTCTGGATGTTTCCACACCAGACTCAGTCCACTGCTTCCTCAGGTTCCCCAAGGTCTGGAATCGGTCCTTCTCCACAATCTTCCTCAGGGTCCGGTCTCCTCTTCTCGTTGTACAGCGTTTTCTGCCACATTGTTTCCTTCCAACAGACTTACCATTGAGGTGCCTTGATACAGCACTCTGGGAACAGCCTATTTGTTGAGAAATTTCTTTCTGGGTCTTAGGGTACCGTCACACAGTGAAATTTTGATCGCTACGACGGCACGATTCGTGACGTTCGAGCGATATATCCGTGACGTTCGAGCGATATCGCAATGTCTGACACGCTCCTGCGATCAGGAACCCCGCTGAGAATCGTACGTCGTAGCAGATCGTTTGAAACTTTCTTTTGTCGTCTAGTGTCCCGCTGTGACGGCATGATCGCATGGTGTAACATATATCGTATACGATGTGCGCATAGTAACCAACGGCTTCTACATCGCACATACGTCATGAAATTATCGCTCCAGCGTCGTACATTGCAAAGTGTGACAGCAGTCTACGACGCTGGAGCGATATTGTTACGACGCTGGAGCGTCACGGATCGTACCATTGTAGCGATCAAAATTTCACTGTGTGACGGTACCCTTACCCTCTTGCTTGAGGGTGTCAATGATGGCCTTCTTGACATCTGTCAGGTCGCTAGTCTTACCCATGATGGGGGTTTTGAGTAATGAACCAGGCAGGGAGTTTATAAAAGCCTCAGGTATCTTTTGCATGTGTTTAGAGTTAATTAGTTGATTCAGAAGATTAGGGTAATAGGTCGTTTAGAGAACCTTTTCTTGATATGCTAATTTATTGAGACAGGTTTTTTGGGTTATCAGGAGTTGTATGCCAAAATCATCAGTATTAAAACAATAAAAGACCTGACAAATTTCAGTTGGTGGATAATGATTCTATAATATATGAAAGTTTAATTGTAATCATTACATTATGGGAAATAATGAAATTTAACACTATATGCTAATTTTTTGAGAAGGACCTGTAGAGCATGTCACTACTTTCAGCGTTTTTGCAGCGATTTTCACCCATTGACTTGAATTGATGGTGAAACAACGCTGAAAATATGCAGGTTAACTTTTTTAGCCGGATGTGACCTCACACTCGGCTCTACCTCTGCATGGCAGGCTACACGGTGCGCCCATACTGCCTGTCATCCAGCAGAGCGGACCCGAACGCCGTTCACTTGAATGGGTGTCAAGAAAATATGAATCATTTTCCGTTGTTCAAGTTACACAACCAAAGCTGACTTACTGCCCTTCCCCCCGTGTTTCTGTAAGGACTCAAAATCCTGCTTGGCGGCTTTCTGTGGCCATTAGGGCCATCAGAAACCTGGGAAATGAATTTCTGTCCCCCAGTAACACGTATACATGCCGTGTTTGGTCTCAAAAAGTGGTAAATTCGCAGGGGAAAATATAATGCCCCCATCGTCGCCTTGTGAGCTTCCCAGCCAAAGATATATGGAAAATAGGAGTTTTGATAACTTCCAAAGAGAGGTGTATCTTCCTTGTACACAGCCCACCAGTGAGGTCAGCAAAAGCAGGAGTCTCTAGGTTTGTGGGCAAAGCATGAAACAGAAACGTACCTTTTGGGAGGTGACAGACACTGGACAGACAGCTAAGAACATTGTCCTGTACCTCTGAACCATTTCTTTGGGATCTTTCCTCCCCTTTATCAACACGTCATACCTGTGACTGAGATACAATAAGTTCATTTCTTTTATTTTCTAACTGTTGTACGTATTGTGTTTTGTCTCTTCTTGTAATATATTTTGTATTTTTGTGAACACTGCCGTTTTTGCCGCAGCCTCTTTCCTGCCAAGAAATCGGGTTTTGCTGCAGAAAAAAAAGCCCAGTGTGGACTTACCCTAAGGCTGTGTTCACACTTCTTTTTTTTTTTTTGCCGCTTTTTTAATGCAAATTTTCAGCTGTGTTTCACAGTATCAGCGAGGTATGAGATTTCAGAAATCTCATGCACACAGCATGGTTTTTATTTTCTGACTGTTTTGTCAAAGAGCTTCTTGGTCTTTGCAAAATTCAGCATTTTTCATCCATTGAAAGCAATGGGTAGTGCAAGAACTCTGTTAAAAAAACCCCCTCAGGTATCAGTTTTTTTGCTATATTTTTTCTTTTTTGTGCCAACACGTGATAAAATTGAATCAAACTTTTGCAGTAAAAAAAATGCAGCAAAAACAAAGAAAAACCTTCTATTTGTAAGCAGCTGAAACTTGTCTAAAACAATATAAAAAAAACCTGCAAAAATGCAACATGTGAACGTAGCCCAAAACGGCAAAGCAGGTTTCTATAAGAATGGTAAGGGTTTGGGGGTGTAAAATCCTGATGACTGGTTCTCTTAATTTATTTTATTTTTATTTTTTTTAATCTTCTTTGCAGTTGAGTTTCATGAAAAATGTTTGCACTAGAATTGAAAAAGACTATTTGCAGGGCCCTGGTCCAGCGAGAACATCAGTATTCTGTGGCCACCAGATGAGCAATGCAAACTTCCTACTACATGTTGGCACCCTTCTGATTTAGCCCCCTGAATATCATGTTGTACGTGGTGGGGGGTCTACTAATCAGAGGAGGAGGCATGGGATGTTTGAGTTCTTCTCCAACTGGTGGAGGGGTAAATGGGATCGGGCTGTTGAATATTGACATGCCCAATCATATGTTTTAGGAGAGATTAAGTTAAGGGAGTGTGTGACAGCCACGTACTACACACTTGTGAGTGGGAGGATAAGCTTTCGGGCAACAAGTGTGTGACGACTGATTTGTGTCCTCGGCACAGTGATAGCGTGGCCAAAGCTCCACTCACACGGTGGGCTAACTGCTCCATTATTGTCCATTGAAGCTGGCTGAGCCGAGTTACTCTTGGGCTGTGTTCACATTTCATTTAACCCTGCTGTTGTCTTTGGTCAAAAACGACCGACCTTGAACTTCAATATTCTTTAATATATTCAAGATGCGGCTCTGAAACCCGTGACCGACCGACCCATCCTCATTTAAGTCAATCAACCACAAGTTTCAGAACTGCATCTTGAACACCCCAAAAAATACCAAAGTTCAAAATCAGTCTCCCCAGACCGAAGACAACAGCAGGGTTTTAACCAATCTCCTTTAAAGTTCTTCCCTTTTTTTTTTTTTTTTTCTTCTATGTAGAGATGACCGAAACTGTTCTTGTGATCGGTAGTGGAGCCAGAGAACATGCGTTAGCCTGGAAACTGGCACAATCTTCCCATGTCAAGCAAGTTCTGGTTGCCCCGGGAAATGCCGGCACGGCCAACAAGGGAAAGATCTCAAATTCTGGTAAGTTCGATATTGTATGAGTCCGTGCTTCTCCCCTGCTAAAGTGTTTCCCTCTGACCTGGGGTGAAGGTTCTTGTCTCGGGTAACAAAAGGCCCAGGACCCTTATGGCCATTAACCCTTAAGACTGCATTCGCTTTTCTGTGATTTCCAGACCTTCGGCAGAACTGACCTAAACTCGGCATCTTCATATCTCTAAGTCTGATCTAGACAATATCATTGTGACACATTGCCTATGATGGGGTCTTCAAGAGAACAAGTATCTCCGGAGACTGAGGGGCCTGGGATAGCATTAGCAATGCCAGCACTTACTAATTTTGGGAAACTTTAAAGTTTGAGGTCCTGACCAAGTGCATAATTTGACCCATCCCCCCAAAATATATTTCTGGCTTTAATCTGCAAACCTGTTCAGCATTTCTCTCATAATTTGATTCTGTTCCTTAATTTTTCTTTCACGATGTTGAATCTGTCGTTCTTTGTATATATCGCAGAAGAGAGAAAATAAAGTTGCATAAAATTTTTTTATTAAATTTATTGTAAAAAAACAAAAACAAAACATTAATATGGGACATGAGTAGCAGAGTGCAAACCCGATTACACTACATTGTGCATGTACTGTAATATATTGAAATAAGTGTTAGATTTTATAGTTTTATTCACCATAATCTATTTCTCGATCGCCTCATTGGGGGACACAGGAACCATGGGGGTGTATGCTGCTGCCATTAGGAGGATGACACTATGCACAAAAAGTTAGCTCCTCCTCTGCAGTGTACACCCCACCGACTGGCATTATGAACCTCAGTTTAGCTTAGTGTCAGTAGGAGGTGGACACAGGTCTTTCATTAGACCCATATCTACTTCAATGTGCGTCGTTTTCTTACAGGTTTTCCGGAGGGATACAGGGTGAACAGTCCCAACTGTAATCCCACATACGGACTATAGGCCGTAGGCGTTAATAAGGGGTACCCCGGGAATTTTTATTACTAAAGGGTGCAGGCTACCTTTGGTCCAGTCGTCGCTGTTACCATATGCGGAAGACATTTGCAGGGGACAGGGATCTTAGCTGCAGACAGCTTTTGCAGGCACAGATCCCCTCATCTGTGCGGCGGCCTTTGCAGGCAGCTGCGTCTCTTCTTTTCCCGGCTGCTGCGGCCGCACTGCCTTTTTTCCTTGGCGTGGTTGCCTTTGCAGGCAGCCGCGCTGCTCCCCGTTTTCCGGCGGCCGCGCACTGTCTTCTTTCCGGCGCGGCTGCCTGCAAAGGCCTTCCTTCCTGGCAACCGCACTGACTTATGCCTCAGCGCGGCTGGCTTCGCAGGCAGCCGTGCTGCTCCTTTTTTCTGACGGCCGCACTGTCTTCTATCCGGCGCGGCAGTCTTGCAGGCAGCCGCACCGCTTCTTCTCCCAGCGCCGCGGCTCTCTCCGGCAGCCGCCGGCCTCTAATTTAGGCCCCAGCTTCTGCTCGGGCCTACTCTTCCAGTGCCGACTCTGTCCACTTCCTCTTCTCTTGTGCTGGCTTTTCTCCCGCCCGACTGTCATAGCCCACCCACCGACACTATCTTGGTGCTCCTCTACAAGCGGTTTAGCCTCGCCCACCACTCCTGTGCCCCTTCAGGAAGCCACTATCGCCCCGCCCATTCCAAGAGCGCGAATCCTGTTGTCCCCGGCTACCTTTTAGACACCATCTCCCTGCTGTTGCCCGCACCTAGCTCCGGATTCTGAAGCCGTCTGACTGACTCTCTTGAGGAGCATCTTCCAAGCTGTGCAGTGGACACCGAATCGTCTGCCGTGAGTAGCTCTGCACTGCAGACTGGCACTCTCCTCTGCCCTCCTGTCCCCTAACCTTCTGGCATTACTCAGGGTTTCGTTAGCCATGTCTAATTCTAAGGGAGGTCGCTCTTGCCCTCCTAATTCTTCCTTTGCCTTAGTCAAACACTTTGCGTGTTAGTCTTGTAACTGCAAACTTCCCTCAGGTCAGTCCTCTCCCCTCTGTCAGGCTTGCAGCAACCCCATTATACCCACTGCCCAGGACCCCCCTGCTGTTCAGCCTGAGAGCGAAGCCTCTAGCCCAACCTGGGCTTCCTCTCTGTCACAATCGGTAGCGGACCTAACACAAGTGTCTCAAACTCTTGTGTCCGTGCTTGATAGGTTGCCCCTGCAGACCGCCGCAGTAGCCAGCGGGTCGCAGGAGGCTCCGTCCGAACCTTCCATTGTAGGCTGTAAAAGGTCCAGACAGGAACGCCGGTCTGAGTCCTCTTCCCGTTCCATCTTGCCCCACGGTCCTTCTCTGCGGTCGGCTTCCCCCCGGTCCTCCTCTCCTGAGTCAGGCGAGGCGTTCTCTGATGCGCCTTCAGAGGATATTTCAGAGCTGGATTCAAACCAAATCTCTAGCATGATAGATATGGTTCAGAACCTCATTGGAGCGATAAATCAGACCTGTGGCATCAAAGATTCCTCTACGGAACCCGCAGACCAGGCAGTTTCATTTAGACGGTCTAAACCACCTTCCAAGTTTTTCGCTCCTCACCCTGAATTCGAGGACATCGTGACCAGAGAAAGAGAATCCGATCAGACGTTTTCAGAGGGGAAAGCACCTTGGTGTTTTATATCCCCCTTTCTCCAGAACTTGCCGCCAATTGGACTGTTTCTCCCTCGGTGGATCCTCCCAGTTTCCAGGCTGTCCACCAACACGGTCCTTCCACTGTCCGGCGGAGCATCTCTGAAGGATTCTAACGATAGTCATAGAATCCTTTGCAAAGTCAACCTTTGAAGCGGCTGCAGCTACTCTGTCTGGCCTTTGCTTCCACTAGGGTTTCAAAATCCATATCCAAATGGGCCAAACAACTCCGTCGGGGTATCCTGGACGGCGCTTCACCCGGACAGCTGGCGGAGCTTGCCAACCAAAATTCTCATGCGGGAGAATACCTGGTCTCCGCTTTCCTGGATGCCACGTTTTGTGCGGCTCAGGCGTCCAGCAATGCTGTTACCATCCATCGGACCGTTTGGCTCCAGGCCTGGCAGGCGGACTTGTCTTCTAAAAAGTCCCTTACCAGCCTGCCTTTTCAGGGTTCACGTCTCTTTGGTTCTAAGTTGGACCAAATCATTAAGGACGCCACCGGGGGCACAAGCACTCTTCTTCCCCAGTCCAAACCTCGTCGCCCTCCTCGGCGGCAATTTTGGTCCTTTCGGCCCTTTCGCCGTTTTGCGGCGTCAGATTCCTTTTCCCATCAGCAGAAGCCGCAAGCACGTCAAGAGAAGAAGGTATCATTTAGGCCCACTACTTCCTGGTGCCCTCGCTACTCCCAGGGTAGATCCTCCAGGTCTAGGACTGGAAGATCCACTTCGGCATGACTCACCACAAGATCCCAGCCCTCTTCCCAGGCTGGGCGGCCATCTCCTCTTTTTCAGAGACGTCTGGATCTCCTCAGTAGAGAACGCATGGGTCAGGGAAGTTGTATCTTCGGGATACAAGATAGAATTCGTTTCACAACTCCGGGATTGTTTCTTCAAATCCTGACCTCCAAGGGACCCCGCTCTAGTTCCGGGTTTTGTTTTTTTTTGCAGCCATCGCATCTCTCCTCAAATCCGGGGTATTCTTTCCCGTCCCAGAACAAGAACGGTTCACAGGTTTCTATTCAAATCTTTGAGGTATCGAAAAAAGACGGCAAGGTTCGCCCCATTCTGGATCTCACATTGCTGAACAAGAGTTCTTCTGAGACACTTCAGGATGGAATCCCTTCGTTCAGTAATTGCTTCCATGGAGGCTCAGGAATTTCTGTGCTCCATAGACATTCAGGACGCCTACTTCTACGTCTCGATTATTCCCGGGACGTCACAGATTCCTGCTCTTTGCAGTGCTCCAGGAGCATTTTCATTTAGTCGCCCTGCCGTTCGGTCTCGCAACTGCTTCCAGGGTTTTCACGAAGATCATGGCAGCGCTGATGGCCATCTTGAGGGTCAGGGGCCTGGTACTTTTTTCCATACCTCAACGGCATCCTCATCAAAGCTCTGTCCTTTTCTCAGGCTCACGAGAGCCTTTTTTGGGTGGCTTGTCAACAGGAAGAAATCCTGTCTTGTCCCTTCTCAGTGCCTCGTTTTTCTGGGCATGCTCTTTGACACTCGTCAGACCAAAGTCTTCCTTCCCGAAGACGAGAGCCATCCTTCGTCGGGAAGTTTGCTTGCTCCAGGGTCCTCAGCTTCCCTCCTTCCGAACCACGCTGAAGGTTCTGGGGAGGATGGTTGCAACATTGGAAGCGATTCCATTCGCCCAATTTCACTCACGGCCTCTTCAGCAGGCGATTCTCTCACAGTGGGACAGGTCTGTACTGTACCTAGATCACCCGATTCGGCTTTCGCCCCGGGTCAAAGGGTCCCTCCACTGGTGGCTGACGTCACCTCTCATCTCCCAGGGCAGGTCCTTCCTTCCAGTTCACTGGCAGGTGGTGACGACGGACGCCAGCCTTTTCGGCTGGGGTGCGGTGTTTCGTCACCTGACTGTTCAGGGTCGTTGGTCGGTGCAGAAGTCTTCTCTGCCGATCAATGTCCTCGAGATTTGGGCCATCTTTCTGTCCCTTCGTCACTGGGAAAGGATTCTCAGGGGTCTACCAATCAGAATCCAGACGGACAGTGCCACGGCGGTGGCATATGTCAACCATCAGGGGGGGACTCGAAGCGCCTTGGACGAGGTATTTAAGATCCTCCTCTGGGCAGAGACAACGGTTCCGGTGATATCCGCAGTGCATTTCCCCGGCGTGGACAATTGGGCCGCCGACTTCCTCAGCCGCGATGGCTTTGCGGCAGGCGAATGGTCCTTGCATCAGGAGGTCTTCCACCAGATCTGTCTTCGATGGGGGACTCCGGATGTGGACCTCACGGACGTCCCGACTGAACAGGAAGGTCCCTCGGTTCGTCTCCAGGTCTCGTGACTTTCTCGCAGTGGGCGTCGATGCTCTGGCCATTCCTTGGTCGCAGTTCGTGCTCCCCTATCGGTTTCCACCCCTTCCCTTGCTTCCCAAGCTGTTGAAAAAGATCAAGGCGGAGGGGGTGCCGGTCATTCTGATCGCCCCAGATTGGCCAAGGAGATCTTGGTTTGCGGAGATCGTCAATCTTCTCGCAGACGCCACCTGGCGCCTTCCAGACAGACCCGATCTGCTGTCTCAGGGTCCAATCTGCCACCCAAATTCTCGGTCGCTCAGTTTAACGGTGTGGCTGTTGATACCTCAGTTCTAAGAGCGTCCGGCCTTTCGGATCTGGTGATTCAGACTATGATCCAGGCTAGGAAGCCTTCGTCTTCCAGGATCTACTATCGTACCTGGAAGTCTTATTTTCGTTGGTGCGAGTACAACCCGTTTCATATGTCTTTTTTCCCTTCCCCATGACAGCACCGGTACATGAGAGATGGTCCCGCCCCCAGGAACAGGAAAGCTGCAGAGGAGATAAAAGATGGGGGTGGCACCCCTCTCCTCAGTTTAGTTTTCTGTTCTTGCGGGGAACCTGCGGTGCTGCATGGGGGAGGATCTCCCTCTGCCAGGCCGGTCACTGACCGAGGTCCGCGGTGGGAGCAGTGGCAGCGTGCGCGCGTCACCTACAGACCTGGAGCTGCATGTGCGTCCTTCCTCACTACGGACTCCCCGGTGTCTGCTCCTGGCCGGAGGCTGGGCCGGGGTTGGGGGGGGGGGGAAACGATAGGTGTGCCCATCACGATGCTGGCGCCAAGTGAATGGGAGAACTTCCGGTTTGTAAACCGGAAGTGACGCTACACGCCGGGGAAGTGGTGTGCTGACACTCCCCGGGGGAAAGTAAGTTCAGGGACGCACACACCGCTTCCTGCCCACACATATTTAAACTGTAAGGCGGCAACCAGACGCTGGTAACAGCCTCCTACAAGATGGCAGATCCTGTGGAATCAGCGATCCAAGCAGAAAACCCACAGCCTGTCGTGGTATTGAGGGTCCCGGTGGGTGAGTGCCTTTTGTAAGGCAGATCATATCAGTAACCCTGTGTTTTCTGTATATGTATGCAGGGAAAGAAAGTTTACCTCTAAGCAAAAGAATAAAGTGTGTGCACTCTGTGATAAAAGCCTTCCCAAGACATATGATAAGCGAATATGCCGCTCATGTATAGAGAAAACTGTGACTGAAGTCATCATTTCTCCAGAATATAAAGGCTATTGTTAGAGACGAAGTGCAAAGCACATTAAAGGAGCAATTAAGACATCATGGGTTGCAGAGCTCCGTAAATCCGCCTTCTACTCCTGCCCAAACTTCTGATCTAGAATCTGAGGGTGAACCGGGAGAGCTTCCACCCGAGGAGGACTCGGACCTGGACTCTTCAGATGAAGAGTGTGGTCACCCATATGTGTTGTCAGAAGATGTGGGGAAGTTGCTAAAACTGGTCAGATCCACCTTGGGGATTGAGACACCAAAAGAAAAACAAACGATTCAGGACTCCATGTTCAGTAATTTGGAAGGGAAGAAACGGAAAGTTTTTCAGTTTCACAATAATATATTAAATTTTATCAAAAAGGAATGGAAAAAAACGAATAAGAAGATTTCAGTTCCCCAGGCCCTAAAACGTAAATATCCCTTTGATGAGGAAATTTATGAAAAGTGGGAAAAGGCACCTAAGTTGGACGCAGCTATTGAAAGTACCTCCAGGGGCATAGCGCTTCCTTTCGAGGATATGGGTGCCCTAAAAGATCCCCTAGATAAAAAGGCAGATGCCTTTCTAAAATCAGCCTGGGAAGCTTTGACTTGGGTGTTCAAACCAAGGGTAGCAGCTACTTGCACTGCCCGTGCCATGGTTAGATGGCTAGATGAACTAAGCGACCAAATAAAGGACAAGTGTCTAAGAGACAGACTTCTAGAAGTCATCCCTTCATTACAATATGCAGCGGGGTTCCTGGCAGACGCTGCCATTGATTCAGTACGGTTTGCTGCCCGGGCAAGTGCCCTCTCTAATTCAGGCAGAAGAGCGTTATGGTTGAAAAACTGGAATGCTGATTTCCAGTCAAAAGTGAAGCTCTGTACTGTACCCTGTGAAGGGCAATATTTATTCGGGAAGGCATTAGATGAAATTTTAGAAAAGGCGGAGGATAAGAAAAAACATTTCCCTCCACCCCCCATCTTTAAACGCTGTTGGTATGACAATTGTCGGTCCTTTCGGAGATCAGGTAAATCAGGCCGAGGCCGTTCAACGGATAGGCCCACGCGAGGAGAAACCTGGGGCGAAAGAAGGGAGAGAGGGTTCCTATTCAATAAACCTCCTCCAAAACCTGACCCTAAACAATGACGCCATATTCCAGGTGGGAGGCTACTGTTTTTTGTCCATCAGTGGGTAAGCTTACAACCATCTCAATGGATAATCAACCTCTTATCCGACGGCCTACGATTAAACTTTATCTCCCTGCCTCCTCATCGAATAAAAGTTACTCGTGTGGCCAAAAAGAACCAAATAGTACTAGAAAAAGAAATTAATCTCCTTCTAGACAAAAAAGTCCTGTTAAGAGTACCTCCACAAGAGATGGGAAAGGGATTTTACAGCACCCTATTCCTCACACCAAAACCGGATGGGTCGTTAAGGACAATCTTCAACCTAAAAGAGTTAAACAAGTTCATCCGAGTAGAAAAATTCAAGATGGTAACTCTAAAAACGGCGGTAAAATTACTGTATCCATGATGTTACATGGCAGTAATAGACCTTACAGATGCTTACTATCATGTACCAATCAGCATGGAGCATCAACAGTATCTAAGGTTAGTAGTGCAGCTGGGATAGGTCTACACCCATCTACAATACCAATGTCTCCCCTTCGGGGTATCAGTGGCTCCTCGTATCTTTACAAATATAATCTCAGAAATAGCATCCTTCGTGAGGAGAGAAAATATTCTACTAGTGCCCTATTCAGACGATTTCCTCCTTATAGCAGACAATCAAGAAGACTGCACAAAGGCAGTTATGAAGGTACGAGAGTTACTGACCAGACTGGGGTGGATAATAAACTTAAGGAAATCAAGAATGATTCCGGTCCAGATGCAGGAGTTCCTGGGGATTGAATTTAACTAAATCAGTCAAGACTGTATCCTTCCAGACAGGAAGATCGAGGCCATAAAACAGCGAATAAGACAAATACAGGTGGCCCAATCCGTCTCGGTGAGGGAAGCCATGTACCTCTTAGGTATGTTAATGGCAACCATTCCGGCGGTCCAATGTGCACAAATGCATTCAAGGGACCTACAGTGGCAGATCCTGTCAGAACAAACAAAAAATCCCTACAACTTAAATCGGAAAATCGTATTGTCACAACAAGTACGGGACTCTCTAAACTGGTGGCTAAATTCCGAAAATTTAAAAAAAGGGGTCCCATGGTCAATCCAAAATCTGGTGGTACGGACCACGGATGCGAGCATGTTAGGTGTGCCCCCCAACCTATCGGATCAGATCCTACAAGGTCTATGGGATCCACAGATTCAATCAGCCTCCTCAAACCTGAAGGAATTAACAGCAGTAAGGCTAGCAATTCTTCAAACGGAAGAGGACATCAAAAGAAGACATCTGGTAGTGTTTTCCGGCAACAGCACAACAGTATCGTATATAAATCGACAGGGAGGAACAAGATCGAGTCCCCTGATGGAAGAAGCAAAAAGGTTATTTCGTTGGGCCAAAAACCATCACTTATCTCTTACAAGTACACACTTAAAGGGGTCGAACAACCTTGTCGCAGACTTTCTGAGTCGTCACATGCTACATCAGGGCGAGTGGTCTCTAAATCAAAAAATTTTTTGGAGAAATCTGTGCCATCTGGGGGCTTCAAGTGGATCTTTTTTCCACAAAACAGAATCGAAAGGTACAGTAGAAAGATTCTACTCTCTGAACCCGAAAGAGAACCCGGAAGGCGTAGATGCATTACTACACCAATGGAAATTCCAACTAGCCTACGCGTTTCCCCCAATTCCATTAATTCCTACAGTCCTGAAAAAGATCCGATAAGAGAGAGCACGCATAATCTTAATCGCACCCTTCTGGCCAAAGAGAGCTTGCTTCACTTGGCTCAGACGTATGTCCATCTCGGACCCGTGGATCCTTCCAAATGTTCCAAACCTTCTACACCAGGGTCCAGTAACACATCCTCAAGTACACACTTTACACCTCACTGCTTGGAACTTGAGAGGGGAATTCTGCTAGGAAAGCGATTCTCGGATCCGTTAGTTACTACGCTGTCCAGTAGAAAGAAGATCACAACTGATAAATATCAAAAAGTATGGGGAAAATTTTTAGAATTTTTCAGGTCGATGTATAACAGATACCGTTCAGAAAGTCCCTATATCAGAAATCCTAGAATTTCTCCAAAAGGGTCTGGAGAGCGGATTATCTACCAGCACCCTGAAAGTGCTAGTCTCGGCGCTTAGCGCCCTATTTGACCAAAAATTGGCTGATCACCCCTGGGTGTGTAGGTTCATTCGGGCCTCCTTTACAGCCAGACCATTCAAACTTCGTCCAAAGGTTGCTCTCTGGGATCTAAATTTAGTTTTGAATGCTTTAACCACCTCTCCCTTTGAGCCTCTTTCCTCCATATCGGTAAAAGCGCTAACTTTAAAAACTGTTCTCCTGATTGCCCTTACCTCAGCCAGACGCATTAGTGAACTCCAGGCTATATCTATAGACCCTCCTTACACTACATTTCTGGAGTACAGGGTAATTATAAAATCTGAACCGGCCTTCTCACCAAAGGTCAATTCAAAATTCCACAGGGACCAGGAGATAGTTTTGCCCTCATTTTGTGCTAACCCGAAATCCTAGGGAGAAGAAACCTTCCATTGCTTGGATGTCAGACGTTGCCTACTTCAATATATAGAAGTGACAAATCCATGGTGACAGTCTTCAGCCCTTTTTGTCTCCTTCCAGGGGCAAACAGGGGAAAAAAGGCCACAAAATCAACCATTGCACGGTGGCTCCGTATGGCTATATCACTTTCCTATTCCTCTTCGGGGCAAGTCCCTCCACCTGGTGTTACGGCCCACTCTACTAGGGCTATTTCCACATCATGGGCAGAGAGAGCAAATGCATCTATAGAGCAAATTTGTAATGCAGCAGTATGGTCTTAACCCTCTACTTTCTTCCGTCATTATAGATTAAATCTGGGGCTTTCAAATCTCGCCTTCGGGAGAAAAATGCTATCTGCCGTTATCCCACCCTAGGAGTTCTTTCTATTTCTTCCTCCCATGTACCGGTGCTGTCATGGGGAAGGGAAAAAATGATAATTACTTACGGGTAATTTGATTTTCCAGATCCATGACAGCACCGCTCTAATTCCCGCCCTATCTTGGTGGTGATTGTGTGACTCTCAAAAAAAAGTTACATACATAAGATGGGGTAATAACCACTTAATATAACAATAAATAAATAGTCTTCAGAGATTAATATAATGTATATATGCCTAAAACTGACAAAGCGGTTACGTTGCATTCTCTGTAAACCAATTGATGAGAGGTGCCGCCCCCATCTTTTATCTCCTATTCAGGTTTCCTGTTCCTGGGGGCGGGACCATCTCTCATGTACCGGTGCTGTCATGGATCTGGAAAATCAAATTACCCGTAAGTTAATTATCATTTTTCCCTACCTTCCATTTTGGCTTTCCTTCAGGCAGGACTGGATTCGGGCCTTGCTCTTGGTTCCCTAAAGGGCCAGGTTTCTGCGCTCTCCATCCTTTTTCAGAAGACGCTATCTTCTTGGCCACAGGTCAAGACCTTCCTTCAGGGAGTAGCCCATACTGTCCCTCCATACAGGGCCCCTGTGGATCCATGGGATTTGAACCTTGTGCTGGAGGTTCTGAGGGGTTCCCCCTTTGAGCCTCTCAGGGAGGTTTCCCTGTCAGTTCTATCTTGGAAGGTGTCCCTTCTGGTGGCCATCACGTCTATCCGCCGCTTTTCCGAGTTGGCAGCCCTTTCTTGCCAACCTCCTTTTATGGTTATCCACCAGGACAAGGTGTTCCTTCCTGCTTGCCTGCCTGCTCCGACTCATCCTCTGGAGCGATCGTTGAACAAGCTGGACCTTGTCAGGGCGGTGAGGATCTACCTGGCTAGAATGGCCGTTTTCCGGAAGACTGATTCTCTTTTCGTCGTTCCTGATGGCACGCGTAGAGGCCTGCCGACTTCCAAGGCGACTATTGCTCGCTGGATCAGAACGGCAATTTTGGAGGCTTACCGGGTCAAGAACAGAGTCCCCCCTCCTGGGAAAAAGGCTCACTCTACCCAGGCAGTCGGCGCCTCCTGGGCGGTGCACCACAGGGCTTCCGCCCTACAACTTTGCAAAGCAGCAACCTGGTCTTCCATCCACACGTTCGCAAAATTTTACAAGGTCCATACCTATGCTTCGGCGGACGCCAGCCTAGGCAGAAGGATTTTGCAGGCGGCAGTGGTGAGTCCCCTGACCTAATGGAAGTCTGTTTTCCCCACCCCAGGGACTGCTTTTGGACGTCCCATGGTTCCTGTGTCCCCCCCCCCCCCAATGAGGCGATGGAGAAAACAGGATTTATTCGGACTCCCATGACAGCACACGAGAGAGGGGATCCGCCCTTAAGGAACAGGAAACCTACAGATACAAAAGGGCGGCACCTCTCCCCATGCATCAGTTGGTTTCCTGTTCCTGAAGGGACTGGATGCCTATAGATACTACAGGAGTCCAGGCCGGCCGGACCGATTCTGGTGGCGAGAGGGTCTCCCACTTCGGCCGGTGCGGGTACCTGAAGTAGTCACGGTGGCCCTGGCAGGGCGGCACGGCGGTGACTAGGCAGCGAGGAGCGGTCGCCAGGGGGTGTCCGGTCTCCGGGGCCAGCGTCTGGTAAGTCGCCCTTCCCGTGGGCTGTGGGTCTCTCTGGAGCAGGGGGGAGCGCGGCGGCATCTGGGGGGCGCCGATCGGATCGTAGCTGGCCGGCCTCGGCGTTCCACGAGAGCTGCAGCGCTGACAGGAAGCGCTGTAAGCTGTGGTGACGTCGGGGGGCGGAGCCAGCGACGTCTTCCGGATCGGTGAGCTCCTGCGCATGCGCGGGGGCTCCAAGATGGCGGCGCCCACCGGAGATCATGCCGCAATCCCTCCGGAGCGATGATTGATCCCCACAGCTGCGGGGGGGCGGGAAAATTAAACAAGCAAGCTGGGCAAGGTGCGCTGACCGAAGGAGGGGCCTTATAAGGCGGCTCCAGCAGCATGTTCCCGGGTTCTGGCTCCAATTTACTGAAAATGGATTCAGATCAGGATCAGCAGGTTGTGCTGCTGGAACAAGCATCCCAGAAACCCAAGGAGAAGGAACATGAAAAAAGGAGCGATGGTTCGGGCCGCAGAAGCTCCTCCAGACAGGGGTCTGGAGGGTCAGTCAAAAAGGATCCCCCTCGTGCTTCGGTATTTCTGGGTGTGAGCAGCCACTGGTAAGTGATCTTCGAGAAAGTTCACTTAGTGACTAGTCTCCCCTCATGTGTTTTATGCAGGGAAGGAAAAACGTCAGTAAGGCGAAGCATAGGGAATGTGCCATCTGCGGGGTTCCCTTGCCTGACTCACACCCTAAAAAACTATGTGACCCCTGTATCCAGCAGACGGTGAGGTTCTGGAAGGAGGGGAGGGGGTATAGCATGTAGATTTTACACTCTAGTCTACCTTACTTATCCCCGTAGGTAGCCGAAGAATCCTCCTCTATTACGGCCAGTCTCAAGGAGATGATTAGAATGGAGGTTAAAGAGTCCTTTAAAAACCTTTCACAGTCAGGAGGTTCTAGGCAGAGAACTGAGTGGGCATCTGATTCGTCTGTGGAAAAGGACAAGTCCGAAGAATCAGACAATTCAGCAGCATCATCCTCCTCTTCGGAAGAAGACGCTGCTCGGTTTTGCCTACCCCTAGAAAGGATAGACAAATTGGTAAAGGCGGTCAGAGGCACAATGGGTATATCGGAACCCAAGCCTCAACTATCCAAAGAACAAATGATGTTCAGTGGATTGGAGCAAAAGAAGCGCAGAGTGTTTCCTTTAAATGAGAAAATACAAGATCTTATTAATAGGGAATGGAGGAAACCTGAGAGAAAAGGCTCCTTACCACCTGCGCAAAAACGCCGATACCCTTTTGATGACCCAGCAGTAGGTAACTGGGAGAAAGCACCCAAGCTGGATGCAGCAATTGCCAAGGTAGCTAAACGATCTTCTCTCCCATTTGAAGATATGGGAACACTTAAAGACCCCCTGGATAGGAAAGTGGATACCTTCCTGAAGGGAACCTGGGAGATGGCAGCTGGCTCCTTAAGACCTGCGGTAGCTTCAACCTGCACGGCAAGGTCAATGATGGTCTGGCTGGACCAGTTGGAGACCCAATTAAAACAAGGGGCCTCTAGAGAGTCCATTCTCTCAGCATTACCTGTAATCCAGGAGGGGGCGGCTTTTTTATCAGACGCCTCAATTGACTCCGTAAAGTTGGCAGCTAGAGCAGCAGGACTTTCTAATGCTGCAAGGAGAGCCCTATGGCTGAAATGCTGGCCGGGGGATATGCAGGCAAAAGCGAAGCTCTGCGCTATCCCTTGTAAAGGCGAATATTTATTTGGGCCTACCCTGGATGAACTCCTGGAGAAAGCAGGAGATGATAAGAAAAAGTTTCCCAACCTGTTCAATCCATACCGTCGTCCCTTCAACAAAAGAAGGTTCAACCGGGGAGGAAAGCGAGCTTTTTCACCAGGGAGAGATCGTCCCAGATGGGAGGATAGGCGAAAGCGAGGTACAGGTCTCATGTTTCGCCGTAACCAGACGGAAAATAAAAAACAAGACCAATGACTGGCAATTCCAGTGGGAGGGAGACTATTGCATTTCTCGGCAGAGTGGTCGAAAATCACAAACAGCGTTTGGATAAAAGACACTGTTTCCCATGGTCTCAAGCTGGAATTTGTTCATATTCCACAGGACAAATTTAGGTTAACACCCTGGCGCTCATCTCCCACTGAACAATTCGCCCTAGAAGAGGAAGTGAGGACTCTTTGTTCCAAAAATGTTTTGGTAGAAGTGCCGTATTCTCAGGCAGGGGAAGGGTTTTACTCTCCCCTGTTCCTAATCCAGAAGCCTGATAAATCTTACAGGACCATTATAAATCTTAAGGGTCTCAATAAGTTTTTGGTGAAACATACCTTCAAAATGGAGTCCATCAATTCGGCAATAAAAATGCTTTTCAACAACTGTTTCATGGTAGTAGTGGATTTGAAAGA
Source organism: Ranitomeya imitator (assembly GCF_032444005.1). Lineage (NCBI taxonomy): Eukaryota > Metazoa > Chordata > Amphibia > Anura > Dendrobatidae > Ranitomeya > Ranitomeya imitator. The sequence continues at coordinate 40,075,494 of NC_091284.1, forward strand.
TGCCTACTATCATGTACCCATTCATGCTGATTTCCAACGATACCTGAGGGTAGCGATACTAATGGGGGGTAGGATTCGACATTTTCAATTCAGAGCGCTCCCCTTTGGGATCACCTCGGCACCTAGGGTGTTTACTAAAATAATTGCGGAAGTTATGGCGCATTTAAGAGAGTCAAATATCCTTATAGTCCCCTACTTAGACGATTTCCTCATTGTAGGTAACTCGGTAGATCATTGTCTGTCACAATGGGAGATTGCTAAAACCAAACTAGAACGGTTGGGTTGGATCATAAACTTTGAAAAATCTAAATTACAGCCCCTAAATGTTCAAAAATTCCTGGGGTTAATGTTGAATTCAGTGACACAGCAGTGTCTCCTCCCTATAGAGAAAATGGACCAAATTCAGAGTTTTGTATTAAGAGCAATCAATACACCTTCCATGACACTTAGGCAAGCAATGTCTCTACTTGGGTCACTCACATCTTGCATCCCAGCAGTTAAGTGGGCTCAGTTCCACACCAGGTCCCTACAAAATGAAGTCCTGTTCCATGACAGAGCCTTAGGAGGCGCATTGAATGGAAAATTGACATTGAGGCCGATAACATTGAATTCCCTTAGATGGTGGCTAGATAAACAAAATTTATCAGCAGGGGTTCCCTGGATGATAGATGTCACCCACGTGATAACCACGGATGCCAGCTCTTCAGGGTGGGGAGCCTATATGGGGGACATGGTGGTCCAGGGACAGTGGGAACCCTTCACAACATTTTCATCAAATCAAAGAGAGTTGTTGGCGGTTGAACTGGCTGTTAAAAAATTCCTCGTATATCTGCAGGGCCAGCACGTCAGAATTCTGTCGGACAACAGAGTGGCGGTCGCTTACATAAACCGGCAAGGGGGAACTCGTTCCGAAACTTTAATGCGGATCACGGATCGGTTGTTCCAGGTGGCAGAGCTCAATTTTCTATCTTTGACAGCTCTTCACATCAAAGGAAAAGAAAATGTGGCAGCAGATTTCCTCAGCCGAAATGTGTTAAAACAGGGAGAGTGGTCTCTCAACGAGGACATTTTCAACCTTGTCGTCCGCAGATGGGGTCAACCAGTGGTGGATCTATTCGCCACCAGAAACAACAGAAAAGTAAAACTTTTTTGCTCCCTAAATCCCAGGGAGAATCCCCTGGCGGTAGACGCGTTTCTCATAAAATGGGATTTTCCACTAGCCTATGCTTTCCCACCACTGAACCTGATACCTCTAGTGGTGAGGAAAATCAGGGAGGATCGAGCGAAAGTCATCCTTATCGCCCCCTTTTGGCCCAGAAGAACCTGGTTTGCCTGGCTCAAGACAATGTCTGTAGCGGTCCCCTGGGTACTGCCAGAGATCCCGAACTTGCTTTCGCAGGGACCGATCTCCCATCCACAAGTGACGGGGCTCCATTTGACGGCATGGTGTTTGAACGGTCACTATTAGTGGGAAAAGGCTTCTCTCCAAACTTGGTGGAGACGCTCCTAAAGAGTAGAAAGCAAATAACTACGAAAATCTACTCTAGGACTTGGAGAAAGTTCTTGTCTTGTTCAAAGTTTAATATCCAAGACGGGGTGCCAGTACAACAAATCCTAGAGTTCCTACAGAAGGGGTTCGAGTTGAAACTCTCTCCTAGTACCCTTAGGGTACAGGTCTCAGCTTTAGGTGCCCTGTTTTCCTGTAATATAGCGAATAACTACTGGATAGCGAGGTTTATGAAGGCAGTTAGTAGATCTACACCACTGCATAAAGACAGAACAGTTCCATGGGATTTAAATTTAGTTCTGTCCTCTCTAACTAAACCCCCCTTTGAACCTCTGCAGGAGGCCTCGATCAAAATGTTGACACTTAAGACAGCCTTCCTGATCGCCATAACCTCAGCTCGCAGGATAGGGGATATACAGGCACTTTCCAGAGCTCCTCCATACACTGAAATCTTGTCAGACAGAGTAGTCCTTAGACCAGACCCAGCATATCTGCCAAAGGTGGCGACACGGTTCCATAGATCACAGGAGATAGTTTTACCATCCTTTATTCCTAACCCCTCTAATCCTAAAGAGCAGGAGCTTCATACGTTAGACGTCAGGAGATCTCTTCTTCAGTATATTTCAGCTACTGATAATTGGAAGAAGGATGGGGCACTGCTTCTTTCCTTCCAAGGTCCAAAGAAAGGATTTAGAGTATCGAAATATTTACTGGCTAAATGGATTAGGGAAACTATCTCTCTAGCTTATACAGCAGGTGGGGGGCCAGCTCCGCAGAACCTAAAGGCACATTCCACCCGGGCCATGGCGTCATCCTGGGCAGAAAGATCTGGAGTGTCAGTGGAGCAGATATGTAAGGCGGCCACATGGTCATCCCCTTCCACTTTCTTTAAACACTATCGGTTGGATTTGGGGTCCTCCTCTGATCTTTCCTTTGGGTTAAGGGTGCTACAATCTATAGTCCCTCCCTAAGGTAGCTTACATCTCTGTAAATCTCTCGTGTGCTGTCATGGGAGTCCGAATAAAGCATTAAGCTACTTACTGGTAGCGGCATTTTTCGGAGGCCCATGACAGCACCCTTAGTTCCCTCCCTATTCACGTGGGGGTAGCACTTCCTGATATGTATATAGCGTAATATGTAAATCTCACGTATGGTGTCTTATTACAATAATGGGTTATTTTGTTTCAAATGTATATAATGTATATATTGTATATTTGTGTACCACTAACCGCGGCAGTCCTCTCAGGCTCTGAAATACAACTGATGCATGGGGAGAGGTGCCGCCCTTTTGTATCTGTAGGTTTCCTGTTCCTTAAGGGCGGATCCCCTCTCTCGTGTGCTGTCATGGGCCTCCGAAAAATGCCGCTACCAGTAAGTAGCTTAATGCTTTTTGGTTGCTCACCGTAAAATCTGTTTCTCGGATCCTTCATTGGGGGACACAGCACCCTCCCAGGTTATTCAGTTTCTGTTGTTCTGTGTTCTGAGGCTATGTGCACACATAGAATGGTCCCCTGCAGCAAAATCCACAGCGTGTGAACATAGCCTGACTGTTCTCATGTTTACAGTTCTCATGTTTGTGATTGTTATTTCAGTCTTATTGCTTTCTCCTACTGCTTTCTCACTAACTGAAGTGCATAATACCAGTCGGTGGGGTGTACACTGCAGAGGAGGAGCTAACTTTTTTATTTGCATAGTGGCAGCAGCATACACCCATGGTTCCTGTGTCCCCCAATGAAGGCTCAGTAAGCAACCAAAAATCCTATTTTTTGTTACCCTGTATAAGTGCCAGCAGAGACTGAGAATTTTAGAATATCATGGCGGCTAGTTGTGCACCATCTGTAGTAAAATCAGAAATTCCAGCTGTCACCTGAATATCGGCACCCATGTACATGGACTCCTCAAAGGCTCTTGTGCGGCACAATTAAATTCTGCATCCTCCCTTCATCATGTGTGGATCACATGGAGAATCATCTGATTGTTACGGCTTCCAGGAATCTGTCATGCTGAGTGTAAATCTGCGAAAAACCCTAATCTTCCAACGGTCGTTGTCAATTAGGCCTATAGTTATGGCATAATTGATTTGTGACTCTGACTTTGTCCTTTAAACACCCACCCCCTACCTCCACCCAAAAAAAAGGTTTTGCTGGTGTTTTTTTTTTTTTATTTTTTTTTCTGCTTTTTCTATTTTTCAACTTGGAAACCCATCAGCAATATCCTGCTGCTGATGGCTTTGTTTCCTGTATGCAGATGCCACATGTTGGTCTTATTTGCCCCTCTGCACATTATTGTCTCTCTGCAGCCCACAATGGTCTGTTATGTGTGTGTGTGTTGTGTACGGTATATATGTCGGGCTGAATGTCTCTTTGGCCACGTTCTCATATTCCGCATTTGTAAGCCAAAACCAGGAGCGGGTGATAGAAACACGTCACCACTTCTGTATTTATTATACTTTTTTCCTCTGATTGTTCCTCTCCTCTTTTTGGCTTACAAATACTGATATAAAATACTGACCGTGTGAACGTGCCTCAATCACCAGTCTGCTTATTGACTGGTCCCAGTAAGCAACAGATTTTATTTTTTCTCACTTTGTTTTTGTCTTTTTGGTATTTGATCATATTAAGCGCCAGATCATTCGAAACAATGCATATGATTCATGAATTTTGCTCAAAATCCCTTTTTTTTTTTTTTTTGCTTTGCCACATGTTCCGCTAAAACATTGCAAAATTTGCATAAGAAGTTGAAGCATGCATATAGATCTTATAGATGCGCAAATTAAAAGAAAAATTTGCAAGAGTGAAACTGGCAAAAATCACACAAAAGAAAATACTAGAAAGGTGCAAATGCAATAATGAATCGGGCTCCTTAGTGTTTTTGCTTTACTTTCTAGAATAGACTTTGTGTAGGAACCAGCTCTAAGGGTAAAGGGTAAGCCCAGATTCCCCTTTTTTTTTTTTTTTTTCTAAATCTGTGCCAGTGACCTGATCTTGCCGCTCCCCCCCCCCTTGTTAAAGGGCTGCCCCGCTAAATGAATTGTTATAAAATGATAAGAAAGCAAATCATTACTTTAGTAGATCCCTCTCCTTTCCATGGCTCTTACACTCACCTTCCATGGTCATGCAGTAATGGTGAGTGTTAACTAGTTGATAGCTGGGGGTCCACCCACTGGGGACCCCCAGTGATCCCGAGAACAGGGCTCTATAACTTGAATGGAGCAGGGGTGTCCATTGTTAGTCTGCGCTCCATTTAATGTTTATGGGACTGCCATGTACAGTGGATAGGGGGTACATTTTTTTTTTTTCTTAATTTACTACTTTTGCTATTTCTTTTCTTCTTTCAGACGTCGCAACCAACGATCACAACCGACTTATCGAATTTTGCAAAAGTGGCAACGTATCCCTTGTGGTGGTTGGGCCAGAAGCTCCTCTTGCCGCAGGTAATGGTGCCATCTAGATTTCTTACACCTGTTGAGCTGTAAAACCCACCGGTCTAGTGGCAACGTTGGCTCTTTTTTTTTTTTTTTGGTTAGTCAGCGACCTCACGCCTGCGTTGGGGTCATCGTTCCATATCAGGCCTATTAATCGGAAGAGGTGCGAAGGATGTCGGCAAGTATTAGGTCCGCAGGGCTCTAGTCTGGCAACCAGCGACTACTGACATGGCCACTAGTCCAGGGTCTTGGGCATCATTTTTTATTAACTCTACTATTAAAGAGGTTGTCCGCTACTTTTACATGAAATGCAGCTATTAGTTGTTTTCTTTTAATTGGCATTTTGGCATAAGATGGAAAATCTGACACTATTTCATATGCCGCAACCAATATGGCCTCACATTAGTGTGTTTTTAAAAAATGGGAAAAAAAAAAATCCGTGGCAAACAATTTATGGATAACCGTATCTTTTTAGATAGGGGTGTGCATGTGTAAATTTGTTTTTCTTGCTTAGGCCATGTTCACACAGTGCGTTTTTTACCGCGGAACCGCGGCGGTTTTGCCGCTGCGGTTCCGCAGCTGTTTTCCATGCAGGGTACAGTACACTGTACCCTATGGAAAACAGGACACACTGTGCACATGGTCCGGAAATTGTAAAAAAAAAGACGCGCTGAATAGCTCCCGGAAAAAAGGAGCATGTCAATTCTTCTTCCTGAACCGCAGCGGTTCTGCACCCATAGACCTCCATTGTGAGGTCAAAATCGCAGTAAAACCCGCAGATCAAAAATATATCTGCGGGTTTTACTGCGATTTGATGTGCAGAACCGCTGCAGCAGGAAGTGCGGGGGAGCGGGCGGAAGTGCGTGGGCGGAGTGTGGCTGCCCCCCCGTGCTCCGATCCCGCCCCCCCGTGCTCCGATGCCCCCCCCCCGTGCTCCGATGCCCCCCCCCAGTGCTCCGATGCCCCCCCCGTGCCCTAATCTCCCCCCCTTATACTTACCCGGTGTCCGTCCGGCCGTCTTCTCCCTGGGCGCCGCCATCTTGCAAAATGGCGGGCGCATGCGCAGTGCGCCCGCCGAATCTGCCGGCCGGCAGATTCGCTCCAAAGTGCATTTTGATCACTGAGATATAACCTATCTCAGTGATCAAAATAAAAAAATAGTAAATGACACCCCCCCACTTTGTCACCCCCATTGGTAGGGACAATAAAAAAAATTAAGAATTTTTTTTTTTTTTTTCCACTAGGGTTAGGGTTAGGGGTAGGGTTAGGGTTAGGGTTAGGGGTAGGGTTAGGGTTAGGGGTAGGGTTAGGGGTAGGGGTAGGGTTAGGGGTAGGGTTAGGTATTTTCAGCCATTTTAGCCCTAAAAAGCTTCCTAGGAAACACACAGTAAAAAAAGGATAAAAAAACGCATCAAAAAACGCATCAAAAACGCATCAAAAAAGGACAAAAAAAGGACCTGCGTTTTCTGCCAAGAGCTGCAGTTTTTTAAAAAAACTGTCCTGAAAAAAAAAGGATGGAAATCCTGAACGTGTGAACATACCCTTATTCTTCCGTCCATACTAGGCCTCGCTCATAAAAACGTTAATTAAGGCTTTGTTGCCTATAGCAACCAATCGGAGCTCCACTTTCAAGTTGAAAACCGCACTGGTGAAATGAAAGCTGCACTGTGATTGGTTGCTGTGGATATCCGACCCAGTAATTTCCTCTTTTATTCCAGGTCTTGTTGATGATCTGACCGCGGCCGGAGTGAGATGTTTTGGGCCCACAGCGAAGGCCGCACAGCTGGAATCCAGTAAAAGCTTTTCTAAGGATTTTATGGTCCGCCACGGTATCCCGACAGCCAAGTACAAGTCCTTCACTAATCCAGAGGAGGCCTGTGACTTTATAACTAGGTAGCCCACGCCAGAAACCCTGCTTACCCCCCAAAAGAGGACCTGTCGGCTCCCCTGACATGTCTGTAGCTGCTTGTATTCCCTCTTAACAGCAATTCCATGGCATCTTTTCCTGGAGCCCGGCATTGTGCTGTTCCTGTTACTCCGCTCGGAAATTTATGAATAAAATTGCAACTGGGCAGTGAATAGTGTTAGTCCAGACAATCTGACACCAACAAAGGGTAACGGTTACAAGTTGTTTAGTATATTTACTGGAGGAGCAGCAGAGGGACATTTCCCGAAGTTATTTCTTAAAAATTTCAGAATTATTTTTTTGAATGCAGGCTATAATTTACTTGTCAAAAATGTCCTCTAACGTATTAAAAAATGACATGTCTGGTATTGCCATATGTGAAATAGCCTGAACTAATCAAAATCTAAAATCCCATTTGCTGATGGCTACAATAAAAAAAAAATTGAAATGCCAGAAATCTGGTTTTCAGTCACCACGCTCCCTTTCCCAGCCTTACTTCCACCTTTAACACTATTTATTTATTTTTTTAAGGGTCAAACTTCTTAAAATCAATAAAGTATAGTTTGGTATTGCTATAATTGTGACATTCCCTCCTTCCTGACCAGGCATAATTTCACATTTTATCATTCAATCCTTTTTAATGTAGATCTTTCTTGTTCAGATTTTTTTTTTTTTTTTTATCGCTCCCAATTAAATGTGAATTTCAGCTGACTGGATCTCCTAGGACTCGACAGCTCCTGCTCCCTCCCTATAACCAGCAATCGCATCCTCGCTTGGTTCGGAGGACAATGTGCTGTCAGTGCGTCCTGATCTATATACATATGAGCTGATTCAGCGCTGTCCGGCTGTGTCGCCACCACAATCATGTGAAAGCTGCTTACACTGCATTGATGTTTGTAGAAAAGTACAGAATACCGTATATACTCGAGTATAAGCCGAGATTTTCAGCCATTTTTTTTTTTTTTTTTTTTTTTTAGGCTGAAAGTGCCCCTCTCGGCTTATACTCAAGTCATTGTCCCAGGGGGTTGGTGTGGGAGCGACAGCTTCTTCCTATGTTCAGCGGTCACGTGTTACAGCTCATTAAAGTAATGAATATGGACGTGACTTCACTCTCATAGGGATGGAGCCGCATATTCATTACTTCAATGAGCGGTACGATGTGCCCTCTGAACATAGGAAGAAGCTGTCGGAGACCATCAGAGAAGCAGGGACCATACCGGGAGCAGGTGAGTATGACTGGGGAGGGGAGCCATGGGATATTCAACTGTCCTCTTTCCACCGCCGCTCCATCTTCCGCGTCCTCTGCCTGTGACTTTCAGGTCAGAAGGCGCGATGACGTGTTTAGTGTGCGCGGTGGAGCGAGGATAGGTGAATATCGCAAGTACCAGTGTCCCTGCCTTCTCAGGACAAAAGGTGAGTATGTCATATATATATTTTTTTTTTTTTTTATTGCAGCATATTGGGCAAATGTTTCCATGGAGCATCTCATGGGGCCAAAATCAACCTTAATGCAGCATTATATAGTTATTAAGGTTGAAGGAAGACTATAAGTCCATCTAGTTCAACCCATAGCCTAACCTAACATGTTGATCCAGAGGAAGGCAAAAAAAAACCCCATGTGGCAAATGGTAAGCTCCACATTGGGGAAAAAAATTCCTTCCCGACTCCACATATGGCAGACTAATTCCCTGGATCAACGCCCTATCAAGGAATCTAGTATATATACCCTGTAACATTATACTTTTCCAGAAATATGTCCAGTCCCCTCTTAAATTTAAGTAATGAATCACTCATTACAACATCATATGGCAGAGAGTTCCATAGTCTCACTGCTCTTACAGTAAAGAATCCGCGTCTGTTATTATGCTTAAACCTTTTTTCCTCCAAACGCAGAGGATGCCCCCTTGTCCCCGTTTCAGGTCTAAGATTAAAAAGATCATCAGAAAGGTCTTTGTACTGTCTCCTCATATATTTATACATTAAAATAAGATCACCCCTTAGTCTTCGTTTTTCCAAACTAAATAGCCCCAAGTGTAATAACCTATCTTGGTATTGCAGACCCCCCAGTCCTCTAATAACCTTGGTCGCTCTTCTCTGCACCCGCTCTAGTTCAGCTATGTCTTTCTTATACACCGGAGACCAGAACTGTGCACAGTATTCTAAGTGTGGTCGAACTAGTGACTTGTATAGAGGTAAAATTATGTTCTCCTCATGAGCATCTATGCCTCTTTTAATGCATCCCATTATTTTATTTGCCTTTGTAGCAGCTGCCTGACACTGGCCACTGAATATGAGTTTGTCATCCACCCATACACCCAGGTCTTTTTCATTGACGGTTTTGCCCAGAGTTTTAGAATTAAGCACATAATTATACATCTTATTACTTCTACCCAAGTGCATGACCTTACATTTATCCCCATTAAAGCTCATTTGCCATTTATCAGCCCAAGCTTCTAGTTTACATAAATCCTCCTGTAATATAAAATTGTCCTCCTCTGTATTGATTACCCTGCAGAGTTTTTAGTGTCATCTGCAAATATTGAAATTCTACTCTGTATGCCCCCCCACAAGGTCATTAACAAATGTTAAAAAGAAGAGGGCCCAATACTGACCCCTGTGGTACCCCACTGCTAACCGCTACCCAGTCTGAGTGTGCTCCATTAATAACCACCCTTTGTTTCCTATCCCTGAGCCAGCTCTCAACCCACTTACACATATTTTCCCCTATCCCCATTATTCTCATTTTATGTATCAACCTTTTGTGTGGCACCGTATCAAAAGCTTTTGAAAAGTCCATATACACTACATCCACTGGGTTCCCTTGGTCCAATCCGGAACTTACCTCTTCATAGAAACTGATCAGATTAGTCTGACATGAACGGTCCCTAGTAAACCCGTGCTGATACTGGGTCATGAGGTTATTCCTCTTCAGATACTCCAGTATAGCATCCCTTAGAATGCCCTCCAGGATTTTACCCACAGTAGAGGTTAAGCTTACTGGCCTGTAATTTCCGAGTTCAGTTTTTGTTCCCTTTTTGAATATTGGCACCACATTTGCTATATGCCAGTCCTGTGGTACAGACCCTGTTATTATGGAGTCTTTAAAGATTAAAAATAATGGTCTATCAATGACTGTACTTAATTCCTGCAGTACTCGAGGGTGTATCCCATCCGGGCCCGGAGATTTGTCAATTTTAGTGATTTTTAGACGCCGACGTACTTCCTGCTGGGTTAAGCAGGTGACATTTAATGGGGAATTTTTATCACTAGTCATTTTGTCTGCCATGGGATTTTCTTGTGTAAATACTGATGAAAAAAAGTCATTTAGCATATTGGCTTTTTCCTCATCCTCATCCACCATTTCACCCAGACTATTTTTAAGGGGGCCAACACTATCATTTTTTAGTTTCTTACTATTTATGTAGTTAAAGAATATTTTGGGATTATTTTTACTCTCTCTGGCAATGAGTCTGTCTCAATCTTTGCTGCCTTGATTTGCTTTTTACAGAATTTATTTAATTTTTTGTATTTATTTAATGCCTCCTCACTACCTACTTCCTTTAATTCTCTAAATGCTTTCTTTTTGTCACTTATTGCGCCCCTTACAGCTCTATTTAGCCATATTGGTTTCCTCCTATTTCTAGTATGTTTATTCCCATACGGTATATACTGTGCACAGGTCCTATCCAGGATGCTAATAAACGTCTCCCATTTTCTTTGTGTATTTTTGTGTCTCAGGATATCGTTTCAGTTAATTGCAAGATCATCTCTCATCCGTTGGAAATTTGCCCTCCTGAAGTTTAGTGTCCTTGTAACCCCTCTATTACACATCTTTTTAAAGGATACATGAAAACTTATTATTTTGTGATCGCTATTTCCCAAGTAACCCCCAACCCTTATATTTGCTATGCGGTCTGGCCTGTTGGTTAATATTAGGTCTAGCAGTGCCCCCCTTCTTGTTGGGTCCTGAACCAGTTGTGAAAGGTAATTGTCTCTCACAGTTGTCAAAAACCGATTACCTTTGCTGGAACTGCAGGTTTCTGTTCCCCAATCTATTTCAGGGTAGTTGAAGTCCCCCATAATAATGACTTCTCCTTGAGTCGCAGCTTCATCTATTTGCTTTACGAGGATATTCTCCATTGCTTCCATTATTTTTGGAGACTTATAACAAACCCCTATCAGTAATTTATTATTTTTTCCCCCTTCCCTTATCTCCACCCACAGGGACTCTACATTTTTCATTAGATTCACCTATATTATCACGCAGGATGGGTTTTAAGGATGATTTTACATATAGACACACACCTCCCCCTCGCTTATCTGTACAGTCATTTCTGAACAGGCTATAGCCCTGCAAGTTAACAGCCCAGTCATGGCTCTCATCCAGCCATGTTTCAGATATGGGGCACATTTTCTATGGAGCATCTTATGGGGCCATAATCAACCTTTATGCAGCATTATATGGGGCACATTTTCTATGGAGCATCTTATGGGGCCATAATCAACCTTTGTGCAGCATTATTTGGGGCATAATTTGTATGGAGCATCTTATGAGGCCCATCATGAACTGTATGGAGCATTATATGGGGCTCCTGATTCAATATGGATATTCAAAAACACTTAACCTACTGATGTCTCAATTAATTTTACTTTTATTGGTATCTATTTTTATTTTTGAAATTTACCAGTAGCTGCTGCATTTCCCACCCTAGGCTTATACTCGAGTCACTAAGTTTTCCCAGTTTTTTTTGTTGCAAAATTAGGGGTGTCGGCTTATACTCGAGTATATACGGTAGATTGTGGACCGCATGGACATTTATAGTTTGACTTGTCCAGAAGTAGTTACGGGATTAAATGGGACCTGTCATTCCACCCTTTTTAGAAAATGCTCCTTCTTTTTCCATGGCTGTGCATGGTCAGTCCCATTATGGCTGAGGATTTTCCGCTAGATCCTTAAACCATGTGGCTTTAAGTTTTCATACACTTATCTATACGTAGCAATGCACCATCCACTATTCTCTGTATGCTACACTGTTTTTATATATAATTTGTTCCCTTTTCCTTTTAATATTTTAGTGCGGATTTCCGTGCCCTGGTGGTAAAAGCGAGCGGCCTGGCTGCCGGGAAGGGAGTGATTGTAGCCGGCAGTAAAGAGGAGGCCTGCAAAGCGGTGAAGGAAATCATGCAGGTTTGTTCTGGCGGCAGTTTTAGGGTATGTGTCCACGTTCAGGATTACATCAGGATTTGGTCAGGATTTTTCATCAGTATTCCTCAGCCAAAACCAGGAGTGGGTGATAAATGCAGAAGTGGTGCATATGTTTCTATTATACTTTTCCGCTAATTGTTCCACTCCTGGTTTTGGCTACAAATACTGATGAAAAATCCTGACCAAATCCTGATGCAATCCTGAACGTGGACACATACCCTAAGTCCTTCATTTCTGGCCTACATTGTAATATTTATGCAGATATTTTACCTTTATAAAAGTAAGTTTCGGCTTTTTTTTAAATTTTCTTATTAATCTCTTGTCTGTGGTATTTCTGATGTCCATGGATAATGCACTTTATATGAGTACATGATACGATGCTTTCCGCGTCTCCTTTGCTCGCTGTCACTGCATTAATTCTTATTGTTTCCTTCTTATAGGACAGGACTTTTGGAGAAGCTGGAGATACAGTTGTGGTGGAGGAGCTGCTGGAGGGGGAAGAAGTGTCTGTAAGTATCACATGTACCTGCCGTCAATGGAATAACTGTGCTGTAACAGTCTATATACCTGTATATCAGGTCATCTACTAGAGCGTTCTCATCCTAAATACTTGGGCATTCATCCCTTCCTGCAGCCAACAATTTCCGTTTTTTTTTTCCCTTTCTTTGGAGCCATACTTTTTAAACTTGGATTGTCTACTCGGGACAAATTGTCCTTTTGAATGACACCATTCATTTTATCATGGGATGCCCTGGAAAGTGGTTAAAAAAAATAATTCCAAGTGCTTCAAAATTGCAATAAGTTCAATTCTGTAATAGTTAATTTAACATATTCACTATACTGTAAACCTGAGATGGCAGTATGATTTCACCAGGCCAGTAGGGTTACGCTGATGAGAGATATATATATATATATATATATATATATATATATATATATATATATATATATATATATATATATATATATATATGTGGGGCAAAAAAGTATTTAGTCAGTCAGCAATAGTGCAAGTTCCACCACTTAAAAAGATGAGAGGCGTCTGTAATTTACATCATAGGTAGACCTCAACTATGGGAGACAAACTGAGAAAAAAAAATCCAGAAAATCACATTGTCTGTTTTTTTTAACATTTTATTTGCATATTATGGTGGAAAATAAGTATTTGGTCAGAAACAAAATTTCATCTCAATACTTTGTAATATATCCTTTGTTGGCAATGACAGAGGTCAAACGTTTTCTGTAAGTCTTCACAAGGTTGCCACACACTGTTGTTGGTATGTTGGCCCATTCCTCCATGCAGATCTCCTCTAGAGCAGTGATGTTTTTGGCTTTTCGCTTGGCAACACGGACTTTCAACTCCCTCCAAAGGTTTTCTATAGGGTTGAGATCTGGAGACTGGCTAGGCCACTCCAGGACCTTGAAATGCTTCTTACGAAGCCACTCCTTCGTTGCCCTGGCGGTGTGCTTTGGATCATTGTCATGTTGAAAGACCCAGCCACGTTTCATCTTCAATGCCCTTGCTGATGGAAGGAGGTTTGCACTCAAAATCTCACGATACATGGCCCCATTCACTCTTTCATGTACCCGGATCAGTCGTCCTGGCCCCTTTGCAGAGAAACAGCCCCAAAGCATGATGTTTCCACCACCATGCTTTACAGTAGGTATGGTGTTTGATGGATGCAACTCAGTATTCTTTTTCCTCCAAACACGACAAGTTGTGTTTCTACCAAACAGTTCCAGTTTGGTTTCATCAGACCATAGGACATTCTCCCAAAACTCCTCTGGATCATCCAAATGCTCTCTAGCAAACTTCAGTCGGGCCCGGACATGTACTGGCTTAAGCAGTGGGACACGTCTGGCACTGCAGGATCTGAGTCCATGGTGGCGTAGTGTGTTACTTATGGTAGGCCTTGTTACATTGGTCCCAGCTCTCTGCAGTTCATTCACTAGGTCCCCCCACGTGGTTCTGGGATTTTTGCTCACCGTTCTTGTGATCATTCTGACCCCACGGGGTGGGATTTTGCGTGGAGCCCCAGATGGAGGGAGATTATCAGTGGTCTTGTATGTCTTCCATTTTCTAATTATTGCTCCCACTGTTGATTTCTTCACTCCAAGCTGGTTGGCTATTGCAGATTCAGTCTTCCCAGCCTGGTGCAGGGCTACAATTTTGTTTCTGGTGTCCTTTGACAGCTCTTTGGTCTTCACCATAGTGGAGTTTGGAGTCAGACTGTTTGAGGGTGTGCACAGGTGTCTTTTTATACTGATAACAAGTTTAAACAGGTGCCATTACTACAGGTAATGAGTGGAGGAAAGAGGAGACTCTTAAAGAAGAAGTTACAGGTCTGTGAGAGCCAGAAATCTTGATTGTTTGTTTCTGACCAAATACTTATTTTCCACCATAATATGCAAAAAAAAAATGTTAAAAAAACAGACAATGTGATTTTCTGGATTTTTTTTCTCAGTTTGTCTCCCATAGTTGAGGTCTACCTATGATGTAAATTACAGACGCCTCTCATCTTTTTAAGTGGTGGAACTTGCACTATTGCTGACTGACTAAATACTTTTTTGCCCCACTATATATATATAATTTATATTTTGCACTGCATGCTGTGGCGGCACTGTCGGTCGAAGAGAGGGGAGAGTGGGTGTGGCTTACAGTGGCTGATGGGAGATTTGTATTCCTCTGCCTTTCAGTTGCCATCATGCAGTGGACACGTGAGGAGAGGTCATTTTGTGTTGAAGCGTATTTTTCAAATGCCCACTCGATCATTGCAGTGCAGCGTGCTTTTCGTTTACAATTCGCTGTTCCTCCACGCGGACGTGTTCCTGGACGGCAATCAATTGTAAATTGGGTGAATGCATTCAGAACAGCAGGGAATGTGTCATGTGTACGAAGGGGACCTGAGAGAAGGATTACAACACCACAAAACATCGAGAGAGTTAGAGCAGCAGTACTGCAATCTCCGAAACGCTCTGCTCGGAAGCAATCATTTGCTCTTGGCATTTCAAGACGTTCTCTCCACCGGATTCTTCATGATGAACTGAATTTTCACCCGTATAAAATGTGCGTGGTCCAACATTTGTCAGCATGGGACTATTTGACACGGCGGACCTCTTGTGAAGACATGTTAGCAACGATACCCCGTGACGCAATTGTGTTTTTTTCTGATGAGGCACATTTTCACCTCAGTGGGTGTGTAAACAAACAAAATATGCGTTACTGGAGTGAAACAAACCCCAGAGAAGTTCACGAGAGACCTCTGCATTCGGACCGCGTCACTGTGTGGTGCGCCATATCACGAGTAGGCATCATTGGTCCTTACTTTTTTCAGGATAATGGTCGTGCCATAACTGTGAACTTCGAACGGTACTTGTCTATGATACAGGATTATTTTCAGCCGGCTCTTGAGGCAATGGAACTAGAGGATACATGGTTCCAACAGGATGGTGCCACTGCACACACAGCGAGGGTTACCATGAATTGTTTGAGGCAAATGTTTCCTGGACGGCTTATCTCTTTGAGGGGAGATGTGAACTGGCCAGCACGCTCACCAGATTTAGCCCCATGCGATTTTTTTCCTTTGGGGTTACCTGAAGTCTAAGGTGTATATCAACCGTCCCAACACCTTGGAAGACCTAAGGAACAATATTGAAGCTGAAATTGGCAGAATACCAGTGGACATGCTTGTTAGAGTTCATGAAAACTTCACAAAACATATGCAGCAGTGTGTGGATAGCGAAGGTCGACATTTGCCAGATACACTATTTAAAACCATGTAATTTAAAAATTCCATTACTGTTCAGTATAATTAAAATATAAAATAAATTTTTCTAATGATCATAATTTTTTTATTTCATTCCCAAATCAGCAAATTACCGCGCTCCACCCTGTATATATCTCTATCTATCCTCATAGTGCCACATCGTGAAAATTTTAAGGCTGTGTGCACATTTTGTTTTTTTTCGCTATAAAAATGCATAACAAACGCATACATTATGTATTTCATCATTTAGAATGCATTCCGCAATTTTTGTGCACATGATGCGTCTTTTTCCGCGAAAAAAACGCATCGCGGTAAAAAACGCAGCATGTTCATTAATTTTGCGTTTTTCCTGCTATTTAATGCATTGGGAAGCTCCGGGAAAAAAATGCGTCAAAAACGCATGCGGATTTCTTGCAGAAAAGGTCTGGTTTTGCTCAGGAAGTTCCTGCACGTGTGCACATAGCCTAAATGTTACTGTTCTCTGAAAATGGTGATACAAAAGAAATGTACCGGTATTTATTTTTAAAAATTCCTTTTGTCGCCATTTTCAGAGACCATAATATTTTACTTTTTCAGCATGCGGCGCTGAGGTTTTTTTTTTTTTTTGTTTTAAATCTTAACAGATCTGCCATAATAACTGACTACAAGCTTGGCTCCTCGTTTGCTTCTCCGCAGTGCCTGTGTTTCACGGATGGACTCACTGTTGCCCCAATGCCACCGGCCCAGGATCATAAGAGGCTGATGGATGAAGACCAAGGCCCCAACACAGGAGGAATGGGGGCTTATTGTCCTGTGCCCCAGGTATAACCTAAAGTAGGGCCTAGTGTGTTTCTCCTACAGAGGATCTGTCGCTTCTCCTGTCAGTTGTGGTCATTGCATTCTTCATAAAACAAGACTACAGGGTCAACATTCCCTAGAGCGGAGTCCTTGCGTGGTCGCTCCGTTATTCCTCCTGGAAACCTATGAATTAATTTACATTTGGATGTTACTAGTTATGGGGGATTTGCTACACAGACTGAAATCAGTGCCGCACCATGTGGTAACACCCCGCATACAGAAACTGACAGGAGGGTTAACAGAGGAACGTCATTGGCCTCGTTACAGGAAAGTTGCTCCAGAATTAATAGGAATGTGTCACTTTGAGGTTTTCCTTTTGAAAGTCTGCCAGATATCTGCACAATCCCGCAGTCATGGCGGCTAAACTTCTGTGTTCCTCTCCATATTTTACTTGTACAAATTTGCCACTTATTTAATTTAATCTCATGGCAGGTTTCTAAGGATTTGCTTGATGAGATCCGGGATTCTGTTCTGCAAAGAACCGTGAACGGGATCCGAGAAGAGGGCGCCCCGTACGTTGGTGAGTAGGCGACGTCCACTTGATATAAGCGAACGTTTCGCAGACTTTCTGCCATTATCGATGCTTTATATTTCAGGCGTTCTCTATGCCGGATTAATGCTGACAAAGGACGGCCCTAAGGTGCTGGAATATAACTGCAGATTTGGGGACCCCGAATGTCAGGTGAGTCTTGGAGGCGATTGACGGCTGTCGTGTGATTTTTGTTTTGAAGGGTTTACGTTGGTGAGACCCGCTGGGTATGGGATGGCTGCCTTAGTCATGGTCGTGCCTGGTTACCGCAGTGTCTCTCCATGCCACATCAGGTGGAAAAGAAAGCCCCCGAGTGACCCCACAAAATCAGGTTACATTGTACCTTTATATCTTCACTATGAACTAATCAACTGTTCTATTTTCAAGGTGATTCTGCCGCTGCTTCAGAGCGACCTCTATGAAGTTATCCAGGCCACCATCGACGGTCAACTTGCTGGTTCTATGCCAGTCTGGTTACAGGACCACGCTGCTGTTACTGTGGTCATGGCCAGTGGAGGCTATCCTGGTAGTTATAGCAAGGGCCTGGAAATCACAGGTACAGGAAATTTTGTTTTCAATTTGTTTATTTTTTTTAATTTAATGTAAATTTAGAAATGATCAGTTGTTGATGCTATTAGTCACTCGATTATGCCTTTAGAAATGACACAGAATGTGGAAATTCTCTATTTCCATTCAAGCGATGAGTAAGAAAAAAATCAGATTTCACGGTTTCCATTAGCAGAATAGTGAGTGCAGCTCTGGGGTATAATACAGGATGTAACTCAGGATCAGTAATGTAATGTCTGTACACAGTGACTGCACCAGCAGAATAGTGAGTGCAGCTCTGGGGTATAATACAGGATGTAACTCAGGAACAGTAATGTAATGTCTGTACACAGTGACTGCACCAGCAGAATAGTGAGTGCAGCTCTGGGGTATAATACAGGATGTAACTCAGGAACAGTAATGTAATGTCTGTACACAGTGACTGCACCAGCAGAATAGTGAGTGCAGCTCTGGGGTATAATACAGGATGTAACTCAGGAACAGTAATGTAATGTCTGTACACAGTGACTGCACCAGCAGAATAGTGAGTGCAGCTCTGGGGTATCATACAGGATGTAACTCAGGAACAGTAATGTAATGTCTGTACACAGTGACTGCACCAGCAGAATAGTGAGTGCAGCTCTGGGGTATAATACAGGATGTAACTCAGGAACAGTAATGTAATGTCTGTACACAGTGACTGCACCAGCAGAATAGTGAGTGCAGCTCTGGGGTATCATACAGGATGTAACTCAGGAACAGTGATGTAATGTCTGTACACAGTGACTGCACCAGCAGAATAGTGAGTGCAGCTCTGGAGTATAATACAGGATGTAACTCAGGAACAGTGATGTAATGTCTGTACACAGTGACTGCACCAGCAGAATAGTGAGTGCAGCTCTGGAGTATAATACAGGATGTAACTCAGGAACAGTGATGTAATGTATGTACACAGTGACTGCACCAGCAGAATAGTGAGTGCAGCTCTGGAGTATAATACAGGAGGTAACTCAGGGTCAGTAATGTAATGTATGTACACAGTGACTGCACCAGCAGAATAGTGAGTGCAGCTCTGGAGTATAATACAGGATGTAACTCAGGATCAGTAATGTATGTACACAGTGACTACACCAGCAGAATAGTGAGTGCAGCTCTGGGGTATAATACAGGATATAACTCAGGGTCAGTAATGTAATGTATCTACACAGTGACTGCACCAGCAGAATAGTGAGTGCAGCTCTGGAGTATAATACAGGATGTAACTCAGGATCAGTAATGTAATGTATGTACACAGTGACTGCACAAGCAGAATAGTGAGTGCAGCTCTGGAGTATAATACAGGATGTACCTCAGGGTCAGTAAGGTAATGTATGTACACAGTGACTACACCAGCAGAATAGTGAGTGCAGCTCTGGGGTATAATACAGGATATAACTCAGGGTCAGTAATGTAATGTATGTGCACAGTGACTGCACCAGCAGAATAGTGAGTGCAGCTCTGGAGTATAATACAGGATGTAACTCAGGATCAGTAATGTAATGTATGTACACAGTGACTGCACCAGCAGAATAGTGAGTGCAGCTCTGGAGTATAATACAGGATGTACCTCAGGATCAGTAATGTAATGTATGTACACAGTGACTGCAGCAGCAGAATAGTGAGTGCAGCTCTGGGTAGAATTCAGAATAATGTATGGAGATATCTATTTAAGTAGCTTGTCAAAGGTGAATCTGTGCCTTTTGTAATGCTCGTCAGATTAAGCAAATCCATCGTTACATGAATATCCTCTTTCTGGTGTTTTTAGAGGGGAGTTGTACAGGATCCCCAGGTAATGGCCTGAGCAGAGGATGACTACACAGGGCAGCTCCTCTTCTGTAGGAACGGCCATATTTATGCATTACGTGAAAATCCATTTGCTTTTATTGTGAGCCATGTATTTCCGGGGCAGGTTACCCAGTCAGTGTTTATTACACACCACACTTGGGTACATTTTTTGTTTCTTTCCCAGGGCTAACAAATGCCCAGACCCTTGGTATGGAGGTGTTCCACGCTGGCACAGCACTGAAGGATGGAAAGGTGGTCACCAGCGGAGGGCGAGTTCTGACCGTGACCTCACTTAGGAAGGATTTACCATCTGCACTAGAAGAGGCCAACAAAGGAGCGTCTGCCATAGACTTCCCCGGAGCCGTGTACAGGAAGGACATTGGTTTCCGAGCCATCGCCTATCTCCGGCAGCACAGGTGTGTATAGGAGGATCAGCAGCGAGACTCGTGTCATCGGTGACTGTAACCGGCCATCGACTCTTATTGTGTAGATTTTGATCTGTAACTTTTATTTGGTTGCAATAAAACACTACAAGTTTTGTTAAAAGCCCGTGTCGTCTCCATGTAATTATCACCAAAAAACATCAATATATTTATCATGCGTCCATGAATGTTTTATTTTGGGTTTCCTTCTCTCCTCCCCTATTTGATTTATTTTTATCTCTTGCTATCCTCTTACATCAGTCTTACATTCACATCAAAGCTGCATATTTGATTGCAGAAAATACAATGCATCGGATTCTTGGAAACTTGAGACCTGCAGCATTGATGCTGCAGATGTCGGTGCAAAATTCACCCTTTTAGATGCACTGAATGAAACTTGCATCTCCTGCGTATCACTTACATAACAATATCCAAAGTAGTTAATGCCCTGGACAGAAAATACAGTAAAGGGAGAGATTTTATCATTCCTCTACCCCAGTTTTCAGAGTCAAAGTTGCAATATTTATATATTCTTCTTATTGTTGCCCTTTTTTCTTCTTTTGCTCATTTCTTCTTGCTCGTCATGTTGCTAAAAAGTGGACTGTGCCTTGTGAAATGGGTCTGCATGCGACAGCCCTACTAAAATCCACAAAAGCAAACTTGTCGATTTGTAACTGAAATCCACAGTGGCTCGTAATTCTACACACAGCCTAAATATTTTAAAGGGTAATAATAATTTTGGATACCTTACTAGAGCAAACATTTGGTTCTCGTGACTTATATCTTGAACTCCATATATTGGAAGAGGCTCCATAATAAAGATCTAGAATTATCCTGCGCTCAGGTAGGAAGGAAGGAACAGGTAACAGTCTTATCTTTTGGAGCCATTGGGCACTGAAAAAATAAAAGTAAATAAAATTAAAAAAAAGTGTGTGTAAAATATATTAGATGGTGGCCCGATTCTAACGCATCGGGTATTCTAGAATATGTATTCATGTATGTATATAGCAGCCGCATAGTATATCGCACAGTCCACGTAGTATATAGGAGCTATTATTATTATTATTATTTATTTATTTATATAGCACCATTGATTCCATGGTGCTGTACATGAGAAGGGGTTACATACAAGTTACAAATATCACATACAGTAAACAAACTAACAATGACGGACTGATACAGAGGGGCGAGGACCCTGCCCTTGCGGGCTTACATTCTACAGGATTATGGGGAAGGAGACAGTAGGTTGAGGGTTGCAGGAGCTCCGGTGTTGGTGAGGCGGTAGCTCCGGTGTTGGTGAGGCGGTAGCTCCGGTGTTGGTGAGGCGGTAGCTCCGGTGTTGGTGAGGCGGTAGCTTCGTTGGTGATGAGGCAGCAGCGGTGTCAGTGCAGGCTGTAGGCTTTCCTGAAGAGATGAGTTTTCAGGTTCCATCTGAAGGATCCGACTGTGGTTGATAGTCGGACGTGTTGGGGCAGAGAGTTCCAGAGGATGGGGGATATTCGGGAGAAGTCTTGGAGGCGATTGGATGAGGAGCGAATAAGTGTGGAGGAGAGAAGGAGGTCTTGGGAGGACGGGAGATTAGTTCAGAGATATATGGAGGAGACAGGTTATGGATGGCTTTGTAGGTCAGTATTAGCAATTTGAACTGGATACGCTGAGGGAATGGGAGCCAGTGAAGAGATTTGCAGAGGGGGGAAGCGGAGGAGTAGCGAGGAGAGAGATGGATTAGTCGGGCAGCAGAGTTAATGATGGACTGGAGAGGTGCAAGGGTGTTAGCAGGGGAGGCCACAGAAAAGGATGTTGCAGTAGTCAAGGCGGGAAATGATGAGGGCGTGCACAAGCATTTTAGTAGATTGGGGGTTGAGGAAAGGACGGATCCTGGAGATATTTTTGAGCTGGAGGCGACAGGAGGTGGAAAGAGCTTGGATGTGTGGTTTGAAGGACAGCTATGTAGTATATAGCAGACAAATACTACGTGGCCTGTGCTATATACTATGTGGCTGCTATAGACATACATATTGTAGAATACCCGATGCGTTAATACAGGCCATGCAGTATATAACACAGGCGACGTATCTAACACAGGACACGCAGTATATAACACTGGCCACGTAATATATAGCACAGGCCACGCAGTATATAGCAGCCACGTAGTATATAGCACTTCCCACGCAGTACAGAACACAGCCCACATAGTATATAAAACTGCCCACGCAGTATATAGCAGCCACGTAATATATAGCACAGCCCACATAGTATATAACAGTGCCTATGTAGTATATAGCAGCCACGCGGTATCTAACACAGCCCACGTAGTATACAGCAGTGTGGGCACATATCCCTGTTTAAAAAAAAAAAAATAAAAAATGGTTACATACTCACCCCTTGGGATCCACCGAAGCTCCGGCGATACATGCGCGGCTGCCGCCATCTTCCGTTCCCAGGATGCATTGCAAAATTACCCAGATGTCTCGCGAGACCACTAAGTCTTCTGGGTAATTTCGCAATGCATCGCCGGGAACGGAAGATGGCGGCCGGCGCGAGCAGCTCGGTGGACTACAGAGGGTGAGAATAGCAGGTTTTGTTTTTTTTTATTATTTTTAACATTAGATTTTTTTACTATTGATGCCGCATAGGCAGCATCAATAGTAAAAAGTTGGGGACACACAGGGTTAATAGCAGCGGTTACGGAGTGCGTTACCCGCGGCATAATGCGGTCCGTTACCGCCGGCATTAACCCTGTATTAACGGTGACTGGAGGGGAGTATGCGGGCGCCGGGCAGTGACTGCGGGGAGTAAGGAGCGGCCATTTTCTTCCGGACTGTGCCCGTCGCTGATTGGTCGTGGCTGTTTTGCCACAACCAATCAGCGACTTGGATTTCCATGAGACAGAGGCCGCGACCAATGAATATCCGCGACAGAAAAAAACTGATAAAATTCAATGAGAAAAAATGCTGTTTTGAGATTTAGCCTAATTAGGAGGGAGGGGAGAAAACAAAACGCCATCTCCATACTGCACACAGCATGTTCACCCCTCTCATACACCACAGAGGTGAGAGGAAATATCGCCTGGGTAGATGGTTATGGTGTTCAAACTCCATAAAGCATTTATTAATAAAGAAAAAATAATAATCTCCCCTTACCCTTTAAAAAAAAAAAACAAGAGAATTTTTATAATTAAAAGTTAATTAGCATAATTGTGTAGAGTAAAATATTGATCAGGATCTAGATTCTAACAGAGGGTGACTGAAGACTTCTGCTTCTTACAGACATCTCACCTACAAGGACAGTGGTGTGGATATTGAGGCTGGAAATAACCTGGTGCGGAAAATTAAACCATTTGCGGCAGCTACAGCTAGACCAGGTACAGTTATTCTCATGAACTGCGGTGGTGACCCAGCAGAGCCCAGTGTCACCCGTCCATAGGGAACATACTAATTGTGGATGATAAGCAGGAGAACAAGAGCAGAGACTTTAACTACATATAGGCATAGCCGAGAAGACGAGCTTATAGTTAGAGGCAGGTCACCGGATGGAGCTGGTCAGTGCATGCTGGAAACTCAAGGTAAGGAAGATCCTGCACCTATAGTGCTGGAGGAATGCTGAGGAGGAGCCACCACTCAAAAAGGGGTGAAGGGCAAGTTCGAGAGCATGAGAATCTGGTCAGCTCCTATACATAAAACTGCTATGTGCTAGAAAAGTAGTTTTAACTTGCTGTCGCAGATGTTGGCAGGACTTGTCGTACCTCCTGTACATTGTCGCCATTTGATTTCTTCCCCAGGCTGTAATGCGGAGCTCGGAGGGTTCGCCGGCCTGTTTGACCTTAAAGCTGCAGGATTTATTGACCCCATACTGGTATCTGGTACGGATGGTGTAGGAACGAAGCTAAAGGTAAACTGGAAAACTACAAAAGATTTATAACCAGCAAAGCTTTATACAAGTCTGATGCTATAACCGTCGGTCTCCGGCACGGATACATCGCCCAGCGTGGCCTCAGGCGTCCCCTTCTCTCCACAGATCGCTCAGTCGTGTGACAAGCATGACACCATTGGCCAGGACCTGGTGGCCATGTGCGTCAATGACATCTTGGCACAGGGAGCGGAGCCTCTGTTCTTCCTGGACTACTTTGGCTGCGGGGCCTTGGACGTGTCGGTGGCTGAGTCGGTGGTCTCGGGTATCGCCAAAGCCTGTCAGATGGCCGGATGTGCCCTTCTAGGTAGTGTACTGACTTTTGCTTTATCACTTGGACTTTAATAAAATGCTGTTATTTCAGGCATCTCGATACTTGAGACTCTGGGACTCCACGTTTAATAGTTTAGTGCTAAAAATGACACCCTGGGGCCCGGTCTACCCCCTGGAGTAAAAGAAAAAAATAAATCTTTGATTCTAGAGTCAGTGTATTTTTCCTCCTCTCAATTCCCTGTTTTCTTTCTGCTCTCCCAGTTATTGGAGCAGGTACCGAACTATCCCAGTTACTTTCCATAACATTCCCAGTAGTCACAGCGGTGCCCCCTTCATTAGGTATGGCCAGCTTCTATTTTACAGCCTCACCACACCTAATGTAGTCACAACAGACCTCTCCCATGCTTCCAGTGGTCCTGGCAGCTCCTCAGTGGTCCTGGCAGCTCCTCAGTGGTCCTGGCAGCTCCTCAGTGGTCCTGGCAGCTCCTCAGTGGTCCTGGCAGCTCTTCATTGGTCCTGGCAGCTCTTCATTGGTCCTGGCAGCTCTTCATTGGTCCTGGCAGCTCTTCATTGGTCCTGGCAGCTCTTCAGTGGTCCTGGCAGCTCCTCAGTGGTCCTGGCAGCTCCTCAGTGGTCCTGGCAGCTCCTCAGTGGTCCTGGCAGCTCCTCAGTGGTCCTGGCAGCTCCTCAGTGGTCCTGGCAGCTCCTCAGTGGTCCTGGCAGCTCCTCTTTGGTCCTGGCAGCTCCTCTTTGGTCCTGGCAGCTCTTCATTGGTCCTGGCAGCTCTTCATTGGTCCTGGCAGCTCCTCAGTGGTCCTGGCAGCTCCTCATCACACTAGCCTAGACACAGACCCCCCTGTCCCCTTTCCAATAGTGATGGCCACAACTCCCCCCTCAATTGCTCTGGTTACAACAGGTCCCCTCTCACTATCCCATTAGCTGCAGCAACTCGCCCCCAGTAGTAGTCGCAGCAGCCCTCATACATATAGTTACAACAGCCGCCCCCTTCCTTTATTTCACGTTCTCCTCACCCCCAGTTGTCAAAGCAGCCCCCCCCCCACATTGGACTGGACACTTGCTCAGAAATCACAGCAGACCTCCTGTCATTGGATTTGGCATTGAGTAGAAGTGTCAGATAGTGAATGTTGGAGTCGCCTGTCATACCTTGTTGGTGGCCATGACATTTGTTGTTTTTGTTTTTTTTTCCCCACTCTGCTCTGATCAGTATATTCTACATGCATATCATAATTCCACTAGTCTGGAAACCCTGCCAGGCCGCCAGGGGTGGACTATCGGGATGTCAGGACTATGACTGTTCATCCAAATGTGAACTTTATTTTAAATTTCTGAGATGTTAAATCTAATAGAGATCATTATCTTCTATTTCTTGCCTTCTGTTGTCAGGTGGGGAGACGGCCGAGATGCCAGGAATGTACGCTCCCGGGGAGTATGACCTGGCCGGCTTTGCTGTGGGCGCAGTGGAGCGAGGCTGCATGCTGCCACGTCTGGAGAAGATCGCTGCAGGTGACCTGGTGATCGGCGTCTCTTCCTCTGGGCTTCACAGCAACGGCTTCAGCTTAGTCCGGAAGATTGTCGAGAAGTCGTCTCTGGAACTGTCGTCGCCATCACCGCCCGGATGTGGGACTGGGACGCTGGGTGAGAACGTTTTAACATGAATTATTAATTGAGACCTTGCTAATCCCTAGCTCTACTCGTCCTAGGTCTTCTGCGGAATGGAGCCTTCTCTTTGTCGCAGTGAAATCTTTGTCCTTGAGATGTTCATTCTTTTGTGGTTTTGCTTTTCTTGCAGGAGAAATGTTATTGACTCCTACCAAGATCTACAGCAAAGCCCTCCTGCCCGTCCTGAAGTCCGGCCACGTGAAGGCCTATGCCCACATCACAGGGGGTGGTCTGCTGGAGAATATTCCCAGGGTCCTGCCCGCATCACTTGGAGTAACTTTAGGTGAAATTTTGTGCATGTGAGGAGACCCGAATGGGCCAGAAATTACTCTGAATGTAACGCCAAGTTGTTGTTGGTTGTGTTTTGTGTTTTTTTTTTAATAACTCCATTCATTTTTTATATAGTGGACTGAAAAACGGGCGTACGTTAAGTACATACATGCATACCTCTCTATTTCACGATTTATGATTTTTCAGATGCTCTTTGCTGGCGGATACCGGGTATTTTCTCTTGGCTTCAGAAGGAAGGTGGCCTATCTGAGGAGGAGATGAGCCGGACCTTTAACTGTGGTATCGGCGCTGTGCTTGTCGTGGAGAAGATGTTTGCAGATGTCGTCTTAAAGGAAATCCAAGCTGTTGAAGATGCCTGGCTCATCGGAGAAGTAATCCTGCTCCCGACAGGTCAGACTACCCGCTGTGACCCAGTCTTCTGCATGTTCCCAGCAGAAATGACATGTGGGGAGCCATGGAGCAGAGCTAATGATAAAGGGCAGAGCAATGCCATGAGGGTCTTGGCTCCCACAGTCATAGAAAGCCATTGCTGGTATTGGATACTACAGTGATGTGTTATCTTCCCATAGGCTCCGAAAGCGTGAAAATTGAGAATCTGTCTGCTGCTCTGAACAGCACAGAACCGCCAGCACAAAAGTACACATCAGTCTGTGATGGAGAACATCCGGCTGTCGAGCGGAGAGTGAGAGTAGCTGTTCTCATTTCTGGGACAGGTAAGGACTTATTCTGATTTATAAGAGTAAAATGACATAAAATCTAGTAGACTGCTGATCTGAAGTTACAGCCTGTAATTTAATGCATATAGTCATAGCTTTGCTGATGTTTATAGGAAACAGTCAGCAGGCTGTCATCCGACATGGCCCTAACGTATAGATGAGGTTCTGCAGTGCCGGGGGAGAATGGTTTTTCCTGGTTCAAATTGGTATACGTGAGTGCAGCTCTGGAGAATAATACTGGATGTAACTCCGGATCAGTAATGTAATGTACCGTGGGGGGGCGTGGCCTAGCAGGAGATGTGAGAGGACGCTTGCCGGACCTCTCCCGCTGCCCGAACGGAGATTTAAGTGATTCTGAAGGCGCCGCCGAACGCCAAACACCGGAGGAGCAGCTCCTGAGTGGCCGGGGAGCAGGGAGAGCGAAAAGCGCGCTGCAGGAGCCGGGGGAAAATGACGCGCAAAAGGCAGAAAGAAGCCGGGGTGGCCGGCTGCACGCGCTCCCAAGATGGCGCCGACAGCGCAGCGGAGGAGGCGGCAAAGGCAGGCGCTGCTTACCAGAAGCGGCTAGAAATACTAGCAAAGCTGGAGCAGTTTGCCAGAACAGAGGAGGCAGGACGGATGATGCAAGGAGCTGAAGGAGAGGTGACAGGAGGAGCAGTGGACTCAGTGGAGCAGACGGGTGAGCAGGCTGGGGCACAGAGGGAGGTGGTGGAGAGCGAATCCTGCATAGCACCCACCATAACACCAGCCATAAGCAATGCCCCACTAGATAAGGGGGCTGGGCTGGCCCTGGATTGTGCAGCACAGCTGGGAACTGTATGTATTGATGAGGCTGCGGAGCCGACCCTGAGGGACATTTTCTCTGCTATATTGTCTTGCAAGACTGCTTTAACAACCCTAACTGCTCAGGTGGATGGCCTGAAGGGGGAGGTCTCCTCGTTTCGCTCAGCCATGCACAAAATGGAGGGGAGAGTTGAACTGTTAGAGGAACGTGTAGGGGGAGCGGAGGACCAAATTGCCGAAATGACTAAAAGGGAGAAAAAATACATCCAGCGCATTTCAGAGTTGGAGCTTAAAACTGACGATCTGGAGAACCGCTCACGTAGGAATAACTTGAGAATTGTTGGTGTGCCTGAAAAGGCAGAAGGAAACAACCCCACGGAATTTATTGAAACATGGTTGAAAACTAAGGTGGGAGGAGATAGTCTCACTAAGTTATTCGCGGTTGAAAGAGCGCACAGGGTGCCGTCCAGACCTTTGCCCCCTGGATCCCCTCCAAGGACTTTTCTGGCTAAAATCCTGAATTATAGAGACCGAGATATTCTGATGAGGAAGGCCAGGAATATGGAGGAATTAACCATCGATGGAAATCGAGTATCCATCTATCCTGACTATTCCACAATTGTGCAGAGGCTTAGGATGAAGTTTGGAGAGACTAAAAGACGTCTGCGTGAACTGGGCCTGGCTTATTCTATGATGTATCCGGCAAAACTACGCGTGGTGGCTATGGATAAGGTCCACTTTTTCCAGAGCCCTGAGGAAGTGTCACACTGGTTGGATCTGAACGCGAAGCGTATTGAAGCGAAAGGGAACCGCTGAGGAGGATCAGGAGTGATTTTCTGTCTAAAGTGTTCATCTGACAGAATTAACTGAGCTACGGGTTCACTGTGACAGAATACTGGAGTAACTTGTTTTGAAGGACTAGTGCGCTTTGGTTGTGTTCGGCGGCGCAACTGTTTTTACATTATGTTTCAGATGGGCGGGGGGAGGGGAACGACTGTTGGATAGTGGGAAATTTATTGTGGGTGAGTGTCGGCTTCTAAGTCACTGGTAGGAGTGTTAGTACGTTCCCCTTTTTCTCATATAGAGAGGGAGTAGGAGTTTTGTGAGGGAGGAGGTTATTGAGGGAGGGAGAGGTAAGGTTTAGGTTAATTTGTAATAATGAGGGATGGGGGGGAGGTTTGGGGGGGGAGGGGTCAGTTTAGGGGAGGGGGGAAGAAGATCAAAGGATGGGAGAAGAATATTTTCATTGTTTGGCAATATGATGGGAGATAAAGTTAAAATTTTGAGCTGGAACATTAGAGGTCTATCAAACAATACAAAGCGTACGGCGATTTTGCAATATATCTTGAAACAGAGGCCCTCGCTGATATGCCTTCAGGAAACCCATTTAGTAAAAGAAAAAGTGGATATACTGCATAAAAGATGGGTGAGGAGGGCGTACCATGCGACGTTCTCGAACTATGCTAGAGGGGTGTCGATTCTGGTGCACACGAACGTACCGTTTGAGGAGGTGGAGGTGACGATAGACAGTGATGGACAATATGTATTCCTAGTGTGTAAAGTATTCGCTAAACTGATATGTGTAGTGTCGGTATATATTCCTCCACCGTACTCGGGGAAAAAACTGCAGGAAATTCTTAATATAGCCGGTAGATGGGGAGGAGTTCCTTTGCTTATATTGGGAGATGTCAATAACATTATTAACGATCACTGGGATAAGGGTCAACACGCACAGCTGAGGGCGGAAGGGAATGAGACAGCGTTTGGTAGTTATTTGAAAGAAGTAGCATGGAGGGATCTGTGGAGAGTCCGTAACACTGACACGTACTGCTTTTCCTGCTATTCGGCGACACATGGCTCGTTGTCTCGCATCGATTTGGCCCTGGGCAATGAAGGAATGGACGGGCTAGTGGAGGAGGTGGCGTATATGGCTAGGGTAGTCTCGGACCATAGTCCGCTTGTGGTAACACTGAAAATTGAAAGCCTGGGGGAGATAGCTAAGCGGGGGTGGAAAATTAACCCTTTCTGGTTGCAAATTCTGGATATGGGAAAGATAGGGGAGGGGCTGGAGGAGTTCTTTCTAATTAATAAAGGTAGTGCAGCGAAATATGTGGTGTGGGATACCATGAAGGCATTCTTGAGGGGGATATTATTTAGAGAGATATCTAGGCACAAAACACGAACAAGGGAATCTGATAAAGCGATAATGGAAGAATTGAAGGTAGCGGAGGCTGCATTGAATGATCTGCGCTCACAGGACACCATAAAACGTATGAAGAAGGCTCAGGAGGAGGTGAATAAGTTACACTTACGTAGAGCAGAAAGGACAAGGAATTTCCAAAGAGAGGCATTTTATGCGGAGGGAGAGAAAGTGGGGCATCTGCTGTCGGTGGTGGCATCGGCGCAAAGGGAATCGGCACATGTACATGCCCTAGAATTGGAAAATGGCAGTATTGTTACACAGGGGGCCCAAATTATGGAAGGATTTAAGGGTTTTTACAGCAAACTATATACATCACGATTGGAACAGGGAGAAGAAGAAATTGACAGGTTCTTAGAGGTGGCAGACTTGCCTAGAATAGAGACAGAGGATAGAGACTGGTTGGATAGGCCGTTTACGGTGGAGGAATTGGAGGGGGCCTTGAGGTCCATGGCGGGAGGGAAGGCGCCGGGGGCGGACGGCATTCCTGTCGAAATATACGGCAACTTTGCTGAGGAGCTGATGGCTCAGTTGTTGGAGGTCTTTGAGGAGTCACTGGAGAGGGGTATATTGCCTGATTCCATGAGGGAGGCCATTATTGTGGTCATCCCCAAACCAGACAAGAACCCAAGATTGCCGGAGTCATATAGGCCGATATCACTCCTAACGACAGATGTCAAGATTCTGGCTAAGGCCCTGGCGAACAGGCTGACCCGGGTGATAGAAAAAGTGGTTCATTCGGACCAATCAGGCTTTATGCCTAATAAATCAACTGCCATTAACTTGAGAAGGCTATTTCTTAATATGCAAATACCGGCTGATAATGCTGGCAAGAGAGTGGTGGTTTCCCTCGATGCACACAAGGCCTTTGATAGTATAGAATGGCAATACCTGTGGTCGGTGCTGAGTCGTTGTGGGTTTGGGCCAGTCTTTGTGTCATGGGTGAGACTCCTATACTCCTCTCCGGTGGCCAAAATCAGGGTGAACAATATGATGTCAGACAGCTTTCAGCTTTTTAGAGGTACAAGGCAGGGGTGCCCGTTGTCCCCGCTGCTGTTTGCTTTGGCGGTGGAACCGCTGGCAGCGACTATCAGACGGTCTCAAATGGTGAAAGGGTTTTTATATGGGAAGATGGAGGAAAAAATCGCCTTATATGCAGATGACATACTGCTTTTCCTTGAGAGCTCTGGGGAACCACTAAGAAATGTAATAGCATTAATCGAGAGATTTGGGCAAATTTCAGGGCTAGTTATTAATTGGGACAAATCGAGCGTTATGCAGATAGATAGAGAAGTGGATTGTACAAGGGAGGTGGAAGAAGATACAAAATTAAGGGTGGTCACTCAGTTTAAATATTTGGGGATTCAGGTAGCTCTTCCCTTAACTAGATTTGAGGAACTTAATCTCGAGCCTTTAGTAACTAAGATACGCACTAAGATCTCAGCTTGGAGTAAGCTAAATTTGTCAGTGGTAGGAAGAGTAAATCTCCTTAAGATGGTGGTGATGCCTCAGATCCTGTATGTCCTACATAATTCTCCGGTATGGATCCCGATGAGAACATTCCGTAAGCTGAAATCGATATTTGGAGAGTTGGTGTGGGGAAAGAAGAGCCCGAGGATTAGGCAGGAGACTTTGCAGAGACCCAAAGATGAGGGGGGGCTTGCGTTACCCAACCCATGGTTATACTTTATGGCTGCACAGAGCCAACATCTTAGGGGATGGGGGAAAGGGTTAGTGGAAGAAATGGGTCACAGTAGTCTGGTGCATATTAGCGGGGTATGGCCCTTGAGTTTGGGTCTGGAATCAGGACTATTTAGGAAATTGGGGAATGGCTTTCCCACCATGAATTTAATTCATAGAGTATGGCAGATGCTGAAGCGTATTAGGGGAATTGGGGGCTTCACGGAATTTTCACCTATCTGGGATAACTCATCTCTTCAAGAATTTAACCATATGGAAGGAATGGGAGAATGGAGAGAAAAGGGTATTAGGCTATTAGGACAATTGATTCACAGTGGGAGTCTTAGATCTTATGATGCGCTTCGGCAGGAATTTCAGTTTCCGGGATTAAAATGGTATCAATATAGGAGAGTTCAGCACGCTTTTCAGGCACAGAGGAAGAGGGGGCCCATAGTGGTTCAGAAAGATCTCATGTTAGACTGTATTCTAAATAACAATGGAACAAAGGGGGCTATATCGGAAGTATATGGGGATTTACTACACACATTCTTGGAGGATTACCCGATTAAAGCTAGAGGAAAATGGGAGGCCGAACTGGGGGAAATAGACGATGACAAATGGGGGTCTATTCTGGAATACATACCTAAATTGTCAATGAGTGAGCCTGGGAGACTCTCGCAATTGTATGTGGTTAATAGGGCCTATAGGACACCTGACTTGTTGTTCAAAGCCGGAGTGAGATTGGATTCTGAGTGCCCTAGGTGCACTCAGACTGAGGCGGGTATGCTCCACATGTTGTGGGTGTGCCCCAGGCTCTTTTCATATTGGGTAGCAGTGTTGAACCAAATCGGAGTGCTTTATGAATGTGCGATTCCCAGGGATCCAGTAGTTTGTATACTTGGGTATGTGGAGGAGTTGTCGGCCGATGAAACTGCCAAAATGGCAATAGCTAGATTGCTCTTCGTTGCAAGGAAAGTGATTGCGAGATACTGGATTAGGGAGGAACCTCCAACCAGACGAGAATTTACCGCACAGGTGAATCATATTGTCCAGCTCGAAAAAAGCATTTATACCAAGAGGAATAGGATGGGGTTTTTTCAAAAGCTATGGCAGCCATGGCTAAATGGGAATGATTAAGAGGTTGTGGTAAATAATGTTAATAATACAATTTGTCTGTAATAAAAATGATCTTCTTGGGGAGGAGGGGGGAAAGTTGGGGTTGGTTATCTGAAGGAGGGAGGGGGGAGAAGGGGTATATTTTCTTGTTAAAATGAAAAACACAAATGCACTTTGTTGTATGAATAGATAACATTTATTATGTTCAATAAAAATTTATCTGATAAAAAAAAATGTAATGTACCGTATATACTCGAGTATAAGCTGAGATTTTCAGCCCATTTTTTGGGGCTGAAAGTCCCCCTCTCGGCTTATACTCGAGTCATACCCAGGGGTCTGCAGGGGAGGGGGAGCAGGGGCTGTCTAATAATACTCACCTACTCCTGGCGCGGTCCCTGCAGGTCCCCGGCTCCCTGGTGCCCCAGCTTCTTTCTGTACTGAGCAGTCACATGGTACCGCTCATTACAGTAATGAATATGCAGCTCCACCTCTATGGGAGGTGGAGTTGCATATTCATTACTGTAATGAGCGGTAACGGTGACCGCTCAGTACAGGATGAAGCTGCGGCGTCGGGGAAGCAGGGACTGCACAGCGCCAGGAGCAGGTGAGTATAACGGGGAGCGCTGCGCGATATTCACCTGCTCCCCGTTCCGGCTCCGTCTTCAGCATCTTCTGCACTGACGCTCAGGTCAGAGGGCGCGGTGACGTGGTTAGTGCGCACCCTCTGCCTAAACGTCAATGCAGAAGATGCTGAAGATGGACGGGGCCGGAACGAGGAGCAGGTGAATATTGAAAGTGCCGGGGGCCTGAGCGACGGAGAGGTGAGTATGTGATTTTTTTTTTTTTTATCGCAGCAACAGCAAATGGGGCAAGTGTCAGTATGCAGCATCTATGGGGCTATAACGTTTGTGCAGCACTACTGTATATGGGGCAAGAGTCTGTATGGGGCCATAACGTTTGTGCAGCATTACGGTATATGGAGCATCTTATGGGGCCATAATCAGCATTTGTGCAGCTTTATATTGGGCAAATGTGTCTATGGAGCATCTTATGGGGCCATTATTAACCTTTATGCAGGATTATATGGGACGTATTTTAATATGGAGCATCTTATGGGGCCATCATGAACTGTATGGAGCATTATATGGGGCTCCTGATTCACTATGGATATTCAAAAACACTTAACCTACTGATGTCTCAATTAATTTTACTTTTATTGGTATCTATTTTTACTTTTGACATTCACCGGTAGCTGCTGCATTTCCCACCCTAGGCTTATACTCGAATCATTAAGTTTTCCCCGTTTTTTGTGGCAAAATTAAGGGGGTCGGCTTATACTCGAGTATATACGGTATGTACACCGTAACTGCACCCGCAGAATAGTGAGTGCAGCTCTGGGGTTTAATACAGGAGGTAACTCAGGATCAGTAATGTAATGTATGTACACAGTGACTGCACCAGCAGAATAGTGAGTGCAGCTCTGGGGTATAATACAGGATGTAACTCAAGAACAGTAATGTAATGTATGTACACAGTGACTGCACCAGCAGAATAGTGAGTGCAGCTCTGGAGTACAGGATGTAACTCAGGATCAGTAATGTAATGTATGTACACAGTGACTGCACCAGCAGAATAGTGAGTGCAGCTCTGGGGTATAATACAGGATGTAACTCAGGATCAGTAATGTATGCACACAGTGACTGCACCAGCAGAATAGTGAGTGCAGCTCTGGGGTATAATACAGGATGTAACTCAGGAACAGTAATGTAATGTATGTACACAGTGACTGCACCAACAGAATAGTGAGTGCAGCTCTGGAGTATAATACAGGATAAAACTTAGCATCAGTAATGTATGTACACAGTGACTGCACCAGCAGAATAGTGAGTGCAGCTCCGGGGTATAATACAGGATGTAACTCAGGATCAGTAATGTAATGTATGTACATAGTGACTGCACCAGCAGAATAGTGAGCGCAGCTCTGGGGTATAACACAGGATGTAACTGATCAGAACAGAATAAGTAATATAATATATTTTATTTTTTTGCACAAACTGTGGAGACTTCTCTTAGACCACAGTATCAGAAGCCATGTAGCCCTGGCCTACAAACGGCACATAAGGAATGATAACTGGTATATGTGAGACATGGCCCTGACCTGCCAGCATCGGTCTGTGTGCAGCAGTGCTTTATATTGAGCCACGCAGCATTATAACATGTTTGCTCTTTGCTCTCCACAGGTACAAACCTTGATGCCCTAATTAGAAGCACCCAGTCCCCCAGCAGCGCTGCTCACATTGCCCTGGTCATCTCTAACAAGGCTGGTGTCGGAGGTCTGCAGAAGGCGGAGGCTGCCGGGATTCCAACAAAGGTGCGATCTTCTCTTCCTATGGCGCTCGTTAGTCTGTTTGGCCTCATTTTATGGCTGTTTTTAGGTGACTTATACTAATCCAGTGTTTCCCATCACAGGTGATTGACCACAGACCGTTCAGCAGCCGGGAAGAGTTTGATGGCGCTGTTGGGAAAGTTCTCGAGGAGTTCTCCATCGAGCTCGTATGTCTGGCCGGCTTCATGCGGATTTTATCTGGTCCCTTTGTCAGGAGGTGGAATGGTAAGTGTGCACCGTTACTAAATACTTTTTTCTTTTTACATTCTGGGTGATGTGACAACTTATTTTTTTTATTTTAAATATGAAGGTTTTGCTATATGGCTGTAGTGTCTATCAGGACCCCATATCCAAACTCTTAAATTCCGCAGCTGTAATAGATTTGGGGTTATATTGGAGCTTACTGTAGACTTGGTTGCAGGCTGTACAGCACAGCTGGCACCCGCGCTGTATGATGTATGACCAGCTTCTGAGCCTCCAGACAAGCTGTGCACACAGGGCCAGGTGGGCTCCCTAAGCGCCAGGTTTGCCCCCAGCACTTGCTCGAGTTTGCCAGGAGTTGGCATCAGCATTGACTGTTAGTTTATAGATACTACAGTCACATGGGGGCTCGGAGAAAGTTGGCTTGGTTAGTCAGCGACCTATGACCAGAGTAGAACTTCTTGATCGTTTTTATGTTTATAGGCTAATAATCTGATAAATTGGGGAAAATGTAGCATGAGATGTAGACTTTTCATGTTAATCACTGTTCATGTACTGGGTGGACACGGCAGAGCCAGTTTTAGGAAGAGTCCCTTTTGTTCCGGGTCCTGTAGGGGGAATCCCGAGTAGGGGGCTATCCCTTTTATTACACACTAAAGGACCAGCGACTTGTCTCCATCGGCCTGACTCTTGTAGCACAGTCCTACAGGACACTTGAAGTTCTTTATATTTTTCTCTGCAGGAAAGATTCTGAACATCCATCCATCGCTGCTTCCATCATTTAAAGGAGCCCACGCTCACAAGCTGGTGTTAGAAGCCGGAGTGAGGGTCACCGGTTGCACTGTGCACTTTGTAGCTGTAAGTCTTTAAAACGGTGTTTTATATTGGATATTATATAATTGACCGGGAAATGATGCTGATCCCCCAGAGGATACGTGATAACCAGATAATAGATGTCAGTCCTACGTGCGCAGCTGGAAGTGGGGAGGTGGTCGGACCTCCCATACAAATGTTTGGAGAGCACCGTGCTCAAACGGCCACCTCTCCACTGACCCTCATCTGCCGTTCATTTATGGGCATGTTTTGCTAATGGGAATACCCATTTTTCGATGAAACCATAATTCTTAGAATGTTCCTCTGTTATCACTCTTGGCGTTGTATAATTGTTACCTTTACTAGTAAGGCCCAGTTCTGTGAATTTGCTCATGTTTCCAGGAGGATTAACAGAGGGGGTCAGCACATTAAGGATCTAAGAAGTGATTCTCCTAAATTTTTAGTATTGCCAAATATTTGTATTTTCCAATAAAACAACAAGTCAGGATTGTGGACTTCTCATTTTTAATTCCAGAAGTGACGTTTTTATTTTTGTTTTCAGGAGGAGGTGGATGCGGGAGCGATCGTCTATCAGGAGGCCGTACCTGTAGAGTTTGGCGATACAGTAGACAGCCTGTCTGAACGGGTCAAAAAGGCTGAGCACAAAGCTTTTCCCGCAGCTTTACAGCTTGTTGCCAGTGGTGCAGCAAAGCTTGGAGAAGATGGCAAAATCTGCTGGAATAAGGACTTGATGTGCAATAACCATTGAGCATAACGTGTGCGGAATAACTCTGAATACATCTCGCTCCATTTTGTTTTTTTTACCAATAATTTACCAAATCACCGGACTAAAAGGAAAGCATAGCACACTGGTTCTCAGTAGTCGCCACTAGAGGGAGCTCACTGCACTGTTCCAATACAGAGAGCTCCCTCTAGTGGAGACTGCAGGAAGCCAGAATGTTATCTCTTAATCTGCCTACACAGAGGACATGGTCCTCAAAGATATATATTGTCACCACATCACTCAGTATTTGGACCAAAATAAGATGGGATGACTTTAATGAGAAGTCTAGTCAAAATGTTCCTTTGTTTGTGTGAAGTCTATGATCTTGGTCCAAGCAGATGGTGAAGTGAAGGGTCATGTAATCCCTACAGTGCGATACCACAGAGCCATGTTGGCCACCAGAGCTGTGGCATGGTATCAATTTTCCAACCATAGTCACGCAAATGTTATAGTTAGGATCATTATTCGTATTGGAAGACGTCTTACATGTGAAGCCTTTCCATCAGGTTTTGGGACCGGTGTTTGAGCTGTACATGCATTGTGTAAACCTGTGATATACGGTTATATCTAGAAATGATTTTTGTAAATATTTTTTTTTCTTTTGTACTCCTGATGTACAGTATTTCAAATAAATGTTTTGGCTAAGAAAAAGATGTACATGTGGGTTTGGTTTATTAAGGGTGGAGATGTGCAATATTGATGATTCATGGAGATTGCGCGCCCTTCGGACTAAAGCTGTGATTACGAACCACCAAATGGGGTGTACCCTCGCACCAGACTGGCGTATGCGCAGAATAATAGCAAAAATAAATACCTGGTGTACCTCTCCTGCCACTCCTACCTTGTGTATGAAAAGGCTCTGTAGTTACTGTTCAGGTAGAGCTATCCGATAGCGCTATCCATGAAGAAAGTGAATGGGTAGAGCTATCCCATAGCGCTATTCCTAAAGGAAATGAACGGGTAGAGCTATCCCATAGCGCTATTCCTAAAGGAAATGAACGGGTAGAGCTATCCCATAGCGCTATTCCTAAAGGAAATGAACGGGTAGAGCTATCCCATAGCGCTATTCCTAAAGGAAACGAACGGGTAGAGCTATCCCATACGCTATTCCTAGAAGAAATGAATGGGTAGAGCTATCCCATAGCGCTATTCCTAAAGGAAATGAACGGGTAGAGCTATCCCATAGCGCTATTCCTAAAGGAAATGAACGGGTAGAGCTATCCCATAGCGCTATTCCTAAAGGAAATGAACGGGTAGAGCTATCCCATAGCGCTATTCCTAATGGAAACGAACGGGTAGAGCTATCCCATACGCTATTCCTAGAAGAAATGAACGGGTAGAGCTATCCCATAGCGCTGTTCCTAAAGGAAATGAACGGGTAGAGCTATCCCATAGCGCTATTCCTAAAGGAAATGAACGGGTAGAGCTATCCCATACGCTATTCCTAGAAGAAATGAATGGGTAGAGCTATCCCATAGCGCTATTCCTAAAGGAAATGAACGGGTAGAGCTATCCCATACGCTATTCCTAGAAGAAATGAATGGGTAGAGCTATCCCATAGCGCTATTCCTAAAGGAAATAAACGGGTAGAGCTATCCCATAGCGCTATTCCTCAGTGTTCCTGAGCGTAAGCTATTTCACATGGTTGAGTGCACTTGGGATCTGCCCCCAAGGCCCTGCCCATGTCCAATGTTTGGTCCGCAGACTGCGGCTAGGAGTTTTTTGGCTTTTACAATTGTTAAAAAGCTTAATAAAAGACTTCTTTGTACACACAGTTGACGGTAAACGATTTGTCAACGTTAGGAATAAGTTTACCTTCAGTGTCTCAAACATTTTGACCCTTATTTGTTGGCTTTTCCTTCCCCTGGAGAAAGCCACATATAACTGCCCGTATGAAAACACTGGGAGAGGCGAATAAATTCCTACAATATCCAAAGACTGTCCCTGAGATTTGTTGATGGTCATTGCAAAAGCAAACATGGCAGGAAACTGACGCCATCACTTCTGGACTGGCAAGTTTTTATCTTTGGAAATCAGGTGAATTTACTGGTGTCCCAGCTTTTAGCCCTTCGTGTAATGCAGCATTATGGATGTGATCCATAACGCCGGCATAACTGTCGACGCGTAATGCCTTTTTTGATTTATATATTCGATCCTGTCGGATTCAATTTTGACGGAACTGTCAACGATAAATTGTTGCGTCAACTTCCCAGCATTTAAAAGGGGATTGAACTCGTCATGAATGGCAAGCCTGTATGCATAGTACTGCAACAGGGTGATATTTTTTTTTTCTTGTCGATCTTGATCCACTGGTATGGATGGTAGATGAATGTCACCAGTTCCTTGCTGTTGCACACTTAGGGCAATTGGAGTTGTCAAGTTTATTGTCCATCCACTGTCCCTGTATCCTCATACGTCTAGTCGGCAGGACCCCAGACCCTAACACAGAAGCGTGTTCAGGTAATCTGGTCCTGCTTCCGTCCCCCTACCCCACTCGCCCACCAGAGCCTGACTGAGGAGAA
Source organism: Ranitomeya imitator (assembly GCF_032444005.1). Taxonomy (NCBI): domain Eukaryota; kingdom Metazoa; phylum Chordata; class Amphibia; order Anura; family Dendrobatidae; genus Ranitomeya; species Ranitomeya imitator. Next base: position 40,114,816 of record NC_091284.1, read on the forward strand.
GAGGACGTCCCACATCGCAGGATTTCGGAAGTCTTTTTTAGCTCAAATAAATTTTTAAGAATAACTTTACAATTTACATGTCACATTCTTGTTTGCGATACAAAGTTTTTCCCCAACACAAACCCCTCCATTCCCAACTTATCCCGCCCCCTCCCAGTAAGACATCCCACCTCTTTTAATAGCTCGACCATCAAAACCATAAAATGACTATCCCATTTAGAACTGCAGACCATATATTATGTACTCATCAATTCAGGTCCCTGACTCACCCGTCCCCCATTGCGAACCTATCCCATGGCAAGCCATGAAGACCACAATTTATCAAACGTTTCTATTTTCCCTCTTCTTATAAAACCCCTTTTCCAACATCAGGCCCTGTTTCACATACTGGAGGAATTCTCGTCTTGAAGGCGGTTCGTCCCTAATCCAATTTCGTGCTATTACCTTTCGGGCCATATACAGCAATCTGGCAATAGCTATCTTCAGGATACTATCCACTCCAATCTCGTCCATGTATCCCAGCAAGCACACCACCGGGTCCCATGGCACCGTGCATCTATACGGTCCTTCCACACGACTCAAAACCACCAAAGGATTTCGGACGTCTGAACCATGCTGGATGGGGAGGTACTTTTATTACTCCCCAGGTTCTGGCGAAGTCAGGAAGAAGATAAGATGAGAAGAAAGATCCTTTATTTCTTTCATACCGTAGGCCCCCCTTAAGCCATCCCTTCTGTAATTCTTACAGAGGTTTTTAGCTTCAGGAGTTTTTCCTGCCTTTTCCGATGGTAGTGGGGCACCTGGTATCCCACCGCGGTGTTTTGAGGCCTCCGTGTGCCCCCCCCCCCCCATGCTTCGGCGGTCACTTGCGGCTTTTCTTGTGCCTAGTTACAGTGCTGGCTCCTCCGCCCCCCCCCCCCGTCCTCAACATCCGGGTGGGCTTTTCTCCCGCCCGACTGTCTGTACCCATTCCTGTGCAGGGCGGCTAGCTCCGCCCACTACGCCCAGCCGGCCCAATCGGCCTGGGATCGCTGCCATCTTGCTGGGGAGCGTTCTCCGGACCCGGTGGCTATTCCCGCCCCCCCCTTCCGACCTCTGAGAGCAGTTCCTTACCCACCAGCGTGTCTTCACTGGCCGGGTTCCCCACCTCCATCTTCCTGCTAGGGCCCTGGACCTGTGCCCTGATGCCTGTCACAGCTACAGCCTGGGAGCAGACTACAGGACACTACACCTGCTGTGAGTTGCGCTGCTTAGCAGTCTGGCACTCCTCTCTGCATCTCTCCTGTTCCCCTAACCTTCTGGCATTCTTTAGTAGGTCTGCTTACCATGCCTAATCTTAAAGGGGAGCGTTCTCGTCCTCCCGCTCCCTCTTCCTCCTCTACTCCTGTCAGACACTTTATGTGCTCTCTGGGAAATGGCAGGCTCTGTTTAGGTTAGTCCTCTTCCCTCTGTCAGGGCTGCAGCATCTCCACTGTTCCCATTGCCCAGGAGTCCCTTCCTACCCCGGGTGAGCCCGAGACCCCTAACCCTGGGTGGTTTTCCTTTCTGTTGCAGTCTGTGGCAGACCTCAGGTGTCGCAGACCCTTGTGTCCGTGCTTGACAGATTGTCCCTTCCAGCTCCCGCAGTTGCCAGTGGGTCACAGGATTCTCCGTCCGACCCCTTTTCAACACAGGCTGCAAGAGATCCAGACAGGAGCGCCATTCTAAGTCCTTTTTCCTGCTCCACCTCGCCCTCCGGTTTGGCACGGCGAGATCCCTCTTCCAGATCCTCCTCTCCTGTGTCAGGCTAGACGTCCTCGGTCGCGTTTTTCAGAAGATGATTCAGACTTGGATTCAGTACAGGCCTTTACAAAAGAGAGATATGGTACAGAGTCTTCTTGTTGTAGTCACCAGACCTTAGGCATCACGGCTACCTCTACAGAACCCGCAGATTAGGCGGTTTCGTTTAGACGGTCAAAACCAACTTCCAAGGTTTTTGCCCCACACAGTGAATATGTGGAGGTACTTGCCAGGGAAAGGGTGAACCCTACCAGACGCTTTCAGAGAGGGAAGCGTCTCTGCATCCTATATCCCATCTCCCCTGAGCTCACCGCTAACTGGACCGCTTCCCTGGCAGTGGACCCGCCAGTCTCCAGACTGCCCATCCACACGGTCCTCCCGCTTTCTAATGCAACATCCCTCAAGGATTCCAATAATAGATTTATAGAATCGCTGGCAAAGTCAGCCTTTGAAGCTGCTGCTCCTGCATTGTACCTGGCCTCTGCCTCTACCTTGGTTTCAAGGGCCATAGCTAGAGGGGACAAACAGCTTCGTAAGGACATCCTGGCCGGAACACCTCTGGGGGGAAAATAGCCGACCTTGCGGACCACATTTCCTATGCAGGGAAATATTTGATATCTGCCTCTCTAGATGCCGTGTATTGTGCAACTCAGGCGTCCAGCAATATGGTGGCCATCCGGCAGAATATTTGACTCAAGGCATGGCAGGCGGACTTGTCGTCAAAGAAGTCCCTTTCCAGCCTCCCAGGGGGTCTGCCTGTATGGATCCATGCTGGATCATATTATTAAGGATGCCACAGAGGAGCACAAGTTACCTCCTTCAGCCCAACCCTCGCCAGCCTCCCCTGAAAAGGCAGTTCCGCTCCGTTTGGTCCTTTTGTGCCGTTTCGCGGCGACTGATGATTCTTCTGGCCAGCACAGACCGCAGACTCGCCAGGTTTAAAAAAAAAAAAGCTAAAAAAAGGGGCTTCCTTCAAGTCCACCCCTTCCGGGCGTTCCCGAAACTCCCATGGTAGGTCCAGACCCGACAATCTTCCTCGGTACGACTCGTGTCAAGAGACCAGCGTTTCTCTGAGGTTGGGGGGCATCTTCTATTTTTCAGGGGCGTTTGGGCTTGCCTCGGCGGAGAACGCCTAGGTCAAGGAGGTGGTATCCTCAGAATACAAGTTAGGGGTCGCTTCGTGGCCCCGGGATCGCTTCTCCAAATCCCGCCCTCCAAAAGATCCTGCTCTGTTCCCAGGTTTCTTTGTGTCCATCCCTCTCTTAGTTCGGGGGTTATCGTTTCCGTCTCAGAGCGGGAACGCTTCACAGGTTTCTATTCAAACCTGTTTGTAGTGCCAAAGAAGGGCGGTGTGGTTCAGCCCATCCTAGATCTGAAGTCAGTGAACAGAAGAGTTCGTCTGCGGCATTTCAGGATGAAGTCCCTCCGTTCAGTAATCGCTTCCATGGAAACGCAGGAATTCCTTTGCTCCATAGACATCAAGACGCCCATCTCCATGTTTCTGATTTTCCCAGCACTCCAGAGGTTCCTGCGTTTTGTGGTGCAGAAGAATCATTTCCAGTTTGTCGCTCTGCTGTTCGGTCTCGCGACCATTCCCAGGGTCTTCACTAGGATCATGGCGACATGGATGGCCATTTTGAGGTTCAGGGGCCTAGTGCTCATTCCATACCTCGAAGACATTCTCATCAAGGCTCTGTTTATTTCTCAGGCCCAGGAGAGTCTGACCATCGTCCTCGACCCCCTGTCCCGTTTCAGGTGCCTGGTCAACAGAACAAAGTCTTGCCTTGTCCTGATTCAGCGCCTTGTCTTCTTAGGCATGCTGTTTGACACCTGTCAGTTGAGGGTTTTTTCTCAGGGCCTCGTGGCGAGGAGAGGCGAGCAATTCTCCAGGAAGGAGTTCTCTCTCTGCAAGGCCCTCGTCTGCCTTCCTTCCGTTCAGCAATGAAGGTTCTGGGACGAATGGTAGTAGCGTCGGAAGCGATCCCTTTTGCGCAATTCCATTCGAGACCACTTCAGCAGGCCATTCTTTCAGTGGGACAGCTCTGTGCTGTCTCTGGATTGTCCGATTCGGCTCTCCGTAGTCAAACAGTCTCTCAGCTGGTGGCTGTCATCCCCTCTTCAGGGCCAGTCCTTCCTTCCCGTCCATTGGTAGGTGGTGTCGACGGACACAAGCTTCCCGCCTGTGGCACGGTTTTTCGCCATCCGTCAGTGTATAGGGCGTTGGTCGGAGCAAGAGTCCTCTCTGCCCATCAATATCCTTGAGATAAGGGTAATCCTTCTGTTCCTCCGTCACTGGGAAAGAGTTCTGAGGTCTGTCAGAGTCCAAACGTCCATTGCCATTGCGGTGGCATACGTCAATCACCAGGGAGGGACTCTGAGTCTTTTGGCAATGGCGGAGGTAATAAAGATCCTTCTCTAGGCAGAGGCGACGGTTCCGGCAACATCCGCAGTGCATTTTCCCGGCGTGGACAACTGGGCCGCTGTTTCAGCCACGAGGGTCTCGCAGCAGGAAAGTGGTCCCTGCTTCAAGAGGTCTTCTATCAAATTTGCCTTTGATGGGGAACTCCGGACATGGATCTCATGGCGTTCGAACTGATTAGGAAGGTTCCACAGTTCATGTCCTGATCCTGTGATCCTCTTGTGGTGGACACCGATGCTTCGGCCATTCCTGGGTCGCAATTCGTACTTCCCTATCTGTTTTGTTTCCTCTCCTTCCCAATCTGTTGAAGATCAATATGGAGGGGGTGCCCATCACTCTGATCGCACCGGATTGACCCAGAAGGCTCTGGTTCACAGAGATAATCAATCTCCTCGCGGACGCCTCCTGGAGGCTCCCAAACAGGCCAGATCTGCTGTCCAAAGGACTGTTTTGCCACCTGAGTTCTCGGTCGCTCAATTTAACAGCGTTGCTGTTGAAACAACGATTTCTGAGAGCGTCTGGTTTCTCTGATCGGGTGATACACACCATGATCCAGGCTAGGGAGTCGTCTTCTAGGGTCTATTTCTGAACCTGGAAAGCCTATTTTGCTCGGTGTGAGTACCATTACATTCCGCCACTGACCTTGTCTCTTCCTTCCATGTTGGCTTTCTCCAGGTGGGACTTGATGCAGGCCTTGCCCTTAGTTCTCTAGAGGGCCAGGTATCATTCCTTTCCATTCTATTTCAGAAGTCTTTAATCTCCTGTTCTCAGGTCAGAACTTTTCTTCAAGGTAGTGACGCATGCGGCTTCCCCGTTCCGGACTCCCGTGGATCCCTGGGACCTCAATCTTGTTCCACAGGCTCAGTGGGGTTTCTCCCTTTGAACCTCTCCACCAGGCCTCACGGTCTGTTCCGTCCTGGAAGGTGGCATTTTTTGGTGGCCATCACTTCCATTAGGGGCGGCTCTTTTGTTGCCCCCATTTCTTGTTTTTTCAACAGGATAAGGTGGTTTTGTGGCCTCCGCCTTCTTTTCTTCCCAGGGTGGTGACCTCCTTTCACTTCAGAGATCGTCCTTCCCTCCTTTTGTCCTGCTCCTACTCATTCTCTGGAGCGTTTACTGATCAGGCTAGACCTGGTCAGGGCGATGAGGATCTATTTGTATAGGACCGCCTCCTTTAGGAAGACAGACAGTTTGTCATTCCAGATGGTGCGCAAAGAGGCCTACCGGCCTCCAAGACTACGATTGCTCGCTGGATCGGAACCGCTATTCTGGTTGTTTACCGGGTTAACAAAGTGCCTCTTCCTGGGATTAAGGCTCACTCTACCCGGAAAGTGGGTGCTTCATGAGCAGCACACCATGGGGCATCCACCCTACATCTTTGCAAAACGGCAACCTGGTCTTCCACACATTTGCCAAATTTTATGAGGTCCATACCTCTGCTTCGGCAGATTCCAGTCTAGGCAGAAGGATCTTGCAGGCGGCAGTGGTGAGTTCTCCATCCTGAATGGAGTTATCTGCTGTTACTTCCCCAGGGACTGTTTTGGGACGCCCCATTGTTCCTGTGTCCCCCAATGAGGCGATAGAGAAAACAGGATTTTTTTGGTTGCTTACCGTAAAATCTGTTTCTCGGAGCCTTCGGTAAGCAACCAAAAAATCCTGTTTCTTCTGTGAAGAAGGCTGGTTTTCACTTTTGAGGTGAACTCTGATGTCCCTATTAAACCAGGGTTCACCCATTGAATTTTGACACTAGATGGTGGCCCGATTCTAACGCATCGGGTATTCTAGAATATGCATGGCCACGTAGTATATTGTCCAGCCACGTAGTATATTGCCCAGCCACGTAGTATATTGCATAGTCACGTAGTATATTGCCCAGTGACGTAGTATATTGCCCAGCCACGTGGTATATTGCCTAGTGACGCAGTATATTGCCCAGCCACGTAGTATATTGCCCAGTTACGTAGTATATTGCCCAGTGACGTAGTATACAGCACAGAGCCACGTAGTATATTGCCCAGTCACGTAGTATATTGCCCAGTGACGTAGTATATTGTCCAGTGACGTAGTATACAGCACAGATCCACGTAGTATATTGGCCAGTGACGTAGTATATTGCCCAGTGATGTAGTATATTGCCCAGTCACGTAGTATATTGCCCAGTGACGTAGTATACAGCACAGAGCCACATAGTATATTGCACAGCGAAGTAGTATACAGCACAGAGCCACGTAGTATATTGCACAGCGAAGTAGTATACAGCACAGAGCCACGTAGTATATTGCTCAGTTACGTAGTGGATTGCCCAGTGATGTAGTATATTGCCCAGTGACGTAGTATACAGCACAGAGCCACGTAGTATATTGCACAGCGAAGTAGTATACAGCACAGTCACGTAGTATATTGCACAGCGAAGTAGTATATTGCGCAGCCAGGTTTGTCACAGGTTAAAAAATAAAAAATAAACATATACTCACCTTTACAAGGGCCCCTTGTAGTCCACGGCAGCTTCCGATCCCAGGGTTGGTATGAACGAAGGACCTGTGTTGTGAATTCCGCTCTTGGGCTCCCTCCGGTGGTTGTAAGTGGCACTTTTGTGAGTTCTGCTCTTGGGCTCCCTCTTGTGGTTTCTAGTGGTATGGCTGCTCCTTGGAGTTAGCTGTCATCAGCTGCCTCCACTTATCGTCCGCTATTTAAGTCTGGCTCTTTCTTCAGCCTGTGCCACTTGTCAATGTTTCCTGGCTGGATTCACATCTCTGCTTGGATTCTCCTGGTTTCCTGACCAGTTCTGCAAAGATAAGTTCTGGCTTTGCTCTTTTCAGTCCACATGTTGTGGACTTATTGTTCTGTGCATTCTATATTTGTCCAGCTTGTCAGTATGGATTTTTTCTGTTAGCTGGAAGCTCTGGGAAGCAGATTTACCCTCCACACCTTTAGTCAGGTGTGGAGATTTTGTAAACTCTGTGTGGATTGTTTTGTAGTTTTTATACTGACCGCACAGTATCCTTTCCTGTCCAATCTATCAAGCTAGACTGGCCTCCTATGCTAAAATCTGATTTCATCTCTTCGTATGTTATTTCCCCCTCCTCTCACCGTCAATATTTGTGGGGGGCTATCTTTCCTTTGGGGATTTTCTCTGAGGCAAGATAGGTTTCCTGTTTCCATCTTTAGGGGAAGTTAGATCTTAGGCTGTGCCGAGGGGTCTAGGGAGCGTCAGGGTCTAGGGAGCGTCAGGTACCCCCCACGGCTATTTTTAGTTGCGCTGCTAGGTTCAGGGTTTGCGGTAAGTACAGATACGACCTCCTTCAGAGCTTGTCTCATGTTGTTCCTAAACCACCAGATCATAACAGACCTGTGATGAAGTCGTGGTCACATGACCGTGACGTCATGGCAGGTCCTTCTCGCGCAGGGCCTGTGATGACGTCGCGGTCACATGACCGTGACGTCATGGCAAGTCCTTCTCCCATACCATCTTTGCCACCGGAACCTGCAACGGAAGATGGCGGCCGGCGCGAGCGACTACGGAGGGTGAGTATAGCAGGTTTTTTTATTATTATTTTTAACATTACATTTTTTACTATTGATGCCGCATAGGCAGCGTCAATAGTAAAAAGTTGGGGACACACAGGGTGAATAGCGGTGGTAACGGAGTGCGTTACCCGCAGCATAACGCGGTCCATTACCGCCGGCATTAACCCTGTGTTAGCGGTGACCGAAGGGGAGTATGCGGGCGACAAACACTGACTGCGGGGAGTAAGGAGCGGCCATTTTCTTCCGGACTGTGCCCGTCGCTGATTGGTTGTGGCAGCCACGACAGGCAGCTGGCGAGACCAATCAGCGAATTAATACCCGTGACAGAAGGACAGACAGACGGAAGTGGCCCTTAGACAATTATATATATAAGATTATTTCTAGTGGATCGCGATATTCTAATTCTGCAACCCTCTCTTCCTCTTTTTCAAATTCCCTCATCATTGTGAAGGCTCTTGCGAGTGGGTTAATTGCTTTCCTTTTTTATTTGCTTGACTTCTTGTACTTAATGCTTCTTCACTGTCCAAGATATAAATCTGGGCAAACTTGAGAGTACTACCCACAGCGGGATGCAATGGGGCAGTTCTGTGGTAAATTTGTCCATGAATTCGAAAACCGTATGGACCATGCCCAGGGGGTGGCGCTACTTGTGCTCCCATTGATACCCAAGCAAATGAGCCATTGTATTGCCTTAGATTAGCCACAAAGTTAATGGAGTGCTGATGCTCTCCTTTCATCAACCTGACTAATTGGTCATCCATACGAATGGGACGTAATTGGATGCGCCCTCTCTTGCAGCAGAAAGGGAATGTTTTGTCCTGCCCCATTTCGTCTTTGAAATTTTTAGATTGGCAGAACTGACATCGAAATGTCAGTTCACCAGCATAGTGCTCTTCAATACGTGTCTCCTCTGTTTGATTGAGAAGTCTTCTAGCGGCAAATGTAACTTGCCGTCGTCGAGTGGCTCTTGCATTTTGGACACGTATTCTATCTTGTTCTCTTTTTTGTGAAATGTGTGCCACTTTGTGCATTGTGTGCTGCTCGTTGTCGTGCAGCATTAGATGCTCTACGTCAGGGGTGTCAAACTGCATTCCTCGAGGTCTGCAAACCGGTCATGTTTTCAGGATTTCCTTGTACTGCACAGGTGATAATTTAATCACCTACACAAATAATGAGTTGGTGATTAAATTATCACCTGTGCAGTACAAGGAAATCCTGAAAACATGACCGGTTTGCAGCCCTCAAGGAATGCAGTTTGACACCCCTGCTCTACGTGATTCAGTTACTTCATTGGTTTCTCTTGCTCTGGCCGCCATCTGTCGGGCTGCATCAGCAGTTCTTCGACAATTTTGTTCGTCTTGTTTCATTAAGATGCAGGTTACGCATCCGTATGCGATTCGCTTCTCTACGTGCAGCAGCGCGCTCAATTTGATCCATCTTTGCAATGTTGCATCACAGTGTTGTCTCACAGGCTAACGTTCGAAAAAGGCTTATGCCTTAACTCGCCACCAGGGGAGCTCCTCTCCTTAGGTATCCATGGTTACAAAAAGCAAAAAAAGAATATCCAGCTCAACGAGACAGTGAAAAGTAAAAACTTGGTACTTTATTCACTTCATGTAGAAGCAGAGGATAAAAACATCAGCACAATAAGGATAAGAACACTATCTATCTACGCGTTTCAGGTGGCAAAGCACCCTTAATCATGGTATCATGATTAAGGGTGCTTTGCCACCTGAAACGCGTAGATAGTGTTCTTATCCTTATTGTGCTGATGTTTTTATCCTCTGCTTCTACATGAAGTGAATAAAGTACCAAGTTTTTACTTTTCACTGTCTCGTTGAGCTGGATATTCTTTTTTTGCTTTTTGGATTCCCCACGCCTTGACACAGTGTTTCCGTGCTCCGAGTTAAACTGTTACTATGGTGAGCTGGATTTTCTTTTTCGTTACTATCCATGGTTACGCCCAGGCAGTTGTCTGCTAGTGGTAGCAACTACGGATACCTAAAGGTACCTTCACACATAACGATATTGTTAACGATATCGTTGCTTTTTGTGACGTATCAACGATATCGTTAAGGAAATCGTTATGTGTGACAGCGACCAACGATCAGGCCCCTGCTGGGAGATCGTTGGTCGCTGAATAAAGTCCAGAACTTTATTTCGTCGCTGGACTCCTGCTGACATCGCTGGATCGGCGTGTGTGACACCGATCCAGCGATGTCTTCACTGGTAACCAGGGTAAACATCGGTTAACTAAGCGCAGGGCCGCGCTTAGTAACCCGATGTTTACCCTGGTTACCAGCCTAAAAGTAAAAAAAACCAAACAGTACATACTTACCTACAGCCGTCTGTCCTCCAGCGCTGTGCTCTGCACTCCTCCTGTACTGGCTGTGAGCGTCGGTCAGCCGGAAAGCAGAGCGGTGACGTCACCGCTCTGCTTTCCGGCCGCTGTGCTCACACAGACAGTACAGGAGGAGAGCAGAGCACAGCGCTGGAGGACAGACGGCTGTAGGTAAGTATGTACTGTTTGTTTTTTTTTACTTTTAGGATGGTAACCAGGGTAAACATCGGGTTACTAAGCGCGGCCCTGCGCTTAGTTACCCGATGTTTACCCTGGTTACCGGCATCGTTGGTCGCTGGAGAGCGGTCTGTGTGACAGCTCTCCAGCGACCAAACAGCGACGCTGCAGCGATCCGGATCGTTGTCGGTATCGCTGCAGCATCGCTTAATGTGAAGGTACCTTAAGTTGCTGTTCGGCTGTGGATGACTCATTGTGCACAGACTCGTCCAAATTAGGTATATTAATAGTTTCTCAACCCAACGCCATAAATCAATATAACAAGCTTTGTAATACATTATCAGCTAAAACGACTTTCTCCATTTATGAGCCACTTCTTCCATGGCCTCATGAATTCATCACACACTCTGAAAAACTGCAACAATCTGTCTTGCTCAAAATTTAAAATGGGATACCAACTCACTGATTGCAACTGCCTATTGAGGTCTACGGATAGGCACGGTACCTTAACAAAGTGAGGGTGTGCCCAAACGTGTAACATTGGGGGCAAATGGGGGAGTGCCCGATTTGATGTCCAAATAAGTGATGTGAGCAATGTATTATATTGAGTTTTCCAGCGGACAGAAGTTGGAATAATAATTTCCACGATTGGATGTGTTTAAATAAAATTTTCCTGTGCTGAGAATCTTATAAATGTGCCCCTGCTGTGTACTGTGTAATGGTCGTGTCTGACTGCACACCACGCTCTGGTCCCAGGTTTTTTTGCATCCATCGCCTCCCTCTTTATTTCGGGGTTAATTGTCCCCGTTCCAGAAAGAACGATTCACAGGTTTCTACTCAAACCTGTTTGTGGTGCCGAATAAAGACTGCGCAGTTTGTCCCATTCTGGTCCTCAAGTTACTGAACAAAAGGGTTTGTCTGCGACATTTCAGGATGGAATCCCTTCGTTCAGTAATCGCTTCCATGGAGGCGCAGGAATTTCTGTACTCCATAGACATTCAGGACGCCTATCTTCATGTCCGTGTATTCCCGGGACATCACAATTTCCTGCGTTTTGCAGTACATCAGGAGCATTTCCAGTTTGTCGCCCTGCCGTTCAGTCTTCCAACCGCTCCCAGGGTTTTCACAAAGATCATGGCAGCGTTGATGGCCATTTTGAGGATCAGATGTCTTGTGCTCTTTCCAAACCTCGACAACATGATAGCCCCATTTTGGGACAAAGTAAAAAAGTGAAAAAAATGTAAATGATTGTAAAAATAAAAATAAAAAATAAAAAAGTATTGTACCCATAAATAAATATTTGTATGAAAAAATATACCAAAACAATAAAAGCACACATTTGTTATCTTCGCAATGACCCACCCTATAAAACTGTCCCACTAGTTAACCACTTTAGTGAACACCATAAAAAAAGCAACAAAAAAAGCTAAGCAAAAAACAATGCTTTATCACACCGCCGAACAAAAAGTGGAATAAAACACTATCAAAAATATATAAATAAACATGGTACCGCTGAAAACGTCATCTTGTCCTACAAAAAATCAACTTGCCATACAGCTTCATCTGCGGAAAAATAAGTTATATCTCTCAGAATATAGCAAGTCAAAATATTTTTTTTCTATAAAAGTTTTTATTGTGTAAAAGCACCAAAACATAAAAAAATTATATAAATGAGGTATCGCTGTAATTAGACTCACCCGAAAAATAAAACTGGCTTATTAATTTTACCATACACAGAACGGCATAAACCCCCACACCAAAAAAAATCTAAATTGCTGGTTGTTGTTCATTCTGCCTCCCAAAAATCGGAAAAGAAAGTGATCAAAAAATGTCATGTGCCCGATAATGGTACCAATAAAAACGCCAACTCGTCCTGCAAAAAACAAGACCTCAAATGACTCTGTGGGCCAACATATGGAAAAATTATAGCTCTCAAAATGTGGTGATGCAAAAACAATTTTTTGCAATAAAAAGTGTCTTTCAGTGTGTGATTAGCAGCCAAACATAAAAACTGACATAAAATGTGGTATCGCTGTAGTCGTACTGACCCAAAAAATAGTCGCCTAATCATTTATATTGCACCAGGAACGGCGTAAAAAATAAAACCAAATATCGCAGTAAGGCTTGACGCATAATTATCTTGCCCTCTACGCTGAGCGCTTGCATCGGGATTTTCATGTAAATCTCTGAAATACGTGATTCAAACAGAACCCCAGTCAAAAGATTCCCTATAGTGAGGCAGATGGGGGCACTGTGGATGCCGTCTGACCTGTGATCCAGCAGTGTCTGTCTTTTTAAGCATGCTTAAAAGTGCCGTCGGCTAAAGTTTTGTGCACTTCTCAAAAGAAGGAAACTGTGGAGCAGAGGCCAGATGGTGTCCAGAGTAATTACTCTGCTGCCTCATTATAGTGAAAGGATCTATCGGGGGTTTCATCTGAATCGCGTCACTCAGAGATATAGATGGAAACACCGAAGTGCTCAGCGTAGAGCGCAGGATAACTGTGATCCCAAACGTTATGCAACATGTTCCCAATAAAAGCTTCTACTTAATTCAGAAAAAAAACAAGCCCTCACTCCGGTCGGTTATCTGTTAACAGAAATATAGGGGGCTTCCGCGTTTCTGGTAGCACAAATCTCTGGAAAATCATAATGACTCCTCACCCGCCAAAAGAAATTCAGCAAATTCTCCTCTCCCAAATCCAAATGCCTCCTCCCTTCTGAGCCCCGCAGTGTACCTAAACCACATATATCATCCACGTTTGGCATTTCTGCAGTGATGGGAGCCCGCCTGATTTCTGGGTGCATGTCTCCAGAAGCACGGGCTGGGTATAATGTACTGGAGTCTACAACGTACTGGTCACTACAACGGCAGTTTGCAATGTTCACTTGGCAACATTCATTGCTGCTTGTTTCTGGAAAATACCTGTGAAGTCAAAATCAGCACTACACCTGTAGATAAATTCCCCATGGGGTATAATTTCCAAAATGGGGTCACTTGAGGGGGGATTCTGCTCTTCTACCAATTAGGGGCTCTGTATATGGAGTCGGCACACTTGTCTAGGAACATCTGTGCTCCAGGAGGCAAATAGCGCTCCGTTCCACCCGAGTCTCTCCTTATGGCTAAGCACTACTGTACAGAAACATATGGGGTATTGCCATATTCAGTAGAAATTGTGGAACAAATTTTGGTGCTATTTTTACCCACTTCTTGTGTGAAAATGTAAAATCTGGGACTAAAATAAAATGTTGGTGGTAAAAATGTTATTTTTTATTTAGTGCCCAAGGGTATAAAATTCTGTGACACACCCATGGTGTCAATATGATCACTGCACCCCTAGATGAATCCATTGAGAGGTGTAGTTTGTAAAATGGGGTCTCTTATGGGGGTTCTGCTGTTCTGGCACCTCATGGGCTCTCCCAGTGGGTCATGGCACCTGAAAATCATAACAATAAAATCTGGCGCTCCTTGCCTTCTGAGCTAAAGGATTAGTAATGGATAGGTGTCTTTTAGACTCTTCTCCATTACTAAGCCATTAGGTTGATGTCACCTGACAATATAAAGGTGACATCAACCCCACAAATATTACCCCACTTGCCACCGCTACAGGGCAAGTGGGAAGAGCTGGGTAAAGTGCCACAATTGGCGCATCTTTGGACGTGTGTTATGAAAGGCAATTCAGTACCACAATGGACATAGCGGTCAGAGCACATACAGTGATCTGACAATAACCCAAAATCATAGAACGAGCTTTGAGACGTGGGAACTCTGCAGACCGCAATCCCTAATCCTCTCCAAACAACACTAGAGGCAGCCGTGGATTGCGCCTAACACTGCCTATGCAACTCGGCACAGCCTGAGAAACTAACTAGCCTGAAGATAGAAAATAAGCCTACCTTGCCTCAGAGAAATACCCCAAAGGAAAAGGCAGCCCCCCACATATAATGACTGTGAGTTAAGATGAAAAGACAAACGTAGAGATGAAATAGATTCAGCAAAGTGAGGCCCGACTTTCTTAACAGAGCGAGGATAGAAAAGGTAACTTTGCGGTCTACACAAAACCCTAAAGAAAACCACGCAAAGGGGCAAAAAGACCCTCCGTACCGAACTAACGGCACGGAGGTACACCCTTTGCGTCCCAGAGCTTCCAGCAACAAATTAGACAAGCTGGACAGAAAAAATAGCAAACAAATAGCAAAGAAGAACTTAGCTATGCAGAGCAGCAGGCCACAGGAATGATCCAGGGAAAAGCAAGTCCAACACTGGAAAAGCAACCCACTGGCACGAGAACAGCAGGGCTTAGCCCGAGCACAAATCCCACAGGACTGCACAAAAGCACGCACATCCCGCGACAGAGACGGCCACCAAAAGGATCTAGCCACTAACTCTCTGGTACCAAAGATTCCAGGATGACCAGCCAACACCGAACAATGAACCTCAGAGATAACTTTATTGGTCCACCTATCAGGGACAAACAGTCTCTCCGCTGGACAACGATCAGGTTTATTAGCCTGAAATTTTTGCAGCACCTGCCGCAAATCAGGGGAGATGGCAGACACAATTACTCCTTCCTTGAGGATACCCGCCGGCTCAGACAAACCCGGAGAGTCGGCCACAAAACTCCTAGACAGAGCATCCGCCTTCACATTTTTAGAGCCCGGAAGGTACGAAATCACAAAGTCAAAACGGGCAAAAAACAGCGACCAGCGAGCCTGTCTAGGATTCAACCGCTTAGCAGACTCAAGATAAGTCAAGTTCTTATGATCAGTCAATACCACCACGCGATGCTTAGCTCCTTCAAGCCAATGACGCCACTCCTCGAATGCCCACTTCATGGCCAGCAACTCTCGGTTGCCCACATCATAATTTCGCTCAGCAGGCGAAAACTTCCTGGAAAAAAAAGCGCATGGTTTCATCACTGAGCAATCAGAACCTCTCTGCGACAAAACAGCCCCTGCTCCAATCTCAGAAGCATCAACCTCGACCTGGAACGGAAGAGAAACATCTGGTTGACACAACACAGGGGCAGAAGAAAAACGACGCTTCAACTCTTGAAAAGCTTCCACAGCAGCAGAAGACCAATTGACCAAATCAGCACCCTTCTTGGTCAAATCGGTCAATGGTTTGGCAATACTAGAAAAATTGCAGATGAAGCGACGATAAAAATTAGCAAAGCCCAGGAACTTTTGCAGACTTTTCAGAGATGTTGGCTGAGTCCAATCATGGATGGCTTGGACCTTAACAGGATCCATCTCGATAGTAGAAGGGGAAAAGATGAATCCCAAAAATGAAACCTTCTGCACACCAAAGAGACACTTTGATCCCTTCACAAACAAAGAATTAGCACGCAGGACCTGAAAAACTGTTCTGACCTGCTTCACATGAGACTCCCAATCATCCGAGAAGATCAAAATGTCATCCAAGTACACAATCAGGAATTTATCCAGGTACTCTCGGAAGATGTCATGCATAAAGGACTGAAACACTGATGGAGCATTGGCAAGTCCGAATGGCATCACTAGATACTCAAAATGACCCTCGGGCGTATTAAATGCAGTTTTCCATTCATCTCCTCGCCTGATACGCACCAGATTATACGCACCACGAAGATCTATCTTGGTGAACCAACTAGCCCCCTTAATCCGAGCAAACAAATCAGATAACAATGGCAAGGGGTACTGAAATTTAACCGTGATCTTATTTAGAAGGCGGTAATCTATACAAGGTCTCAGCGAACCATCCTTCTTGGCTACAAAAAAGAACCCTGCTCCTAATGGCGACGATGACGGGCGAATATGCCCCTTCTCCAGGGATTCCCTCACATAACTGCGCATAGCGGCGTGCTCAGGCACGGACAAATTAAACAGTCGACCTTTTGGAAATTTACTACCAGGAATCAAATTGATAGCACAATCACAATCCCTATGCGGAGGTAGGGCATCGGACTTGGGCTCATCAAATACATCCCGGTAATCAGACAAGAACTCTGGAACCTCAGAAGGGGTGGATGACGAAATTGACAGAAATGGAACATCACCATGTACCCCCTGACAACCCCAGCTGGACACCGACATGGATTTCCAATCTAATACTGGATTATGGGCTTGTAGCCATGGCAACCCCAACACGACCACATCATGCAGATTATGCAACACCAGAAAGCGAATAACCTCCTGATGTGCAGGAGCCATGCACATGGTCAGCTGGGTCCAGTATTGAGGCTTATTCTTGGCCAAAGGCGTGGCATCAATTCCTCTTAATGGAATAGGACACTGCAAGGGCTCTAAGAGAAACCCACAACGCTTAGCATACTCCAAGTCCATCAAATTCAGGGCAGCGCCTGAATCCACAAATGCCATGACAGAATACGATGACAAAGAACAGATCAAGGTAACGGAGAGAAGGAATTTTGACTGTACTGTACCAATGGTGGCAGACCTAGCGAACCGCTTAGGGTACCGTCACACAGTGCAATTTTCATCGCTACGACGGTACGATCCGTGACGCTCCAGCGTCGTAACAATATCGCTCCAGCGTCGTAGACTGCTGTCACACTTTGCAATCTACGACGCTGGAGCGATAATTTCATGACGTATGTGCGATGTAGAAGCCGTTGGTTACTATGCGCACATCGTATACGATATATGTTACACCATGCAATCATGCCGCCACAGCGGGACACTAGACGACGAAAGAAAGTTTCAAACGATCTGCTACGACGTACGATTCTCAGCGGGGTCCCTGATCGCAGGAGCGTGTCAGACATTGCGATATCGCTCGAACGTCACAGATATATCGCTCGAACGTCACGAATCGTGCCGTCGTAGCGATCAAAATTTCACTGTGTGACGGTACCCTTAGTGCGCTTAGGACAATCAGAGATAGCATGAGTGGAATCACCACAGTAGAAACACAGCCCATTCAGACGTCTTTGTTCTTGCCGTTCAACTCTGGTCAAAGTCCTATCGCACTGCATAGGCTCATGTTTAAGCTCAGGTAATACCGCCAAATGGTGCACAGATTTACGCTCACGCAAGCGTCGACCGATCTGAATGGCCAAAGACATAGACTCATTCAAACCAGCAGGCATAGGAAATCCCACCATGACATCCTTAAGGGCTTCAGAGAGACCCTTTCTGAACATAGCTGCCAGCGTAGATTCATTCCATTGAGTGAGCACGGACCACTTTCTAAATTTCTGACAATATACCTCTATCTCATCCTGACCCTGACAAAGAGCCAGCAAATTTTTCTCTGCCTGATCCATTGAATTAGGTTCATCGTACAGCAATCCGAGCGCCAGGAAAAACGCATCGATATTACTCAATGCAGGATCTCCTGGCGCAAGAGAAAACGCCCAGTCCTGAGGGTCGCCGCGCAAAAAAGAAATAACAATCAAAACCTGTTGAACAGGATCACCAGAGGAGCGAGGTTTCAAGGCCAGAAATAATTTACAATTATTTTTGAAACTCAGAAACTTAGTTCTATCTCCAAAAAAACAAATCAGGAATAGGAATTCTTGGTTCTAACATAGATTTCAGATCAATAGTGTCTTGAATCTTTTGTACACTTGCCGAGAGCTGATCCACAAATGAAGACAGACTTCTAATGTCCATCGCTACGCCTGTGTACTGAACCACCCAAATGTCTAGGGGAAAAAAAAGGCAAAACACAGTGCAAAGAAAAAAAATGGTCTCAGAACTTCTTTTTTCCCTCTATTGAGAATCATTAGTACTTTTGGCTTCCTGTACTGTTATGAAAGGCAATTCAGTACCACAATGGACATAGAAGTCAGAGCACATATAGTGACCTGACAATAACCCAAAACATAGAACGAGCTCTGAGACGTGGGAACTCTGCTGACCGCAATCCCTAATCCTCTCCAACACACACTAGAGGCAGCCGTGGATTGCGCCTAACGCTCCCTATGCAACTCGGCACAGCCTGAGAAACTAGCTAGCCTGAAGATAGAAAATATGCCTACCTTGCCTCAGAGAAATACCCCAAAGGAAAAGGCAGCCCCCCACATATAATGACTGTGAGTTAAGATGAAAAGACAAACGTAGAGATGAAATAAATTTAGCAAAGTGAGGCCCGACTTTCTGAACAGAGCGAGGATAGGAAAGGTAACTTTGCGGTCAACACAAAACCCTACAAACAACCACGCAAAGGGGGCAAAAAGACCCTCCGTACCGACTAACGGCACGGAGGTACACCCTCTGCGTCCCAGAGCTTCCAGCAAGCTCGAAAAAAACAAATACGCAAGCTGGACAGAAAAAATAGCAAACAAAAATAACACAAGAGCAACTTAGCTATGCAGAGCAGCAGGCCACAGGAACGATCCAGGAGGAAGCAAGTCCCATACTAGAACATTGACTGGAGGCCAGGATCAAAGCACCAGGTGGAGTAAAATAGAGCAGCACCTAACGACTTCACCACATCACCTGAGGAAGGAAACTCAGAAGCCGCAGTACCACTCTCCTCCACCAACGGAAGCTCACAGAGAGAACCAGCCGAAGTACCACTTGTGACCACAGGAGGGAGCTCTGCCACAGAATTCACAACAGATTCGTGACGCCACCTGTGGTGTTCGGTTAGGGTGACCGACGCTGCTGTGGGGTCCGCTGGGGTGATGGAATGGCAGCTGGATGGTATACCTTCCCACAGGTGAAGTGTGTCCACAGGGCTTCCCAGTAAGGTAGATGGTGATGGTGTGAGGTGCAGTCAATAACGAGGACACAAGGTTGCAGTCTCTTTAACTCTTTACTGAAGACTTCAGGATCCTCAATCCAGAGCACGCTTAACAGGGCTATCTGAGACCGGCCGGTCCGATGGGCACATCCAGCGTTCCCTTTGCAGATGGAAATCGTTGCCTACCACTAGCGCCTGTGTGTTGTAGTGATACCCTGCTGAGCATTCGGAATAGTCCTCACAACTTCTGTTCTCGTTCGTTCGTTCTTTCTAATTCTCTCTCTCTCTTGTTCCAGATGTTACTAGTTTCTCTTCCCCCAGGTATGTTATGGCTAGGACGCACCCGTATGATGGGAAGGCTCGGAGCTCTTCCGGGACCCTAGAGACGCCCCTCTCCACGCGTTGCCCTCTATGTCTTCGTAGGAAATTTAAGGTAGACAGCCAACCTATAATTAACTGTCCTGCGGAGTTCGAAGTAAGGCCTAGAGTCAGTTACTCCCGCGGTGTTCCGGCCACCGGCTACGCGCCTCAGTAGGATGTTGCCTCGGTCTCACGGCACGACTCCTACTGGCTCTCCTTTGTGCTTGATCTCGTTTCTCACTATTCCACAATATCCTTCCCTTCGTGTCACTTTCTTAGGATACCGCCGCGGGGTGTGCAGGCGCGGTTCCGTAACGTTCTGCTCTGTTCGCTAGGCACCTGCCAGGTTCCCACGCCTGACAGGGACCCCCCTGTGTCTTCTCCCTGCAACACACCCTGCCACGGGATGTTGCCTGAATCCAACCCAGTCAGCTTCTGACTAACTTCCTATCCAACCCCTAGTTTTACCAGTGTGAGGAGTGGCCCAATAAATAAAGCCTTTTTCTCCCCCTAGTGGCCGGAGTATGAAGTGTAATGTGTGCTGGTGATACCTGGTCAGTAGAATTCCTTCAGTGCCATCAGACGTACTATCACTCCCCTTAGCGGCAGAGTGTCATAATGCAACGACCAGATCTCTGGTGCGCTGCACATGTGACTAGGAAGATAATGTGGTTTTAAACGCGTCTAATGAAAGTCTATGAGTAATTTACGCATAGCTCCCAACCGTCCCTCATTCTGTGGGACTTGACAAAGGTCCTCGGACCGAAACATTGCCGCAGGAGGCAGAATAAAATGTGAGCTGCTTTTTCACTCCCTGGTGTGGCGCTGTCCTTCTCTTCATTTGCATTTGGATCTTCTGTCTGGGATGGACCCCCTGGTGAGGACGTGCGTCCTGATGTCCATAGAGACAATATTATTTTAGGGTGCGGCCGGACCAAACTTTTCCTGATATTGTCACTCTGTGGGACTGTCCCGATTTTAAGGCTTTGCCCCGCAGTCCCGCACGGGACTCTGCTTCTCCCGAAGACAGCAGGAGAAGGAGCCGACACGCCCCTTTGCATGAGTCCATGCCCCTTCCCCTGCAGTCTGTTTTTCTTCCAGTGTGCGCTGTATAGCTCAGAGGGAGAAAGAGGGGACATTTTTGAGGTACGTGTCACAGAGGGGGTGGTGTGTGCCATACATTGATGTATCAGCCGGTCATCCCTGCACCCGCAGAGCCTTACAACACATATTGGCTGCTCTGTGCGCACAGGATCTGTGATGAGGTCACAGGAGGGGAGGAGCAGGGGTCACATGATTGGTACCTCTCTGGATTGCAGGACTCGGCTGTGGTGCTGGTTGCCAACTTGCCATGGTGCTGCTGGATGAGGTAAGTAAGGCTACTTTCACACTAGATATATACTGCACAAAAGATGATACTAAGGTCGTTTTGTTAGGTATAGAAAAATACAAAAACTTTATTAATAAAAGACAGAGCGTATAGGGATACGAAAGGTACATACACACAATTGATTACACCATAGAATGCAATAAAAAGAATGGCCACGCCGGGATCCTGTACCATATATACACGGAGTGGAGCTGCGTGTGTACGAGGTGTACGGAGCGGAGCCGCGTGTGTACGAGGTGTACGGAGCGGAGCTGTGTGTGTATGAGGTGAGCGGAGCCGCGTGTGTATGAGGTGTATGGAGCGGAGCCGCGTGTGTATGAGGTGTTTGGAGAGGAGCCGCGTGTGTATGAGGTGTACGGAGCGGAGCCGTGTGTGTAGGAGTAGCTATGTGTGGCCATTATACGGTATGACTGTGCGGCCAATATACAGTATGGAGCATCATGTGCAGAAAATACACAGTATGGAGCATCATGTGTGGTCATTATACAGTATGGAAAATCATGTGTGGCCATTATACAGTATGGAGCATCATGTGCGGTCATTATACATTATGGAAAATCATGTGCGGTCATTATACAGTATTGAGCATCATGTGCGGAAAATACACAGTATGGAGCATCATGTGTGGTCATTATACAGTATGGAAAATCATGTGTGGCCATTATACAGTATGGAGCATCATGTGCGGTCATTATACAGTATGGAAAATCATGTGTGGTCATTATACAGTATGGAAAATCATGTGCAGAAAATACACAGTATGGAGCATCATGTGTGGTCATTATACAGTATGGAAAATCATGTGTGGCCATTATACAGTATTGAGCATCATGTGCGGAAAATACACAGTATGGAGCATCATGTGCGGTCATTATACAGTATGGAAAATCATGTGCGGTCATTATACAGTATGGAGCATCATGTGCAGAAAATACACAGTATGGAGCATCATGTGTGGTCATTATACAGTATGGAAAATCATGTGTGGCCATTATACAGTATGGAGCATCATGTGTGGCCATTATACAGTATGGAAAATCATGTGCGGTCATTATAGAGTATTGAGCATCATGTGTGGTCATTATACAGTATGGAAAATCATGTGTGGCCATTGTACAGTATGGAGCATAATGTGCTGTCATTATACAGTATGGAGCATCACGTGTGGCCATTATACAGTATGGAGCATCATGTGTGGCCATTATACAGTATGGAGCATCGTGTGCGGTCATTATACAGTATGGAGCATCACGTGTGGCCATTATACGGTATGGAGCATCACGTGTGGCCATTATACAGTATGGAGCATCATGTGTGGCCATTATACAGTATGGAGCATCATGTGCGGTCATTATACAGTATGGAGCATCGTGTGCGGTCATTATACAGTATGGAGCATCGTGTGCGGTCATTATTCAGTATGGAGCATCATGTGTGGCCATTATACAGTATGGAGCATCAAGTGTGGTCATTATACAGTATGGAGCATCATGTGGGGCCATTATACATTAATGAGCATCATGTGTGGCCATTATACAGTATGGAGCATCATGTGTGGCCATTATACAGTATGGAGCATCATGTGCGGTCATTATACAGTATGAAGCATCATGTGGGGCCATTATACAGTATGGAGCATCATGTGTGGCCATTATACAGTATGGAGCATCATGTGGGGCCATTATACAGTATGGAGCATCATGTGTGGCCATTATACAGTATGGAGCATCTTGTGCGGTCATTATACAGTATGGAGCATCATGTGGGGCCATTATACAGTATGGAGCATCATGTGTGGCCATTATACAGTATGGAGCATCATATGCGGTCATTATACAGTATTGAGCATCATCTGTGGCCATTATACAGTATGGAGCACTATGTGTGGCCAATATACAGTATGGAGCATCATGTGTGGCCATTATACAGTATGGAGCATCATGTGCGGTCATTATACAGTATGGAGCATCATGTGTGGCCATTATACAGTATGGAGCATCATGTGCGGTCATTATACAGTATGGAGCATCATGTGTGGCCATTATACAGTATGGAGCATAATGTGCGGTCATTATACAGTATGGATCATCATGTGTGGCCATTATACAGTATGGAGCATCATGTGCGGTCATTATACAGTATGGAGCATCATGTGTGGCCATTATACAGTATGGAGCATAATGTGCGGTCATTATACAGTATGGAGCATCATGTGCGGCCATTATATAGTATGGAGCGTCATGTGTAGCCATTATACAGTATGGAGCATCATGTGCGGCCATTATATAGTATGGAGCGTCATGTGTAGCCATTATACAGTATGGAGCATCATGTGCGGTCATTATACAGTATGGAGCGTCATGTGTAGCCATTATACAGTATGGAGCATCATGTGCGGCCATTATACAGTATGGAGCGTCATGTGTAGCCATTATACAGTATGGAGCATCATGTGTGGCCATTATACAGTATGGAGCATCATGTGCGGTCATTATTCAGTATGGAGCGTCATGTGTAGCCATTATACAGTATGGAGCACTGTGTGGCCATATTTTTTTGTTTAGAATTATTCTTTATGAAACAGTGTGATCAGCAGTGCTAAATGGGTGTGGTTGGGATGTGGATATGGGTGTGACTAGTTATGAATGGGTGTGGTCAGAGGCGTGGCCTAAAATCTGCCGCAACGCAAACTTTATCCCTCTTTCCCATCTTCAAAAGTTGGGAGGTATGTTTACGCAGCAGAGACGGAGCGTCTCCACCTCATTGACATGCTGCGGTCTAGAAAGACGTGCCGCACGTCCGTCTCTGCGGGTGAGCCGTGGGCATTGGTGCACACATAATGGGCATGGGATTTCTTGAAATCCCATCCACCATGCTGTAACAGCTGTACGCTGAGGGTCGGACATTAATGATGTTCGCAGCATCCAACCCGCAGCGTTTACTGACTGTGTGCACATACCCCAATATATCTGCAAACAGGAAATCACTTTTTTCCTTCCCAGAAGCCAACTTTCAATTATCTTTATTTCAAGTGTAAAAACCCCGCATGCAATGGAAAAAAAACGCATCAAAAACGCATGTGGAAAAAACGAGGCGAAAACACAGGTAACATGCCAGTGACCTCAGATGCAGATTTTACCTGCGGCAAATCCTGAGCCATTCCTGACCGTGGAAACATACCCCCTTACCCCATGGATTCAGACCCTAAATCACACAGGCAAAAGATATAGAATTCATAAAATGACCACCAGATGGCAGTGCTGTCACATAATACAGAACTACATTTCCCAGAAGTCTGTCCTGCACAACAAACATGTCTGCTTCCTGAAAGGCATCAGTGCTCTCTAAGCCAGGGGTCCCCAACTCCAGTCCTCAAGGCCCACCAACATGTCATGTTTTCAGGATTTCCTTAGTCTTGCCCAGGTAATAATTGCATCACCTGTGCAATGCAAAGGAAATCCTGAAAACATGACCTGTTGGTGGGCCTTGAGGACTGGAGTTGGGGACCCCTGCTCTAAGCCATAGGTAAGTGAAGGCCACATGCACACACAGCTGTTTTATCAATCTGGTGCAGCCTTTGTTGTGAATGGAGAGATGGGAAAAGCAGCAGATTGTGCAGTGTCACAGTGACCCCCAGACAGTCAGTGTTAACCCCCCACTCTCTGGATCCTGATGGTCGCTGGCGGCAGAAAATGCAGAATCTAATCATTATATGTTCGTTTTGGAGTTTTGCTTTTATGAGTAGAGTATGCATATTATGAAGATTGTCTATTTTTTTTTTCTTTTTTTACTTAACTGCATGTATTTTGGGCTAAAAATATTTTTTTCAATAAGTATTTTGCACCGTTTTGATTTGACAGGTTGTTTCCCTGCGTACTCAACTTTGATGTGGTCTGTGGTCATAAATCAGCTAAGAACTAAAAAAAAAATCACAGCTAAAAAGAGTCATAAAGTTTTCTATTAAACTTCAGACCAAGCTCACTGATGGATTCTCAGTCAACTCATTCTGCAGCTTGCGACAGACAGTGCAGCACAGAGCTTGTAAAAAGTAAAAGGTGCCTAAATTTGAACCAAACCCAATTTCAAACATTATTAATAGACACATTTACAAGCATTTAACTAAGAAAAAAAAGTTTCCGAAGGTGGACAACCGCTGATTAGCTGATGATTAAGGATCCATCTGCAGAAACCACTCCGTGTTCAGGAGGAAAGTATCAGCGCAGCGAGTGCTCCAGAGTGTTAGCTGCTTTTATCCCAGCAGGTCTCTGGCACATTATTATAATGCTGTGGTGTATATACCACCCTGGACACGACAATTCTGCTGGTAGTGGACTGTTACTGCACATGGTGATCATCGGGGACAGCAATGATAATGTGTGCAAACTGTAAGGCGCTGCGGAATATGTTAGCGCTATATAAAAATAAAGATTAGTATTATCCACAGTGTCCTCTTTTATATACCATCTTAAATGCTATGATGTCTCTCATAGGCAGCACACACAGTTGTGAGAAATTCCTGCTCTCCTGTTTCTATGTAGCACATGTTCAGACGTAGGACTTTATACTGCAATACTGAGCAGTGCAACTGTGAATCCAGCTGTGGAGTGGGATAACACATTTATTAAGAAGCTCCAGCACAAGTCTGTGTGTTTCTGCCACACACTGTTCCTTAGGCTATGTTCACACTTTGCGGATTTTGCTGTAAACTCATAGGAAACTGCTGCGGATCTGCAGCAGTTTCCCATGAGTTTACAGTACTATGTAAACCTATGGGAAACAAAAAACGCTGTGCACATGCTGCGGAAAAAAACGCGCGGAAACGCAGCGGATTACATTCCGCAGCATGTCACTTCTTTTCTGCGGATTTTCACCTGCTCCAATAGGAAATTGCAGATGAAAATCCGCATAAGAAACCGCAGTAAAAACCGCGATAAATCCGCAGTAAAAACCGCAACGGGTTTTCACTGCGGATTTTGGAATTCCGCTGCGGAAAATTCCACAGTGGAATCCGCAAGGTGTGCACATAGCCTCACTCTTCTTTGAGCTGGAAATCCGTCTGTCAGATCCTTCAGTGAGCTGGAAATCCATCTGTTGGATCCCTCAATGAGCTGGAAGTCCGTCTATAGGATCCCTCAGTGAGCTCGAAGTCCATCTATCGGATCTCAGTGAGCTGGAAATCCGTCTGTCGGATCCCTCAGTGAGCTGGTAGAACGTCTATCAGATCCCTCAGTGAGCTGGAAGTCCGTCTATCAGATCCCTCAGTGAGCTGGAAGTCCGTCTATCAGATCCCTCAGTGAGCTGGAAGTCCGTCTGTCGGATCCCTCAGTGAGCTGGTAGAACGTCTATCGCAGAGGCCTCAAACTGCATTTCTCGAGGGCCGCAAACAGGTCATGTTTTCAGGATTTCCTTTTATTGCACAGGTGATAATTTAACGACCTGCACAGATAATAATTCCAGCACCTTGTGCAATGCTATGGAAATCTTGAAAACACACAGGGTTTGAGGACGTCGAGGAAGGCAGGTTGAGACCCCTGGTCTATCGGATCCCTCAGTGAGCTGTAAGTCTGTCTATCGGATCCCTCAATGATCTGGAATTCTGTCTGTCGGATCCCTCAGTGAGCTGGAATTCCGTTTGTCGGATTCCTCAGTGAGCTGGAAGTCCGTCTGTTAGATCCCTCAGTGAGCTGGAAGTCCGTCTGTCGGATCCCTTAGTGAGCTGGAAATCCGTCTATAGGATCCCTCACTGAGCTGGAAATCCATCTGTTGAATCCCTCAGTGAGCTTGAATTCCGTCTGTCGGATCCCTCAGTGAGCTGGAATTCCGTCTGTCTGATCCCTCAGTCAGCTGGAAGTCCATCTGTCAGATCCCTCAGTGAGCTGGAAGTCCGTCTGTCAGATCCCTCAGTGAGCTGGAAGTCTGACTGTCGGATCCCTCAGTGAGCTGGAAATCCGTCTATCGGATCCCTCAGTGAGCTGGAAATCCATCTGTTGGATCCGTCAGTGAGCTGGAATTCCGTCTGTCGGATCCCTCAGTGAGCTGGAATTCCAACTATCGGATCCCTCAGTGAGCTGGAAGTCCATCTGTCGGATCCCTCAGTGAGCTGGAATTCCGTTTGTCGGATTCCTCAGTGAGCTGGAAGTCTGTCTGTCGGATCCCTCAGTGAGCTGGAAGTCTGTCTGTCGGATCCCTCAGTGAGCTGGAATTCCATTTGTCGGATCCGTCAGTGAGCTGCAAGTCCGTCTGTTAGATCCCTTAGTGAGCTGGAAGTCCGTCTGTCGGATCCCTCAGTGAGCTGGAAATCTGTCTATTGGATCCCTCAGTGAGCTGGAAATCCATCTGTTGAATCCCTCAGTGAGCTGGAAATCTGTCTATCGGATCCCTCAGTGAGCTGGAAGTCCATCTGTCAGATCCCTCAGTGAGCTGGAAATCCGTCTATCGGATCCCTCAGTGAGCTGGAAATCCATCTGTTGGATCCGTCAGTGAGCTGGAATTCCATCTGTCGAATCCCTCAGTGAGCTGGAAGTCCATCTGTCGGATCTCTCAGTGAGCTGGAAGTCCGTCTATCAGATCCCTCAGTGAGCTGGAAGTCCATATGTCGGATACCTCAGTGAGCTGGAAGTCCATCTGTCGGATCTCTCAGTGAGCTGGAATACCTTCTGTCTGATCCCTCAGTTAGCTGGAATTCTGTCTGTCAGATCCCTCAGTGAGCTGGAAATCCATCTGTCGGATCCCTCAGCTGGAAATCCGTCTGTCAGATCCCTCAGTGAGCTGGAATTCCGTCTGTCGGATCCCTCAGTGAGCTGGAAATCCATCTGTCGGATCCCTCAGTGAGCTGGAAGTCTGTCTTGGGAATTTAGCAGATTTTCAGAGTGATTGATTAGTCCAGGGGGCAGGGAAAAAGATAAGAAAGTTGATCATAATTAGAGAAAAGAATCATTGTTTTATATGATTAAGTAAATTAAAGCGTTTCCTATATTCTCTTGTACTTTAGATTTCTGAAGAGTTTGTTGAGACAACAGTGACTATGCACTTCTGCCCCATTTACTGCTTTCTTGTTGTTTTTTTCCCCTCTCGCAGGTTTATTTTATGTTCATTTTCTTCACTATTCGAACATGAAACTCTTTAGTGTACTTCTAACTCAGAAAACAAGAAGTCTCCTCTGTTTTCTCACTAATGCAAGGAAATTTCCCAGCTGTGAAGTCTTGAACTTCTGCGGTTATTCCACCTACAAGCAGAAAAGAAACATAAAAGATTGTTACCGGATTCTTAATGTCCCCGAAGGATGTTCTGCCGATGAAGTGAGAGATTCATATAAAAGCTTAGCGAAGAAATACCATCCAGATAGCGGTGCCACCACTGCAAGTGCCACCATGTTCATGCAGATAGATGAAGCCTACAGGGACTTATTGACCCACTTGGCCAAAGAGTCTAAAAAACTCCAAACTCTGGAAGACGATAAAGAAAAGGTGTCAGAATATAAAATACCGCAGCATAGACAGTACTTGAATTATGAAGGTGTAGGTTTCGGTACGCCAAGTCAAAGACAGCGTCAATATGGGCAATTTCGTGTTGACCGTGCTACTGACCAGGTTCTCGATTTTCGGAAGCAGAAGCTAGAACAACAATATGCTGAAAACTCAATGATAGCCAAAGACATAAAACACAGCAAAAAGGTCAAAATTACTCAAGCCATTGATCGTCTAGTAGAAGACCTTATCCAGGAGTCTATGGCTAAAGGGGATTTTGATAATCTCAGTGGAAAAGGAAAGCCCCTCAACAAGTTCTCCTCATGTCCACATACGGACCCCATGACCCATAATCTCAATAGGATATTGATAGATAACGGTTATCAACCTGAGTGGATCCTGTTGCAGAAAGAGATCCGGGATACTATAGATAAACTGAGACAAGATTTGGTGGCTTCTCGGAAAAAACTAGGAGATCCCATGACCTACAGGCAGGAAACCCAGTGGACGGAGATTTGTGAGACGTTCAGAGAAGACATAACCAAACTCAACAAGAGAATCAATGACTTTAATCTGGTTGTTCCTATAATGAGCAGACAGATGGTCCATTTCAGGGCGGAGAAAGAAATAACGCGAGCGGAGCAGGCTTTTCTCACCTTCAAGGAAGAAATGAATGCGTCAAATAACTCTAAAGTTGCCGAAAAGACGGGCAATGATCGGGTCAACCCTACGGAGATCTTTTTAAATTGGATAAACCGGTGGAAGAACTTCAGAAATTAGAAAATAAAGACTAATGGGAAGTGATATAATGAATGGATCTATTATTTCGGGTTATGAATGATACGGGGCTGAGCAGTGATGTAGTTGGGTAGTAATGTTGTCGTACATCAGTGAGGCCATGTGTTTCAATCCAATTTGGGCAACGTGTAATTTGCTTTTTTTCCCCTATTCTTTGCTTGTTTTCCTTAAAGGGAACCTGTGATGTCCCCAAACGCCATTAACCTGCAGTTATAGGGTTAATTTGTAGGTACATATCCTTACAATGCTGTCCGGCCACCTTACTGAAAGCAGCGTTAGCCGGCTTTCAGTTATGCAGGCGTGAGCGAAGAGGCTTCAGTCACCAATCAGTACACTGTCAGAGGTGACTATAAGCACACGCCTACACATTGACCGCTTGCTCTGCACAGATGCACCGCAGAGCCAGCTGTCAATCAAAGTGTGGGGGTGTGCTTACTACTACCGTGCACAATGCTGTGATTGGATGAAGCTACAAAAGTCGGCGGCTTCCAGGAGGAATAAAGTTTATTTTCTTCCTGTACCCGGGCGTTCAGTGTGGTGGCTGTGCTGCAATGTAGCGCTATTTACCTGAAGGTTAACTTTATATCTGCAGGTTAGTAGTCTTTAGGGACAGAGCAACATTAACTTATCCACAAAATATATGAGAAGTTGCTCATATCTGGGGGTCTGTCCCACCATGTGGACACCTACACCTGTGTCTCCAGCAGCAAGGGCGCTGGGGCTTCATTCAAAGTCTGATGTGGGTACAGTTAAAACCAGAAGTTTACATCCACTCAATATCTGACATGAAATCAGAATAAACCTTTCCTGTTTTAGGTCAGTTAGGATTACCATACTTATTTGCCAAATGCCAAAATAATGAGAGAGAGACTGTTTTAAGGCATTTTATTACTTACTGCAAAGTCAAAAATTTACATACATTTTATTAGTATTTGGTACCATTGCCCTTAAACTGAATGACTTGGGTGAAACGTTTGGGATCTCCTTCCACAAGCTTCTTATAATAGTTGGTCGGAATTTGGATCCATTCCTCCTGACAAAACTGGTGTAACTGATCCCAGTTTGTAGGTCGCCTTGCTCTAACCGGCCTTTTCAGCTTTGCCTATACAATTTCAATAGGATTGAGATCAGGGCTTTGTGATGGCCGCTCCAGAACATTGACTTTGTTATCCTTAAGCCACTTTACCATTTTGGCAGTATGCTTTGGGTCATTGTACATTTGGAAGACCCATTCCCGCCCAAGCTTTAACTTCCTGGCTGATGTCTTGAGATGTTGCTTCAGTATTGCCCCATAATCTTATTTTCTCGTGCCATCTATTGTGAAGTGCACCAGTCCCTCCTGCAGCAAAACAACCCCACAACATGATGCTGCCACCACCGTGTTTCACAGTGGGGATGGTGTTCTTAGGCTTCCAAGCTTCTTCCTTTTTCCTACAAACATAACAATGGTTATTATGCCAAAAAAGTTCAATTTGTTTCATAAGACCACAGGACATGTCTCCAAAAATTAAGGTCTTTGTTCTTGTGTGCATTTGTAAACATTAATTTGACTTTTTTATGTTTTGGAGTAATGGCTTCTTTCTGGCAGAGTGGCCTTTCAGCCCATGTTGATACAGTACTCAGTGTGGATATTGACACAATCTTACCAGCTTCCGCCATCATCTTCACAAGGTCTTCTTCTTTTGTCCTTGGGTTGATATGCACTTCGGACCATAGCATGTTCATCTCTGGGACACAGAACCCATCTCCTTCCTGAGCGGTATGATGGCTGGACATTCCCATCTTGTTTGTACTTGCGTGTAATTCTTTGTACAGATGAACGAGGCACGCTTAGGTATCTTGAATTTGCACCCAAGGATGAGCCAGACTTGTGCAAGTGCACAATTCTCTCCCTAATATCTTGGCTGATTTCTTGAGACTTTCCCATGATGCTACACAAAGAAGCAGTATGTTTCAGGTGTGCATTAAAATACATCCACAGGTTTGTCTCTAATTAACTCAGATGTTGCCAAAAATCAGAAGCTTCCAAACACATGACATCACCATATGGGCAGGCCAGAATTGTTTAATGGCATAGTAATCTTAGTGTATGTAAACTTTTGACTTTGCAGTAAGTAATAAAAATACCTTAAAACATTCTCTCGCTCTAATTATTCTGGCATTTGGCAAATATTAATAATTATGGTAATCCTAACTAACCTAAAACGGGAAAGGTTTATACTGATTTCATGTCAGATATTGAGAAAAACACGCAGAGGTGTCTTTTTATATAACATAAGGAAACTTCTGGTTTCAACTGTATCTGTCTTCATTAGTTCCATAGACAATGAACGAAGCAGCAGTTTCATACTCTCCTCTCTACCTCAACTTCTTCCGCCACCCAAGGTTTGGGAACAGGACTTAAGCGTCCAGGGAAATGTTGGCTATCATGGACCTTGTTTAGTGGCACATAGAGTCCATATAGTCCTATAGGCACCTTTAGTAAGGCATTTCCAGGTACCTTATACTCACTTAGGCTAGGTTCATATTTCGTTAGTGCCATCCGTTTAACGGATCCGTTAACGCACCTATTACCATCCATTATCGTAACGCATGTCAAAATCGGCATGCGTTAGCGATGATGCGTTACTTTGCGACGCACCCTCGAACGCGGTCTACCGCGTTTTCAGGTACGTTAGGTCTAACGCACAGTGAACGGACGCGTTCGCTATGCATAGACCTCCATTTCTATTGCATGCCGATGCAAAGGAACCATGCGTTAACACGATTGTAGAAATAAAGAGATTTTGGGCATCAGCGTTAGCACATCCGTTTAACTAATGGCACTAACGCGATGTGAACCTAGCCTTGGGAAAAAAAAAAACACTTCTAGGAGGGAATACTTTGGAACACGTTTCAGTTTTTTAATATTATTCCACTTTTGTACAAATAATTGACATAAAATCAGGAACTACATTCTTAGGGCCTACAAACGTAATAGGGCATAAACCTGAGAGGTTACACCAGTATGTGACATGGAGGCAGCACGTGCATATTCCTCATCCGATTCCAGCGTTGTGTCCCTGCCGACAGCCATATCAGGTGGCCAGGCTACTGAATGCGTCCTCCTGTGCTGGTCTGACTCCCGTCTTCTGCTGCCGCTATGACTCGCCTTTTTAGGTTCATATCATCCTGGCTGTCATCACCTGTGCTACCGATCCTGGATCTGACTCTGATCCTGACCTCATCCTTGCTTCTACCTCACCATTGGGGTTGTGGTTCATGAATGTTTTCTACTCCTAGCCCTGAGCCACGGCTCCATTCCTGAATTACCTCCCATCTTGTCTTCTGCACAGCTGTCAAAATCAACTCTCCTAAACCGTTCAGGAGGCTCCCAGGGAACGGGGACACCTTATAACTCCAAAAAGATTTGTGTGCTGCTGAAATCTTCCGAGTCCCGAGTACTCCATCTTTTTTTTTTAAATCCATCATATGGTTCTAGACACACGAGCTTTTTCATCTATTGCTAATTTTTATGGTCTTTGCTAAAAGGGAGGGGCTCACAGAATATTAAAGCCTAAAGACACGCCCCCGAGGATCCTATCAGCCACGCCCCCGAGGAACATGAGCCACGCCATTGTAACTCTCTAACAGCGGCATGTGGTGGCAGTGGCGCCATCCTAGTAGGGCATTGAATCCATGAGATGTGACTACAATGCGCCGATGAGTACCCATAGCAGCAGATGGCTTACTGGAGGCGCCTGTCCCCGCAATATTTGTTTTTTCACCATTACACCCCACCACCACCTGTTTCCAGTACGTTTTGAAGACCGTCACAAAAATAATAATAACAAAAAAATCGCTGATCAAAGAAACCTATGTAGAATCTTATGTATTGTCCGTTTGTATTTTGTTGTCCACAACAAATAAAGCTTGGCGAAGTAAAAAAAAAAAAAAAGTTCCTTCACATCATTACTGTGTGCGTGCACCATTCACATTAAATAAAGCTTGGCGAAGAAGAAAAAAAAACGTTCCTTCCTGTTACTGTGTTGAGTGGCTCGCATGTGCCAATCACAACAAATAAAGCTTGGCGAAGAAAAAAAAAATTCTCCCTGTTGCTGTTTTGACTTGAGTGCGCGTGTGCCAATCACAACATGGCCGCCACGCGCAGGCGTAGTCCACAGGCAATGATCGATCGGCGTGAGTTACGCCCCCTCGACGTCGTGACGTAAGCTGGTAGAAGCCCTGCCCCTAGATGGAAGTAGTGTAGCGCGTGAGCCGAGCGGCCGGACTGCAGAGGGTAAGTGGCACACCCCTTCACTGCCGGCCGTGCCCGCCGCTGCTCCCAGCCTGCCTGCGCAGCTGCTGTAGGACTACAAGTCTAAGCATTTTGGTTGCAATTGCTGGGTGTTGTAGTTCCAGAACTGAGCTGTCATTGCTGCTATTATTAGCCTGCGACCTCTTCTAATGACATGGATGCGCTTTACTGAGTCCGGGCGCAGGTGAGCTATGATGGTGCCCTGGGAAACCGTCAGCAGGCTGCACACCTGCATTCTGACTGATAGAAGCTGCCGTAAATCAGGCTGCATATGCTGCAAAATACTCCCCTGTGGTCAGATTCCCCATAGAAGTGAATGGAGAGAGCCAGTGCAATGCATTCTCCACAGAGGTGCAACATTTCAGGGGCCAAATGTGCACAACCATGCTCTCTAGTGGCTGCTCCCAGGTACTGCAGCTCAGCTACTACTCACTTCAATAGGAGGCGCAGAGCCTGAGAACGACCACTACTCGGGTACATTGTGCACATCTGGCCCAATATCAGCTGATCGGCGGGGGGCATCGGCTGCTGGACCCCCACTGGTCTTATATTGATGATCTATTTAGTGACATTACAACCCTTTAAAAGCAACCTGTGAGCCATTAAAGACCAAATCATTATCTGTAGTCGTAATCTGCAGGTAAATAGCATTAAAGGGGTTGTCCAGGCTTCTCATGAAAGCCTGCACACACTGTATGTGACTGCAGACCTGTGAGCCCTCGCGGTGCGCGCTGCCTGCGTTCTCCGGTGCTGGCGGTGAGACAGTGGTGGGGTGACGGCACGTGTGCGATATCTGTACTTCTGGGGACTCGTCGGCTAGACATGCCTGGCCTCGCTCCCTTCATTTGTACTGAGCGAGGCTGCGCACGTCTAGTCTGAATGTGGCCGGGAGAATCCTCGTAGCGCGCACCGTCTGTGTTTGTCATAAGCCTGGACAACCCCTATGAATCATTTCTGACTGCCTTACTAGAGCAGAGGGTACAGGGAGAAAACAAAGTTTTATTCTCCCTGCAGTTGTTCGCTTCCAGTCATCGGAGCGGTTACAGTCACCCCTCATTATACTGTGAGTGCTGCAGTCGCCCTCCTGCACTTTGAGTGACAGCGTAGCCCACACACACTCTGCACACGCACGCTGCCAATCAATGTGCTGTGGAGTGGTGACTGTAATGGCTCCCTGTGCCGCCACAATAACTGGAAAGCGAGTGGCTGCAGGGAGGATAGAACTTCATTTTCTCCCTGTAGCCGCTGATCCGGTATGTAAACGCCATTTTCCTGCAGATTATCGCTACAGTTGCCTGTATAAACCATTTTTATTAAACTGACCGGTTCCCTTAAATGAGAACGCACTGGTCCATTCAGTAGTAGCCGAGCCCTGGTCTTAATCCTCCTTTTGTTTTTTTGTGGACCGTGCATCATCCAAAAAAATCTCAGAAACATTTTCCATTTTTCAGTCGAGCCATTATCCATAAAAGTCTATGGATCCTTGAACTTTTAGAGGCAGAACTCGGATGTCATCTGAGTAGTGATGAGCGAGTGTACTAGTTGCTCCGCACGCTCGGGTGATCTGAGTATTTGTTGTTGCTCTGAGATTTAGTTTTCATCGCCGCAGCTGCATGATTTGCAGCTACTAGACAGCTTGATTACATGTGGGGATTCCCAGGCAACCCCCACATGTACTCAGCCTGGCTGCTAGCTGTAAATCATTCAGCTGTGGTGATGAAAACTAAATCTCCGCGCAATAAAAATACTCGGATGTCACCCGAGCGTGCTCTGGAAAACCCGAGCAACGAGTACACTCACTCATCACTACATCCGAGTGCTGCCCGTGATTGACAGTGTAGTACACGGGCAATTGTTTTATTTTTTATTTTTTTTACACATGAGAAGAAATGATGAAACCTTGATGGTAAAAACTGACGCGTGGAGCAAACGCTGAGGACACTTGGACCATCATTTTGGAAAACCAGAAAAATCCCTTATATCTGAAATACGCCCCCCAAAAAGAAATGTTTTTTGGGGGGGCGTATTTGGAGGAGTTTTTATTTTCCTGGAGCATTTACTGTAGAGTTTATCCCTGACGCGTTCTTTGCAGCCATTTGATTGGACAGTACCTAGCTTGGAGCGGAATCATCTAGGTCTAATCTTGTCTATTCTTCCAGAACAGTAAAGTGGGTTTCCCATAAAAATGAATAGAAGTATACACTGCTCAAAAAATAAAGGGAACACTAATATCCCACATCCTAGATATCACTGAATGAAATATTCCAGTTGTAAATCTTTATTCATTATATAGTGGAAAGTGTTGAGAACAATAAAACCTAAAAAATTTCAATGTAAATCACAACTAATATCCCATGGAGGTCTGGAGTTGGAATGATGCTCCATATCAAAGTGGAAAATGAAGTTACAGGCTGATCCAACTTCAGTGGAAATGCCTCAAGACAAGGAAATGATGCTCAGTAGTGTGTGTGGCCTCCACGCGCCTGGACATGCTCCTGATGAGCTGGCGGATGGTCTCCTGCGGGATCTCCTCCCAGACCTGGACTAAAGTATCCGCCAACTCCTGGACAGTCTGTGGTGCAACGTGACGTTGGTGGATGGAGCGAGACATGATGACCCAGATATGTTCAATCAGATTCAGGTCTGGGGAACGGGCGGGTCAGTCCATAGCTTCAATGCCTTCATCTTGCAGGAACTGCTCACACACTCCAGCCACATGAGGTCTGGCATTGTCCTGCATTAGGAGGAACCCAGGGCCAATCGCACCAGCATATGGTCTCACAAGGGGTCTGAGGATCTCATCTCGGTACCTAATGGCAGTCAGGCTACCTCTGGTGAGCACATGGAGGGCTGTGCGGCCCTCCAAAGAAATGCCACCCCACACCATTACTGACCCACTGCCAAACCGGTCATGCTGGATCATATTGCAGTCAGCAGAACGTTCCCCACATCGTTTCCAGGTTGTCACGTCTGTCACATGTGCTCAGTGTGAACCTCCTCTCATTCATGAAGACCACAGGGCGCCAATGTCGAATCTGCCAATCCTACTGTTCTGTGGCAAATGCCAAGCGTCCTGCACAGTGTTGAGCTGTAAGCACAACCCCATCTGTGGACATCAGGCCCTCATACCACTCTCATGGAGTCGGTTTCTAATAGTTTGTGCAGACACATGCACATTTGTGGCTTCTGTAGGTCATTTTGCAGGGCTCTGGCAGTGCTCCTCCTGTTCCTCCTTGCACAAAGGCTGAGGTAGCGGTCCTGCTGCTGGGTTGTTGTCCTCCTATGGCCCCTCCACATCTCCTGGTGTACTGCCTGTCTCCTGGCATCTGCTCCATTCTCTGGACACTACGCTGACAGACACAGCAAACCTTCTTGCCACAGCTCGCACTGATGTGCCATCCTGGATGAGCTGCACTATCTGAGCAACATCTGTGGGTTGTGGACACCGCGTTATGCTACTGTGCAGTACCTCTAGGGGTGAGAACAATAACAAAATGCAAAAGTGATCAAAACAGCTCAAAAGGATGATAATAGAGAAATGGTCTGTGGTCACCCCCTGAAGAACTGCTCCTTTATAGGGGTTGTCTTGCTAATTGCTATCATTTCTACCTGTTGTCCGTTCCATGTGCACAGCAGCAGGAGAAATTGATTCACAATCGGTGTTGCTTCATAAATGGAAGGTTTGGTTTCATAGAAGTGTGATTGACTTGGAGTTACATTGTGTTTGTGTTCCCTTTTATTTATTTATTTATTTTTTTGAGCAGTGTATAATCCAGTTGTTTTTTTTTCAGCAGATTTGATTTTGGAGTGGATCTACTCTTAAAACAAAATCTGTGTGTGAACAGCCTCTTTAAAGCATTTGGTCGATGATGACCTATCCTTATCCTTAGGAAAGGTCATACAGATCAGATTGGTAGAGGTGTGACATCTGCCCCCCCTCTGATTGTGATCAGATGCACAGCTCCACAGCTTCATCAATTGTCTAGTGGCCGCGGCCAGGTACTGAGGGGGAATCTGGGCTATTGCTGCCGACCATACAGAATAGCAGCGGAGCTTCCATCGCCTCTGACATGCCGGAGCGATGATGTCATCAGCCGACACGCTCCAGCATGTTCTTAGTACAAGAGGAGCCTTGGGGACCGAAGCAGAGCGCCAAGGGAACGAGAGTGAAGCAAGCATGTTTTTTTTTTTTTTTTGTGTGTGTGTGGTTTTTTTTTTTCTTTTTAAATTGTCCTTGGGATCTTTTTTGCTCTCGTCCATGAACACGTGACTATAAAGTATGTGGGTTTTTAAATTAAAGAGAGATTTTTTTCCTTTTTTTTTGTTGAGGTTTACATGTATAAGTGCCCCATAGGTTGATTGCTTTGGTTGTTAATGGAGCCATGTTGGGGCTCATACTATATATAGGGGGCCTTGTTGGGGCTCATACTGTATATAGGGGGCTCATACTGTGTATAGGGGGCCATGTGGGGGCTCATACTGTATATAGGGGGCCATGTGGGGGCTCATACTGTATATAGGGGGCCATGTGGGGGCTCATACTGTATATAGGGGGCCATGTGGGGGCTCATACTGTATATAGGGGGCCACGTGGGGGCTCATACTGTATATAGGGGGCCACGTGGGGGCTCATACTGTATATAGGGGGCCACGTGGGGGCTCATACTGTATATAGGGGGCCACGTGGGGGAACATACTGTAAACACGGGGGCCACGTGGGGGCTCATACTGTATACACGGGGGGCCACGTGGGGGCTCATACTGTGTACACGGGGGGTTGGGCGTCCACGTGGGGACGATCTGTCATTTTCCATCTACAGATGTGCACCAGAGCACATGGGTTACTCACATGACCGATCACATGATCTATTAAAGAGGATCATGCGACATGTCACGTGATACATCAGGTACCTGGGGGGACCCCACGCCTTCTAAATTGCCCTGATCCCTTGCTAGTCTTAATCCTCCCCTAGACGAAGCTGATCAGTAAGGGGTGCTGTGTCCCACCCCCACCAATCTGGTATTTAAGTAGCTGATGACCCCTTTAATTTGGTCTCTTATGTAGTCAGTAATCACAGAAGGGAGAAAAAGCTGCTACACCTACAATACCATGTCCAAACACAAAAGCAGAAACGGGATGCAGCAGCCCCCCATGATAAAGGCGGGACCGCACAGGTGCAAAATACTGAAAACAACCACTTACTAACCCACCAAACCTCTGTGGGGGGCCGCCAAGTATTCTAATTGTTTTCAGTTTCCCGCCTTTATTTATTTATTGTATGTACCGTATATACTCGAGTATAAGCCGAGATTTTCAGCCCAAATTTTTGGGCTGAAAGTGCCTCTCTCGGCTTATACTCGAGTCAAGGTGGGTGGCAGGGTCGGCGGGAGAGGGCGCTGAGGCATACTTACCTGCTTCCAGCGATCCTGGCGCTCCCCCTGCCGTCCCACGGTCTTCGGTGCTGCAGTTCTTCCCCTCTTCAGCGGTCACGTGGGACCGCTCATTAGAGAAATGAATATGCGGCTCCATCTTCCATAGGGGTGGAGCCGCCTATTCATTTCTCTAATCAGCGGTAACGGTGACCGCTGATAGAGGAAGAGGCTGCGGCACCGAAGACAGCTGTCCGGGAGAAGGAGCCGGACGGCGGGAGCAGGTAAGTATGTCATATTTACCTGTCCCCGTTCCAGCCGCAGGGCGCCGCTCCATCTTCCCGGCGCCGCTCCGCTCTGACTGTTCAGGTCAGAGGGCGCGATGACGCATATAGTGTGCGCGGCGCCCTCTGCCTGATCAGTCAGTGCGGAGAGACGCCGGGACCGGACGCTGGGAGCTGCAAGCAAGAGAGGTGAGTATGTGTTTTTTTTTTTTATTGCAGCAGCAGCAGCAGCAATGGCAGAGATTTATGTGGAGCATCTATGGGGAAATATGAACGGTGCAGAGCACTATATGGGGCACAGCTATGGGGAAATATGAACGGTGCAGAGCACTATATGGCAGCTATGGGGAAATATGAACGGTGCAGGGCACTATATGGGGCACAGCTATGGGGAAATATGAACGGTGCAGAGCACTATATGGCAGCTATGGGGAAATATGAACGGTGCAGAGCACTATATGGCAGCTATGGGGAAATATGAACGGTGCAGAGCACTATATGGCAGCTATGGGGAAATATGAACGGTGCAGAGCACTATATGGCAGCTATGGGGAAATATGAACGGTGCAGGGCACTATATGGCAGCTATGGGGAAATATGAACGGTGCAGGGCACTATATGGCAGCTATGGGGAAATATGAACGGTGCAGGGCACTATATGGCACAGCTATGGGGCAATATGAACGGTGCAGAGCACTATATGGCAGCTATGGGGAAATATGAACGGTGCAGAGCACTATATGGCACAGCTATGGGGCAATATGAACGGTGCAGAGCACTATATGGCACAGCTATGGGGAAATATGAACGGTGCAGAGCACTATATGGGGCACAGCTATGGGGAAATATGAACGGTGCAGAGCACTATATGGCAGCTATGGGGAAATATGAACGGTGCAGAGCACTATATGGCAGCTATGGGGAAATATGAACGGTGCAGGGCACTATATGGCAGCTATGGGGAAATATGAACGGTGCAGGGCACTATATGGGGCACAGCTATGGGGAAATAATTATCTATTTTTATTTTTGAAATTCACCGGTAAATGCTGCATTTCCACCCTAGGCTTATACTCGAGTCAATAAGTTTTCCCAGTTTTTTGTGGCAAAATTAGGGGGGTCGGCTTATACTCGGGTCGGCTTATACTCGAGTATATACGGTATATATGTATGTTTGCTTCTTTTTCTCTAGTGATTTTTTATTTTTTTTTGGTCCTTTATCACTAATCAGGAGAGTCTAGGTCACTCATTGTCATTAGCGATTATTGCCCCTGGGGCGGCTGGAGGTCAGATTTTGTGCCCTCCATGAAGGCTGTGTGTCCAGCGGCCGGTCACTTCACCATCGTCTTCTCACGTTGTATGTGTTCGTTCACATGTTGCATGTTTTGGGGAGTAGGAGTAACGCCACATCTTGCAGTAGCAGCAAAGTAAATGTGATTTCCAAAATATCGATCACATTTTCCATGTTGTTGTTTTTTTTTAATCGCAGCACCGTCAGTTTTTTTTCAGCAATCAACTTGTTTTTCCCCCATTGAGGTCAGTGAGACTTACAAATAAAGTATATGGTTGTTTTCTGCCTAAAACCGGATAGAAAATGCAAAATTGTAATGTAGATTTTCTACTGTTTTATTTTAATTCCCTGCACACAAATGCTGCGTGTGAACACGCCCTGATAGTGACAGCTGTAGGCCTCGTCCCTCAGTAATGCCTCTTTTCTTCAGCTGGTGATCATGGCCGGGTTTCTGGATAATTTCCGATGGCCGCAGTGTGAATGCATCGACTGGGGCGAGAAGAGGAACACCATCGCCTCCGTGGTGGCCGGCGTCCTGGTAGGTGATCACGTCACGCTTTATCATTTACATCATCAGTCACTTCAATATGGAGTCCAGCTGCCGCCCGATTGATGTTTCCCCCATGGTGTCCTCTTAACACATGAACTGCCCAAATCTGCCAGAGGGAGCGCCCCCGCTGTTAAAGGGGGTCTCCTCATCAGACAGTGGCGACTTGTTAGGGCTCAAACAGATCAAAACGTGACCCACTGATCAGCGGTAAACCTGACAGTAAGTGTTCAATTTCCTTACAGCACCACCACTGTTGAAAGGAGGTATTACACAATGTCCATAAATCTCAATGTCCTGTGTGGGTGATGCAGGGCAGGATGGGGACTCCACAGCGCGAGACCATCTTTACAGGTTCCTTACACTCTAACCAAGATGTGAGGATGCCGAACAGAAAAGCCCCCCTTTATAAATCTCCTCCTCTGGTCAAGCACTGAGCTAACTACCTTCCTGTTCTGACCGGCGCCGATCTCTGCCGTCACCATGGGGTCACAGACCGCTCCTGCCGGCAGTTCCATGGCTTCCACTAACATCCCTGACAGAGCAGTAGCTTCTTTTCTACTCTGCCCTGTTGCTGGGGTGTGATGGACGTCATGCTGATTGACAGCCGCCTCCCCGCTACCTAATTGCAGGGAGCTGTCTGTCAATCAGCATGACAGATAAGAAGAGCTGCTCTATTGACTTGGCTGGAAGGAGCGGTCAGTGACTGCTCTGAGCCGGCGCTGGGTGGTAGAACAGGCAAGTAGTTGCCTCTGTTAGTAATTAGTGATGAGGGAACGTGCAGGAATAAGGTGTTATCTGAGCATGCTCGGGTGCTGACCGAGTGACTTTGGCGTGCTCAAAAGATATGTTTGAGTCCCTGCGGCTGCACGTCTCACGGCTGTTCGACAGCCACAACACATGGAGGGATTGTCTGTTTGTGGCTGTCTAACAGCCGTGAGACGTGCAGCCGCAGGGACTCACACATTTTATTCGAGCACGTTGAGGACACTCTGTTAGCACCCAAGCATGCTCAGATAACACCTTATCCCAGCACATCCCTCATCACTGCTAGTAATGCCTTTCTTTACAAATTGTATACTTAATGTTCAGTAGTAATAAATCGCTATAAATTTGGTGTCTCCACAATCGTACTGACCCCCAGAATGAATATGACCCATTATTTGTGCAGCACGGGTGATGGCATAAAATTGAAAAAAAAAAAAATTAAAAAAATGGTAATTCAATTCTATTTTATTCTTCCTGTTTAATGAGTTATATGAACTCCTAAATGGTGCATTCACTCTGAATGCGACATTGGGCGGGGTACCGCAGTGGTCTGTGTCAGTCGGTCACATAGACAGTGAATGGAGTGGTGATGCCCATGGTGAAACCTCGCTCTGGTCAGACCCCACACTGCCCATTTTCAGGATTGGAGCAATTCTCTTCCACACCCTTATGTAACGCCAACATATTCCGTAGCGTTTGCAGAAATGATCATCGCTGTCCCTATTGGATATAGGACCCCCACCAGTGCTGCAAAGCAACACTGCTAACCAATGAGCCACCTTACTGGTTGTATTCTTATTTATTTTACTTCTGGTTCAGTTTTTTTCAGGGTGGTGGATTATGATCGATGCCGCGGTGGTGTATCCTAAACAAGAGGACCTGAATCACGCTTTCCACACTTGTGGGGTTTTCTCAACTGTAGCGTTCTTCATGTAAGTTGGAGGTATAAGCTTATTCCTAAGGTAGGGGATAACTTGCTGATCTGGGTGTCTGACCTCCGGAACCTCCACCAAGCTCGAAGCCAGGGTTCTGGAACCCGGAAAATGGGGTCCAGGATGGAGCAGGTATGTGTGTGCTTGGCATCCCTTCCATTCATTGTCTATGGGACTGCCAGAGGAAGCACATCACTGTGCTTGAATATCTGTTAGACCCCTACACAAGAAATTGGGTGGAGGCCAAGCCAT
This sequence comes from Ranitomeya imitator, assembly GCF_032444005.1. Taxonomy (NCBI): domain Eukaryota; kingdom Metazoa; phylum Chordata; class Amphibia; order Anura; family Dendrobatidae; genus Ranitomeya; species Ranitomeya imitator. The sequence continues at coordinate 40,157,504 of NC_091284.1, forward strand.
GTACACCTCCACTCCATTCATTAGTGCCCCGTTCTTGCTTACAGAGCCCCCTACTTGGTATTGCTAGGAGGTCCCAACGGTCAGACCCCACTGATCAGCAAGTTATCGCTTTTTTGGAGGGGGATATATGTTGGGGGGTGCTGGGAAGGGGATAAAGTTATCGCATTTCGGCGTCAACAATCGAGATCAGTTTTCACCGTTCGGGGCCAAAAAGTGAGACCAGTTTTCCCCCCATCGACACTGAAAAGCGAGACCAGTTTTCCCCCCATCGATGTCCAAAAGCGAGACCAGTTTTCCCCCCATCGACACTGAAAAGCGAGATCAGTTTTCCCCCCATCGACACTGAAAAGCGAGACCAGTTTTCCCCCCATCGACACTGAAAAGCGAGACCAGTTTTCCCCCCATCGATGTCCAAAAGCGAGACCAGTTTTCCCCCCATCGACGTCGAAAAGCGAGACCAGTTTTCCCCCCATCGACGTTGAAAAGCGAGACCAGTTTTCCCCCCATCGACGTTGAAAAGCGAGACCAGTTTTCCCCCCATCGACGTTGAAAAGCGAGACCAGTTTTCCCCCCATCGACGTCGAAAAGCGAGACCAGTTTTCCCCCCATCGATGCCGAAAAGCGAGACCAGTTTTCCCCCCATTGACACCGAAAAGCGAGACCAGTTTTCCCCCCATCGACACCGAAAAGCGAGACCAGTTTTCCCCCCATCGACGCCGAAAAGCGAGACCAGTTTTCCCCCCATCGACGCCGAAAAGCAAGACCAGATACCCCCATCGATGCCGAAAAGCGAGACCAGTTTTCCCCCCATCGACGCCGAAAAGTGAGACCAGATACCCCCATCGATGCCGAAAAGCGAGACCAGTTTTCCCCCCATCGACGCCGAAAAGCGAGACCAGTTTTACTCCATAAAATATAGGAAAATACATGCCCTACCTCTTTGGATCTGAGGTGCTTGCGCAGTATATTGTGATCTGTGAGCAGTCATGGTACGTGACACTGGAGGCGATTCCCGCGGCAGAGGGGGAAGAAGCACAAGGTGCATGTGCAAACACCGTTTCCACCATTGATGGTGGAACTGTAGAGGAACGAGATTTTACCCCTGATTACTCTCTGGCAACTCGTATGCTTCAAATTTTAAAAAAAAATTTTTTTCACAATGCCAAATCCGTATCTGGCCAGAACTGTGATTTATCTTATATGTTACTGCTGTACCCAGTGATGTAGTTACATTGGTGACCATAAAGCTGAGGACAGATCGACTGGGGAACAAGGGGTTAAAAGTTGAGTAGAAATAAGGAGTTTGGCCTCTATCCCGAGGCTTCTGCTGCTCTCATATTCTTGGAGATGGAGATTAGCAATGTCGGCTCTACGTCTCCAAGCATCAGACGTCATTCGGCCACTTCCTGTACTGATTCCTTGGTCTGACCGCTGCCTACAATGGATATCGGGCAGCAGGCGGCGGGTTTTCTGCTAACCATGCTATTAGGAAAACCAATCAATGCTCTGCTCAATACTGTCACGCTCACGCCCTGACTGGTGGGCATGAGCTCAGGGGGTTTGTGGCCCCACTGTGCCACAAACCAGACTACCCTGGAAGGGGCGTGACTATGACAGCTGCCTGGGTTTTCACTGGAGCCTCTGATGGTGAGGACAGGCTTGTGCCAGGTGCTACTCCAGGATGGTGTCTGGCTGTGGCTGCTGATCCCACTTGGGAGACAGGAACACCAGGATTGGTGCGGGCATTAGGCAGGACTGGCAGAAGAGCACGGCTGGAACACAGACGAGTAGGCTGGCACGGCTGAGACAGGGCTGGCAGAGACACGGCAGAGAACTCAGGGCTGGCAGAGACACGGCAGGAAGCAGGAACACAGGACTGGAAGGCAGGGCAAATCCTGCAGGACTGGCAGGAACACAGGATTGGGAGGCACTGCAAAGAACACAGGACTGGAAGGCAGGGCAGGAACGGCAGGACTGGCAGGAACACAGGATACACAGGACGGGTTGATGTGATGTATGAATCAGGCTGCACTCTGATGACACCCGAGTGCAGTCCTATTGTGAGTGTGATGAAGGAACAGGTAGGGACCTGTACACACAGAAGATGCAGGTACGGAAACAAGCCAGAAGGAAAGGAGAATGAAGGAACAGGTACGGATCTGTTCACACAGGAGGACCAAGTAACAAGTAGAAGGTGGAACTAAGAGAAGAGAAGGAGAAGGCAGAGCCAAGGACGGAGACGCTGGAGGCGGAGCCAAGAGCGGAGACGCTGGAGGCGGAGCCAAGAGCGGAGACGCTGGAGGCGGAGCCAAGAGCGGAGACGCTGGAGGCGGAGCCAAGAGCGGAGACGCTGGAGGCGGAGCCAAGAGCGGAGACGCTGGAGGCGGAGCCAAGAGCGGAGACGCTGGAGGCGGAGACGCTGGAGGCGGAGACGCTGGAGGCGGAGACGCTGGAGGCGGAGATGCTGGAGGCGGAGCCAAGAGCGGAGACGCTGGAGGCGGAGCCAGATAGAACCGCAAAGAGCGGAGCCACAGAGCAAAGCCAGAGAGTGCGAAGCAAGATCTGAGTGCAGAGCCGCAAGAGTGCGGAGTGTAAGCAGACAGAAAACACAAGGAAAGAAAGCAGGGAAGAAAGCCACCGAGAAAAGACAAAGTACAGACAAGGCAATAGAACAAGACACAGGGACAAAGTCACAGGGACCAGGATATTCTGCCTCCTGGAGGGCGGATTACAAGATCAAGGCAAAAGCACAGAGAAAAGCTCAGAGGAAATAACTCAGAGCAAGGCCAGGCAAACTCAGCAGCTAAACACTAACTGAGCTAACACATTGCACAGGCCCAGAGCACAGGGTGGAGCTGCACTATATACAGGAGGCCTCTTGGTAATTGGTCAGGAACTGATTGGACAGATGCACCTGATTCCTATAAGAACCAGAGAGTTCAGGCGCCGGCCCCCTATACACATAGCCATGAGGCATGCAGAGAGCAGAGACACAGAACATGGAGCTGGCATTAAAGAGAAAGCACATCATGGCCTGGAGCAGTGGGTAAGATTGTGAGAGAGATGTGAGGCCATGCTGTGATGCCAGCAGAGCTGTTACAGTACCCCCCCCCCTTTACGGCCCCTCCTTTTCAAGCCCGCCAGAATAACCTGTAGAAGAAGGATAGGAGGACACATAGTCATAGCCATCACAACATTCCTCTCGTAGAATGAGGTATTTGAGACATTAAAGATCTCAGGATGCTCAGTCTCTTTGAGTCCAGTAAGATCAGCCTCCCACTCAGAAGATACAAGGGACAGGACTTCTTTCACCTGGTCAACAGAAAGCAGGGACTTGGAAGCTTGTGATTTGACCACAACATAGTCTGATTCTTTGGACACTGAAGACACCTTCACTGGATCCAACTTAAGTCCATCATTACAAGAAAATTGGACCTCCTCCTTTAGACCGGTGGGAAGCAGAGATGAGAACACTTCAGTCTTGGCTTCGCCCGATAGCCAGATGGAAACTGGAGGCATACATATAGGAAACATCTTCAACCTGGTACCCTGAAAAAACTGGACCTCCTCTTCAAGATTAGAGGATGAGTAAGTCTCTGTCTTAGTATTATCAGCAAGTAGCCACTTGGAAGCAGAAGACATACATTTAGCAAGCCCCATCAGCCAGTTGCTCTGACAAGACTGGACCATTTCTTCCTCCGGATTGGTGAAGAACAGAGATGCAAGAGCTTCAGCTTCAATTTCTTCATCCACCTGCCACATGGAATCCGAAGGCATCATTACAGGAAGCATCTTCTTCCCAAAGTTCATAGAAAATGTTTTAAGTGACAGGGATGTTCCTGGGAACTGGTCACAGGTATTGACACTGGAGGTGTGCGGAGAGGACGCCACTGTCTCCTTTACTTCAGTGAGGTCAGCACACCGTGACTCAATAGCCAGCTGATTGGGTGGAGAAGATATCAACACTGTAGGTTGACCTAGCAGTTTAGGAACAAGAAACTTCTGGGGACTTGATAGTTCCAAACGCAGAACCACGCTGGGTCTTTGGACCGGAACGGGCAGCAGAGTATCCGGTTCAGAACGACCGACGGGCGGACTGGTCAACAAGTGGAAAACAAATCTCTCCGCATACAATGCTCCGATTTGGAGCTGTAGTTGTCCTTTCAACACTGGACTGTTCATAAGTAGGGCTCGGCAATCACCAAACACCTTCACAGGATTCTGGAGCAGTGGAACAGGAATCACACTTAGACTCCATCTGGTTAGCAGCTTTAACACATCTGCAGGACCGAAGCTCCCACAAGGCACTGGAACAGACTCAGACTTTAGCGGAAGGGAGTTATTCTCACCAAGGGCAGTCTCTCCTACTGGCCCGAGGTTTGGGAGCTTTAGATCCCCTGGACAGAGGTCTTCCAGGTGTTCCTCACAACAGCAGCGACATAGTAAGCCCTTCTTACGACTGGTCTTAGACTGACGCTTTGCCAGTCCACTCTTGTCTGTCTTTTTGGGTTCTATTTCAGTAGCTGCTTTAACGGGTAGAGGAACTGGAGGATCACAGACGGTCATGGCTTGACGTAGAGGTTTCTTCACTGGTTTCGCCCGTCAGGAGCGCCTCTCGGATCTAAATGGGGAAGACTTCACAGGAGCAGCAGGACGAGGTTTGTCAAAGACTTTACGGAAGGCCACCAGGAAGGCCCCAAGACTCATGACGATAGGATCCCCTGCTTCCCAGAGGGGACAAATCCATAATAAAGCATCTCCTGCTAGGTAGGACATGATGTAGGCCACCTTAATCCGGTCAGAGGGAAAACAAGCTGCATTCTGCAGGATGTAGCGCAAGCACTGTTCCAGGAAGCTTTGGCATTCTTCTGGATTCCCATAGAACCTAGGTGGGTCAGCTGGGTCGTGCTCCTCCTCATAGGCCCGGAGTTGATCGTAGAGAGCGTTTGAAATTATGATTGGGCCCGAGGTCTCCTCAATTGGAATGACACAGGGCGGAACAAATTCTTCAGCTTGCTCATACTGGTAGAGAGAAAGTTCATCATGCTCAGAGAGCGGTAGGACATGGGATACAGCGGAGGCCATGGCCTGTGCAAACTGTCACGCTCACGCCCTGACTGGTGGGCGTGAGCTCGGGGGGTTTGTGGCCCCACTGTGCCACAAACCAGACTACCCTGGAAGGGGCGTGACTATGACAGCTGCCTGGGTTTTCACTGGAGCCTCTGATGGTGAGGACAGGCTTGTGCAGCAGGCTGCTGCCAGGTGCTACTCCAGGGTGGTGTCTGGCTGTGGCTGCTGATCCCACTTGGGAGACAGGAACACCAGGATTGGTGCGGGCATTAGGCAGGACTGGCAGAAGAGCACGGCTGGAACACAGACGAGTAGGCTGGCACGGCTGAGACAGGGCTGGCAGAGACACGGCAGAGAACTCAGGGCTGGCAGAGACACGGCAGGAAGCAGGAACACAGGACTGGAAGGCAGGGCAAATCCTGCAGGACTGGCAGGAACACAGGATTGGGAGGCACTGCAAAGAACACAGGACTGGAAGGCAGGGCAGGAACGGCAGGACTGGCAGGAACACAGGATACACAGGACGGGTTGATGTGATGTATGAATCAGGCTGCACTCTGATGACACCCGAGTGCAGTCCTATTGTGAGTGTGATGAAGGAACAGGTAGGGACCTGTACACACAGAAGATGCAGGTACGGAAACAAGCCAGAAGGAAAGGAGAATGAAGGAACAGGTACGGATCTGTTCACACAGGAGGACCAAGTAACAAGTAGAAGGTGGAACTAAGAGAAGAGAAGGAGAAGGCAGAGCCAAGGACGGAGCCGCAAGAGGCGGAGACGCTGGAGGCGGAGACAAGAGCGGAGACGCTGGAGGCGGAGCCAAGAGCGGAGACGCTGGAGGCAGAGCCAAGAGCGGAGACGCTGGAGGCGGAGCCAAGATGCTGGAGGCGGAGCCAAGAGCAAAGACGCTGGAGGCGGAGCCAAGAGCGGAGATGCTGGAGGCGGAGCCAAGAGTGGAGACGGAGCCAAGTGCAGAAACACAGGAGGCGGAGCCAGATAGAACCGCAAAGAGCGGAGCCACAGAGCAAAGCCAGAGAGTGCGAAGCAAGATCTGAGTGCAGAGCCGCAAGAGTGCGGAGTATAAGCAGACAGAAAACACAGGGAAATAAAGCAGGGAAGGAAGCCACAGACAAGGAGACCGAGAAAAGACAAAGTACAGACAAGGCAATAGAACAAGACACAGGGACCAGGATATTCTGCCTCCTGGAGGGCAGACTACAAGAACAAGGCAAAAGCACAGAGAAAAGCTCAGAGGGAGAAACTCAGAGCAAGGCCAGGCAAACTCAGCAGCTAAACAGTAACTGAGCTAACACATTGCACAGGCCCAGAGCACAGGGTGGAGCTGCACTATATACTGGAGGCCTCTTGGTAATTGGTCAGGAACTGATTGGACAGGTGCACCTGATTCCTATAAGAACCAGAGAGTTCAGGCGCCGGCCCCCTATACACATAGCCATGAGGCAAGCAGAGAGCAGAGACACAGAACATAGAGCTGGCATTAAAGAGAAAGCACATCATGGCCTGGAGCAGTGGGTATGATTGTGTGAGAGATGTGAGGCCATGCCGTGATGCCAGCAGAGTTGTTACAAATGCAATCCAACCAGCAGAAGTGACTGCTAGAAAGCGCTCCACCTTATTCTGTAAGTGCTCAGTTTCTCCACAGCACCCCCGCAGGAAAAAATAAGTATTACATGGGGAAAAAAAAGAAATTTAACAATTTCTACAATGGAAAGGTGGCCATTGCCTCTTTTCTGTAGGATCGTCATTCATTGGACATTTATGATTAGAGTTGAGCCAAATGATTCACATGATCCCGGTCAGCCTCATCAGTGGTCCATGGCCACTAGACCACAGCCCTCCTAGCGTCTCCAGGTGTCTCTTCTGTCGCTCATAGATAAGTCTGTGGCCGTTGGATCAGGGTTGTACAAATTTTTCTGTTTAACTCTAGCTATGACTTATGATCATTGTTCAAGATTGGAAAAATCCTTTGAAAACTTAAAGGGGTATTCCCATTTCTCAAAGATCCTATCCCAATATGCAGTAGATGTATTACTAGTAGAAAATACCTCCAATTAGAAATGTAGTATAGTTCTTATGTGTATAGTTCTTAGGTGTCCATGGTTGCGACCACTAGCAACTAACTGTCGCTCTGAGTGGTCGTAACCATGGATACGTAAGCTACTGCAATGCCCTGCACATGGGGTAAGTGACAAAGCGAATGAGAAGTACTATACTACATTTGTAATATTATTATTACACCTACTATATATTGGGTGGGATAGGATCTTGGAGATGGGAAGACTCGTTTACGAATGATCAGGTTCCTCATGCTGGAAGGTGGTCGGAAAGCTGAGCTATTGTTTTTGTCCTCAGTCGCCACTAACTTTACCGAGTGCTGTATATCAGCAGTTCTCTTCAGCTCTCCGTAAATTACACTGGCAAACAGGGTATCTCGGCTTCCCGGACCCCCACGGAGGCAGCGAGGCGTACAGTGTTAGATCTAAGGCTTCCAGGCTGTTAACGGCGTCGTGTACTGCCAGTTATTACAAGCAGTTATCAGATATGACTCTGTGGCCATAAATACCGTCACTAGGTGCAATCATAACACCGCACATGCCCTCTCAGGATCTTCAGCATGAAACGTTTTTACTCTGTAAACATTTCTACCCGGTAATGACCTTGCTTTTCCCGGCAGCACTTCTCCTCAGATTACTCAGTAATGATCACTGGAAACCTTCTGTGCTCCTACCAGCACTGCCTGACTCCTGAAGGGGCCGGCCATTTTACCTTTATAATCACAAAGTGTAGGAGGACGTCATCTTGTGGCACATAACCTAATGCTTAATCTTATATAGTAGTATGTTCACACCTCTTTTACCTCACGTCGGGCATTAAAAACAAAATTCTGCCCATCCGCCACCGACGCCGCTGGGGTTAATGTAGCAGACGACGTTGATCTTTTTCAGTAGTTTGCGGCGTTTTCAGGCAGGTACAAAAAAGTGTCATCGACTGCGTTTTTGGAGGAGACCAATGGACGTGTCTGGTCACATGCTGAGGTTTTGTATGGGGCTCTGTGCGGCCGCTCACCTTCCTTCACACCAAGCTCGCCCCCTATGTCGGTATGGACCTTGGCACCGTCATAGAGAGCACAGAAAGGGACTACTCCAAAACCTAAGCGCTCCTACTCTAAGGTTTTACATGGTAACTTTCCTCATTGCAGTCATTCTTGGGTGAAGAATGTTTTGCCACAGGCAACAATGCGGTTCAGTAAGTTTCCGCGTCTCGGAATGATTTCCTGTAACTGACTTGTGTTTGTCCTCACAGGATAAATGCTGTATCCAATGCCCAGGTACGAGGTGACGGCTACAGTGATGGCTGCCTGGGCCGCACAGGTCAGTAATAGATTTTTTTTTGTGCTTTTTCTCCCCATATATAGATACTAGTGATGAGCAAACGTGCTCGATTAATATGTTCGAGTCCCCATTGCCCCAGCGCGCGCCTGCTCGCTCGACCTCTTGCCCCAGCACGCGCCTGCTCGCTCGATCTCTTGCCCCAGCGCGCGCCTCCTCACTCAACACCATGCCCAAGCGCGCGCCTCCTCGCTCGACCCCTTGCCCGAGTGCGCGCCTGCTCGCTCGACCCCTTGCCTCAGCGCGCACCTTTTCGCTCAAAACCTTTCTCGATTGCGCGCCTCCTCACTCGACCCCCTTGCCCCAGCGCGCGCCTGCTCGCTCGACCTCTTGCCCCAGCGCGCGCCTGCTCGCTCGACCTCTTGCCCCAGCGCGCGCCTGCTCGCTCGACCTCTTGCCCCAGCGCGCGCCTGCTCGCTCGACCTCTTGCCCCAGCACGCGCCTGCTCGCTCGACACCTAGCCCCAGCATGCGCCTGCTCGCTCGACACCTTGCCCCAGCACGCGCCTGCTCGCTGAACACCTTGCGGGTTGTCTAGTATTAGAAAATCAGGTAGAACAAGGCAGGTGTTGCTCTGTCACATTGTAGCTCAGCCCTCATATACTTCAATAGAGGTAAGCTACAATACCGGACATGTCCATGGACAGCTGTGGCGCTGTGTTTAGACTAAAGCACCTGTGTCTTTAGTACTTGAGAAACCTTTAATGGTAATTGCAGACAGCGCAGATTTTTCATGCAGAATTCCACTATGTAATTCAGAACCTGCTAAGCAGATGAGTTCATGTACATATATTCACCTGTACTGTGGATTTTGAAACCCTGTCTGCATATTCATAAAGTGCAGCCTGTGTGTTCTGCCCTCCCTGAGGACTTTGATGCTTTCCCCTCTCCACACTCTGATCAACACTACTTATCTTCCTCCAATGCTGCTGTCTCCATAACTGAGAATAAGAAAGGTAAGAGCAGAGAACTGAAACAGCCAGGAGCAGAGCGCTTACAGATCTAGTTCAGATGCAGCAGTACAGACAGCAGTGTTCAGGAGTCACACCGATTTTGCACCATGAAAATGGACAGAAAGGTTTAGTGAAGACTATTGAAAATGTTTCTTATTTTTGCATGTAAGAAGCAAACGAACCATAAAAAATAGTATATGGATGCCCACAGGCTTAAAAGGAGTTAACTACACCGATTCCAATTCTACTCTGTTGCGCAGGTGCCCGGATCTGGCTCTTCATTGGCTTTATGATGATGTTTGGATCACTCATTGCCTCCATGTGGATCCTTTTTGGAGCTTTTGTCACACAAAGTAAGTATCCTGTCATCCCTTAACCCAGAAATGACACTTATTAAATCTGTTGCAAGGGAAAATAGAGGCGTTGCCCTTTGCAGCTGTCAGTACTTTCCATTGCTGCTCCTTATGACTTTCCTTACCTTCCATACAGCAAGCTCGCACCCCCATGTAGTTGTATGCAGCCTCCGAGGAACGTGCTAGGACACCGCTCCATGCAATTCGGTGCTGCCCTTGTGTGGACGCAAATATCAAACACTGACCAAAGAGGGAACGGGTGTGAGCAGGTGCCTGCTAAGAGTAGCCACCTCCACATATAACAATTAAAGTTCCACTCCGTAGCACTATAGCATGTACACATGAAATTGGAATTGCATTACTGCTATGGAAAGAAACGAAGATAATTAGCACATAAATTAACAAATTTCAAGTGTGCCCAGCAGCCACGACAAGGCGATCCTCTTTGCTGGGAACCTAACCTAATATGACCCTTCTCATTCATATGGGTAGGTAGCCTACATTAATCACAGCAGGATCCTATCAGCCCAGGAGAGGAATCACATTAGGTTTGGTTCCCAGCAAAGAGGATCGCCTTGTCGTGGCTGCTGGGCACACATGAATTTGTTAATTTATGTGCTAAGGTTCTTTGTTTTTTCCTATTTTCTATAGCCGTGGTGCAATTCCAATTTCATCTATTTCATGTTTATATGAAATAGCACTTTATTTATTAGTCATACTCTGGTGTGGAGGAGCAGCAGAATGGACTGTGTTCATTCTAGTGTTCGGACCCTCCCATATTTTGCTTATCCCCCGCACTGGTGATACCTGTTAATACCCCTTTGATATGAGTTGTATAGCCGGGTCGCCATGTGCTGCATCAGTTTGTGGGGTATGAATGCTTCTCATCGGCATCACCGGAACTTGTGTAGAACAGATCGCGGCCGGTGATGCCGGACTTCTACAGCGAGAACACCGGAGTGTCTGCACCGCTTTACCCGAAAGCTTCATCCATACTCACCCTCGTTATTTGCTTCTTCTCTAGATGTCAATGTCTACCCTGGTCTGGCTGTATTTTTCCAGAATGCTCTGATATTTTTTAGGTAAGTTACCGGTTATATTATTCACTTCACATTACTCTGTTCACTTACAGCTTAAAGGCAAAGTCCACTTTTGCAACCTTTTTATCTCTCCAGTGCATAAATTTGTAATTTTGCAATTAATTTTTACTTAACCCCTTCACGCTATAGCCATTTTCCCTTTTTTTTTTTTCTTGAATTTTCCTACCCGTCTTCCCAGAGACATTTTTTTTTATTTTTCCATCAATATAGCCTTATGAGGGCTTGTTTATTGTGGGACTAGTTGTACTTTTGAATGTCACCATTCATTCTACTACACAGTGTATTGGAAAGGGCGGTGAAATTTCAAAAAAGTGCAATTTAACAAATTGTGGGGTTTTTTTTTCTCCATGTTTACTATATGGTAATATAATTCCCCAGGTCAGTACGAGTACGCAGATACCAAACATGGATAGTTTTTTATTTTTTTAAAATTTAAGTGAAAATTTTGGTCAAATTTGTAAGTAAAAAAAAGTTTTTTGCTTTTCTCGCCATTTTCCAAGACCGGAACTTTTTCATTTTTGGGGATCTGGGGCTTATTGTTTTGTGCACTGAGCTGATGTTTTTGCTGATACCATTTGTAGATAGATTTGATGATTTGATCGCCTATTCCAATGTTGCAGCATCCCCAAAAAACGGAATTCTGGCATTTTAATTTTTTTCTCATTGTGCCATATACCGATTGCATTAGTTTATTTTATATGTTGATAAGTTGCACTTTTACGAACACAGATGTATATATAATTTTTTTGATTGTTTTATTCTTAATGGGGCAAAAGGGGGGTTGAGATGACCCTTGTGTTTTTTTTTTTTTTTCTTTTTAGAACTTTTTTTTCTTAATATTTTTTCCTGAATTTAATAGTCCCCTTTGGTAATTTGAAGCAGCGATCGTCTGGTGCCTTGTACTACACATAGCAGGGTGTCAGCTCTGCTAGGTATAGCTAAAGTCACAATCTCCTATGATCTCCAGCCACCTGCTGACTATTACAGGACAATCGTGAGGCTATGTGCACACGATGCGGATCCGCAGCAGTTTCCCATGAGTTTACATTACAATGTAAACCTATGGGAAACAAAAAAACGCTGTGCACATGCTGCGGAAAAAAAACGTGCGGAAACGCAGCAGTTTACATTCCGCAGCATGTCACTTCTATCTGCGGATTCCGCAGCGGTTTTACAACTGCTCCTATAGAAAACCGCAGTTGTAAAACCACAGTGAAATCCACAGACAAAACGCGGTAAATCCTTGATAAATCTGCAGCAAAAACACAGCGTTTTTGCTCTGCAGACTTATCAAATCCGCTGCGGAAAAATCTGCAGTGGACCATTTATACGTGTGCACATAGCCTAATGATGGGCACTGGGGGTCTTCAGCAAACCCTCGTCTGTCTTAGCAACCCATCGGCGCCCTCAGTCGCATCACGGCCACTTTGAAGGGAGCGTGGAACGGTGCGTGCCCCTGTCGGCGCTTGTTAAATGCCGCTGACAGAGACTAACAGCTGATGGCGGAGCTTCACTCCCCCTGGGGCTGTTAGAGGCACATGATGGCTGATTAAATCTGCCATCATGTGCACAGAAACATGCAGGCTCAGCTTGTGAGCCCGCATCAAAGTCATTGTGCTGGCATATAACGTACCAATATGTTATGTCTGTCAGTACAAAATGACTGTTCAAACCAAGCATCGGCAACGTTCAGGCACTTTCCGACCTATTGTTTTCCAATAGGAAAAGCCAAAGCTGTCAATGAAGGAAGAGACTGGCTGTAATAGTAAGAAAGCAAGTAGGTGGGATGATGTACTGAACTGCTTGGCCACAGAGCGTCTGTGCTTGGTTTGCACAGTCATTTTCATCGGACAGAATCCCTTTTAAAGAATTTACTGTTTTGGTCTTGGAGCTCTTCTGCACTGCGATGTGTCTCTATGGTTACAGACCACAAACAACCACGGTGTAGTCTGATCCTTCAGTCATACCGCTTTTCCTCTTCCTCATCTTTGTGTTAATCTACAGACGGGTTTCAGAGACATGACTGAACGTCGTACAGACTACACACCACGTTTGCTTGTGGTCTATAACCTTAGTGATCTACACTGGTGATGTAAATGCAAAATGGTAGTAGGTTTTTGTACAGGATTTGCAAAGTTGCTTGGGACAATAGAGGTAAAAAGAACAAAAGGGCGATTTCCTCTTTTATAAATAGGTATTGTCCAATAGTGCTTGTAAATAAAAGCAATTTTGCAGTTTACTGCTTACTAAAAATTTCAGACGCTTTTGAGATATGAACACTTTCTTTGGTTTACAGCTGGTTGCTTTGGAAACCGACCACCACTGCAAGACAGCAAAACATGCTTTTCCATTGAGCTTGTAAGCACAGTTTTGAAACTGACCCGGATCGCTGGAACGCACTGTTGCCTATTAATCCTATCCATCTTTATCTTGGTGCTTACGAGCTAGACCTCAGCGTTGGTCGGTCTCCAGGGCAACCAGCTGTAAACCAGAGAGAAATGTGAATATAGCAACAATGGCTGAAAATAGTAAATTGCAATTGTTTCCAGTAAGCGCAGCTTGCTGACTGTTTCCAATAAGCGCAGCTTGCTGACTGTTTCCAATAAGCGCAGCTTGCTGACAGTTTCCACTCCCTGTATGACCTCAGCATAGGACATGTAGAAAAAAGTTGTTGAGATCTGACGTTGCTTTTCAACACTTGTATCCGTGCCATGAACTTTCTTCTCTTTGTCTATGGTCTGCAGCACGCTCATCTACAAGTTTGGAAGAACTGAAGAACTCTGGTCCTGAAGCCGCCGTCCACCATGTTTTCTCTCGTTTTACCGTATGGTTTTTATACAATCACATCTCCACCTACAGTCTCCAGTATTGAGAAGATATCCTCTCTACCCCATCGGCCGATCCATTCACTCTGGAGTCTATTGTGCCTATTCCGCCTCTCTCCCAATCATAGGGGTCGCCTACATGAGGCTTGTAGGGTCACCCTGAAATCTTAGTGGAAAAAAAGTCCACAATTTGTATTAATATTATTAATACACATTCAGCATGAACAATTGTTTTGTGTCTACCGTCGCTATAGCAACAGACTACAAACAAACCCTGTGTAGTCTGATCCTGCCATGCTATTGCCATTTGTTGCTAATTTACCAAAATATGATAGTGAAAAGTTGCGGAAGACAGACAAGACCGGGAACTTAGTAGGATCAGATTACGAGGGGTCTGTTTTTTATATAATATATATTTATAATAGTGTGTGTATATATTGATATATATATATATATATATATATATATATATATATATATATATATATATATATATATATATATATATATATATATATATATATATATATATATATATATTATAGTATACCGGTAAGTATATTTTATCTAAAATATATATATCATTTTCTTTAGAATCCCGTAAGTCTACATAGGAACAGTAAAAACAAAACACTTAATATTTTTTTTTTTTTTTTTACTGCTTGTTTATAAAATTCTATATTTTGTTTATTTTTAGATACATTGAAATAGTAAAAAAAAATTTTTTTTTTTTTTTTGACAAATTGGACCTTTCCTTTAATTTCAGAGAGGTTGCAATCCCAGTTTGTGGCTGTCTAGATGTTACGACAAATCTGGATGCACAGCCACTCGCTTAACTGCACGTATTGGGTGTTCTCTGTCTTTACTTTCCTTTTTCGAGTAAATTAATTTTCAGTAGCCTCTAACGAAGCCAAATTGCTGTGAACTAGCCCCCTCAGCAGTGGGATGCGGTTCTCAGAGGGTGAGGGCATCGCCTCCATCGTACGCTGTGAGTGCAGTCCATGAACTACTGATAGTAGTGCAGCTCACTATTGCTTTACCTACATTTTGTGCTGTACCCAAGCTTAAAGGGTTTGTCCAGAATTTAAAAAAAAAAAAATAATGAAGACTGTTTTCTGAGCAACCTCCCTTTAATAGCGGGTCGAGTGACCTCACATCTTATAGGGAAATGTTGCGCCAATAATTGCTGCACAGCGCCAATCCCAATAGCCATATATAGTGTAATACGTCGGTAGAGACGGTTCTCGGCGTATTTACCGCCCAGTCGGGGGTGAACGGTTGCTTTTTAGGTCTCCCTTGCCTGACTGCTGCTATGAAGTCACCGTGTCGCACGTCGTCTGTTATCCTTCGTCTTTCCTCGTACTGAATGTCGGCGTTGTCAGTGTGGCACAGTCATCCTACTGCTAGTTGCACGTTGTATTTATAGCATAGCCATGGTGATGGCCGCCTCGGTGGGTGTCACCCACCTGTTTATGGGTATATTCACACTGATGTGGTTTTAGTACATTTTTTATCCCTGTTCTGTTTGGTAGAGCCGACGATGGATCTCATCAGTAGTAATTGAGTAGTTAAAGGGAATATGTCAGCAGGTTTTTTGCTATGTAATCCGAGAGCACCAAGATGTAGGGGCAGAGACTCTGATTCCAGCAATGTATCACTTGCTGTCCTTTTGATGCAATCACTGTTTTCTCTACTGTGCTCTGAATGCTGAGCCTTGTACACACCGAGTCCTGATTAAACACCCCGCCCACAGCCCTGATTGGCAGCTTCCTGTGTACACTGTCAGCAAACTGCCAATCAGTGGTGGGGGCGGGGTTACACAGTAGCTGGACTGTCTGGCACGAAACACCTAGTCACCCTGTTATAATCTCCTGCTTGTGTTTAAACCGCAGCACACAGCCTAATAAGTGACACATCCCTGGACTCGGGTTCTCTTCCCCTGCATCATGCTGCTGTCAGATTAAATGGAGAAACCTGCTGACGGATTCCATTTAATGATTTAATTTTTTTTTGCCCAAAATACATGCACTTAGTAAAAAGAAACAAAAATAATAATTAGTCCCAGAAGGTGGACAACCCCATTTAATTATGCTGTGACTGTCACCGACAAGCTTTATCTATGTGGACACGCTGGATTTTGCACATAGTTGGGAATAATGTGTGCATCGTATTCTGGATTCTCGTTATTGTCTTGTAAATTTATGTAAGTTAGTAAAATGTTTGGAGATTCATTAAAATTACTGCAGGAAAGGCGTTACCCAGAGCGACCAATCGGAGTGCGTCTTGCATTTTAAAAAAGGCTTTTGAAAAATGAAAGGTGGAACCTGATTGGTTGCTATGGGCAACCTGTTCCTACGCTGCCATGTTTTAAATATTCTCCTCCATTATGGTTTTAGTTTTCTTCTTCTGGGATTTATGTAGAATAAATTGTTCTGTATATGTTGTTGAGTAAATTCCAACTAAATTTTATAAAATAAATTGTGTAATTGGGAATATGGCCGGGTGTCGGGGTCCATATCACTTCTACGGGAAGCAGTCTTTGTCCACTACTTTTTCATTGATGGCCAATCCTTGGGATCGGTCATTATTGTGTGATCGGTCGGGGTCCGACACCTGGCAAAAGCCACCCTGAAAAGCATCAACTCCAACCCACCCAAACATTACTGCTGAGTGGCAGAACCTTTACACCCCTTTAAGGGTTGTCTGTGCTGAAACAATCCTTTATTGGCACAACCTGACTGCTGCCAAGCTGTTTTTCCACTTGCTTGTCAAACATTTGACTTGGTTGCTATGGATTTGTCCATAGTAACCAGTCTGTCTTGGTTGCTAAGCTGAAGGTAGAGCAACAGGAAAGGGGCATGGTGCCTGTGTGAACTTAACGAGGTAGTCGTATCTCCAAGATCCTATGCCAATATGTAGTAATAATAATATCAGCAAATGCCTCAAATTTGAAATGTAGTATAGTTCTCCTGATTCGCTTTGTCGCAGTAGCTTAGTTGTCCATGGTTACGACGGCTCATTTAGTAACAGTAATTTAGTTGGCTGTTGGTCGTAACCATGGTTACCTGCTACTGCAATGCCCTGCGCATGAGGAAAGAGACGTAGCAAATCAGAAGAACTATACTACATTTCTAATTGGGGATCTTTGCCAATATTCTTATTATTACACCTACTACATGTTTGAGATGAGTGTATATATATATATATTTCCTGTATCCAGTTACTTCTATTTATTGCTCGTAGGATATATCAGGAGGCAGGCCGTCTACCATACTAGTCAGCTGCCCACCACCTTGGTTGTTGCCCGGCATGATCCCGCGCAGGGACGTGTGGGCCGGGTCTAGCTCCAGCGCTTACTATGCATTGATGATGGAGTCAGAGGCACAGGACATGAAGCCGGGACGCGGATACCTGTGATCTGGGACCATCTTTGTACCCCACCTTAAATCTGTTGTACATTAATAGAAATGAATGCGCCGGCTTTGTTACAGTAGCATCGTGCGTTCTGCAAAAATATCCCTGTGTCTTGCAGCCTGAACTGTAATAAAAGCCGCCTGTCTATTAGACAAATGTGTTCTAATTTTTTTTATTATTTTTTTTTTTTTTTTAAGTTTTCCAATATAGCCGTCCTATCTGCATCCTGCTCTCATGTTATGAGTGTGCACTATTCCAGGCCTGCACCTGTATGGTGACAGATCACTGACATGCGTGTTATAGCTCGGCAAAAAAAATATCACAAAGGGATTTATACATTTTAGGGTAAGTTCCCCCGATGAGTGAATTTGATGCACAAAGTGGATGTGATTTATAGGAATTTTGTGATTTATTACTGTGAAAGCTTTTATTACCTTCACCCCCCCAGGCTATTTTCTGTTTTCATTTCTTTTTCTCCCTTTCTCCCAAGAGTTATAGCTTTTTTTTTTTTCCCCAGCCATGAGTTGTACTTTTGAATAACAACTTTGATTCTACCACATAGTGTACTGAAAAATGGGGGAAAAAATTAAAGCATGATGAAATTGCAAAACAAAGTGCAATTCTACAATGTTTTTTTTTTTTTTTTTTACTTCTTTTATTTACCATGTTCAATATATGGTAAACCTGACCTGGCAATTAGATTGCCTAAAACAGTATGGTTCCGCAGATACCAAACATGAATAGTTTTGTTTTGTTTTTTAAGTGGGAGGGTTAAAAAAAATTCTGAAACTTTGCGAAATTTTTTATTTTTTTTTAGTTTGTCGCCATTTTCTAAGATCCGTAACGTTCTCATTTTTCGGGATCTGGAGCTGGGTGAGGTCTTATTTTTTGTGCCCCGAGCTGATGTTTTTTTTCTGATACCATTTTGGGTAGATAAGAGGTCTTGATCACACTTTATTGCAATTTTGCGGCAACCAAAAAAAAAAGTAATTCTGGTGTTTTGATTTTGTTTCTCGTTGCACCATTTACCGATCGAATTAATTTACTTTTATATTTTGGTAGATCGGATATTTCTGAATACGGCAATATCAAATGTGTAATTTTTTTTGTTTTCAATTTTATTTTAATTGGGGCAAAAGGGGTTGATTTGAGCTTGTTCTATTTGTAAAAAATTTTACATTTTTTTCACTTTTTTTTTACCGTGTTTAATAGTCCTCTTATGAGACTTGAAGCTGCGATCATCCTATCGCCTGTGCCAAATGTGGCACCCCTAGGGGTATTTGCCACAAAAATAGTTACTGACAGTAAGTACAAATACTAAAATAGCAAGACTGCACTACCACCTCCGGCCAGAAGGGGGAGCTCCAGAAACTTCCTTTGATCCATTCTGGTCTGAGAGAAGAAATGGCAGTTGGGCTAAGGAGCTGAAAGTGAGAGGTCATACAGTTGAATCTCTAACAGCCCTGTGACTGTTACCAGGCCTAAATCACCGGCCTGAGGAGAAGAGGGATAGAGAAAAAGGACATTGTGAGAACCGGGTAGCATTAATCACTACCCAGAACAGGCGCAAAGACGGATACCGGATCCGTGGCTGTATTCATTATATATAATACAGCAACCGGAAAAACGTGAGGTGATATCAGCTTCACTAGGGCCGGACGCAGCAACAGACACAGAGTTCAGCGGTACTCCCAGAGGGGGTAAACCGATAAAAGGACTCGGGTTGCCCGTCGAACCAGGACCCGGAGGGGACAGATTGGGCCGGCAGCCAGTTCACATACAGCAGCAGGGCCACACAGAAATTGCGCACAATAAGAGGCGAAGACCCCGGCAGGGTCAAAGTAACTCAGAGTTCCCATACAGACTCCGGTGACAGGACTGGTTGTAAATCCTTTTATGTTAAAGTAAACTGGTTAAACGTTTCAGTGCCTCAGTCTTTCATTTGGACAATAGCCATCTATCCAGGATCGGGATCGTCACTGCTGGGAGAACCTGCTGCTGATCAAGTAAGTGCCTGTCCCCTCATGATACCCCTTACACTGTGCATTGCCTGAGGCCACAGCACCGGGTCAAGCCACCTGTGACATCCCCCTCAAGAGACAGACTCCATTGGTCCGGTGCTGGGTATCCCGGTCTCTTGGGCGTCACAATTGGCGTCACGAACAGGATCTAGCCAGCCCGTATACCGGGTATTGTGTGCCGTGATTGGAGCCCAAAACTGTGAAAACTTGGATGAAAAATCTTGAAAATTGACTTTATTAAAGAAAAATCCATTCTCCATTGAAAACTATTGAAAGTGACTTTTCCCCATTGGTTATAATGGAGTAAAGATGGCCGCCATCCCCTGAGGTAATCACTTCATAGCCGTTAGGCACGAGACTGTTAATTGAGCTACGCCATCACCTGAGCCCCAGTCTAACTGAAAAACTTCAGAATCCGCCATTACAGAGCGCGGTGGGTGGGAGCAGCAGGGGGCGTGTCATTGTGGGCGGCACCAAGCTGAGCGCTCTGACATCAGAGCAAGGGGAAAATCGATCCTGCTGCACAGCGGAACGAATCTACACTATCCCGACGGAAGCGGAGGACCGGAAGGGTCCGGATTAACTAAGGGGGCACAGTATGCCGCAGCACCCGGCGACGCTAATGCAGCTGAAAGACAGAGTGTCGATAGAGAGTCTGGTAGCGCAGCGGTGCAAGGAGTGGCGCCCATCATGCCGGTGCTGATGCCATATACCCCGGGTGGCCCATGGCTTCCAATGTATGAAGGTGAGCCTAATACCCTTGACGATTTCAGAGAAAAGATGCTGGCCCATTTTGACATGTTCGTGGGTGAAGTTCAGCGTGTTAGTCTCCTGATGATGCAGTTAAGTGGCCATGCTAAGCGAGAAGTCACAGCATGGGCAGCTGATCTAAAAGGCACTGTTGAACGCATATTTGCTGGATTAAAAGCTACATTTGAAACCACGGCCAGCAGCAAAGCTAAAATACGATTCTTTAATTGCAAACAAAAAGCTAATGAGGGCATGAGAGACTTTGCCTTAAACCTGCAGGAAGCCCTTAAATCACTTACACTGGCTGAACCCATTTTTAACACCGGAGCGGATAAACTGCTAAGAGATCAATTTATTGAGGGACTCTACACCCCTTCTCACCGGGGGCATGTGAGCATGCTTGTTTTTAAGAACCCTGAATTGACATTTGCCCAATTAAAGGAGAGCGCTATACGTCTCCAGCTGGCAGAGGCACCTCGGGATCAGGATCCTGCGCAACCCATGGCAGAGGCACCTCAACAACAGGGAGTGCCAGTGACATCAGCTATGTCTGGGGCCATTGCTAAGCCCCTGGGGCCCAGTACTAATGAGGCTCTTCAACAAAAGCTTGACTCTTTAGCTGATGTTGTTGCTTCAATGGCTAAAACCATGCAGGAGATGAGAGGACACAAGATGGAGTTGGCAAACTGTAGAGAGGATGTTCCATGGATGAGACCCCGGAGATACCCGACATGGAGAGGACGACCCCGCGACCGCTACCAACCGGATGGACAGCCCATTTGCCGCTGTTGCCAGCAGCCGGGCCACTTTGCACGAGATTGTGATTTAAACGGGAATCCCCTGGGAATGCGGGCCGCTTCGCAGGAATGAACTTTCAAGGCCCAACACCCTGGCACGACAGGTACATCGGAGGACGACCCATTATCCCTATCGTGCTGGACGGAATGCCCCTCAACGCTTTGCTGGACACAGGTTCCCAGATTTCATCTATACCGTATATCCTTTATAAGAGGTACTGGGCTGATGCAGATATTGATAA
This sequence comes from Ranitomeya imitator, assembly GCF_032444005.1. NCBI lineage: Eukaryota > Metazoa > Chordata > Amphibia > Anura > Dendrobatidae > Ranitomeya > Ranitomeya imitator. The sequence goes on from NC_091284.1 coordinate 40,178,439, forward strand.
AGGGCCCTCTGATGTTGAACTAGATATATCGGCCAGTAATGGTAAGTTGGTACCGAAACTAGGATTCAGGGAGATGACCATAAAGATTGGTAAAGTAGAACTGAAGAAACAGGGTATAATTGTTGTTGATGTTGACCGGCGGAACTGTGAACCAACTGTATTGATAGGAATGAATGTGTTAGAGAACTGCTTTTCCGAAGTCATTTCTGTCTTACAGCAAATTGCTGAAACTGCCCAATCCTGCCAGCAGAGAGTTCTCCAGAGGGAAATAAAAGTATTGATGTTAAGGCAACAGGTAGAAGTTGCAGGTGGAGAAATCGGCAGTGTGAGGGTAAGTGATCCAACGTCTATTGTAATCCCACCAAAAACAGAAATGCTGGTATGGTGTAGAGCAGCCATTGGTACTAAGGGACGAGATTATCAAGCCTTAATAGAACCAGTGTACACCGACAGCAGGCCCACTATACTCACAGCACGAGGGATAGTCGAGGTACACCGGGGACGAGTGCCGGTACGACTTTTGAACTGTGGAGAGGAAGAGGTCACTTTGCCAAGGTATGCTACAATGGCAAAGCTATATACTGTTGACAACAATGCCATCACAACCATTGAGCCCTTAGAACCAACCTGTCAGGTGGAAGGCAATGGCTCAGATGGAGAAATGGAGGATTGGTGCCAACAGCTACACGTGGGCATAAATTCAACACCTACCCATCAAAAACAAGGGGTGTATAGGCTAGTGACGGAATATGAACAAGTCTTCAGTAAACACCCATTGGACTTCGGACGGATAGAAGGGGTAGAACACACAATCCCCACCAGTGACCATCCCCCAATAAAAGAAAGATATAGACCCATACCGCCCGCTCACTATCAATGTGCAAAAGATATGCTGAGGGAGATGAAACAGGCCGGGGTAATAAGAGACAGCTGTAGCCCCTGGGCGGCCCCTCTAGTGATTGTCAAAAAAAAGGACGGAACCATGAGAATGTGCGTAGACTACCGGAAGATTAATAACATCACCCATAAAGACGCCTACCCCTTGCCTAGGATAGAAGAGTCCTTAACTGCTTTGAAATCTGCTAATTATTTTTCCACCTTAGACTTAACAAGCGGGTATTGGCAAGTCCCTGTGGCTGAGCGAGATAAGGAAAAGACGGCATTCACCACACCAATGGGTCTATGTGAATTTAATCGCATGCCGTTCGGACTCTGCAACGCATCCGGTACTTTCCAGCGGCTGATGGAATGCTGCCTCGGACACAAGAACTTCGAGACCGTCCTCCTGTACCTAGATGATGTGATCGTCTACTCAAAGACTTACGAACAACACTTAATAGACCTGGCAGAAGTGTTCGAAGCCTTATCCAGGTATGGCATGAAAGTCAAGCCATCCAAATGTCACCTTCTCAAGCCAAAGGTACAGTACCTGGGACACATCGTGAGTTCGGAGGGAGTAGCACCAGATCCCGAGAAAATAAGCGCCATAAGGGATTGGCCAAGACCTACCAGCGCAAAAGAAGTGAGACAATTCCTGGGATTGGTGGGTTACTATCGCAGATTTATAAAAGGATTTACCAAGTTGGCAGCACCCTTGCAAGACACCTTGGTAGGGCAGACGAAGAAACCTTCAAACCGAAACCCTCCTTTTCAGTGGAACGACGAAAGGGAAGACTCCTTTGAACAACTAAAGAAGGCACTAACCGGAGAAGAGGTTCTGGCATACCCAGATTACCATCAACCTTTCATTATCTACACCGATGCCAGTAATGTGGGACTAGGAGCGGTGCTGTCACAAAAGCAAGAAGGTCGGGAGAAAGTCATCGCCTTTGCAAGTAGAAAGCTCCGGCCTACTGAAAGAAATTCAGAAAATTACAGCTCCTTCAAATTGGAACTACTGGCAGTAGTTTGGGCTGTGACTGAACGTTTCAAACACTATCTGGCCGCTGCAGAATTTATTGTCTATACTGACAACAATCCGTTGACCCACCTGGACACAGCCAAATTAGGTGCGTTAGAACAGCGATGGATAGCCCGGTTATCTAATTACAACTTCAAGATCAAGTATCGAGCAGGTCGCAAGAATGGAAATGCCGATGCCCTATCCCGGATGCCACACTTGAGAGATGTAGAAGAAGAAATGGGGGAGCTTGAAGAAATTGAACTACCAGCCTTCCATCATCCCAAGGCAAAACATCATCAGTCAAGTACCTATCAGAAACAACAAGAGGTGAATTTAAATCCGTTAGCACACCATAGATGGGCTGACACCCAAGACAGCAATCCGGCTGTGAAGTTGGTGAAGGAACTGTTAACTGAGCAAAGTGCATATCCCGATGAGGATGCCCCAGAAGAGACGCATCAACTCTGGAAAGAGAGAGGCAAAATGTTCCTGTATCAAGGGAAGCTCTGTAGAAGGTACACCAATCCGAAAACACATGAATTGGTTTGGCAGATTATCGTGCCTAAACAAGATGTCAAGATGGTCCTCGAAGCTTACCATAATGGTGCTGGTCACTTCGGTTGGAAAAAGTTAGAAGTACTTCTAAGAGAAAGATTTTATTGGGTCGGGATGAGAAAATCAATCGAACAGTGGTGCAGAAATTGTGGCCCGTGCAACCTCAGAAGAAACGATCAAAAGAACCAAAGAGCACCACTGCAGCCCATAATCACCAAACAACCACTTGAACTTGTAGCCATGGACCACGTGAAGTTGACACCAAGCCGGTCTGGCTATGTCTATGCCTTGACCATCGTGGACCATTATTCACGCTTCTTGGTAGTAGTACCCGTAAAAGATCTGACAGCAAAAACAGCAGCCAAAGCGTTCCAAACGTACTTTTGTAGACCCCATGGATATCCGGAACAGGTTCTCACCGACCAAGGTACAGCCTTTGAATCAGAGATCTTCAGAGAATTCTGTAATATGTATGGTTGCAAAAAGATCCGGACGACGGCCTATCATCCACAAACAAACGGCTTATGCGAGAAGATGAACCATATTGTAATAGAACTACTAAAGACTTTACCTGAGGCAGAAAGGAATCAATGGCCAGAGAAATTGCCTGACTTGGTGGATCTGTATAATCATGTCCCGGTGAGTTCCACCAATTGCACCCCAGCTTACCTTATGCGTGCAAGACCCGGCCAATTACCAATCGATCTAGAAATGGGAATTCTGAAACCAGACGCAGAAGTCCAAGACTCCAATTGGGATATCATACGGCAAAAGCAGTATCGCCAAGTGCAAGAGAGTGTGGAAAGAAGCCTTCAGCAAACTAGAGAAAGACAAGAGCGAACTTTCAACCAGAATGCTTTAGCGACCCCATTAAGACCAGGTGACCAAGTGCTCAAGAGAAATCGTCGAACCAATAAACTGGACAATCAGTGGGAAGCCGTACCCTACACAGTTTTACCAACAAGAGTGGATAATCCTAAAATGTGTCTCATTAGCAAAAACGGAGGCTTAACATCTGTACTAGTGTCAAGAGACAATCTTAAATTATGTCCGGAAGCATTGAAAGAGCCAGACGTTGTCCAGCCAGAACCAGAAGTTATTCAACCCATACAGGTTCAACCAGTAAAGGAAAAAGAAGAGGAAGTGTATCACACCTGTATAGGAGACTTTCCCAAAACCCTACTAACATACCATGGTGCAGTAGTGGTTCCCATGGTGGCCTTTTACCCAACACCAAACCCAATACCAGAAGTCCCAAGACAGGAAGAGGCTGACCCCGTACTACAGGAGGTTCCAGGCCAGGAAGAACAGATTCCTGGTCAGAGTAATCCCATTCACGGTGGACTTGCCAACTCCATAGTCGTGGAATTATCTTTAGCAGAGCGGGCAGATACTACATCCGCAGTAGACAGTAGTACACCACATGAAGAGACACCGCTATTACGTAGATCACAGCGTAGTACCCAGGGTCAATTACCGGCCAGGTATGCAGATTACCAACTATAAAGCTCATAATGTGAATTGTGTATATGTTATGCCGTATATAGTTAAACAGAAAATGTAGTATAGTCATTGTTATCAGTCTGCAACGTTTAAGCCCAGTGCCTACAGAGACTTGTCTGTATGAACTTCTTGCATATTCTTGAACTTTTTATCAGCCCGGAGGCACTAAATCAAAGCTCCGGAAAGACTGCTTTTTGAACTTTGCTCCTCACTCTTTTTGAACTTTCTTTAGACTTTATATTGATAACTCCGTTGGAAAAATGGAACTAAATTCCTGGACACTAAGTACAGTGCCTTTCCTAATACCTTCAAGGATAGAACTGTATTAATGGACGCTATTTGAAGTGACTTTGTACAGAACTATATTTTTGTTTCCTCGAGTGGTTTTTGTAACTTTTCATTTTTAAGACTCTGTACATATTAATTGTTATTTCAAAGTGTTATTGTCCCACAGTCCCGGAGTACTGTTCTTAACTAAGGGGGAATGTGGCACCCCTAGGGGTATTTGCCACAAAAATAGTTACTGACAGTAAGTACAAATACTAAAATAGCAAGACTGCACTACCACCTCCGGCCAGAAGGGGGAGCTCCAGAAACTTCCTTTGATCCATTCTGGTCTGAGAGAAGAAATGGCAGTTGGGCTAAGGAGCTGAAAGTGAGAGGTCATACAGTTGAATCTCTAACAGCCCTGTGACTGTTACCAGGCCTAAATCACCGGCCTGAGGAGAAGAGGGATAGAGAAAAAGGACATTGTGAGAACCGGGTAGCATTAATCACTACCCAGAACAGGCGCAAAGACGGATACCGGATCCGTGGCTGTATTCATTATATATAATACAGCAACCGTAAAAACGTGAGGTGATATCAGCTTCACTAGGGCCGGACGCAGCAACAGACACAGAGTTCAGCGGTACTCCCAGAGGGGGTAAACCGATAAAAGGACTCGGGTTGCCCGTCGAACCAGGACCCGGAGGGGACAGATTGGGCCGGCAGCCAGTTCACATACAGCAGCAGGGCCACACAGAAATTGCGCACAATAAGAGGCGAAGACCCCGGCAGGGTCAAAGTAACTCAGAGTTCCCATACAGACTCCGGTGACAGGACTGGTTGTAAATCCTTTTATGTTAAAGTAAACTGGTTAAACGTTTCAGTGCCTCAGTCTTTCATTTGGACAATAGCCATCTATCCAGGATCGGGATCGTCACCGCTGGGAGAACCTGCTGCTGATCAAGTAAGTGCCTGTCCCCTCATGATACCCCTTACACTGTGCATTGCCTGAGGCCACAGCACCGGGTCAAGCCACCTGTGACATCCCCCTCAAGAGACAGACTCCATTGGTCCGGTGCTGGGTATCCCGGTCTCTTGGGCGTCACACATACATAGCAAAGCTACAGCCCTGCTGTGTACAGCAGAAATCACTATCTCCTATTTCCTAAATATACGTTATTGATCATGAAGGAGTTAAAATCCACATGTCCATCTCTCTTGAAGGTATGCTGAGTTTTAGGCTACTTTCACACTGGCGTTTTTTTTAATACGTCGCAATACGTAGTTTAGGGGAATGTAAATGTAACGTTTTTTGCAGCCGACGGACCGCTTTTTCCGACCACGCATGCGCGGCCGGAACTCCGCCCCCACCTCCCTGCACTTCACAATGGGGCAGCGGATGCGCCGGAGAAATGCATCCGCTGCCTCCGTTGTGCGGCACAACAAACGCTAGCATCGGAATCTCGGCCCGACGCATTGCGACGTGGAGATTCCGACACTAGTGTGAAAGTAGCCTTATGTGCTGAATTTTTCACCATAGAATTGTAGTAGGTGCAGAAAATCCACAGGTAAAAACATGTATGTAATCCACACATCGCTATCAATGTTTGCTTTTGATACTCGGATATTTCACATTGACCAAAGCACCTTTTTTTCTTTTTTTTCTTACAACATGACATGCCAAAAAGTAAAAACACATGTAAAAAAACACAAGTAATATAATTTATCCAATAGGCACAGAAATGCTGCAGAAAATCAACCTCACATATTCCTGGTCGGAATGCAGCCATAAAGTTAATTTGGTCACGAAGACCCTGATTTTTGATTGTTTTTTTTGTCACTTTCCTTTTTTGTCTTGTGATACTAGTTGCCGTTTCTAGCGCCAAATCCATCAAAGTGGTGTATGCGGTTCATAAATTTGCCGTAAGGAAAAAATGGGCTTTTTTTCATCGATCACCCATGACGGCACCACAAGAGAGGGGAACTGCCCTTCAAGGACAGGAAACATACAGGTTAAAAAGAGCAGCATCTCTCCCCGCATCAGTTGGTTTCCTGTCCTTGACGGGGGAACCTCTGATAGGCGTACCTGCAGATAGAAGACTGAAGACCAGTTGCTGGCCTGGCCGGTCGGCTCAGGCAGCGATCCCTTCCCTGCCTCGGTCAGTGCAGGGTCACCGATAGCACCACAGTGGATCCATGGGGACTTTCACTCATGTGTGGGCGCAGGTGAGTGGCATCCCGGGACGGTGATGGACTGCTCTGGTGCGGATCGTCATGCGTTATACGCGACGTGAGACGCGGTGGATGCACGTCAGCAAGTGTGTTCCAATGGCCGGGAGTGTATCTGGGTGTTGCATCCCCGGAGGCGCGCCAAGGTGACTAACGCCTGAATGATGTAGGCCTGAAATGCGCAGAGCCAGATGACCCGGACATTTAGTTGGTACCAAAGAGGCAGGCTGTAGCGTGGCTCCCGCATTTAAAACCAATGGACAAGCGCTTCCATGCTCAGCATCCCCTCCAGGATAATGGAGAAAAACACTGAGCAGCAGAAGCAGTTTGATGGGAAGCCTCAGAAGCAGTCTGATGGGAAGCCTCAGAAGCAGTCTGATGGGAAGCCCCAGAAGCAGGTGGAGTGGCGTCAACCCCCATGGCAGTGGTGGCGGTAGCCATGCCTGTGAGAGACCGAGTTCTGCAAAGAGCAGCAGATCTAGTCAGAGGAGCTCCAGTAAAGCCGACGAGTCTTTAGCCCCCCAAGATGGTCTTTCGGCTGAGAAGTCTCCCCCGCTTAATCCGGTACCATTTGATTGCCTCACAGTGGTAAGTGATCTTTGTGAAAGTTTTCTTGGGTAATGTGAATTTTTTTTTTCTTGTAATTTATTGCCAAGGAAAGAAGTGTGTGACAGACTAAGCACAAGGAGTGTGCGCCTTCTAGAATATTATTTCCTGATTTTTACCAAAAAAAGGACTTTGCCAGTCATGCATAGAACAGACTGTAACAGAAGAGACTCCTAACTTTGCCACTAATTTAAGGTCCATCATCGGGGCAGAAGAATCCCTAAGATCACTCTCTCAAAAAAAGAGCTTTATAAGGAAAACACAAAAGGATAGAAGGGCCTAGGCAGTTATCCCCTGGGTCAGAAGTTACCAGTAAATCAGATAGCGATGACCACTTGGATTCCTCCTTGTCAGCCTCTTCTTCAGACAGGAACATGGGGCATCTCTGTTTTTCTATAGTGGAGACTGATAAGCTAATAGTCTGTCAGAGCCACGATGTGGATAGTGGATTCCAAACCAGAGAGATTGGTACAAGACATTGTTAAAAGTTCCTCCCAGGATACCAAAAAAACAGCCCAATGACTTCTATCCCAGGTGGGTTAGAACTAGAGTTCCAATCAATCCCACAACGAAGGTTTGTTGTGTCTCCCCCTCGGTCATCGTCAAGAGAGCAAAGGGCCCTAAAGGCCGAAATCTCAGATCTGGTCCAGAAGACTGTGATCCTAGAAGTTCCTGTGTCGGAAAGGGGAGAGGGGTTTTACACATCTTTGTAATTTAAAAAAAGGTCTATAGTCTACAACAGGGGTGTCAAACTGCATTCCTCGAGGGCTGCAAACAGGTCATGTTTTCAGGATTTCCTTGTACTGCACAGGTGATTAATTTAATCACCTACACACATAATGATTACAGCACCTTGTGCAATGCTAAGGAAATCTTGAAAACACGCATGGTTTGCGGCCCTCGAGGAATGCAGTTTGACACCCCTGGTCTTCAAGGCCTAAATAAATTCCTGAAAATTCAACCATTCAAAATGGAACCTATAAAGTCAACAGAGATGCTCTTCCCAGATTGTTTCATGGCAGTTTTAGATCTGAAGGATGCTCACTAGTGATGAGCGAGTGTACTCGTTGCTCGGGTTTTCCTGAGCACGCTCGGGTGGTCTCCGAGTATTTATTAGTGTTCGGAGATTAAGTTTTCATCCCAGCCACTGAATAATTTACAGCTACTAGCCAGCTTGATTACATGTGGGGATTCCCTAGCAACCAGGCAACCCCCACATGCACTCAGCCTGGCTAATAGCTGTAAATCATTCAGCTGAGGTGATGAAAACTTAATCTCCGAACACTAACAAATACTCGGAGGTCACACGAGCGTGCTCGAGAAAACCTGAGCAACAAGTACACTCATCACTAATGCTTACTATAATGTGGCCATACACATAGAACACCAGAAATACTTTAGGATAGTCATTGGGGTGGTAGTCAAGCACTTTCAGTTCAGGGCCCTTCCAGATGGCCCAGCAATTGCTCCTCCTGTCTTCACAAAGGTGATTACAGAGGTGATGGCCCTTCTCCAGGAGGACATGTTAATGGTCACGTATCTCGATGACTTTCTGGTGGTGGGTAATTCGGCCCAACATTGTGCAAATCAGCTAGAGGAAGTAACATTTACCTAATAGAACTTAGGCTGGCTGTTCAATTTAAAAAAAAAAAAAAAAAGTCAAGATTAGAGCCCCCCAAAAATACAAGAATTTGTAAGGCTGGGTTCCCATTGCGTTATGGGATCGCGTTTAACGGACCGCGTTGCACGGTGAAATTAACGCCGTGCAACGTGTCCGTTAGCGCGCCCATTCAAGGCAATGGGAACGCGCATCGCTAGCGCGTGCCATTTTCGGCACGCGCTAGCGATGTGCCGGTGTTTTGTAGCGCGCCGCGGACGCTGCTTGCAGCGTCCGCGGCGCGCCCGAGGTCCGTTCCCCGCTCTCGCAGATCGGGGATCTGCGAGAGCGGGGACGTTAAACGCGACCCCGAAAATCACATTGCGTTAGCGCAACCCGCTAGCGCTTAGCGCTAAACGGATTGCTCTAACGCAATCTGAACCTAGCCTAAGGCTCCTGTTGAACTCTGATGTGCAAGAGTGTCTTTTTCTTGGCGACAAAATAGAAAATATTAGGAGTCAAGTGTCAAAAGCCCTGAAAGTCCCCACCATGTCCATTAGTGTGCAATGTCCCTCCTAGGTTCTTTTCAAAAACCTGATCTGCACATCCAAACATAGACTGAGTGTGAACAGGTGCTGAACCCAGAGTCGCCAACTCGTATATAGTTAAGTAAATAGGGCAGCACACTGCAGCGCCAAAACATGCAAACTTGAAAATACGAAATTTGAACTGCATTACTGCACTAGAAATATGAAAAATGAGAGCTTTTAGCGCATAAAAATGGCCAATTTTATGTGTACCTGGTAGCCCCTTTACGGCATCTCTCTTATACCAGGTCCTACGCTTGACCTACCTCGCTGAGAATAAACGTCTCCATCTGAATGGGTACATGTGAAACCTCTTCTTGGACTCAAATTCTCTCTCTCTGTGGAGGGGTATTGGACCTACTATAATTAAAACACCTGAAGCTAGGAGGCGGGAGTGCACGATCAGAAGGCTAGAGAATACATTTCAAAAACCTGACCTGCACATCCAAACATAGACTGAGTGTGAACAGGTGCTGAACCCAGAGTCGCCAACTCGTATATAGTTAAGTAAATAGGGCAGCACACTGCAGCGCCCTAGCCTTCTGATCGTGCACTCCCCGCCTCCTAGCTTCAGGTGTTTTAATTATAGTAGGTCCAATACCCCTCCACAGAGAAAGAGAATTTGAGTCCAAGGAGAGGTTTCACATGTACCCATTCAGATGGAGACGTTTATTCTCAGCGAGGTAGGTCAAGCGTAGGACCTCGTATAAGAGAGATGCCGTAAAGTGGCTACGAGGTACACATAAAATTGGCCATTTTTATGCGCTAAAAGCTCTCATTTTTCATATTTCCAGTGCAGTAATGCAGTTCAAATTTCGTGTTTTCAAGTTTGCATGTTTTGGCGCTGCAGTGTGCTGCCCTATTTACTTAACCTCCTAGGTTCTTTGACCTCGTGCGTGCCGGCAGTTCTGTGGGCCCAGTTCCATTCTAGGATCTTGTAATGAGAAGTGTTAGAAAACGAGATTTCCCTTAAGGGGCACTTGGAAACAAGGATAACGTTATCCCTAAGAACAATGCAGTCTCTCTATTGGTGGCTGAATGTATCTAACCTGTCCAGAGGGGTTCCCTGGGTAAATTTACGCAGGTGGTCATCATGAATGCAAGTCCCAAAGGGTGAGCAGCTCATCTGAAGGATAAAATACTCGAGGGGGGTCTTGGCATGGAATGATGTAGCACTTTCATCAAACTCGAAGGAGTTATTTGCAGTACAGCTAGCAGTAACGAAACTCCTTGTATCCCTACAGGGTCATCATGTCAAAGTCCTCTCCGACAATCAGGTGTCGGTGGCATACATAAATCACCAGGGGGGAACTCCATCCAGACCCTTGATAGAGGTGACAGATTGCTTATTCCAACTAGCGGAGAGTTAGTTCCTTTCTTTAATGGCTCTTGACATAAAATGAAAAGAGAACATCAGGGTGGACTTCCTGAGTAATCAACTAAGGCAAGGAGAGCAGGAGCTAAATCAGTCCATCTTCAACCAAATAGCACAAATGTGGGCCGTCCAGACATAGACCTATTCACCACAGAACTGATAATAAAACTGAAAAGATTCTGTTCCCTGAATCTGAGAAGGTCCTCAGTGGGGGGTAGATGCCTTCCTGATTCTGTGGGATTTCAACTTGCCATATGCTTTTTCACTAGTTGCCCTAATCCCATTGGTAATAAGGAAGATCAGGGAAAGCAGGGCAAGGATTGTTTTGATTGCTCCCTTTTGGCCCAGAAGACCATGGTTTTCATGGTTGAGGGTAATGTCCGTCACCGATCCTTGGGTCCTCCAATCTCCTCACAGGGGCCAGCTCACCATCCACAAGTAGCCAACCTTCATTTAAGGGTGTGGAATTTGAGAAGGCGCTGTAAAGAGAGATAGGCTTTACTCCTTTCTTCCCTACTTCAGAGTAGGAAGGCAGCTACTACAAGACTATATGCTAGAACTTGGAAAAAGTTTCTAACCTCTTCAGGATCAAAGATAGAGGATGTGGTGCCAGTGGGTCTATTCTGAAGTCCCTGCAAAAAGTTCTCTAACTAGGCCTATCCTCCAGTACCTTCAAAGTCCAGGTGTCGGCTCCAGAGGACCTGTATAACTGTGATTTAGCAGCAAATTATTGTATGTCAAGGTTTTAGAGCTTCATCTAGGTCCAGGCCCATTTTTAGAGAAAAATTAGTGCCATGGGATTTAAACCTAGTCCTAACAGCCATGATGGAGTTACCATTTGAGCCCATAAAATCAGTGTCCATTAAGGTTCTTCCTTTTAAAACAGCCATACTGGTAGCATTAACATCTGACCGAAGAGTCTGTGACATTCAGGCCCTTTCCAGAGGTCCACCCTTTACTCATATACTAGAAGACAGGGTAATTTTGAAGCCCTATCCATCCTACCCACCTAAAGTAGCATCCCGTGTTTCATAGGTTACAGAAGATAATTATTTCTTCATTATGCTCTAGTCCAAAAAATCTGAAGGAAGAGAAGCTTCATACTCAAGATGTTAAAAGATGTCTAGTTAGACACCTGTCTGTTCCAGAGGCATGGAGGAAAGATTGTGTCCTTCAATGGACTTAGGTGGGGACTTAAGGCTTCAAAATGCACAATAAGTAGGTGGTAAGGGAAGGCCATTCCTTTAGCTTATTCAGCAAGTTGCAAAGCAGATCCAGAAGGTCTGAAGACTCACTCAACAAGGGCCGCGGCATCCTCCTGGGCGAAGAGATCGGATGTTTCACTTTACCAGATTCGTAAAGCTGCAACCTGGTGGTCATCCACTTTCTATAAACCTTATAGACTGAATATGGTTTCATCTTCTGACCTCCCCTTTGGGAGAAGGGTGCTCCAGGCTGTAGTCCACTCCTGAGTTCTTATTACTGTGCAATTCTCTTGTGGTGCTGTCGTGGGTGATTGGTAAAGACTTAGTTACTTACTGGTAACGGGATTTTTTGGAACATATGATAGCACTTATATTCCCTCCAGTCAGAGGTGTGAGTGAGCACTTCTCTTGCTAGTGTTATATGTTCACGTTTTAAGTTGTGATATGTGGTGTTGGTAATTTTTGATTTGTTGTAATAACCATTCGAGGTCCTCTTGTGCTCTGCAATCCAACTAATGCGAAGGAGAGGTGCTGCCCTTTTTAGCCAGTAGGCTTCCTGTCCTTGAAGGATTCCCCTCTCTCGTGGTGCTGTCATGGGTTCCAAAAAATCCCATTATCGGTAAGTAAGTAATCTTTTCCGATCTTAACTATCTTTCTGACTTCTACACAGGGTTGAGCGGGGGGTGGGGAGCTGGAGTGAAGTTTCAACAAGTTTTGTCACGTTTTTAAAAAGTCTCAGTTGATGAATAAGGTGAAAGTATGTGGTTTAGTTTTCCACCCAGAAAGCGGAAAACAAAAAAAAAACACGCGAGCACATATAAAATATACAATAAAAGATCAAATAGAATAATGAATTGGGTGGAAAAAAACAAACAATCACAACATTAGATGAAAAAACCACACAAAGGCAATGATGAATCGGGGCCTGAGTGTGCAGTAAAATCCCTTTCTGTAGTGAAATGGAAAGTTTTGCATTGAGGAGATACAGCCCATTCCCGATAATCTTCAAAAGAACCAACATTTTTATGGAATCTCTAAAAATTGCAGAGTGAGTGCGCTAAAGCTACGTTCACATTTGCGCCGCTCCCGGCTGCGTCGGGCGCAGCCGCGGCGACGCACGCGCCATGCGCCCCTATATTTAACATGGGGGCGCATGGACATGCGTTGCATTTGCGTTTTGCGACGCATGCGTCGCTGCAGCGCATGCGTCAGGGCGCAGGGAACGCAGCATGATGCAGTTTTTCCTGCGCCCAAAACCATGCAAAAAGCGACGCATGCGTCGCAAAACGCGTTTGTGCATGCGTTCATATTTGCGTTGTGCGTTGCGTCGCCGACGCAGCGCCGCACAACGCAAATGTGAACATAGCCTTAGTAATTTGAGGATTTTTCCATAAAAATGCTCAAACCTCCTCCATTCCTGGGTGTGTGAACAGGCTCCTATCAGTATGGTATAAATGTTCCAGATGGGACATCGTTAAGATTTCTGTGAAAATAGGGAACGGACTTTGAACATACACCTAACCATTACAGAACTCTCTAGGGCTATCCCTTATCAAACCAAGAAGTCTCCACCCTGACTGCCAAATGTGAGCGCAAATTCCACTATAGATTAGTTTTGTGTTTTTTTTCCTCACAGTTTATGCCCCATGTGGATATTCCCCAATCTATGTCCCACGTGGTCCACCAGAGTGTGATCTGCTCCAAAATCCACATTGAAACCTGCTTCAAATAAACGTTTTATTGCATGTGCAATTAATGTTGCTCATACAGGGAGGGGTTTTTTTCCTGATGGGGCTGAAACTTCACCGTGAAAAAAAAGGACTTTGCACTTTTTTTGATGCAGATTTCTATTGTAATTTGCACCAAACTTCACACTTAAACCAGAAGACTTCAACAAAAAACAACAACTCGGGAACTGTTTTTAATTTGGATTTTGAAGTTGATCCATTTCGATTTTTGGGGGCAGAAATATGGAACTCAACACTGAATGGGTCAACAAAGGGCGGAAGAGATTTAGGTGCCATAGTTGGACCTCGATGTTTCCAGTCCTTACAGGAGAGCAGGACGGCTCTGGCCAGGCAGAAACGTGACGAATGTCGGTGATTATAGAAGTCGAAGAACAACTCTGCCAATCATTCTACAGGTAACGTCACTTTATGGAGTCTGAATAGATGTGTGTATGATCTCCTAGCTATCGATTAACTCTGTATTTACTCTGCTGAAAGTTCCCAGAAAACCTGATAAAAATGTTATTAATAGTGTTATAATAAACACGAAATGTTCAGTGATGTTTGCAGAGAATCAGAATGTTGCTTGCCCGTGACCCCCGTTTGTCATGTGTCACATGGTTAATAAGGATGTGGTTCGCCCACGTGGTTTTGCTAAGAATACATTGGAAATGAGTAATTATAAAGTGTTCTTACCCACGAGGTATAATAATGTCACTGCCTATATGTATAAAGAATAAATACCAACAAGAAATGAGCAGCGAAAAAAAACCCTTTTCAGAGACGCACTCAAAGGTAAATCTGCAAACCAACATTAGAACAAAGAGTGCAAAACGGGTCTCATAAAAAATAACATTTTATTTCAATATTATAAAAAAATATATACGGTATGTATAAATTAAGACGTATGAATGACACAGAGTAATCCCCCTCATCCCAGCCTGCAAGGTATATCCGCATTATAAGACGCACCCCCATTTTCCCCCCAAATTTGGGGGAAAAAAAGCTGCATCTTATAATCCGAAAAATACTTATTTACAACTTGATGGTATGTAAATGCACGGGGGTAGGGTACATATGTGCTGGCCCCCCAGCCCCAACACACGTTTCACCAAAGGCTTCACCCCCTGACGAATTGTGGATATTGGGGAACCTCAGCAGATGACAGCACTGTTACTGAAAATACATCTGCACAAAGACCACCACTGATATTACCGCCATATGGTGACACATAGTGGTAAATACCAGCCCTACAGGACTTTTATTGATGGTGACTTACAGCTGATGTTCTTTCTGATGGAATCGTTCACTTTTCCCGTCTTTTCCATCTGGCCCAGACCGTCACAACTTCTCCAGCCAGGACTCGTCTGTAGAGAATACAACAAAGACACATCTGACTTCTCACATTTCCTACACGTCACCATCTATTCCCAACCTGCACAAACTCCTCATCCTGCTGATCCCCCAATACTGAGCCGCTGCTGCCGTATGTGTCCCTATTACTGCACCTGATACCCCAATACTGAGCCGCTGCTGCCGTATGTGTCCCTATTACTGCCCCTGATACCCCAATACTGAGCCTCTGCTGCCGTATGTGACCCTATTACTGCCCCTGATACCCCAATACTGAGCCGCTGCTGCCGTATGTGTCCCTATTACTGCACCTGATTCCCCAATACTGAGCCTCTGCTGCCGTATGTGTCCCTATTACTGCACCTGATACCCCAATACTGAGCCTCTGCTGCCGTATGTGTCCCTATTACTGCCCCTGATACCCCAATACTGAGCCTCTGCTGCCGTATGTGTCCCTATTACTGCACCTGATACCCCAATACTGAGCCGCTGCTGCCGTATGTGTCCCTATTACTGCACCTGATACCCCAATACTGAGCCGCTGCTGCCGTATGTGTCCCTATTACTGCCCCTGATACCCCAATACTGAGCCTCTGCTGCCGTATGTGACCCTATTACTGCCCCTGATACCCCAATACTGAGCCGCTGCTGCCGTATGTGTCCCTATTACTGCACCTGATTCCCCAATACTGAGCCTCTGCTGCCGTATGTGTCCCTATTACTGCACCTGATACCCCAATACTGAGCCTCTGCTGCCGTATGTGACCCTATTACTGCCCCTGATACCCCAATACTGAGCCGCTGCTGCCGTATGTGTCCCTATTACTGCACCTGATACCCCAATCCTGAGCCTCTGCTGCCATATGTGACCCTATTACTGCACTTGATACCCCAATACTGAGCCTCTGCTGCCGTATGTGACCCTATTACTGCCCCTGATACCCCAATACTGAGCCGCTGCTGCCGTATGTGTCCCTATTACTGCACCTGATACCCCAATACTGAGCCGCTGCTGCCGTATGTGTCCCTATTACTGCCCCTGATACCCCAATACTGAGCCGCTGCTGCCGTATGTGTCCCTATTACTGCACCTGATACCCCAATACTGAGCCTCTGCTGCTGTATGTGTCCCTATTACTGCCCCTGATACCCCAATACTGAGCCGCTGCTGCCGTATGTGACCTTATTACTGCCCCTGATAACCTAATACTGAGCCGCTGCTGCCGTATGTGTCCCTATTACTACACCTAATACCCCAATACTGAGCCGCTGCTGCCGTATGTGTCCCTATTACTGCTCCTGATACCCCAATACTGAGCCGCTACTGCCATTTGTGTCCCTATTACTGCACCTGATACCCCAATACTGAGCCTCTGCTGCTGTATGTGTCCCTATTACTGCCCCTGATACCCCAATACTGAGCCGCTCCTGCCGTATGTGTCCTTATTACTGCCCCTGATAACCTAATACTGAGCCGCTGCTGCCGTATGTGTCCCTATTACTACACCTAATACCCCAATACTGAGCCGCTGCTGCCGTATGTGTCCCTATTACGGCATCTGCTGTGCGGTACAATAACATCACTCCTCCTAGTGCCCCACATAATAATGCCACCACTGTGCCCCTTACATAGCAATATTGCCTTCTTTTGTGTCCTCTAGATAGTAAAACTGCCCCCTAGAAAATATTAATGCTCAGTGCAAGTGCCCTAGAAAAGTGTCCATATTTTGCCCCTAGAAAGTAGTAATGCCCCATGTTTTACAGTCACAGTACTCTGAGTGCCCCCATAACAATAATGCTTAAGTCCCCACTTAAAGGAGTATTCCCGTCTCCAAGATCCTATTCCATTATGTAGTAGGTGTGATATTAATAATATTAGAAAATACCTCCATTAAGAAATGTAGTGTAGTTCTTCTGATTCGCTATGTCGCTTACCCCATGTGCAGGGCATTGCAGGAGCTTAGACATCCATGGTTACGTCCACTCATATAGTGACGGTTAGTTAGATCTTAGTGGTCGTAACCATGGATACCTTAGCTACTGCAATGCCCTGCACATGAGGTAAGCAACACAGCGAATCAGGAGAACTATACTACATTTCTAATTTGAGGTATTTGCTAATATTATTATTACTACACCTACTACATATTGAGATAGGATTTTGGAGATGGGAACACCCCAGTAACATTTAAAGAGGTATTTCACTACTAACTAACAGGTTTCTAGTACACTTTGATTACCTGCCCTGCTCCTGTAAGCTCAGCTCTCTGTGGGTCATATATCCTTCTGTTTTGATTCTGCGACTTCTGATATGGGGACCGTAATCTGATGAAAAGAGCAGGGCACGTCACTGGTGGGGGACAGGGCTACGCCTCGGTGAGTGACAGCAGTCTGAACGCACACGCTCATATCAGATTTTCTCTCTCCACTCTGCTTGGAGACTGCACCTAAGGCATCCGCAGACTCAGTCCGCACCACGCATGCCCGAGCTCACAAGTGCTGTCCCTTCAGCCGACAAGCCCTGTAATATACTTCCTAATGATCAGCACATCGCAGGGCTTGTCAGCTGAACGGACGGCTCTTCAAAGAAGCATCCAAGCAGAAAGGAGAGTGAAGTTTAAGCATGTATGTAGACTGCTGTCACTCACCGAGGCGCAGCCTGCCCCCACCACTGACGTGCCCTGCTCTGCTTTATACATTAAACCTTTCCATAGTGTCCCCTTTATTAATTAGAGGCTAAATAGATGCCCTTTTGGTCTACAATGTGTCGGTTAATGTTGTTTCACCTTATTTTTTTTTTCCAGCAGCACAGAATAAATGTAACACTAAACTTAAATGAGATCCTATTAGCAGTGTATTTCTACATTGCATACTTCTGATGTAGATCCACCGAACCTACAGTATTCCCCTGACACAGCCGCTAAACAGTACGTATTTAATGTGCGACTCCATGCACATAATGCCCCAGATGAAGCCGTGAGGTGAAACCTTGGGTTGGGTTTGTGCAATTTGTGTCGCTGTTTTTAACGGTTTATACTGAATTTGGATCTTAACATTTGCGAGTATATTGACTAAGCTTTGCCGTAATCTGGATCTTGTAAAGGGCACCAGTCATAAGTTTTGTCTGGCAATATCCTGGAGGGACTGGTTGGCAGTATTGGGGAGCACTGGTTGGTATTGATATAATGGCGCTGGTTGGTACTGTTATAATGGCACTGGTTGGCACTGTTATAATGGCACTGGTTGGCACTGTTATAATGTCACTGGTTGGCACTGTTATAATGGCACTGGTTGGCACTGTTATAATGGCACTGGTTGGCACTGTTATAATGGCACTGGTTGGCACTGTTACAATGGTGCTGGTTGGCACTGTTATAATGGCACTGTTATAATAACATTGGTTGGTAGTTATAATGGCACTAGTTGGCACTGTTACAAGGGTGCTGGTTGGCACTGTTATAATGGCGCTGGTTGGCACTGTTATAATGGCACTGGTTGGCACTGTTATAATGGCACTGGTTGGCACTGTTATAATGGCACTGGTTGGCACTGTTATAATGGCACTGGTTGGCACTGTTACAATGGTGCTGGTTGGCACTGTTACAATGGTGCTGGTTGGCACTGTTATAATAACATTGGTTGGTAGTTATAATGGCACTAGTTGGCACTGTTACAAGGGTGCTGGTTGGCACTGTTATAATGGCGCTGGTTGGTAGTTATAATGGCACTGTTATAATGGTGCTGGTTGGTAGTTATAATGGCACTGGTTGGCACTGTTACAATGGTGCTGGTTGGCACTGGTATATGGTGCTGGTTGGCACTGGTATATGGTGCTGGTTGGCACTGGTAGAATGGTGCTGGTTGGTAGTTATAATGGTGCTGGTTGGCACTGTTATAATTGCGCTGGTTGGCACTGTTATAATGGCGCTGGTTGGCACTGTTATAATACTGCTGGTTGGCACTGTTATAATGCTGCTGGTTGGCACTGTTATAATGCTGCTGGTTGGCACTGTTATAATGGCGCTGGTTGGCACTGTTATAATGGCGCTGGTTGGCACTGTTATAATGGCGCTGGTTGGCACTGTTATAATGGTGCTGGTTGGCACTGTTATAATGGTGCTGGTTGGCACTGGTAGAATGGTGCTGGTTGGTAGTTATAATGGTGCTGGTTGGCACTGTTATAATTGCGCTGGTTGGCACTGGTAGAATGGTGCTGGTTGGTAGTTATAATGGTGCTGGTTGGCACTGTTATAATGGCGCTGGTTGGCACTGTTATAATGGCGCTGGTTGGCACTGTTATAATGGTGCTGGTTGGCACTGTTATAATGGTGCTGGTTGGCACTGTTATAATGGCGCTGGTTGGCACTGTTATAATGGCGCTGGTTGGCACTGTTATAATGGCGCTGGTTGGCACTGTTATAATGGCGCTGGCTGGCACTGTTATAATGGCGCTGGCTGGCACTGTTATAATGGCGCTGGCTGGCACTGTTATAATGGCGCTGGCTGGCACTGTTATAATGGCACTGGCTGGCACTGTTACAATGGTGCTGGTTGGTAGTTATACTGGCACTGGTTGGCACTGTTATAATGGCGCTGGTTGGTAGTTATAATGGCACGATTATAATGGCGCTGGTTGGCACTGGTATATGGCGCTGGTTGGCACTGTTACAGTGGCGCTGGCTGGCACTGGTATAATGGCGCTGGCTGGCACTGGTATAATGGTGGCGCTGGCTGGTAGTTATAATGGCTCTGGTTGGTAGTTATAGTGGCACTGATTGGCATTAATGCAGTACCGCTTGGGTTTATTATGCAGCTGGTTCTGTTATGAGCACTACTGATCAGTTATAAGTTCTGACAGTGTCCTGGAGGGCTGGTTTGCAATGTTATGGAGCAATATTTTAAGTAAAAAAAATAAATAAATTGGAGCAATGAGTTGGCAATGTTATGGGGCATTAAATGGCTACTTTTTGGCGATACTGTCTGGTATTGGTTTGGGCCCTGGTAATCAGTGGTAAAAGAATTGCCCGGTAATATGGAGGATCTGGGGGGCACTGTTATGGGGCCATTATAGATGATAGCTGGAATAATTGGGGAGTAAGTGATTGTCTTTGGTAGAGGGGCATCCACTGGCTCTGGTATGGAGGAACTGACACTGGTTTGGCACTGTAGTGGGGTACCAGTTGGCATTGTTATGGAGTTGTGTCTGCCAATATTGGGGGCACTGCTGGGAGCTGTAGTGGGGACACTGCTGGGAGCTGTAGTGGGGGCCCTGCTGGGAGCTGTAGTGGGGGCACTGCTGGGAGAGCTGTAGTGGGGGCACTGCTGGGAGCTGTAGTGGGGGCACTGCTGGGAGCTGTAGTGGGGGCACTGCTGGGAGAGCTGTAGTGGGGGCACTGCTGGGAGCTGTAGTGGGGGCCCTGCTGGGAGCTGTAGTGGGGGCCCTGCTGGGAGCTGTAGTGGGGGCACTGCTGGGAGAGCTGTAGTGGGGGCCCTGCTGGGAGCTGTAGTGGGGGCCCTGCTGGGAGCTGTAGTGGGGGCACTGCTGGGAGAGCTGTAGTGGGGGCACTGCTGGGAGCTGTAGTGGGGGCCCTGCTGGGAGCTGTAGTGGGGGCACTGCTGGGAGCTGTAGTGGGGGCACTCCTGGGAGCTGTAGTGGGGGCACTGCTGGGAGCTGTAGTGGGGGCACTGCTGGGAGAGCTGTAGTGGGGGCACTGCTGGGAGAGCTGTAGTGGGGGCACTGCTGGGAGAGCTGTAGTGGGGGCCCTGCTGGGAGAGCTGTAGTGGGGGCACTGCTGGGAGCTGTAGTGGGGGCACTGCTGGGAGCTGTAGTGGGGGCACTGCTGGGAGCTGTAGTGGGGGCACTGCTGGGAGCTGTAGTGGGGGCCCTGCTGGGAGCTGTAGTGGGGGCCCTGCTGGGAGCTGTAGTGGGGGCCCTGCTGGGAGAGCTGTAGTGGGGGCACTGCTGGGAGCTGAGGTGGGGGCCCTGCTGGGAGAGCTGTAGTGGGGGCACTGCTGGGAGAGCTGTAGTGGGGGCACTGCTGGGAGCTGTAGTGGGGGCACTGCTGGGAGCTGTAGTGGGGGCACTGCTGGGAGCTGTAGTGGGGGCCCTGCTGGGAGAGCTGTAGTGGGGGCACTGCTGGGAGCTGTAGTGGGGGCACTGCTGGGAGAGCTGTAGTGGGGGCCCTGCTGGGAGCTGTAGTGGGGGCACTGCTGGGAGAGCTGTAGTGGGGGCACTGCTGGGAGCTGTAGTGGGGGCACTGCTGGGAGCTGTAGTGGGGGCACTGCTGGGAGCTGTAGTGGGGGCACTGCTGGGAGAGCTGTAGTGGGGGCACTGCTGGGAGCTGTAGTGGGGGCACTGCTGGGAGCTGTAGTGGGGGCACTGCTGGGAGAGCTGTAGTGGGGGCCCTGCTGGGAGCTGTAGTGGGGGCCCTGCTGGGAGCTGTAGTGGGGGCCCTGCTGGGAGCTGTAGTGGGGGCCCTGCTGGGAGCTGTAGTGGGGGCACTGCTGGGAGCTGTAGTGGGGGCCCTGCTGGGAGCTGTAGTGGGGGCCTTGCTGGGAGCTGTAGTGGGGGCACTGCTGGGAGCTGTAGTGGGGGCCCTGCTGGGAGCTGTAGTGGGGGCACTGCTGGGAGAGCTGTAGTGGGGGCACTGCTGGGAACTGTAGTGGGGGCCCTGCTGGGAGCTGTAGTGGGGGCACTGCTGGGAGCTGTAGTGGGGGCCCTGCTGGGAGCTGTAGTGGGGGCCCTGCTGGGAGCTGTAGTGGGGGCACTGCTGGGAGCTGTAGTGGGGGCACTGCTGGGAGCTGTAGTGGGGGCACTGCTGGGAGCTGTAGTGGGGGCCCTACTGGGAGCTGTAGTGGGGGCACTGCTGGGAGCTGTAGTGGGGGCCCTGCTGGGAGCTGTAGTGGGGGCCCTGCTGGGAGCTGTAGTGGGGGCACTGCTGGGAGCTGTAGTGGGGGCCCTACTGGGAGCTGTAGTGGGGGCACTGCTGGGAGCTGTAGTGGGGGCCCTGCTGGGAGCTGTAGTGGGGGCCCTGCTGGGAGCTGTAGTGGGGGCCCTGCTGGGAGCTGTAGTGGGGGCACTGCTGGGAGCTGTAGTGGGGGCCCTGCTGGGAGCTGTAGTGGGGGCCCTGCTGGGAGCTGTAGTGGGGGCCCTGCTGGGAGCTGTAGTGGGGGCACTGCTGGGAGCTGTAGTGGGGGCCCTGCTGGGAGCTGTAGTGGGGGCACTGCTGGGAGCTGTAGTGGGGGCACTGCTGGGAGCTGTAGTGGGGGCCCTGCTGGGAGAGCTGTAGTGGGGGCACTGCTGGGAGCTGTAGTGGGGGCACTGCTGGGAGCTGTAGTGGGGGCACTGCTGGGAGCTGTAGTGGGGGCCCTGCTGGGAGCTATAGTGGGGGCACTGCTGGGAGCTGTAGTGGGGGCACTGCTGGGAGCTGTAGTGGGGGCCCTGCTGGGAGCTGTAGTGGGGGCTCTGCTGGGAGCTGTAGTGGGGCCCTGCTGGGAGCTGTAGTGGGGGCACTGCTGGGAGCTGTAGTGGGGGCCCTGCTGGGAGAGCTGTAGTGGGGGCCCTGCTGGGAGCTGTAGTGGGGGCTCTGCTGGGAGCTGTAGTGGGGCCCTGCTGGGAGCTGTAGTGGGGGCACTGCTGGGAGCTGTAGTGGGGGCCCTGCTGGGAGCTGTAGTGGGGGCACTGTGTGTGTGGAGGACATGATAGCATTTTGCCACAAACATCCTTACCCAATATCCTCTTTCTCATCAACGAATTAACCCACCCACAATGCAGTTCGCTTCTGTCCCTGTCTCCGCGGCTATTTTCCTGAGTTCACTCCATAGAGTACAACGAGGGTTTGACTTCAACAAAATGGCCGCTGATTCCGAATTTTAGAGGTATGTTTTGTGTGAAAGATCCAGCCCTGGAAGGAGGTGTCATACTGTCATTTGTGGTGGGAGGGATGAAGCTTGTGGAGTGGAACAACCACAGGCTGGTACAACACAGGAGATCCGAGGAGGATGAGGCAGGGTATGGCGGGGACGCTCTTGACTCTGCTGCTGATTCTGCCTATGATGGCAGCCGGGTCGGAAGGTAAGTCACACTGACAATGTGGCGTGTTTACTGCCCTGTGCCCACTATACTCCTGCCATTCTCTGTGCAGTAAGTGACGCCACTGTGTGTATTAACCAATCACATTGCTGCTTCCATTATTCTCTTTAACGTGAAAAATTAAAAGGTGCAATCACATTGGCTGGTAGTTCGATGGCAAAATTGGAGCTTCCATATCAGCCAATTACATTGCTGCTTACATTCTCTTCTCTGACTTGATGAAATGACAGCTGCAATCCTAGTGGTTCAAGTGAAATGTCCTCCAGGGTGTACGGGGCTATCATTCTGAACTCCTTAGTGACCGCCATTTGTGATGTCCCCATTAGTGATGAGCGAGTATACTCGTTGCTCGGGTTTTCCAGAGCACGCTCGGGTGACCTCCGAGTATTTGTAAGTGCTCGAAGATTTAGTTTTTGTTGAGGCAGCTGCATGATTTACAGCTGCTAGCCAGGCTGAGTACATGTGGGGGTTGCCTGGTTGCTAGGGAATCCCCACATTTCTGTAGCTGTAAATCATCCAGCTGAGGCGATGAAAACTAAATCTCCGAACAGTAAGAAATACTCGGAGAACACCCGAGCAACAAGTACACTCGCTCATCACTAGTCCCCATAGGTCGCTACAAAGTACAGCTCATCCTGCCAATTGTATGGAAATCTGCAGCAGAATTGATGCTCTGCAATCCCAGCCATGCCGCACTGCACAAAATATATCATTATTCCATGCTTTGCAAAAAAGAAAAAAAAAAAAAAGAGCATGAACCGCACATCGCAAAATCATACGTTGATCTAATGCCGCGAGGCAAAAATTTATATACTGAACATGAGGTTTTCAGCTTAACATTCTGATCAGACTGTATGAAGCCCACTGCCCCTTCACGGCAAACCTCATAGTGGGTCCTATCGCCCTAACGGAGCGGAGCCATTTTGGTGCTGGTGCTGTGTGGCGGCCATTGTTGCTGTGGCTTTGTGCTGGTGGGGCGGCGCGGTCTGGAGTCTTGGGGACTCAGTCTTGCAGCATGGGTGCTGTGGGGCAACAGGCCGTCCGCCCTGCTGGTGCATGGCCGCTGTGGCGGTGGGCGCCGCACGGCTCCGCTCCGTTAGGGCGATAGGACCCACTACGAGGTTTGCAGTGAAGTGGCAGTGGGCTTCATACAGTCTGATCAGAATGTTAAACTGAAAACCTCATGTTCAGTATATACATTTTTGCCTCGCGGCTTTAGATCAACGTATGGTTTTGGGATGTGCGGTTCATGCTCTTTTTTTTTCCTCCTTATATCATTATTCCATATTACATCTGCACCTAACAAGAAATATGACATTTTTCTTTGATTTCGAAGCAAAAAAAAAAACACCACAGGCCTTAAACTGATTAAAAATAATGTTTGGGGAGAAAGTTCTGTGTCCAGAAATGGAAGTCACATTGAGTATGGGCCCTTGTCGGGGTAAGGGCCGCGGGGCCTGTGTCAGGAGGGTGGGGCCTGTGTTGGGGGAAGGGCCGTGCGGGGCCCGTGTCGGGGGAAGGGCCGTGCGGGGCCCGTGTCGGGGGAAGGGCCGTGCGGGGACCGTGTCGGGGGAAAGGCCGTGCGGGGCCTGTGTCGGGGGAAGGGCCGTGCGGGGCCTGTGTCAGGAGGATGGGGCCTGTGTCGGGGGAAGGGCCGTGCGGGGCCCGTGTCGGGGGAAGGGCCGTGCGGGGCCCGTGTCGGGGGAAGGGCCGTGCGGGGCCCGTGTCGGGGGAAGGGCCGTGCGGGGCCCGTGTCAGTGGAAGGGCCGTGCGGGGCCCGTGTCGGGGGAAGGGCCGTGCGGGGCCCGTGTCGGGGGAAGGGCCGTGCGGGGCCCGTGTCGGGGGAAGGGCCGTGCGGGGCCCGTGTCGGGGGAAGGGCCGTGCGGGGCCCGTGTCGGGGGAAGGGCCGTGCGGGGCCCGTGTCAGTGGAAGGGCCGTGCGGGGCCCGTGTCGGTGGAAGGGCCGTGCGGGGACCGTGTCGGGGGAAGGGCCGTGCGGGGCCCGTGTCGGGGGAAGGGCCGTGCGGGGCCCGTGTCGGTGGAAGGGCCGTGCGCGGTCAGTGTCGGGGGAAAGGCCGTGCGGGGCCCGTGTCGGGGGAAGGGCCGTGCGCGGTCAGTGTCGGGGTCAAGGGCCGTGCGGAGTCCGGGGGGGGGAAAGGGCCGTGGGTCCTGTGTCGGGGTAAGGGCCGTGCGAGGTCCGTGTCGGGGGAAAAATAGAATGTTGTTTTTTTTTTTTTATTGCAAAAAAAAAATAAACTCAACCCCTCATACCAGTTGGTCAAGGAATCCTGTATTAAATTTTAAAAAATTCCCAGCAGTAATATAGAACCAGCTGCAGCTTCACACATGTATTTTACTTATTTTTCTTTCTTCCTGTGCCAATGCTGAGACATTATTTCCTCGGTGACCACACACACGTCTTTGCCTTCCTGTATCTTGAGCTTTTTGTCTTTTTTTTTTCCCCATCGTTCACCACACTGGCATTATGTAAAGCACCCTACGCAAAATTTATCAAAACTATCCAAGAGGAAATCCAATTGTTGCCCGTAGCAAAAAAAATAGTTGCACATTATTATTATTTATTTTGAATGACGCCATTCATTTTTCCCTGTGATGTAGTGAAACATGGGAGTGAAAAAAAAATCCAAGTGTGATAAAATTGTGGAAAAATAGAAAACTGCTAAATTATTATTATTTTTTACAACCTTCCTTGTGCTGTAAAAATGATCTGTAAATCTGATTCTCCAGGTCAGTACCATTACAGCAATACCAATCCTGTATAGTAGTTTAAAAAAATATATACATATAGTAATATATAAATGAAATACATAAAAATGTATAATATTTTAATAAAATAGATCATATTTTTTGGAGATCGGAAACATTTTTTAGTTTTTACGCTGGTGTTTTTATTAACTTTTTGGGGTACATTTGACGTTATGATCACAACGCATTTTTTTGGCCAGCGTTACGGCAAAGGGGGCAACAAAAGATCGATTCCATCTTGGTTTCTTTTTTTTTTTTTTTTTTGTCGTCAAGGTCCATGAACATTTTGATATATATGCGATAACATTATTTAACTCTTATATTGAACAACAAAGAGAAAAAAAATGGAAACGCCAGAATTTCCGTTATCTTATTCACTGCACTTCCCCAAAAATGCAATAAAATACGATCATGGCATAATAATAATCTACTATATAATTGTCTAAGGGTCACTTCCGTCTGTCTGTCTGTCACGGATATTCTTTGGTCGCGGCCTCTGTCTGTCCTGGAAATCCAAGTCGCTGATTGGTCGCGGCAAAACAGCCACGACCAATC
The DNA here is from genome assembly GCF_032444005.1 of Ranitomeya imitator. Taxonomy (NCBI): domain Eukaryota; kingdom Metazoa; phylum Chordata; class Amphibia; order Anura; family Dendrobatidae; genus Ranitomeya; species Ranitomeya imitator. The sequence goes on from NC_091284.1 coordinate 40,204,758, forward strand.
GGCGACGGGCACAGTCCGGAAAAAAATGGCCGCTCCTTAATCCCCGCAGTCAGTGGCCGGCGCCCGCATACTCCCCTCCGGTCACCGCTCACACAGGGTTAATGCCGGCGGTAACGGACCGCGTTATGCCGCGGGTAACGCACTCCGTTACCGCCGCTATTAACCCTGTGTGTTCCCAACCTTTTACTATTGATGCGGCATCAATAGTAAAAAAAAAATGTAATGTTAAAAATAAAAAAACTAAAAACCTGCTATTCTCACCCTCCGTTGTCCGCTGAGCCGCTCGCACCTGCCGCCATCTTCCGTTCCCAGTGATGCATTGCAAAATTACCCAGAAGACTTAGCGGTCTAGTGAGACCACTAAGTCATCTGTGTAATTTCACAATGCATCCTGGGAACGGAAGATGGCGGCAGTCGCGTGCGTATCACCAAAGCTCCGCTGGATCCCAGGAGGTGAGTATATAACTATGGTATTTTTTATTTTAATTATTTTTTTTAACAGGGATATGGTGCCCACACTGCTGTATACTACGTGGGCTGTGTTAGATACCGCGTGGCTCTGTGCTGTATACTACATAGGCAGTGTTATATACTCCGTGGGCTGTGCTAGATATTACGTGGCCACTGTTATATACTGCGTGGGCTGTGCTATATACTACGTGGCTGGGCAATATACTACGTGGCTGGGCAATATACTACGTGGCTGGGCAATATACTACGTGGCTGGGCAATATACTACGTGGCTGGGCAATATACTACGTGGCTGGGCAATATACTACGTGGCTGGGCAATATACTACGTGGCTGGGCAATATACTACGTGGCTGGGCAATATACTACGTGGCTGGGCAATATACTACGTGGCTGGGCAATATACTACGTGGCTGGGCAATATACTATGTGGCTGGGCAATATACTACGTGGCTGGGCAATATACTACGTGGCTGGGCAATATACTATGTGGCTGGGCAATATACTACGTGGCTGGGCAATATACTACGTGGCTGGGCAATATGCTACGTAGCTGGGCAATATGCTACGTGGCTGGCCAATATATTACGTAGCTGGGCAATATATTACGTGGCTGGGCAATATACTACGTGACTGGGCAATATATTACGTGGCTGGGCAATATACTACGTGGCTGGGCAATATACTACGTGGCTGGGCAATATATTACGTGGCTGGGCAATATACTACGTGGCTGGGCAATATACTACGTGGCTGGGCAATATACTACGTGGCTGGTCAATATACTACGTGGCTGGGCAATATGCTACGTAGCTGGGCAATATACTACGTGGCTGGGCAATATACTACGTGGCTGGGCAACATACTACGTGGCTGGGCAATATACCCGATGCGTTAGAATCGGGCCACCATCTAGTAATAATGATAATTTAAAAAAAAGTTCCCGGTGTCGACACAAGCAATTTGTTGTTTGTTTTTTTCTATCACTAATGTAAAAAAAAACCAAAAACACCTATTTGGTATTGCTGTAACCGTGCTGACCTAAAAATTCAGGTCAAAATAGTTTTTGTTTTTTTTAACCATTTCTTCTCATATTGATTTTTCTTTCTCCTCAGCCAACTTTCAGTATATTATACAGTAAAATAAATAGTTTCATTCATAACTACAACTCGATAAAAAAAAAAAAGTTACGATCCTCGGAAGAAGGGGAGATAAAACAAAAAGAAGCAAAAATCGTTTGGTTTGTCGGGGGATAAGACGTCGTCCACTTCTGGTTTTGCAGCCTCTGAGTCATCTCTTTGGCGCTGATCCCTGTGAGTGGAATTCCCCTGCTGTCAGTTTCCCTTTTTGTTTTCACTTCTGTGGTTTCCGTGATAAGACTACATAAGAAGGTAACAAGGGTTTATTATTACACTGTGTGCAGAATTAGGCCGGCCTCACACTCAGTGTATGACAATACGGTCCGTATATTACGGCCGTAATACGCAGAAAAGTCCCCAAAATAGTGGTCTGTATCTCCTCCGTAATATATATAATCAGCGAGACATATATATATATATATATATATATTAATATTTCATCCAGCGCTAGATAGGAGAAAAGCTGGTAATTCAATTACCGGCTTTTGCTATCTCCTTCCTAAACCCGACATGATATGAGACATGGTTACATAACAGTAAACCATCTCATATCCCCATTTTTTTTGCATATTCCACACTACTAATGTGCAAAATTTGGGCGCTCTAGCTTTTAAATTAAAGGGTTAAATCGCGGAAAAAATTGGCGTGGGCTCCTGCGCATTTTCTCCGCCAGAGTAGTAAAGCCAGTGACTGAGGGCAGATATTAATAGCCTGGAGAGGGTCCATGGTTATTGCCCCCCCCCCCCTGGCTAAAAACATCTGCCCCCAGCCACCCCAGAACAGGCACATCTGGAAGATGCGCCTATTCTGGCACTTGGCCACTCTGTTCCCATTCCCGTGTAGTGGTGGGATATGGGGTAATGAAGGGTTAATGTCACCTTGCTATTGTAAGGTGACATTAACCCTCCGTCACATACAACTGATCTGACAGGCGCTTCTCTTTTACTTTCATTTCTCCTTCCTCACCAGATTGTGAGGAAACCCCCTCCCTCCAGGTAGTCTCCTGTCTCTTGAAGGTCTGTGAAACCTGATATCACAGTTGGATTTCAGAGCTTCAGGGGAGAGGATATAGCTGCACAGATCTCTCAGGCTCATTGTATGTGAATACGTCACATTCAGTAAGGTTGGTATTTTATGTTTTTATTCATCACAATAGTTTATTTAGCTTGTTTTATGAATGTAGAGCACAAAATGTGAGGATATTTCATAGAAATAAGGGAGATTTTATAAAAGAAAGTGTGCTGCTCAGGCATATACAGTAGTTCCCTAACATATTCCTTCTCTTGCTTCAGATTATCTGCTGAAATGGAGAGGAAAATGTACAATTTATCCAAACAACTTGATGTTGAGGAAGTAACAAACATGCTGTTAGATGATAGAGACCTCACACTGAATGAGGATTTAGGAGAGGAAAGTGAGATTGATTCTCATGATGAGGTGGAAGAATGTGTCCTGGATTCTGAAACAGAGCAAGATGGTGACAGTGGTGAGGATGAAGAAGTTGGATCATATTATATTGGAAAAGATAAAAATACTAAATGGAACAAGAAGCCATTCCAGAAAAAACGTAGGGAACCTTTAAACATTATTACTCACCTTCCTGCAGTAATAGGAACTGCACGTAATGCAAAAACTGCAGTTGAATGCTGGAACAGTATATTTACAGATGACATTCTGGACTCTATTGTCACATATACCAACCAATATATAGACATTATAAAGGACAAGTACATCTGCAACAGAACCATCAAGCCCACAGATGAAATAGAACTGCGTGCTTTTTTTGGATTACTGTACCTTGCAGGAGCTTATAGGGCAAATAGACAAAGTTTGGAGGAACTTTGGGGTAAAGATGGGGATGGAGTTGAAAAATTTAGCCTTGTTATGTCCATAAACAGATTCAAGATTCTAATTCGTTGCCTTTGGTTTGACGACCGAACTACCCGAACCGAACGCAAAACACATGACCGACTTGCTCCAATTCGTGATATATTTCAAAGATTTGTTGTAAACTGTAAACAAAGTTATTACCCTGGAGAGAATCTCACTATTGACGAAATGCTCCCTGGTTTTCGTGGTAGATGTGCCTTTCGTCAATATATTCCATCAAAGCCAAACAAATATGGAATAAAAATGTATGCCCTTGTTGATGCCAGTAAGACCTACACTTACAACCTGGAAGTTTATGCAGGAAAACAACCACAAGGTCCTTACTGTGTGAGCAACAAACCCATTGATGTTGTAAAAAGACTGGCTGAACCCTTATTTGGATCGGGTCGCAATATTACAGCTGACAATTGGTTTACAAGTTGTGATCTGATTGATTATCTGAAAATTCAAAAGCTGTCATATGTGGGAACTGTAAGAAAAAGCAAAAGGGAATTGCCGCCACAGTTTGTAAGTGTGAAAGAGAGACAGCAGTACAGCAGTGTGTTTGCATTCCATAATGGAAAGGCTTTAGTTTCCTATGTACCACATGCCAAAAAAATCGTACTTCTTCTATCAACACTTCATGATGATGCTGCCATCGATCCTGGGACTGGGGCAGAAAAAAACCCGGAGATAATTACATTTTACAATGCCACCAAAGGGGGTGTGGATACAGCAGATCAGATGTGCTCCACTTTCAACGTCAGCAGAAACATCAAACGCTGGCCAATGGTCATATTTTTTGCTATGTTGAATTTGGGTGGTATAAATTCACAAGTAATTTATCTTGAAAACAAGCTTGAACCACTCCGTAGACGATTGTATCTGAAAAAATTGGCCCATGAACTAGTACTTGGAGAGCTACGCAGGAGAAGCGTGAAAACAATCGGTATCCCCTCTCGCCTTCAAGTTCAGCTCAAAAGGTTCCGCCCAGAAGATGATGAAAAGTCACCATCTGCACCACCTCACAAAAGAAGGAGATGCACCACCTGCCAAACGGAAAGCGGAACCAGAAGGCTTTCAAATTATGAATGTCTCAAATGTCATAAAGCAATTTGCCTGACACATGCAAAAATGGTGTGTAATTCTTGCTATTTGCTCTGCAAGTGTGACTTTTCTGGGGAAACCTCAGCATCTACTTATGATTGAATATGTTTTTAATAGTACTTAAGGTACCTTAAAATTAAGTTTGTGTTCAAAAATTTTCTTTGTACTTTTTTTGAGAGAGTCGAACTGGGGACTATTTGGCGGGAGTTTTGAAAAGTTTGTATTTCATAGTTATTAGTTTTATGTTAAGTAAATGTTTTTTTTTGCAACTGATTATGTGTAGTCTCTTTTATTACATCCCTATGAAGGTCACTGATCACTTTTAGAGCACTGAAATTGCAAACATTAGATATTATAGGTATTTTTCCAGCAGGCGCCTGACAGGCACATTGTATGTGAACTCGTTAGTCCGAATATTGTATGTGACGGAGGGTTAAGCCTAATTAATTAAGCCTAACCATTTCGTACTATTGGATTAATAATGGATAGATTGACGCCTCTCCATTATTAACCAGGCTTAATGTCACCTTACAATAGCAAGGTGGCATTAACCCTTCATTACCCCATATCCCACCGCTACACGGGAATGGGAACAGAGTGGCCAAGTGCCAGAATAGGCGCATCTTCCAGATGTGCCTGTTCTGGGGTGGCTGGGGGCAGATGTTTTTAGCCAGGGGGGGGCCAATAACCGTGGACCCTCTCCAGGCTATTAATATCTGCCCTCAGTCACTGGCTTTACCATTCTGGCGGACAAAATTGCTGCAATCAGAGCTGCAATGTTACTGGAGTAACAAAAAGCACAAGGTGTGCGATACTCAGGGACATGGCCAAGGTAAGGAAGGCTGAAAAACGACCACCTCTGTAGAAGAAACATAAGATAAAACGTCAAGACTGGGCCAAGAAATATCTTAAGACTGACTTTTCACAGGTTTTATGGACTGATGAAATGAGAGTGACTCTTGATGGGCGAGATGGATGGGCCAGAGGCTGGATCAGTAAAGGGCAGAGAGCTCCACTCCGACTCAGACGCCAGCAAGGTGGAGGTGGGGCACTGGTGTGGGCTGGTGTCATCAAAGATGGACTTGTGGGACCTTTTCGGGTTGAGGATGGAGTGAAGCTCAACTCCCAGACCTACTGCCAGTTTCTGGAAGACAACTTCTTGAAGCAGTGGTACAGGAAGAAGTCGGTATCGTTCAAGAAAAACATGATTTTCATGCAGGACAATGCTCCATCACATGCCTCCAACTACTCCACAGCGTGGCTGGCCAGTAAAGGTCTCAAAGAAGAAAAAATAATGACATGGCCCCTTGTTCCCCTGATCTGAACCCCATAGAGAACCTGTGGTCCCTCATAAAATGTGAGATCTACAGGGAGGGAAAACAGTCCACCTCTCGGAGCAGTGTCTGGTGGCTGCTGCACGCAATGTTGGTCGTAAACAGATCAAGCAACTGACAGAATCTATGGATGGAGGCTGCTGAGTGTCATCATAAAGAAAGGTGGTGATATTGGGCACTCATTTTTTGGGGTTTTGTTTTTGCATGTCAGAAATGTTTATTCCTATATTTTGTGCAGTTATATTGGTTTACCTGGTGAAAATAAACAAGTGAGATGGGAATATATTTGGTTTTTATTAAGTTGCCTAATAATTCTGCACAGTAATAGTTACCTGCACAAACAGATATCCTCCTAAGATAGCCAAATCTAAAAAAAACACTCCAACTTCCAAAAATATTAAGCTTTGATATTTATGAGTCTTCTGGGTTGATTGAGAACATAGTTGTTGATCAATAATAAAAATAATCCTCTAAAATTCAACTTGCCTAATAATTCTGCACACGGTGTATTATCGTCACTTCTGGGTTTCCTGCGGCCTCCAGTCTATGGGGCAGATACATAATCCTTGTGTCCGCCCTCGTGTCTGCACTTTGCTGTGATGAGAGCCGGCGGAGTTTATCAGATCCGAACAGCAGTAGGGCCGGGCATAATTGGGTATTTGCCCAGAATTATCACACATCGCCTTGATGGACACGTCCTATATGTTTTTATAGGGATTATTATTGTTAGGGCGGGTGCAGACGTCTCATCGGAGAGAAGCTGGTTAGCGTTTGATCAAAGTGTGATCCAATTCTCTCGGATGAGAAGGCGGAGAAAAAATTGTCTCCTTCATTTTGACAGTCAGCGGAAATCTAACTGCACTCAAATGTCATCCGAGTGCAGTCTGCTTGTCGTGCTTGGACTGTGGCAGCTCTTCCGACCTGAGTGTCATGGCTCCATGTCATTCTGTATCCTGCTTATTGACAGTTTCCATGTAACAATGCAATATTTTTTTTTCTCCATAGGTTACATTGACAATAAATGGAAAAGAATATCATTTTTAGACTAAACAAAAAATTCTTATTTTACAGATGAGAAAACCATTGAAATTTCTATCTCCAGAACTCCCGACGGCTTTCAGGTGACGTTGGACTGGGATGACCAGTGTCTGTCGGATGAAAGAAGCGTCACCTTTACAGCTGTTTATCACAAGTATGTTCCTCCCCGCTTTTCTGTTTGTTGTAGAAGAGTCCGACAATTTGGTGAAAATTGCGAAAATCTTTTCAGTTACTAAACGGTGGGGGGCACAGAGTCTTTAGGTATTGAAGTATCATGTAAATTGTACATTATCCTCGTAAAAAAAAAAATTGGTTTGTTGACATATTTCAAGGAACATCAATTTTTATTTTTCAGTCGATAGTTATAGGACAATTTTTTTTTTTTTTTTTTTTTTTTTTGCGGTACGACCTGTAGTTTTGATTTGTACCAATTTGAGAGGTGTTACGACTTTTTGATCTATTTTTATTTCGGATTTTTTTTGGAAGGGAGGAGGATGAAGGAAGCGTAAAACAGCAATTCTGTTATTTAAGATTTTTTCTTTTGAATAAAAAAAAAAGTTCCTAAATTTTTTTTATTTTTTTTTATATTCAGTACAGACCAGGACACACCTTCTTCTCATTTTAAAGATTTTTCTGTATTTTCATGACTATGAGAATTGTACATTCACACTGAACGCATCAAAACTATGAATTAACACATGTGGAATTATAAAAGTGTGAAACAACTGAAATGATGTCTTATATTCTAGGTTCTTCAAAGTAGCCACCTTTTGCTTTGATGACTGCTTTGCACACTCTTGGCATTCTCTTGATGAGCTTCAAGAGGTAGTCACCGGGAATGGTTTTCACTTCACAGGTGTGCCCTGTCAGGTTTAATTAGTGGGATTTCTTGCCTTATAAATGGGATTGTTGCCATCAGTTGTGTTGAGCAGAAGTCTGGTGGATACACAGCTGATAGTCCTACTGAATAGACTGTTAGAATTTGTATTATGGCAAGAAAAAAGCAGCTAAGTAAAGAAAAACGAGTTGCCATCATTACTTTAAGAAATGAAGGTCAGTCAGTCTGAAAAATTGGGGAAACTTTGAAAGTGTCCCCATGTGCAGTGGCAAAAACCATCAAGCGCTACAAAGAAACTGGCTCACATGAGGACCGCCCGAGGAAAGGAAGACCAAGAGTCACCTCTGCTTCTGAGGATAAGTTTATCCGAGTCACCAGCCTCAGAAATCGCAGGTTAACAGCAGCTCAGATTAGAGACCAGGTCAATGCCACACAGAGTTCTAGCAGCAGACACATCTCTACAACAACTGTTAAGAGGAGACTTTGTGCAGCAGGCCTTCATGGTAAAATAGCTGCTAGGAAACCACTGCTAAGGACAGGCAACAAGCAGAAGAGACTTGTTGGCCTAAAGAACACAAGGAATGGACAATAGACCAGTGGAAATCTGTGCTTTGGTCTGATGAGTCCAAATTTGAGATCTTTGGTTCCAACCACTGTGTCTTTGTGCGACGCAGAAAAGGTGAACGGATGGACTCTACATGCCTGGTTCCCACCGTGAAGCATGGAGGAGGAGGTGTGATGGTGTGGGGGTGCTTTGCTGGTGACACTGTTGGGGATTCATTCAAAATTGAAGGCATACTGAACCAGCATGGCTACCACAGCATCTTGCAGCGGCATGCTATTCCATCTGGTTTGCTTTTAGCTGGACCATCAATTATTTCTCTATCGCTTCATTGGGGGACACAGGAAAGCACGGGGGTGTATGCTGCTGACACTGTGCAAATAAAAAAGTTATCTCCTCCTCTGCAGTGTACACCCCACCAACAGGAAGTAGGATATTCAGTTTAGCTTAGTGTCAGTAGGAGGTGGACACGGGTCTTTCATTAGACCCATATCTACCTCAGTGTGCGTCGTTCCTTTTCAGGTTTCCGGAGGGATACAAGGTGAACAGTCACCACTGTACTCCCACAAAGAGACTGAGTACGGCGTGTACTGCCACCCCGTATCCTCATAGATCTGCCAGCAGGACCCCAGCCCCAACACACAAGCGTGTTTAGGAGATCCGAACCGGTCCTAGCTCTGTCTCCCACCCACTCGCCCACCAAAGCCTGTCAGCTTGAGGAGACGAGGACGTCCACCAAAAGTTTCATTCTGGACGTCTGATTCATCCCTTGGTTTATCAGGTACCTCTCTTTCCCCAGGGTTCTTCTGAGCTGCCGACGTGGGATGAAGGAGGTGAGTATTTAGCCCCCCTTTCCATGGTTGGGGTCACAGGGCCACTGCTAGCGCTGAGGTTCTCTGTTCCCTGGGTGGGGGGACGCAGACAGATCTCTGAGAGCTCCAGCACGTGTTCCACATGCGTGTCCGGCTTATTTTCCCAGGGGCAGGGAGGGGGTATCTGCCTCGCCAGTGCGGTGGCCTTTTGTCGGCATCCGCGCTGCACATTACACAATCCGCCATGACTCCTCCCCCATCCTCTTTCCATTGGGCGGGCTTCTCTCCCGCCCGTCTTGCTTCCTCTCTCCAGCTCCGCCCTCCGGCGCCATCTTTATTTCTATCTTAGGCCCCGGCTTCTGGCTGGGCCTATTACGGCACCGCGACTCCGCCCCTTCTTCTCCTTTACTTCGAGCGGGCTTCTCTCCCGCCCATCTAACTTCCTCCTTCCTGCTCTCGGGGAGCTCCACCCACCGGCATCATCTTTGTTCACAACGTGCAGTAGCTCCTTTACTACGTCTGGCGCACCACATTCTTAGCTTGGCGCCACACGTGGCTAGCTCCTTCCCCCCCAGTTGGGGCGTAATAGAGCATTGGCCCGTTCATCTCAAGTGGTCGCATTTTTCGCCCGTGGATCCGGACGGTATATCTCCCACAGGATCTCGCCGATCCTTGCAGACTCTACTGCCTAGATGCCACTACAGGACATCTTCCGTGAATAGCTCTGCACTGCAGACTGACACCCTCCTCCGCTCTCCTGTCCCCTAACCTTCTGGCATCTTCCTTAGGGGCCCGCTCATCATGTCTCTTTCTAAGGGAGGTCGTTCCCGTCCTCCTGCTTCCTCTTCTTCTTCCTCTACTTTAGTCAGACACTTTGTGTGTACGTCCTGTAACAGCAAGCTTCCCTCAGGTCAGTCATCTCCCCTCTGTCAGGCCTGAAGCAACCCCATTATGCCCTCCGCCCAGGATTCCCCTTCCGCTCCGCTTGAGTGAAGCTTCCACTACAGGTTGGGCTTCCTCTCTGTCACTGTCGGTTGCGGATCTGTCAAGGGTATCCCAGTCCCTTGTGTCCGTGCTTGATCGGTCGCCCCTGCAGACCTCCGCAGTAGCCAGCGGGTTGCAGGAAGCTCCGTCCGAGCCTTCCAATATAGGCCGCAAAAGATCCAGACAGGAACGCCGGTCTGAGTCCTCTTCCTGTTCCATCTCGCCCCACGGTCCGTCCCTGCGATCGGCTCCCTCCCGTTCCTCCTCCCCTGAGTCAGGCGAGGCGTTCTCTGATGCGCCTTCGGAGGATAATTTGGAGCTGGATTTGAACCAAATCGCTAGCATGAGGGATATGGTTCAGAGCCTCATTGGAGCGATCAATCAGACCTGTGGCATCAAAGATTCCTGTACGGAACACGCAGATCAGGCAGTTTCGTTTAGACGGTCTAAATCGCCTTCCAAGGTCTTCGCTCCTCATCCTGAATTCAAGGAGCTTCTGGCCAGAGAACGAGAGAATCCGACCAGACACTTTCAAAGAGGAAAGCGCCTTATATCCTTTTTCTCAGGAACTCATCGACAACTGCTTTTCTTCTCCCTCTGTGGATCCGCTAGTTTCTGGACTTTCTACCAACGCGGTGCTCCCGCTGTCTGGTGGAGCATCTCTGAAAGATTCCAACTATAGAATCCTTTGTGAAGTCAGCCTTCGAAGCGGCTGCGTCTACTCTATGTCCGGCCTTTGCTTCCACGTGGGTTTCAAAGTTTATATGCAAATGGGCCAAACAACTCCGTCAGGGCATTCTGGCCAAAGCTGCTCCAGAACAGCTGGCAGAGCTTGCCACCCAGATTTCTCACGCAGCGGAACATTTGGTTTCCTCTTCCCCTGGAAACCGCGTCTTGTGCTGTTCAGGCGTCCAGTAATGTTGTTGCCATCCGTCGGACCGTTTCGCTCAAGGCCTGGCAAGCGGACTTGTCTTCAAAAAAGTCCCCTACTAGCCTGCCTTTCTAGGGATCACGTCTGTTCGGTTCCAAGCTGGACCAAATTATTAAGGACGCCACCGAGGGCACAAGTTCTCTTTTTCCCCAGTCCAAAGCTCGCCGGCCTCCTCCTAGGCAACAATTTCTGTCTTTTCAGCTCTTTCGTCGTGTCGCAGCGTCAGAAGAAAAGAAGAGGGTATCCTTTAGACCCACTTCTTCCTGGCGTTCCCGCTACTCCCAAAATAGATACTCCAGGTCTAGACCTGGAAGATCCACCTCGGCATGACTCACAGCGAGACCCCAGCGCATCTCCCAAGCTGGGGGGCCGTCTCCTTTTCTTCTGGGATGTTTGGATCACCTTAGTGGAGGACGCATGGGCCAGTGAAGTTGTATCCTCAGGATACAAAATAGAATTCATTTCTCGGCCTCAGGATCGTTTCTTCAAATCCCACCCTTCAAGAGACCCCGCTCTAGTCCCGCTTTTTTTTTTTGCAGCCACCGCTTCCCTCCTCAGTTCCGGGGTAATAGTTTCCGTTCCAGAAAAAGAACGCTTCACAGGTTTCTATTCGAACCTATTTGTGGTACCAAAAAAAGATGGCAAGGTTCGTCCCATTTTGAATCTCAAGTTACTGAACAAGAGGGTTCGTCTGAGACACTTCAGGATGGAATCCCTTCGTTCAGCAATCGCTTCCATGGAGGCACAGGAATTTCTGTGCTCCATAGGCATCCAGGATGCCTACCTCCATGTCCCTATATTCCCGGGACATCACAGATTCCTTCGTTTAGCAGTACATCAGGAGCATTTCCAGTTTGTCGCCCTGCCGTTCGGTCTCGCAACCGCTCCCAGGGTTTTCTCAAAGATCATGGCAGCACTGATAGCCATCTTGAGGATCAGAGGCTTGGTACTCTTTCCGTACCTCAATGACATTCTCATCAAGGCTCCGTCCTTTCTCAGGCTCAGGAAAGTCTGTCCATCGTCCTCGACACCCTATCCCATTTCAGGTGGCTTGTCAACAGGAAGAAGTCCTGCCTTATTCCTTCTCAGCGCCTTATATTTCTAGTCATGCTCTTCGACACCCGTCAGACAAGAGTCTTCCTTCCCGAAGAGAACCATTCTCCGTCGGGCAGTTATCTTGCTCCAGGGCCCTCTGCTCCCCTCCTTTCGATCGGTCATGAAGGTTCTGGGGAGGATGGTTGTAACGTTGGAAGCGATTCCCTTTGCCCAATTTCACTCAAGGCCTCTTCAGCAGGCGATTCTTTCACAGTGGGACAAGTTTGTCCTTTCTCTGGATAGTCTGATTCGGCTTTCGTCCCGTGTCAATCGGTCCCTCAATTGGTGGCTTACGTCACCTCTCATCTCCCAAGGTAGGTCCTTCCTTCCAGTTCACTTGCAGGTGGTGACGACGGACGCCAGCCTTCTCTGCTGGGGTGCGGTGTTTCGTCACCTGACCGTTCAGGGTCGTTGGTCGGCGCAGGAATCCTCTCTGCCGATCAATGTCTTCGAGATACGTGCCATCTTTCTGTCCCTTCTTCAGTGGGAAAGGATTCTCAGGGGTCTGCCAATCTGAATCCAGACGGACAATGCCACAGTAGTGGCATATGTCAACCACCGGTGGGGGGAAACTTGGAGCTTCTTGGCTTTGGCCGAGGTATCCAAGATCCTCCTTTGGGCAGAGGCAACGGTTCCGGTGATATCCGCGGTGCATATCTCTGGCGTTGACAATTGGGCCGCTGATTTTCTCAGCCGTGAGGGTCTCGCGGCAGGGGAATGGTCCTTGCATCAAGAGGTCTTTCATCAGATTTGCCTTCGATGGGGGACTCCGGATGTGGACCTCAGTGTCCCGACTGAACAGGAAGGTCCCTCGGTTTGTCTCCAGGTCCCGCAATCCTATTTCAGCGGGCGTTGATGCTTTGGTCATTCTTTGGTCGCAGTTCATGCTCCCCTATCTATTTCCACTTCCCCTGCTTCCCAAGCTGTTGAAAAAGATCAAGGCGGAAGGGGTGCCGGTCGCTCTAAATGGGCCCAGGAGATCTTGGTTTGCGGCGATTGTCAACCTTCTCGTGGACGCTCCCTGTCTCAGGGCCCGATCTGCCACCCGAATTCTCGGTCGCTCAGTTTGACGGCATGGCTGTTGAGACCGCAGTTCTAAAAGCGTCCGGGTTTTCAGATCGGGTGATTCATACTATGATCCAGGCTAGGAAGCCTTCGTCCTCCAGGATCTACTATCGAACCTAGAGGGCCTATTTCCTCTGGTGTGAGGCCAGTCACGCTTCACCTATGTCCCTCTATTTTGTGCTTCCCCCAGGCAGGACTGGATGTGGGTCTTGCCCTTAGTTCCCTAAAGGGCCACGTTTCAGCGCTTTCCATCCTCTTCCAGAAGACGTTATCATCCCGACCACAGGTCAAAACTTTCCTTCAGGGAGTAGCATATGCTGCTCCTCCGTATAGGGCTCCTGTGGATTCCTGGGATCTCAATCTTGTTCTAGAGGTCCTGAGGGGTCCCCCCTTTTGAGCCTCTCCGGGAGGTTTCCTTGTCATTTCTTTCTTGGAAGGTGGCCTTTCTTGTGGCCATCACCTCTATCTGGCGCGTGTCAGAGTTGGCAGCCCTTTCTTGTCGACCTCCTTTCCTGGTTATCCACCAGGACAAGGTGGTCCTGAGGCCTCCTCCTTCCTCCCTTTCAAAGGTGGTATCCAATTTCCACCTCAATGAGGACATCGTCCTACCTTCCTTTTGTCCAGCTCCGACCCGTCTTCTGGAGTATTCTTTGAACAAGCTAGACCTCGTCAGGGCGGTGAGGGTCTACCTGGCTCGGAAGATGGGTTCATTTTTCGTCATTCCTGATGGCATGCATAGAGGCCTGCTGGCTTCCAAGGTGACTATTGCTCGCTGGATCAGAACAGCAATTTTGGAGGCTTACTGGGTCAAGAACAGAGTGCCCCCTCCTTGGGTTAAGGCTCACTCTACCCGGGAAGTGGGCGCCTCTCGGCGGTGCACATAGGGTCTCCGCCTTGCACCTCTACAGACCTATGATCGGTCCTCCACATGTTTGCGAAACTTCCATGCCTGACTTCGGCGTCTGCCGGCTTAGCTAGGAAGACCTTGCAGGCGACGGAGTGAGTTCCTCTGACCTGATTGGAGTTGACTGCTGTTCCCTCCCCAGGGACTGCTTTGGGACGTCCCATGGTTTCCTGTGTCCCCCCAATGAAGCGATGGAGAAAACAAGATTTTTGGTTGCTTACCGTAAAATCTGTTTCTCGGAGCCTTCATTGGGGGACACAGCACCCTCTCAAGTTGAACAGCTCTGTTTATTGTGTTATATTGTTACAGTTTGAGTTTTCTTTCTCTTTTACATGTTGCTTCTCTTACTGCTTTCTCCTTAACCCCTTCCCGACCTTTGACGCATACGCTGCGTCATGAAAGTCGGTGCCATTCCGACCCATGACGCAGCATATGCGTCATGGAAAGATCGCGTCCCTGCAGGCCGGGTGAAAGGGTTAACTCCCATTTCACCCGATCTGCAGGGACAGGGGGAGTGGTAGTTTAGCCCAGGGGGGGTGGCTTCACCCCCTCGTGGCTACGATCGCTCTGATTGGCTGTTGAAAGTGAAACTGCCAATCAGAGCGATTTGTAATATTTCACCTAAAAAACTGGTGAAATATTACAATCCAGCCATGGCCGATGCTGCAATATCATCGGCCATGGCTGGAAATACTAATGTGCCCCCACCCCACTCCTCCGATCGCCCCCCCAGTCCCCCGATCTGTGGTCCGCTCCCCTCCGTCCTGTGCTCCGCTCCCCCGTCCTCCTGTCCGCTTCCCCCGTGCACCAATCACACCCCCCGCGCTCCAATCAAACCCCCCCGCACTCCGATCCCCCCCCCGCACACAGCGACCCCCCCGTGCTCCGATCCCCCCCCCGCACACAGCGACCCCCCCGTGCTCCGATCCACCCCCCCCCCCCGCACAGCGATCCCTCACCCCGTGCTCCAATCCTTCCCCGTGCTCCAATCCTCCCTCCCGTGTTCCGATCCACCCCCCCCCATGATCCGATCCACCCCCCCGTGCTCCGACGCCCCCCCCCCGTGCCCTGATCTCCCCCCCCTTATACTTACCTGGCCGCCCGAGGTCCGTCCGTCTTCTTTCCTGGGCGCTGCCATCTTCCAAAATGGCGGGCGCATGTGCAGTGCGCCCGCCGAATCTGCCGGCCGGCAGATTCGTTCCAGAGTGAATTTTGATCACTGAGATAGGTTATATCTCAGTGATCAAAATAAAAAATAGTAAATGACCCCCCCCCCTTTGTCACCCCCATAGATAGGGACAATAAAAAAATAAAGAATTTTTTTTTTTTTCACTAAGGTTGGGGTAAGAACTAGGGTTAGGGTTAGGGGTAGGGTTAGGGGTAGGGTTAGGGGTAGGGGTAGGGTTAGGGGTAGGGTTAGGGCTAGGGTTAGGGTTTCGGTATGTGCACACGTATTCTGGTCCTATGCGGATTTGAAAAATCCACAGTGCTAAACCGCTGCCGATTTATCGTGGATTTACCGCGGTTTTTCTGCGCATTTCACTGCGGTTTTACAACTGCGATTTTCTATTGGAGCAGTTGTAAAACCGCTGCGGAATCCGCAGAAAGAAGTGACATGCTGCGGAATGTAAACCGCTGCGTTTCCGTGCAGTTTTTCCGCAGCATGTGTACAGCGATTTTTGGTTCCCATAGGTTCACATTGAACTGTAAACTCATGGGAAACTGCTGCGGATCCGCAGTGTTTTCCGCAGCGTGTGCACATACCTTTAGAATTAGGCTATGTGCACACGGTGCGGATTGGCCGCTGCGGATCCGCAGCAGTGTTCCATCAGGTTTACAGTACCATGTAAACATATGGAAAACCAAATCCGCTGTGCCCATGGTGCAGAAAATACCGCGCGGGAACGCTGCATTGTATTTTCCGCAGCATGCCAATTCTTTGTGCGGATTCCGCAGCGTTTTACACCTGTTCCTCAATAGGAATCCACAGGTGAAATCCGCACAAAAAACACTGGAAATCCACGGTAAATCCACAGGTAAAACGCAGTGCCTTTTACCCGCGGATTTTTCAAAAATGATGCTGAAAAATCTCATACGAATCCGCAACGTTGGCACATAGCCTTAGAGTTGGGTTGGAATTAGGGTTGTGGTTAGGGGTGTGTTGGGGTTAGGGTTGTGGTTAGGGGTGTGTTGGGGTTAGGGTTGTGATTAGGGTTACGGCTACAGTTGGGATAAGGGTTAGGGGTGTGTTGGAGGTAGAATTGAGGGGTTTCCACTGTTTAGGCACTTCAGGGGGTCTCCAAACGCAACATGGCGCCACCATTGATTCCAGCCAATCTTGTATTCAAAAATTCAAATGGTGCTCCCTCACTTCCGAACCCCGACGTGTGCCCAAACAGTGGTTTACCCCCACATATGGGGTACCAGCATACTCAGGACAAACTGCACAACAATTACTGGGGTCCAATTTCTCCTGTTACCCTTGAGAAAATAAAAAATTGCTTGCTAAAACATCATTTTTGAGGAAAGAAAAATGATTTTTTATTTTCACGGCTCTGCGTTGTAAACGTCTGTGAAGCACTTGGGGGTTCAAAGTGCTCACCACATATCTAGATAAGTTCCTTGGGGGGTCTAGTTTCCAAAATGGGGTCACTTGTGGGGGGTTTCTACTGTTTAGGCACACCAGGGGCTCTGCAAACGCAACGTGACGCCCGCAGACCATTCCATCAAAGTCTGCATTTCAAAAGTCACTACTTCCCTTCTGAGCCCCCACGTGTGCCCAAACAGTGGTTTACCCCCACACATGGGGTATCAGCGTACTCAGGAGAAACTGGACAACAACTTTTATGGTCCAATTTCTCCTGTAACCCTTGGGAAAATAAAAAATTCTGGGCTAAAAAATTATTTTTGAGGAAAGAAAACGTATTTATTATTTTCACTGCTCTGTGTTATGAACTTCTGTGAAGCACTTGGGGGTTCAAAGTGCTCACCTCACATCTAGATAAGTTCCTTTCGGGGTCTAGTTTCCAAAATGGGGTCACTTGTGTGGGGTTTCTACTGTTTAGCCACATCAGGGGCTCTGCAAACGCAACGTGACGCCCACAGAGCATTCCATCAAAGTCTGCATTTCAAAACGTCACTACTTCACTTCCGAGCCCCAGCATGTGCCTAAACAGTGGTTTACCCCCACATATGGGGTATCAGCGTACTCCGGAGAAACTGGACAACAACTTTTGGGGTCAAATTTCTCCTGTTACCCTTGGGAAAATAAAAAATTGCGGGCTAAAATTCATTTTTGAGAAAATAATTTTTTTTTTTTATTTTCATGGCTCTGCGTTATAAACTTCTGTGAAGCACTTGAGGGTTCAAAGTGCTCACTACACATCTAGATTAGTTCCTTTGGGGGTCTAGTTTCCAAAATGGGGTAATTTGTGGGGGATCTCCAATGTTTAGGCACACAGGGGCTCTCCAAACGCGACATGGTGTCCGCTAATGATTGGAGATAATTTTCCATTTAAAAAGCCAAATGGAGTGCCTTCCCTTCTGAGCCCTGCCATGCGCCCAAACAGTGGTTTACCCCCACATATGGGGTATCTGCATACTCAGGACAAACTGGACAACAACATTTGTGGTCCAATTTCTCCTATTACCATTGGCAAAATAGGAAATTCCAGGCTAAAAAATCATTTTTGAGAAAAGAAAAATTATTTTTTATTTTCATGGCTCTGCATTATAAACTTCTGTGAAGCACCTGGGGGTTTAAAGTGCTCAGTATGCATCTAGATAAGTTCCTTGGGGGGTCTAGTTTCCAAAATGGGGTCACTTGTGGGGGAGCTCCATTGCATAGGCACACAGGGGCTCTCCAAATGCGACATGGTGTCCGCTAACGATGGAGATAATTTTTCATTCAAAAAGTCAAATGGCGCTCCTTCCCTTCCGAGCCTTACCATGTGCCCAAACAGTGGTTTACCCCCACATGTGAAGTATCGGTGTACTCAGGAGAAATTGCCAAACAAATTTTAGGATCCATTTTATCCTGTTGTCCATGTGAAAATGAAAAAATTGAGGCTAAAAGAATTTTTTTGTGAAAAAAAAGTACTTTTTCATTTTTACGGATCAATTTGTGAAGCACCTGGGGGTTTAAAGGGCTCACTATGCATCTAGATAAGTTCCTTGGGGCGTCTAGTTTCCAAAATGGGGTCACTTGTGGGGGAGCTCCAATTTTTAGGCACACGGGGGCTCTCCAAATGTGACATGGTGTCCGCTAAAGAGTGCAGCCAATTTTTCATTCAAAAAGTCAAATGGCGCTCCTTCCCTTCCAAGCCCTGCCGTGCGCCCAAACAGTGGTTTACCCCCACATATGAGGTATCAGCGTACTCAGGACAAATTGGACAACAACGTACGTGGTTCAGTTTCTCCTTTTACCATTGGGAAAATAAAAAAATTGTTGCTGAAAAATCATTTTTGTGACTAAAAAGTTAAATGTTCATTTTTTCCTTCCATGTTGCTTCTGCTGCTGTGCAGCACCTGAAGGGTTAATAAACTTCTTGAATGTGGTTTTGTGCACCTTGAGGGGTGCAGTTTTTAGAATGGTGTCACTTTTGGGTATTTTCAGCCATATAGACCCCTCAAACTGACTTCAAATGTGAGGTGGTCCCTAAAAAAAATGGTTTTGTAAATTTCGTTGTAAAAATGAGAAATCGCTGGTCAAATTTTAACCCTTATAACTTCCTAGCAAAAAAAAATTTTGTTTCCAAAATTGTGCTGATGTAAAGTAGACGTGTGGGAAATGTTATTTATTAACTATTTTGTGTCACATAACTCTCTGGTTTAACAGAATAAAAATTCAAAATGTGAAAATTGCGAAATTTTCAAAATTTTCGCCAAATTTCCGTTTTTATCACAAATAAACACAGAATTTATTGACCTAAATTTACCACTAACATGAAGCCCAATATGTCACGAAAAAACAATCTCAGAACCGCTAGGATCCATTGAAGCGTTCCTGAGTTATTACCTCATGAAGGGACACTGGTCAGAATTGCAAAAAACGGCAAGGTCTTTAAGGTCAAAATAGGCTGGGTCATGAAGGGGTTAACTGAATATCCTACTTCCTGTCGGTAGGGTGTATACTGCAGAGGAGGAGCTAACTTTTTTTATTTGCATAGTGTCAGCAGCATACACCCAATGTTTCCTGTGTACCCCAATGAAGGCTCCAAGAAACAGATTTTACGGTAAGCAACCAAAGTCCTGTTTTTTCAACAGGACAATGACCCCAAACACACCTCCAGGCTGTGTAAGGGCTATTTGACCCAGAAGGAGAGTGATCGGGTGCTACGCCAGATGACCTGGCCTCCACAGACACCAGACCTGAACCCGATCGAGATGGTTTGGGGTGAGCTGGACCGCAGAGTGAAGGCAAAAGGGTCAACAAGGGCTAAGCATCTCTGGGAACTCCTTCAAGATTGTTGGAAGACCATTCCCGGGGACTACCTCTTGAAGCTCATCAAGAGAATGGCAAGAGTGTGCAAAGCAATCATCAGAGCAAAAGGTGGCTACGTTGAAGAACCTAGAATATAAGACATAATTTCAGTTGTTTCACACTTTTTTGTTAAGTATATAATTCCACATGTGTTAATTCATAGTTTTGATGCCTTCAGTGTGAATGTACAATTGTCAAAGTGATGAAAATACAGAAAAATCTTCAAATGAGAAGGTGTGTCCAAACTTTTGGTCTGTACGATATCTGTGTTCGTAAAAGTGCGACTTTTCAACATATAAAATAAACTAATGCAATCGGTATACGGCACAACGAGAAAAAAATTGAAATGCCAGAATTCCATTTTTTGGGGCTGCTGCAACATTGGAATAGGCGATCAAATCATCAAATCTATCTACAAATGGTATCAGCAAAAACATCAGCTCAGTGCACAAAAAAATAAGCCCCAGATCCCCCCAAAAATGAAAAAGTTACGTTCTTGGAAAATGGCGACAAAAGCAAAACCTTTTTTACTTACAAATTTGCCCAAAATTTTCACTTAAATTTAAAAAAAATAAAAAACTATCCATGTTTGGTATCTGCGTACTCGTACTGACCTGGGGAATTATATTACCATATAGTAAACATGGAGAAAAAAACAAACAACACAATTTCTTAAATTGCACTTTTTTGCAATTTCACCATGCTTTCCAATACACTGTGTAGTAGAATGAATGGTGACATTCAAAATTACAACTAGTCCCACAATAAACAAGCCCTCATAAGGCTATATTGATGGAAAAATTAAAAAAAAATGTCTCTGGTAAGATGGGTTGGAAAATTAAAAAAAAAAAGGGGAAAATGGCTATAGCGTGGAGGGGGTTAAGTAAAAATTAGTTGCAAAACTACAAATTTATTCTATCTATCTATCTCTCTATATATATATATCTATAGATATATATATATCTATAGATATATATATATATATATATATATATATATATATATATATATATATATATATATATATATATAGAGCTACTATATAATTGTCTAAGGGTCACGTCCGTCTCTCTGTCCAGGATATTCATTGGTCGCGGCCTCTGTCTGTGGTGGAAATCTAAGTCGCTGATTGGTCTCGCCAGCTGCCTGTCATGGCTGCCGCGACCAATCAGCGACGGCCACAGTCCGATTAGTCCCTCCCTACTCTCCTGCAGTCAGTGCCCGGCGTCCGCTCCTTACTCCCCGCAGTCAGCGCCCGCTCCATACTCCCCTCCGGTCACCGCTCACACAGGGTTAATGCCAGCGGTAACGGACCGCGTTATGCCGCGGGTAACTCACTCCGTTACCGCCGCTATTAACCCTGTGTGACCAACGTTTTTACTATTGATGCTGCCTATGCAGCATCAATAGTAAAAAGATCTAATGTTAAAAATAATAAAAAAAAAACAAAAAACCTGTTATTCTCACCTTCGGTAGTCCGACGATGCGCTCGCGCCTGCCGCCAGCTTCCGGTCCCAGAGATGCATTGCGAAATTACCCAGAAGACTTAGCGGTCTCGCGAGACCGCTAAGTGATCTGGGTAATTTCGCAATGCATCCTGGGAACGCAAGATGGCGGCAACCGCGCGCATCGCCAGAGGTTCGCTGGATCCCGCCAGGTGAGTATATAACTATTTTTTATTTTAATTATTTTTTCTAACAGGGATATGGTGCCCACACTGCTAAATACTATGTGGGCAGTGTTAGATACTATGTGGGCTGCGCTATGTATTACGTGGCCAGTGTTATATACTGCGTGGGCAGTACTATATACTACATGGCTGCTATATACTACGTGGGCAGTGTTATATACTACGTGGCTGTGCTATATATTATGTGGCCAGTGTTATATATTACGTGGCCAGTGTTACTACGTGGGCAGTGTTATATACTATGTGGCTGTGCTATATATTACGTGGCCAGTGTTATATATTATGTGGCCAGTGTTATATATTATGTGGCCAGTGTTATATATTATGTGGCCAGTGTTATATATTATGTGGCCAGTGTTATATATTACGTGGCCAGTGTTATATATTACGTGGCCAGTGTTATATATTACGTGGCCAGTGTTATATATTACGTGGCCAGTGTTATATATTACGTGGCCAGTGTTATATATTACGTGGCCAGTGTTATATATTACGTGGCCAGTGTTATATATTACGTGGCCAGTGTTATATATTACGTGGCCAGTGTTATATATTACGTGGCCAGTGTTACATACTACGTGGGCTCTGTTATATACTGTGTGGCTGCTATATACTACGTGGGCTGTTATTTACTGCGTGGCCTATATTAACGCATCGGGTACTCTATGTATGTATGTATGTATGTATATAGCAGCCACATGGTATATACCACAAGCCACGTAGTACTCCTATATACTACGTGGCCTGTGCTATATACTATGTGGCTGCTATATACATACATACATATTCTAGAATACACGATGCGTTAGAATCGGGCCACCATCTAATATATATAATATACTAGATTGTGGCCCGATTCTAACGCATCGGGTATTCTAGAATATGCATGTCCCCGTAGTATATGGACAATGATGATTCCAGAACTCGCGGCAGACTGTGCCCATCGCTGATTGGTCGAGGCAACCTTTATGACATCATCGTCGCCATGGCAACCATTATGACATCTACATCGATACTGTGCCCGTTGCTGATTGGTCGAGGCCTGGCGGCCTCGACCAATCAGACGCGGGATGTCTACGTCCTTTATGACATCATCGTCGCTGTGCCCGTTGCTGATTGGTCGAGGCCTGGCGGCCTCGACCAATCAGAGAGCCGGGATTTCCAGGACAGACAGACAGACGGAAAAACCCTTAGGCAATTATATAATATACTAGATTGTGGCCCGATTCTAACGCATCGGGTATTCTAGAATATGCATGTCCCTGTAATATATGGACAATGATGATTCCAGAATTCGCGGCAGACTGTCGCTGATTGGTCGAGGCAACCTTTATGACATCATCGTCGCCATGGCAACCATTATGACATCATCGTCGCTGTGCCCGTTGCTGATTGGTCGAGGCCTGGCGGCCTCGACCAATCAGAGACGCGGGATGTCTACGTCCTTTATGACATCATCGTCGCTGTGCCCGTTGCTGATTGGTCGAGGCCTGGCGGCCTCGACCAATCAGAGACGCGGGATTTCTACGTCGATGCTGTGCCGGTCTCTGATTGGTCGAGGCCTGGCGGCCTCGACCAATCAGAGAGCCGGGATTTCCAGGACAGACAGACAGACGGAAAAACCCTTAGACAATTATATATATAGATATATAATACAAAAATAGTAACAGCACAACTGCTTATCTTCGGGTGCAAGGCCCCCAGGCAACCTGTCCAATGATTCTCCAAAATGCATACAAATTAAAAAAAGAAGGCAGAACTCCCATTTCCTTGGTGTCTGGGCGACGATTTGTCTCTGAATGAGCCTTTCACAAGCAGTGGGTGTTATGACAGGGTGCATGCTTATAGGTATCTTAACAATCCTTAATTACAGCCAATCACATTATACGTTCATAAAGTGCAGTACATCATAGCATATTATACAGTCATCAAGGTGCATTATTTCATATTACTATTTCCTATAATTTACATGAAGTTCCCAAGTGCCACAGTGTTCCGTGCTCACATAGATGAACAATACATTCATTGTTACTTTTCAGATCGCACAATTCTAGCTCATCGCTCTATTCAATAATATGGTGGCAATAATATGGGGGCGCTGCAGCACCGGCGCCGTGGAGTCCTTTAAATATGCTCTTCCTCTTATCCCAGGGAACACCTTTGTTCATGGCGGACGCCAAACTCCTTGCGCATGCCCAGGCACGTCATCACTGTGTAATGGGTTACCGGCATTTGTTGAGGCATTTTCAAAGGCGATATATATCTCATTATTTAGCATATTTAAAGGACTCCACGGTGCCGGTGCTGCAGCGCCCCCATATTATTGCCACCATATTATTTGAAATATATCCACAGACAAAACTCCCAAGTTATTTGATACTCTTATTCTTTATATTTTAGACTTATTCTGATATTGGAAATACTGTGCAATGTGCTCTTCACCACATGGACGTCATAGGTGCATAATCCCACCCTGACGCACCGGGCGGCACCTTGCTCATGTCGTCTCCGGGAGTCAGATAGTGTCCAAATATTGCAAATGACCCTTCCGGACCAACTAAAGGCAGTCGCACCATTGTCCCGGCTATCACAGGCACTATAATAGTTTTAGGAAAGCAGGATTCTCTTATATTATTATTTCAAAGTTCTAATTTATTCATAATTTATAACTTTGGCCGGCAATCCATTCCCAGTGATGACAAAATTTAGCTGGAAATGCACAACAGAATTTACTTTGAACATAAAAGTTCTCTTATATTTTATTAACACAATTGAAAAAAATTCTACAAAATTAAAAAAAAAAATTTTGAAAAAATTCTCCTTCCTCCATGTTACCACGTTCTCCCAAGGCAAGTGCATCTTATATCCGATGGTGCACCTAAAAGACAAAAACGTGGGGGGCACAGAGTCTTTAGGTATTGAAGTATCGCGTAAATTGTACAACATTAACACCTTGAAGATGCAGATGTTTTCCTTTTTGTGTGTTTTTTTTTCTTCCTGCCCTATCAAGAGCCATAACTTTTTCTTTTTATCCTCATAAAAAAAAATATTGGTTTGTTGCATGTTTCGAGAAACATACATTTTTTTATTTTTCAGTCGATTGGTTATAGGACGAATTTAGTTTTTTTTTTTTTTGTTTTTTTTTTGCGGTACGACCTGTAGTTTTTATTTCAGTTTTTTTTTTTTTGGAAGGGGGGAGGATGAAGGAAGCGTAAAACAGCAATTCTGCTATTTAAGATTTTTTTTCTTTTTAATTAAAAGTGAATTCATAAATATTTTTTTTTCATCAGATCATAAAATCTAATCAACTGTAACAAAGAATTATATATGCATACATACACGTGTGTATATATATATATATACAGTGTGTAATATATATATATATATATATATATATATATATATATAGATAGATATATATATATCTATATATATATATATATATATAGTGTAAAAATATATATATATATATATATATATATATAATACATACATACGGTATTTGTTATTTCTGTGTGAACTAAAAGCCTAAAAGAATTCATAGTATGTATCTCATATGGTGAAATGGGGGAAAAATGATCGTAAATGTTCAATTTGTCTCCTAAAAAGAATGAAATAAAGAGATTAGAAATTCGTATTGATCGCACAATATACGTAATTAAAAGTACGTCTCGCCCTGTAAGTAAAAAAAAAAAAAAAAAAGCCCAGATGTAACTTTATCAACAGAAAAATGATAAAATAGACAAATGGTGTATTGGCGGTCTGCAGCCTTGGGGCACAAGTGCCGGGAGGGCCATCGATGGCGCGTCGTTCCTCCAGTGATGGGCGCCCTCTTGATCTCTTTTTAAGGTTAGGAGCGCCGGACAATGAATCCCAGACGTGTGACATTTCTGGCGACTGCTCCTGTCGGATCCCGTCTGCTGCACTCGATCGCAGCCATAATTATACTCTGTGGGTCACTGCTACAACTCCCGATGGAGAAATCCCAGCAGCCTCCAAAGACTTTGACCCCAACAGGAGTAAGTAGATTTTATTCTGAAGATGGTTCATTTCTCTTTTCCTTGAATATTTGTCCTGCTCTTATTGACCAGAGCTGCAGTTTGTGCTCCTGAGCTGTTCTTCCTTTTTGATCTACAATAAAGGGGTTTCCCACTTTCTAGGATCTCTCCTGTATTGGCCAGCGCTGCATGAGATCTAAGATGATTCTCCTCCGCCGGGGTTCAGCGCCGGCTCTCCACTGCTGCTGTAGTTAGTGATTTGGTTTTGGCAAAAAAAAAAAAAACTGATGAAAAATAATTCCTGAGGCCTGAATGAGCCCTTATTCTTACATAACGCTGACTGGGAGTGAAAACGTTACACACACACCGACTTTTAAACTCCCAACAACTCGCCATGGTTTTCAAGCAGAAGATGTGTCGGAAAACTCCTTCACCCCCGGATGATTTTCCGATTTTTTTTTTTTTTTTTTTTTTTTTTCCCCCCACAATTTTTTTTTTTTTTTTTTAAATAGATTTACAATTTTCACCATATGGTAAAAGTGACCCGGAAGTGTGATTCCTTCAGGTCAGTACAAGTACGCAGACATGTTTTTCTATTGAAGTGGTGAATTTGTATGAAAACGTGCTGGGATAAGGTGTTACTTGCCATGCTCAGGTGCTAACCGAGGGTCTTTGGCGTGCTCAAATAATTGTTTCAAGTCCCCGCAGCTGTTCGACAGCAGGGGTTACCTAACAAACAGACAATCCCTCCATGTGTTTCGCCTGTCGAACAGCCGCGGGGTATCGGAGCATATTCTTTGAGCCCGCCAAAGACACTGTTAGCACCTGAGCATGGCGGAAACACCTTACCCCAGCACGTCTGCTCATTGCAAGTTTTTTACCGTGTTTGTTTCTTTTTTACCTTTCCGTACAGCAGAATCGCGCATGTACAAATATTTGTAGTCCCGCGACTTGTCTGAGAATCGCTGCCACGTGACGCATGTCGCACTGCAGCTCCGGCCTAAAAAAAAACATTTAAATGGCAGAAAAGTCGCATGCATCTTGTTTTAAGGGGAACTTATCAGTAACTTTACCCCTGCGCAAGAAGTGGAGGTGCAGCATAAAAAACTACATGAAAAACACCCATCCCAGCACCAACGTATCCGTGCACTCGCAGCCTCTCCGCCGGCATCGCGTCCCATCCCTGAATGACAGCGGACATGAGAAGCCGAGGAGTACAAGTGCAGTGATGTGCCCGCCGGTGGCCGGTAACACTGGACTAAACGTCTTTCATAATGTTGTACAGTACCTCTGATTGCTCGGGGGGTAGTGTTAATGATAAGTTCTCGTTAAAGCCCATGGGAGCAATGTCGCATGCAAATTGCAACCCTTGTCCCAAAACTTCACGGGGTTTACTGTAGATTGCAACACGAAAAATGACGTTAGTAACCGATCCACCCTATAGGTGATAAATATCGTCACGCTGCCGTTCCACCACTGGGATTCCCATCCATCACCAATACGGAGACTGCAGTCCACCATGGTCCGGGGGAAGTGAACACTGCGGCTCCATTCGGTCCATTTAGGATTGATGAAGGTAGCAGAGTCCCATAGACCTAAATGTCGCGGCAGGGGTCCTACTCCACCAGGCATCTCCAGGAGAAAAGGGGTCTGTGCGGCGCTGTAGCAGTATAAGTGTAGAGGAAGCCGTGCTTTTATTAAAATTTACAATCTAACATATTTTAATCTTGCACATTTCACCAGAAACCAAACCTCCGCCCGCTTTCCACGTCACGTCCGCAGACGCGTTGGTGGTAGTTTCCATCCAAGAGGAATCTCCGTATGGCAAAGAATATAACATAAGTCTCAGAAGAAACGATTCCTCCGAGGAGGTTAGTGGCTCACGGCTGCTTGTCCCTTTTTAGAACGTTGATTGTGCCGATATGTAGTAATAATGGCGGATCTGAATAGTCTGGCGCTAAAGCCGTGCGACTGCCACAATGAAGGCTGCCGGGAGGAGGGTGTGTGCGCACATTGCAGGTTTACCTGTGGAGTTTTCTGCGCAGAATCTTCATCTCTTGGCAGAAAACGCAGGTAAAAATCTGTCCCGATTTGATGCAGATTTTCATGTTTTTTTTTTTTTTTTCATGCGGATTTGTCTGCGTCTTTGTAAGCTAAATAAAGATTTATTATTTAAAAAAAAAAAAAGAATTGTGATGTCATTTCTTGTCCAACCTCTTCATTTACATACTCCATTGAAGAATAATGTTTACACAGAGATAGATAGATGATAGATAATAGATAGATGATATAGAGATAATAGATAGATGATAGATAGATAATAGATAGATAATAGATAGATAGATAGATTATAGATAATAGATAGATGATAGATAGATTATAGATAATTGATAGATAAATAATAGATAGATGATAGATAGATAATAGATAGATAAATAGATAGATGATGGATAGATAATAGATAGATGATAGATAGATAATAGATAGATTATAGATGATAGATAGATAATAGATAGATAGATAATAGATAGATGATAGATAGATAGATAATAGATAGATGATAGATAATAGATAGATGATAGATAGATAATAGATAGATAATAGATAGATGATAGATAGATGATAGATAGATAATAGATAGATGATAGATAATAGATAGATGATAGATAGATAGATAGATGATAGATAGATAATAGATAGATAGATAATAGATAGATGATATAGATATAGAGACAGCTGGATAGATAATAGATAGATGATAGATGGATATAGAGAGATAGATAATAGATAATTGATAGGTAATAGATAGATCTATAGATAGATGATAGATAATACCAAGCCCGATGGTGCATAAAGAGTTAAATAAAGACACACACACACACACACACACAAAATCTGCATTGGGCTATGTTCCCACTGTCCGGATATGCAGCGCTTTGGACACAGCAGATATCCACTCCGCCCAATGCGCTGCCGGCTTATGTACGCTCGGTGATTCCGCATATGTTCATTGAACCGTGCGGATTCACCGCATCCAATACATAGACTGTGTAATTTATCTTGCGGAGACTGAGCGTCTTCACAAGATAAATAGACATGCTGCGGTCTAGAAAGACGTCGCATGTGCGTATACGTGGGTCTGCCGCCTGCGTCTTTGAACGCATAGTGCAGATGGGTTTTCATAAAATCCTCCCCACTATGCTGTAACATCTGGACACTGCAGCTGTACGTAGTGTCCAATCCGCAGCAAATACTGACTGTGGAAACATACCCTAAGGCCGGGGTCACACTTGCAAGAAACTCGTGCAAGTCTTTTGCATCAATTCCCAATATCTGTTTAATTTAAAAAAAAAATAAAAAATGGCGTGGGCTCCCGCGCAGTTTTCTGTGCCAGAGAGGGAAAGCCAGCGACTGGGGCCAATGTTTATAGCCTGGGAAGGGGTTAATACCCATGGAGCTTCCCAGGCTATGAATATCAGTCCGCAGTTGTATATTTAGCTTTTACTGGCTAGTTGCGGCCATGGATATTACACCCCCCGTCTACAAACACCAGCTCCCAGCCGCCCCAGAAATGGCTCATCTCTAAGTCTGCGTGTATTTTTCCTCAGCATGTGAACACCAATTCTCAATTTCCCATTGACTAACGTTGCTTGTGCACTACACTGCGGATTTGATGCAATTCCATGCATCCAAAAACCCTGCGGAAACGCATCAAAAATCCGCAATGTGTGCACATAGCCTGAGGGGGCCGTTCAGTGCATGCACTCGTACGGCACCATTGCAGCCTGCAGACATATAGTGGCGGAGGTCTATCGCAATGCTGCCGTCATACAATGTGGACTGTGATATATTAGGTTTTATTTACTCTATTTACTTTTTTTTGTATTTAGAAATTTGCAACTGCACGATTGCAGAATTATATCGTTCCTCCCAGTGAGCTCCTTCCCGAGCAAATTTATTGCCTAAGAATGACTGTTTATGACATCGAGACAATGGAACTGAGTCCATTCAGCCCAGATAAATGTTTCACAGCGCCCGCTCCAGGTAAGAAACCGATATACTAAATCCAGCACCAGCTATAACTTGGGCTTGTAATTTTTATTACAGTATTTATTTTAGGATTTTTAGTTTTTGTACTGTAATTCTAATAAATAGATGTTTTCTATATTGTATTATTCTCATTCCTAAATTGACTTACCGATATTATTATATTATTATCCTGACTGGAGTAGGGGGCAGTGGGCCTGTGATAAATTCTCCATCATTCGTGAATGCCCACGCATAGCTATTAGTGTACCCGTCCACAAAGCATTGTATTGTTGCCCTCCTCCAAAAAAGGACCCGCCCCTGACTTCCTGTAGTAGGAAAAGGACCCGCCCCTGACTTCCTGTAGCAAGACAAGGACCCGCACCTGACTTCCTGTAGTAAGACAAGGACCCGCCCCTGACTTCCTGTAGTGAGACAAGGACCCGCCCCTGACTTCCTGGAGTGAGACAAGGACCCGCCCCTGACTTCCTGGAGTGAGACAAGGACCCGCCCTTGACTTCCTGGAGCGAGACAAGGACCCACCCTTGACTAACTGGAGCGAGGTAAGGACCCGCCCCTGACTTCCTGGAGCTGAGCAAGGGCCCGCCCCGACTTCCTGGAGCGGGGCAAGGACCCGCCCCTGACTTCCTGGAGCGGGGCAAGGACCCGCCCCTGACATCCTGGAGCTGAGCAAGGGCCCGCCCCGACTTCCTGGAGATGGGCAAGGACCCGCCCCTGACTTCCTGGAATGAGGGCATAAATAATACAGTTTTAGGATTCTACACTCTGCAGCCATCACTAGAGGGGAGGCAAGTGCACACTATTAAGTAGGATTGGCGGTTTCTCAATACTACAGGAGTGCGGATGTTCTGAACTAGGGGTTAACAAAGTGCCTGCAAAGTCATTGTCCTTCATAGCTCAAGCCACATGCAAATTGGACTGGAAGTGCATTGGGGCGAATCCATCCATTCACACGCCCCCAGTGCACTTCCAGTCTAATTTGCATATGTTTTCAAAGTCTGAATTCCCAGCACTGGCTCATCAGATCACTACCGGACAGAAGTCATCTCTATGATTGACCTGCACAGCCACTAGTTACAATAGTGAAATCCTCTTCTCAGGTTCCTTTAATAAGGACTCACGATTTATTGGTTACGTCTTTCTCTTGTCTTACAGGACTACCAACTAATCTGAGCATGGACGCACTAGACTTGACATACCTCCTGAAGTGGGACTGGGACTTTGACCAATCTCCAAACGCCACATTTTCTGTGGAAAGCTGGTAAGTGCTCCGGTCTGGTAAGAGGAAAGTCGCTGTAGAACCGCCGTCTGCTGTACCGCACGATATGGCATGATTGACCCCCATGTGTTGGACTGGGTCAGTCATCACGAGCTTTTATATGATCCATAACATGCGCCATTGAGACCGATATCTGATGGTGAAACAAGCTGTGCTTACCTGCTTTAGATTTATTGGTGCACTGCACAAGCAGGGTTAATACGCCATGTTTAATTACGCACATGCCAGAAACAGGCATCAGTGTTGTCAGGAGAGAAAACTATGAGGACCTGCACATCCCAAAAACTGTGCAAATGCTGCAGGTCCTGACGAGCTGTAGGACATTTCAGGTCGTGTTATCAGTCATATGCCTGGAAGGAACATCAAAATGTGTGCAGTCGAGATGTGTGTTTTGATGATGTGAGTTAACTATGTGCGCAAATGTAGCTGAGTTATGTATGTAGGTGAAGCTGTGTGTGATTATCTTGCTGAAATGTGTAGGTGACTGAAGCTGTGTAGGTAGTATCTGTGCTGTGTAGGTAGCCAAAGCTGTGCACACATATAGCTGAGCTGTGTATATAGCCGAAGATGTGTGTGTACGCATGTAGCTGAGCTGTGTAGGTAGCTGAAGCTGTGTGCGCATGTAGCTGAGTTGTTTATGTAGCTGAAACTGCATGTAGCTGAAGCTGTACATGCGCATGTAGCTGTGTAGGTAGCTGAAGCTGTGTGCGAATGTAGCTGAGTTGTTTATGTAGCTGAAACTGCATGTAGCTGAAGCTGTACATGCGCATGTAGCTGTGTAGGTAGCTGAAGCTGTGTGCGCATGTAGCTGAGTTTATGTAGCTGAAACTGTGCATGTAGTTGAAGCTGTACATGCGCATGTAGCTGTGTAGGTAGCTGAAGCTGTGCATGCACATAGAGGAGAGGTGTGTGTATTGGCGCGATGTAGCAGAGCTGTGCTTGTACTGTGTGCATGCAGCAGTGTTTTGTATATGGCTGTGTTGCAGAGTTCACATGGTTGTGTGTGTGTTGTAAAACTACAATATATGTGTGTAATACATGTGCTCTTACATCACTATTCTGCTCAAGTGCATTAAAATTAGCGATATTGAATCTGACCGCTGAAGTTATAATTCGTAGAAAATATATTTTCCTATTTTCTGCTGTTTAAACTTAAGGTGCTTTGCAATAATAGAGCATCTATAGTAAAAAACAAAATATTGTACCTTGTCTTCAAGGATGGAATTTTTTTAACCCATAGCATGAAAGTAAAGTTAATAATAGATTACAAAATCTTCTGTTTTACCCAAATTTAGTTGATTAGAAAGTGAGTACACCCCACATCAAAAATTACTACATCTATTATTTTGTAAGACCTCCATGGTATGTAAGGACAGCACCAAGTCTTCTAGGCCTGGAATGAACAAGTTGGCGACATATTGCCACATCTGTCGTTCTCCATTCTCCAAGAACGACCTCTTCTGGATGCTGGATGGAGAGTAATGACAACTTGTCTCTGCAGAACTCCCCATAGGTGTTCAGGTTAGGGTCAGATCAGGAGACACTTGCCCACTGAGTCACTTTTTTATTTTTCTGTTGATGGAGCTGTTTGAGGGTGTTTTTGTTGTTTTTAAGTAGTGAGCTAACATTTTGCGGTACATAAGAAATTTTGATAGTGTTTTATTTCATTTTTTATGTCAATTTTTTTTTCTTTTACTGTGAAATTTAAGTAATTTATTAAATAAAATATTTTGATTGATATGACTTGTGTCATGCTGGGTGAAGGGTAAGTAAGAACACAACAACATGGAGAGGGTGGGAGGAGCCCAAACACTAGTGAAGTGGGGAGTGGAGACCCTTGGGCAGATCTAAAATCACCCTGTCTGCCCTAAATGTCCCTATATAGGTTCTGCACCTATCGCCGAGCAGGCACCTAATCCCTGCCTGGCCCTGGTTAGGGAGGGGATGTGGTAAAAACTAGTCAGTCCCCAATACAACTAAAGACAGAGAGGATAGACGAACGAGGGGAACACTTTGCTTGAGAAGACCACCGAGATGTCACATCAGCAATCCTCCCAAGAGTCCCCTGAGAAGGAACTAACAGACAGCTCTTACCTGTCTGTCTAGTTGGATGTACTAACACCCACACCTTGCTGAAGACATGGAATCTGTTTAAACCTTCAGCACAGGTGTGTGATTAGCAGCAGAAGGTGGGTCCTAGAGGGAGAAGCATATCACTCCATAAGAGATGCAAAAATCAAGAAGGTGCTTGTAGAGCTAATCGAAAATCTTTTCTATTAGTGTACTATATATTTTTAAAATTGTTGTATTTTTTTATCTTCTTTTAAGTCTTCTTAGGGGACATGAACCTGCCTGTTCTCTATAATGCTGTGCCTCTGTATTGCAGTGTATAATGAATATGATGATCTCTTGCGGCTGGGCTTCACAGGAGTCCCAAGGAGACCGTCACAGGGAACAACTAACACCTATCCCATTTGTTTTCAGCCTTAATTACAAAGGATGCAATAAAATAAGAGGGTGTGAAAATATAACGACTCCTCGGTGTAACTGCTCAGGATTGACGTTCATCGGAAAGTTTATCCTCCGTGTCTCTGTGTATGACGGCCGAAGAAAAGAAAAAAGCTCCAGCGTTATAATGTTTTTCCCCTCTGAAGATAGTAAGTAGAGTAATCAGCCTGATGATGTACTATATAGTCATGTGCGCACTACTCATTTGTTATGTTAAAGAAACGTAGAAATGTCCCAAAGTTCCCCGATTTGCTAGCAAAAAGAAAAACTAATCCGAACTTCCGGCAAGAAGAGCAAGATCCCACAACACTCTGGGGGTCCATATCATAGTGAATGTGCGAGAAAAAGCGAAGGATCACATTTTAACTAAGCCAACCCTGCTACTTCCTTTTACTAAGCAGTTACCGAATGTTGTATATAGATCTGGACATAAAGAAGAAGAGTGCCAAGAAAGAAGAAGAAAAGACACACGAGTCCATCGAGATCAACCTATAATTAATTTTGTTGAGCCAGAAAAAGGCAAAAACCCCATGAGACAGATGCCAATTGTCCCATATTAGGGGAAAAATTGATGTCAAATTAGAAGAATCCCTGAATGTTTAATTTCTAAAACATTAATACTTACAATCTGCAATATTTATTAAGAAATGCGTGCAGACCCTCCTTGAACTTTTTTTTTAGAGAATTACGGTAACAGGTAACATCATGTGGCAGAAGGTTCCAAAATCTCACTGCTCGTACATTAGAGAATCCATATTCTCACTGCTCGTACAGCAGAGGATCCATATTCTCACTGCTCGTACAGCAGAGAATCCATATTCTCAAAGCTCATACAGCAGAGGATCCGTAGCCTCACTGCTTGTACTATAGAGAATCCATAGCCTGACTGCTTGTACGGTAGAGAATCCATAGCCTCACTGCTTGTACGGTAGAGAATCCATAGCCTCACTGCTTGTACTGTAGAGAATCCATAGCCTCACTGCTCGTACAGTAGAGAATCCATAATCTCTCTGCTCACACTGTAGAGAATCCATAGCCTCACTTCTTGTACTGTAGAGAATCCTTAGTCTCACTGCTTGTACTGTAGAGAATCCATAATCTCACTGCTCGTACAGTAGAGAATCCAGTGTCTCACTGCTCATACTGTAGATAATCCTTAGTATCACTGCTTGTACTGTAGAGAATCCATAGCCTCACTGCTTGTACTGTAGAGAATCCATAATCTCACTGCTCACACTCTAGAGAATCCATAGCCTCACTGCTCGTACTGTAGATAATCCATAGCCTCACTGCTTGTACTGTAGAGAATCCATAATCTCACTGCTCGAACAGTAGAGAATCCAGTGTCTCACTGCTTGTACTGTAGAGAATCCATAGCCTCACTGCTCGTACAGTAGAGAATCCATAGTCTCACTGCTCGTACTGTAGATAATCCTTAGTATCACTGCTTGTACTGTAGAGAATCCATAGCCTCACTGCTTGTACTGTAGATAATCCGTAGTCTCACTGCTTGTACTGTAGAGAATCCATAGCCTCACTGCTCGTACTGTAGAGAATCCATAATCTCACTGCTCACACTGTAGAGAATCCATAGCCTCACTCACAAAAACATTGAACTTTAGGAAGGCAAAGTTTGACCAGCTTAGAGATGCCCTTAATCTGGTAGACTGGGACAATATCCTCAGAAATAAGAATACAGATAATAAATGGGAAATGTTTAAGAACATCCTAAATAGGCAGTGTAAGCGGTTTATACCTTGTGGGAATAAAAGGACTAGAAATAGGAAAAACCCAATGTGGCTAAACAAAGAAGTAAGACAGGCAATTAACAGTAAAAAGAAAGCATTTGCACTACTAAAGCAGGATGGCACCATTGAAGCTCTAAAAAACTATAGGGAGAAAAATACTTTATCTAAAAAACTAATTAAAGCTGCCAAAAAGGAAACAGAAGCACATTGCTAAGGAGAGTAAAACTAATCCCAAACTGTTCTTCAACTATATCAATAGTAAAAGAATAAAAACTGAAAATGTAGGCCCCTTAAAAAATAGTGAGGAAAGAATGGTTGTAGATGACGAGGAAAAAGCTAACATATTAAACACCTTCTTCTCCACGGTATTCACGGTGGAAAATGAAATGCTAGGTGAAATCCCAAGAAACAATGAAAACCCTACATTAAGGGTCACCAATCTAACCCAAGAAGAGGTGCGAAACCGGCTAAATAAGATTAAAATAGATAAATCTCCGGGTCCGGATGGCATACACCCACGAGTACTAAGAGAACTAAGTAATGTAATAGATAAACCATTATTTCTTATTTTTAGGGACTCTATAGCGACAGGGTCTGTTCCGCAGGATTGGCGCATAGCAAATGTGGTGCCAATATTCAAAAAGGGCTCTAAAAGTGAACCTGGGAATTATAGGCCAGTAAGTCTAACCTCTATTGTTGGTAAAATATTTGAAGGGTTTCTGAGGGATGTTATTCTGGATTATCTCAATGAGAATAACTGTTTAACTCCATATCAGCATGGGTTTATGAGAAATCGCTCCTGTCAAACCAATCTAATCAGTTTTTATGAAGAGGTAAGCTATAGACTGGACCACGGTGAGTCATTGGACGTGGTATATCTCGATTTTTCCAAAGCGTTTGATACCGTGCCGCACAAGAGGTTGGTACACAAAATGAGAATGCTTGGTCTGGGGGAAAATGTGTGTAAATGGGTTAGTAACTGGCTTAGTGATAGAAAGCAGAGGGTGGTTATAAATGGTATAGTCTCTAACTGGGTCGCTGTGACCAGTGGGGTACCGCAGGGGTCAGTATTGGAACCTGTTTCTCTTCAACATATTCATTAATGATCTGGTAGAAGGTTTACACAGTAAAATATCGATATTTGCAGATGATACAAAACTATGTAAAGCAGTTAATACAAGAGAAGATAGTATTCTGCTACAGATGGATCTGGATAAGTTGGAAACTTGGGCTGAAAGGTGGCAGATGAGGTTTAACAATGATAAATGTAAGGTTATACACATGGGAAGAGGGAATCAATATCACCATTACACACTGAACGGGAAACCACTGGGTAAATCTGACAGGGAGAAGGACTTGGGGATCCTAGTTAATGATAAACTTACCTGGAGCAGCCAGTGCCAGGCAGCAGCTGCCAAGGCAAACAGGATCATGGGGTGCATTAAAAGAGGTCTGGATACACATGATGAGAGCATTATACTGCCTCTGTACAAATCCCTAGTTAGACCGCACATGGAGTACTGTGTCCAGTTTTGGGCACCGGTGCTCAGGAAGGATATAATGGAACTAGAGAGAGTACAAAGGAGGGCAACAAAATTAATAAAGGGGATGGGAGAACTACAATACCCAGATAGATTAGCGAAATTAGGATTATTTAGTCTAGAAAAAAGACGACTGAGGGGCGATCTAATAACCATGTATAAGTATATAAGGGGACAATACAAATATCTCGCTGAGGATCTGTTTATACCAAGGAAGGTGACGGGCACAAGGGGGCATTCTTTGCGTCTGGAGGAGAGAAGGTTTTTCCACCAACATAGAAGAGGATTCTTTACTGTTAGGGCAGTGAGAATCTGGAATTGCTTGCCTGAGGAGGTGGTGATGGCGAACTCAGTCGAGGGGTTCAAGAGAGGCCTGGATGTCTTCCTGGAGCAGAACAATATTGTATCATACAATTATTAGGTTCTGTAGAAGGACGTAGATCTGGGGATTTATTATGATGGAATATAGGCTGAACTGGATGGACAAATGTCTTTTTTCGGCCTTACTAACTATGTTACTATGTTACTATGTTACTGCTCACTGTAGAGAATCCATAATCTCACTGCTCGTACAGTAGAGAATCCAGTGTCTCACTGCTTGTACTGTAGAGAATCCATAGCCTCACTGCTTGTACTGTAGATAATCCTTAGTCTCACTGCTTGTACTGTAGATAATCCATAGCCTCACTGCTCGTACTGTAGAGAATCCATAATCTCACTGCTCACACTGTAGAGAATCCATAGCCTCACTGCTTGTACTGTAGAGAATCCATAATCTCACTGCTCGTACAGTAGAGAATCCATAGCCTCACTGCTTGTACTGTAGAGAATCCATAATCTCACTGCTCGTACAGTAGAGAATCCATAGCCTCACTGCTTGTACTGTAGATAATCCTTAGTCTCACTGCTTGTACTGTAGAGCAGAGGTCCCCAACTCCAGTCCTCAAGGCCCACCAACAGGTCATGTTTTCAGGATTTCCTTTGCATTGCACAGGTGATGCAATTATTACCTGGGCAAGACTAAGGAAATCCTGAAAACATGACATGTTGCTGGGCCTTGAGGACTGGAGTTGGGGACCCCTGCTGTAGAGAATCCATAGCCTCACTGCTCGTACAGTAGAGAATCCATAGCTTTGCTGCTTGTGCAGTAAAAAATTGCTTCCTATGATGATTGAACTTTCTTTTTTTAGATGTAGAGGATACCCCTTGTCACCGTCATAGGCCTAGATGTAAAAAGATAGCGAGATTTCTGTACTGTCCCCTCATATATTAGTACCCTGTAAGAACGTCGCTGAAGACGGCGGTAGCGGAGTACACCACTGACAGTACATACATGTATGCGCAGGTTTAGTAAAAAAAAAAAAAAAAAGTTTTCACAGAGCTCCTGTGGCTGGGCTTCAGTAAAGGACCATGATTCTTGCTATATCTAGCAATACTGTGGCATTATTGGATACAGTGCAAGCAAAAAAAAAGAGTTTTACAAAATATGGGGGAAAAAGTAAAAAACAAAAACGTTTTTTTCTGTCACTGCAAAATCTCTTAAAAAAAAAAAAATGTAAATGTCATCAATATCCCAAAATGATGCTCCTAAAAGCTTATTCTCTCCCCTCAAAAATAAGACCTCACACGGTTTCATCGAAATAAAAATGTTATGGGCCTTGGATAATGGCGATGTAATAAAACAAAAAAAAAAATATATATATATATATATATATATATTTTTACAAATTTCTGCTTTTTTTTAATCATTAAAATATTATAAAAACTGGACAGGTTTGGTGTCGCCATAATTGTACTGACGGGGAGAATCATAATGTCGATGACTTTAACCACATATTGTACGCCATCAAAACAATTCATGATAAAATGAGGTCAAAATTGCAGATTTCACTTTTTTTTTTTTTTTTTTTCCAGTACAATATGTGGTATAATGAAAGGTGTCATTAAAAAGTACAACTCGTTAACACACACACACAAAAAAAACCAAGCCATCAAGAAAACTAAAAAAAAAAAGTTACTGCTCTTGGAAGAAGGTGCAAGAAAAAATGAAAGTAAGGAAAACAGAAATTGTCCATGTCGGGAAGGGGTTAATCTCCTGCAGGCTGCTTGGTGTAAATGACGTAAGGATATAGCGGAGCAATGATATCTGCCCATGCTGTAGGGCGGAGGTCACACACTGCCGGTGACGCGCATGCGGCTCCACAGAGCACAGACTGCAGCTTCTCCTGGGCCTTGGTCCTGGTTTCCCTCCTTTAAAGACACCAGTATAGGAGATTGATATGTAACATATATATATATTTTTACAGCTGTTTTTGGGCCTCCAAAACATTTGAAGATGGACATTATAGACCATAAACTGTTCATTAATGTGACTGCACCTGAAGGCTTCAGACACGCAGAGATCTATAACTACTGCACCTGGCAGACCAGCCTGAGCTATTGGATCAATTCCACAGATACCCGGGAGGTAAGTTCTCTGTGTGTCTTATAGAGCCCCGAATAAAGTGACAACCGCTGTCTGAACCTGAAATGCAGAGAACCGTTGTCCGCTCCCTTCCCCCACCCTTATTTCTAGATAGTGCAAGGAGAGCGGTAATTGTAGATGTTTCTTCTATAGCACGGACCTCAGCATCTGTAGGGTCAGGGGCGAGATACTCCAGTGTTCATAGCTGCCTAAGATCAAGTGGAATATTTGTATCTCACCGGTCTGCTCTGTGTTATCCTGTGTTACAGGTAACGGTGGAAGAGTACGAGCAGCCATTTTATACACTCGATTCGCTAGAACCATCAACCACGTACTGTGCGAAAGCAAAGAAGAAGTGCAAGAAAAGTAATAGGAGCAGTCTGTACAGCCAGGAGTATTGTATCACAACAGGTGTGTATGACGGATCTGTGGGTGCATAGATAATGGACAGACATGTGATAAGTAGAAGCACGAGAGATATGATACTGATAGTGGTGATAAATAAATGACGGACGGAGGGAGGGAGGGATGGACGGATGGACGGAAGGATAAATGAGGGAAGGACGGAGGGATAAGGGAAGCAGGGAGGGATAAAGGAGAGAGGGATAAGGGAAACAGGGAGGGATAAAGGAGGGATGGAGCGATAAGGGAAGGAGGGATAAGGAAGCAGGGAGGGATAGACGGAGGGATAAGGGAAGAAGGGAAGGATACATTTAAGGATGGGCGGAGGGATAAGGGAAGCAGGGAGCGATTAAGGAGGAACGGACTGAGGGATAAGTGAAGCAGGGAGGCATAAAAGACGGACGAACTGAGGGATAAGGGAAGCAGGGAGGGATTAAGGAGGGATAAGGTAAGCAGGGAGGGATAAAGG
Source organism: Ranitomeya imitator (assembly GCF_032444005.1). Lineage (NCBI taxonomy): Eukaryota > Metazoa > Chordata > Amphibia > Anura > Dendrobatidae > Ranitomeya > Ranitomeya imitator. The sequence goes on from NC_091284.1 coordinate 40,244,534, forward strand.
AGGGACAGACAGAGGGATAAGGGAAGCGGAGGGATAAGGGAAGCGGAGGGATAAAGGAGGGACAGACGGAGGGATAAGGGAAGCGGAGGGATAAAGGAGGGACGGACGGAGGAATAAGGGAAGCAGGGAGAGATAAGGGAAGCAGGGAGGGATTAAGGAGGGACGATGGAGGGATAAGGGAAGCAGGGAGGGATTATGGAGGGACGATGGAGAGATAAGGGAAGCAGGGAGGGATTATGGAGGGACGATGGAGGGATAAGGGAAGCAGGGAGGGATTATGGAGGGACGATGGAGGGATAAGGGAAGCAGGGAGGGATTATGGAGGGACGATGGAGGGATAAGGGAAGCAGGGAGGGATTAAGGAGGGACGATGGAGGGATAAGGAAAGCAGGGAGGGATTAAGGAGGGACGGACAGAGGGATAAGGGAAGCAGGGAGGGATTAAGGAGGGACGGACGGCAGGATAGGGGAAGCAGGGAGGGATAAAGGAGGGACGGGAGGAAGGAGGCGGGATAAATACGGAGGAAAGGGTTAAAGTAGGGATGGAGGGATAAAGGACGGACCATAGATGGATGGATAGACATGCTTACAAATAGAGACACGAGAGAGATAAATATTGGGTAGATGACAGTTATGATAGCGATAGCTATGAGACAGATCAATAGATAGACGTGGCCCAGAGAGGTGTGATATAGCTGGATATAAGATAGTTGGATAGAAAAGGTCACACTATGAACCGAAAAGTTGCCACATGTGCCAATAATTTTGCTCTTAAAGAGAATGTCGATTCCTTTAGGATAGGTCATCAATGTCTGATCGGTCGGGAGCGACACCCGGCACCTCCAGCGAACGGCTGTTATCGGTGTTGGCGGACCCCGGCCGGAAGTACTTGCTTGCGGAGCTGCTCCGTCTTCTGTTAGTGGCCGAGGCTTGGTACTATACAACAGACTCCTATTCAAATCATTAGGAGGTGGATGTGTAGTACCGTGCAGCTGTTTAGCAAGGTCAACGGCATGAGATTCCTGAGAAGTTACCGCAGTTATCTCTGACTTAGTCTCTTCTTTTCTTGGTACACCGAGAATACAAAACCGTTTCTACCCGATATAATGGCACGGTCAGTTCCGTTCTGCAGTGACATAAGTTGGTATTTTATCTGTTTGCCAAATCATATTCAAGATAGTTATATAATCAATATGGACTTAAAGTGCAGACTCTCAGCTTTAATTCGAGGGTAGTCGCATCCTAATTGCAGGGTTTAGGAATTACAGCTCTTGAACATGTAGGTGTCTCTTTCAAGGGACCAAAAGTTATTGGATAGTTATCTGAAAAGCTCTGTAATGGGCTGCATGGGCTATTCTCTCGTTAATCCATCATCAGGTAAAAGGTCTGGAGCTTATTCGAGGTGTGGCTTTTGCATTTGGAAGCTGTTGCTGTGAACCCACAACATGTGGTGAAAGAAGCCCTCAATGGAAGAGAAACAGACCACCATTAGGCTGAAAAAAAAAAGAGAATTCCATCAGAGTGATATCAGAAATGTTAGGAGAGGCCAAATCAACAGTTTAATACATTCTGCGTAAAAAAAGAAAAGCGCACACTGGTGAGCTTGGGAACTCTAAAAGGCTTGGACGTACACAGTAGACAAGTGGTGAATAGTGTTGAGCGATACCAGTCCGATACTTGAAAGTATCGGTATCGGATAGTATCGGCCGATACCCGAAAAGTATCGGATATCACCGATACCCGATACCAATACAAGTCGATGGGACACCAAGTATCGGAAGGTATCCTGATGGTTCCCAGGGTCTGAAGGAGAGGAAACTCTCCTTCAGGCCCTGGGATCCATATTAATGTGTAAAATAAAGAATTAAAATAAAAAATATTGATATACTTACCTCTCCGGAGGCCCCTGGACATCACCGCTGGTAATCGGCAGCCTTCTTTGCTTAAAATGAGCGCGTTTAGGGCCTTCCATGACATCACGGCTTCTGATTGGTCGCGTGCCGCTCATGTGAACGCCACGCGACCAATCACAAGCCGTAACGTCATTCTCAGGTCCTAAATTCCTAGAATGAGGAGTTTAGGGCCTGAGAATGACGTCGCGGCTTGTGATTGGTCGCGTGGCGGTCACATGAGCGGCACGTGACCAATCAGAAGCCGTAACGTCATTCTCAGGTCCTAAATTCCTAGAATGAGGAGTTTAGGGCCTGAGAATGACGTCGCGGCTTGTGATTGGTCGCGTGGCGGTCACATGAGCGGCACGCGACCAATCAGAAGCCGTGACGGTGGCGGTGTGATGGCGCGGGCATGCGTGGCTTCCATTGATGATGTGACGGAAGGTAGGATGAATCCTGTGTACAGGGCGACACTTTCTGCTCCGATTCAACCAAATGTGGCAAGGTTGATTTGGATGAAGCTTCACAGAACCAAAAACAATGACCCAAAACATCCTGCGAAAGCAAAGAAGTGGAATATTCTGCAATGGCCGAGTCATCCCCAGATCTCAGCCCCATTGAGGAACATTTCACAGACTTAAGGCACAAAGAGCCACAAACGAGCAACAACTGAAGTCACTGCAGTAAAGGCAACAAAGCCTCACAGAGCAGGAGACCCAGCGTCTGCTGACGTCCATGGCTTCCAGACTACAGGCGTCATTGCTGCAAAGGATTCTCCACAAAGTGCTAAAAATGAACATTTTATTTATGGTAAAATTGTTTTGTCCAATTACTTATGAGCCCCAGAAATGAGGAGGGTTTGTAGAAAAATGGTTGCAATTCCTAAACGTTTCACAGGATATTTTTATTCAACCCCTTTCATCAAACCTGAAAGTCTCCACTTCTATTGCACCTCAGTTCTTTCATTTGACATCAAAATTTGCGGCCTGCAGAGCTGAAATCACCAAGATTCAGGGACTCTTCAAATATTCCTGATGTGAAAAAATGTATTCCAGCTTTGAAAAATCCAAAGGTTTATCAAAACCTCTTTACAAATGGAAGGTCTGCATGACGACCTACAAAGCCCCGCGTTTCCGATGCTCTCAGACCTCCTTTTTCATAGCAGGACACCATTTCCTTTCTTCAGCACGCTGAGGGCCACTTTAGGTGAGCGGGTTTCAATTCCCTTTTTTCCCACAAATATTCCTGAACCCTAATGGTGCATATCTAATATATAAAGCTGAATGTGTGTGTGTGTGTGTGTGTGTATGTGTATGTCCGGGATTGGCATCTGCACCGTCGCAGCTACAGCCACAAAATTTTGCACAGTCACACGTCTGGACCCCGAGAGCGTCATAGGCTATGTTGTGAGGCGAAATTTTAACCCCGCGCGTTCCAATTCACCAAACAATTTTGCCCCTATCTACATAATGGGGAAAAAAGTGAAAGGAAAAGTGTTGGAGGCAAATTGACAGCTCCCAGATGTGAACAGGGGGACTTAAAGAATGAGAGCGATGGCGCCAAAGAGTATATACCGATCAGTTGCTAAGGTGGGGCTCCGACATGAGATACTCACCACACATGGGGATATGAACACACACACAAAATGCGCCACACACTACCACGTGCTTGAACACATATTACCCTCAGCACACATTTCACCACACATACACCATCCTCGCCACATAAAAGTCGAAACACAAAAGTCGCCGCTCAAAACTCGCCACGCGCAAAACTCGCCACATGCAAAAACTAGGCTCACGCAAAACTCGCCACAAGTGCAAAACTCACCTCATGGAAAACTCGCCACACGCAAAACTTGCACACGCGGAAAAATTGCCACATGCACAAAATTTGCAACACATGCAAAAGTTGCCTCACACAAAACTTGCACATACTCAAAAGCCACCAGACATAAAACTCACCACGCGCAAAACTCGCCATGCGCAAAACTTGCTGCACACAACTTGCTACACTAACCTGTCACATGCAACTCGACACACAAAAAGTTGCTACACGCATGTTGCTACACAAAACTCATCTCACAAAAGTCGCTACATGCATGTCGCCACACACAACTCAACACACACAACTTGACAAATGAAACTAGCCCTAAAACACACACAAGTCTGGTATTAGCCTTCAAAAATAAAAATCTGATTAATAAGCAGACAAACTACAAGAGCAACAAATGTACCATATAGGAAATACGGCAGCTGTCAGTCACATGACCTGTCTATTATGTGTATGTGTGAGCTAATATATACTGCCAGGGGGGAGGGCTTCCTGTTGGCTGGGGATTTATCAGGCTGCCAATTTATCTTACAAATACTGAGGTAAAAATACTGAGCAAATAACGTGTTAACGAGGTCTAATACAGGAGATCACACAGGTATATACTATATACAGGGGAGATGACACACAGATATATACTATATACAGGAGAGATGACACACAGGTATATACTACATAGAGGAGGAGATGACATACAGGTACATACTATATACAGGAGGAGATGACATACAGGTATATACTATATACAGGAGATGACACACAGGTATATACTATATACAGGAGCAGATTACCTACAGGTATATACTATATACAGGAGGAGATGACATACAGGTATATGCTATATATAGAAGATGACATACAGGTATATACTATATACAGGGGAGATGACACACAGGTATATACTATATACAGGAGGAGATGACATACAGGTATATACTATATATAGAAGGAGATGACATACAGGTATATACTATATATAGGAGGAGATGACATACAGGTATATACTATATATAGGAGGAGATGACATACAGGTATATACTATATACAGGGGAGATGACACACAGCAGGTATATACTATATACAGGGGAGATGACATACAGGTATATACTATATACAGGAGATGACATACAGGTGTATACTATATATAAGGGAGATGACAAACATGTAAATACTGAGGTGAAAATGAGAGGTGTGAGTGCAAAATGAGAGGAGTGAGGGAAAATAGTGTAGTGATCGGAAAATGACAGATGTGAGGTCGAAATAACAAGTGTTAGGCGGGAATGAGAGGAGTGAGGGAGAAAATGAGAGGTGTGAGGGAGAAAATGAGAGATGTGAGGGGGAAAATTAAAGATGTGATTGGGAAAATGAGAGGCGTGATGGGAAAATAAGAGAAGTGACGTGCTATAACTAACCACAGATATTTACTATGCCCAGGCAACGCCGGGCTCTTCAGCTAGTTTATTACTATATTTCTTCCCAGGGCTTCCTGGATCCATCTGCACCAGGGTCAGGTCACTATAGGTTCCTGGATGTCCTCCTTCAGCTGTAATCAGGATTATCGTCTCTCTTGTCTTAGATCCGAGGTCTCATTTGGCTGCGTGGATAATTGGGTTCACATTTTTTGGAATAGTGTTGATTTCCACCGTCCTTTACCTGTGCTTCTGCCCCTTCAAACGTTACATGAAGCAAATATTCTTCCCATCTAACAAGCTGCCGTCCAGCGTAGAGAAGGTAAGAGACTGGATAATGAGGCGGTGCACCGCCCGGGACTGCGTCGGTATGTACTGATGTACCGGTGCCGCCGGCTCCGAACATTACAGAGCTCTGATACACCGTAGCTTGCTGTGCAGCGTCACCAGGACAGGTTTCCACACTTGCATTTACTGACAAACAGCCAATATCTTAAAAACAGTATAGGACGACCCATCTTGTCATTTTAACATGCAAAAGTCTGTTCTGATTAATTATCTAATGTATATCTATGGGAGCTGGAACGCTGTTTTTCCAATACAAAGCTCAATTTCACTTAAGGATGCACAGTAAAAACAATACTGTGGATACCTGCAGCCACCACTAGAGGGAGCTCACTCTATATGGTTATCGCTTTGATACCTGCAGCCACCTCTAGAGGGAGCTCACTCTATACTGTTATGGCTTTAATACCTGCAGCCACCACTAGAGGGAGCTCACTCTATACTGTTATCGCTTTAATACCTGCAGCCACCACTAGAGGGAGCTCACTCTATACTGTTATCGCTTTAATACCTGCAGCCACCACTAGAGGGAGCTCACTCGATACCGTTATCGCTTTGATACCTGCAGCCACCACTAGAGGGAGCTCACTCCATATGGTTATCGCTTTGATACCTGCAGCCACCACTAGAGGGAGCTCACACTATACTGTTATCTCTTTGATACCCAAAGCCATCACTAGAGGGAGCTCACTCTATACTGTTATCGCTTTAATACCTGCAGCCACCTCTAGAGGGAGCTCACTCTATACTGTTATCTCTTTGATACCCAAAGCCATCACTAGCCAGAGATCACTTTATACTGTAATACCTGCAGCCACCACTAGAGGAAGTTCGCTAGATAATGTGTTATCACTTTGATACCGTAGTATACTGTGATACCTGCAGCCACCACTAGAGGGAGCTCACTCTATGCTATGTTATTGCTTACATAGCTGCAGCCACCACTAGAGGGTGATCACTGTACATTGTGTTATCACTTTCACACCTGCAGCCATCACTACAGTGAGTTCACTGTATATTGTGATACCTGCAGCCACCAATAGAGGGAAATCACTGTATACTATTACATGCGCCACCACTAGAGGGAGCGCTCACTATGCTGTTATCGCTTTGATACTTGCAGCCACCACTAGCGGGAGCTCACTGTACATTGTGTTATCGCTTTTATACCTGCAGCCACTACTAGCGGGAGCTCACTGTACATTGTGTTATCGCTTTTATACCTGCAGCCACCACTAGCGGGAGCTCACTGTACATTGTGTTATCGCTTTTATACCTGCAGCCACTACTAGCGGGAGCTCACTGTACATTGTGTTATCGCTTTTATACCTGCAGCCACCACTAGCGGGAGCTCACTGTACATTGTGTTATCGCTTTTATACCTGCAGCCACCACTAGCGGGAGCTCACTGTACATTGTGTTATCGCTTTTATACCTGCAGCCACCACTAGCGGGAGCTCACTGTACATTGTGTTATCGCTTTTATACCTGCAGCCACTACTAGCGGGAGCTCACTGTACATTGTGTTATCGCTTTTATACCTGCAGCCACCACTAGCGGGAGCTCACTGTACATTGTGTTATCGCTTTTATACCTGCAGCCACCACTAGCGGGAGCTCACTGTACATTGTGTTATCGCTTTTATACCTGCAGCCACCACTAGCGGGAGCTAACTGTACATTGTGTTATCGCTTTTATACCTGCAGCCACCACTAGCGGGAGCTCACTGTACATTGTGTTATCGCTTTTATACCTGCAGCCACCACTAGCGGGAGCTCACTGTACATTGTGTTATCGCTTTTATACCTGCAGCCACCACTAGCGGGAGCTCACTGTACATTGTGTTATCGCTTTTATACCTGCAGCCACCACTAGCGGGAGCTCACTGTACATTGTGTTATCGCTTTTATACCTGCAGCCACCACTAGCGGGAGCTCACTGTACATTGTGTTATCGCTTTTATACCTGCAGCCACCACTAGCGGGAGCTCACTGTACATTGTGTTATCGCTTTTATACCTGCAGCCACCACTAGCGGGAGCTAACTGTACATTGTGTTATCGCTTTTATACCTGCAGCCACCACTAGCGGGAGCTCACTGTACATTGTGTTATCGCTTTTATACCTGCAGCCACCACTAGCGGGAGCTCACTGTACATTGTGTTATCGCTTTTATACCTGCAGCCACCACTAGCGGGAGCTCACTGTACATTGTGTTATCGCTTTTATACCTGCAGCCACCACTAGCGGGAGCTCACTGTACATTGTGTTATCGCTTTTATACCTGCAGCCACCACTAGCGGGAGCTCACTGTACATTGTGTTATCGCTTTTATACCTGCAGCCACCACTAGAGGGAGCTCACTGTACATGTGTCATTATTGCATTGGGTGTGTAAACAGTTAAGCTCCCCCTAGTGGTATTCTAGGGAGGACATTGTTGTTCACCTCTTCGCTTAGCCTGATGTAATTTTATGTCTGTCTGGGGAACCATTTAAATGGAGCTGTCCAGCCCTGACTTTGGCATTTATATGGACTGGTTGGACTGGCTCCAGTCACATCAACACACGCTGTCGAAGGGTGCCAACGGGTTTCCATGTCAGCCATGTTACTGAAGGCCCCAGTCGTTGCCATTTTGGTCCTCCGGTAAAGCCCAGAATCGTGCCTGAATGTCAGTTTCGCTATTTTTTACAATACAACAGTATTGAAGTAAGTGATGAAAGAATCCAAAGTTCAAGGTTCTCCATTGGAGTACTAAAAAAAAATAAAAAACCTTAAAAAAATGTTTTAATATTAAATAAAAAAAATCATGCTGACCTGGAGAATCCGGCCGCCAGGTGATTTTACTGCGCAATGAACATCCAAAAAACAATGGCACAATTGTGATTGTTTTTTGTTTTTGCATTTTACAGCATTTTTTTTTTCCCACCTCTCAGTGCATTTATATGGTAAAAGGAAAGGTGTAATTCCAAAACTGTAATTCATCCCGTAAAAAATAATAATCCAGCCCTCATATTCTTTTTCAGTTTTGATGGGGAAATTAAAAATCTAATTTAAAAATGTATCGTTAAGAATTTTCTCTGTTTGCAGACTTTAAACTTTTATTGTTTTCCCCCAGGGTTTGGGGAATCAGTCGTTGGATTGTATCAGGAAACCATTTTTTTCGTATGATGAAGAGATCACAGACAAGTGCACTATTGAGAGCTGCCATACTGAAGATTTGGGGGAAGTGGATTATAATAAAACCTCTCAGGCCAATAGCCGGGATTCTGGGAACTATTCACACGAGGGTCAAACTACGGGGCAGACGTTCACCCAGTGATCTTCACATGGGCCGGTGATGGACAACTTGTTCTCTTAGCTCCTCTACATGATGGAGTCGGCTTATTCTGGCTGTGGTATCTCGGAGGGGAGAGCCCCTTCATACTCCATCTACCAGTGTTACGCCCCCAATTGTTGCTAACAAACTAGTTCTTTTGGATGGAGGAGTGCTGGACAGGTCCTCCAACCCAACCACAGAGAAGCTGGAAACCTTCTCTCTATGAGCCCATAACTGAGTACAACCTAGCCTTCGAATGGTGGCTCATTTTTGTTGGTGCGGCAACATAGTGACTTCTGGATGTCTTCCTACACAAAAGATCAACATCCTGAAAGTCCTCATGTACACAGATAGTACAGATCTGCGCTGAATCTCAACTTGACTTTTACTCATGGCAGAGGGATTAGCAAAAGAAACCAGGCCCATGGATATGGGTTCTCTCCACTTTCATCATTATGTTGTTTAGTATCAGTGTTATTTAGTTTATAATACACTCAAACTGATTAGAACTCCAAGCATTGAAATCCCCAGCATAGAAATAGTTTTGTTTTTATGTTTGTTGTTTTTTTTTTTTTTTTTTTTAAAGAGGGAGACTGAAGTCTGTCTCTCCGCTGTCTCAATATCTTCACTGCTCGGTGAGACTTCCTGCATCTAAACTGGGAGCGGGAGACTTTATGTAAACATTGGGAGAGCTGTGATACCGTCATTCTTACTAGATGCAGTAATATCGGATGCATTGAAAGACGGATTCTCATGTAGTCTAGTTCAGCAGGAGAAGGCTAGAAGAAACAGTTTTGCCTCTATATCTAGCACAGCTTATATCCTCCTCTTGTCCGCTCTAGCCTCAGTGTGTATGTAGTGAAGTACTCTGATAAACCTTTTAGAAGCAGCTATGTTTTCCTCATAGTAGAAAAAACCTTACCCTTTACAGGCAGCTATTTTGTCTTTTTTTTAATCAGATCATTTTTATTGAATACCACGAAAGGTAAAAACTTTTTTTTTTTTTTTTTCACTTTGTGTTGTTCAAAAGATTGACAAAAAATAAGCTGTTTCTTCTAGTAGATTTACCATTTAGAAGCAGTTATGTCCTCCTCGCGCAGATTAACTCTTTAGGAGCAGCTGTATCCTCCTCTTATTTAGGTTGTGTAAAAATACAGGGACACAATATTACATAGTTGCTATATAACAGTATGTATGAAGTAACGTGTAAGCTCCTGGCGGAAAGGCACGTACATTTTTTCTTCTGCTGATACACAGCACATTGAGATGCATTTGTGAATTGATTCAGCATGTTTGTTCTTATGAGACAAGTCTTGAAATCGTGTACTCTATGGAATAGAGACTCCAAAATTGAGAAACGGACACATTTTTGCACAAGTGTTTATTTACCATTAAGGTGCCCCTACCCACGCCTACTTACAGTTGTTATTTCTGTAAGAAGCAATAGATCCACTTTAAAGGGATCATGTCCTTACGTTTCGGGCCACTAAACAACCAACATGTCATTGTGCATTTGGGAGGCAGGTTTCCAAAAACGCTTACGTCAAAGCCCGAAACGCTTCACATGCCACTGGACTCTTCTTCCTGGCTCACCTGGGTAAAGTTCTCTGGACGACCCTTTTATAAGAGTGTTTTATTTATATATTGTACTTTACTGATGCAATGTGGATCAATGTGTCTTTTTAATATGCCAAAAAGCCATGCAAACAGGAGCACTGATAGCTGGAAGAATAAAGACCCCCTCCTCCATGTTCCTAGAACAAAGGGGGCATTATGCACTTTATACTAAATCGCTCTGACCGTTTTACTTTTTCATTGCTCTTGAATATGGATGTGTTGCTATTTCCCCTTGCAGCAGTAGTTGATACCTAGCTACATCCTCTGAAATAATAGTGGCTTAAAACCCCCTTTAAAGGTCTATTCCCAACATTCACATATAGGTAATATATATGCCAATTTATTGCAGCATAGACTAATAATAAAGGATAATGTAGAGACTCTAATGTATGCCTTGTGGTTACCGGTTTAGTTCATACACCAAATATGCCATATTTCTTTCTTAACCTTCCTCTGATGTGGTTTACCCCATTATGACAATCACTTTCTAGAAAAAGATGGGGTCCCTTCACAGCAGCATTTACTTTGCACTGAGTCTTATCTAAAGGCAGAAAATGTCAGAGTTCCACGACCTTGGACTATTGTCCTTTTTCATTTGAAACTTTTCATCAATCTTACTCTATTGCACTTTCTTATAAGACAGTAAGTCCAGATTATTCCTTTATCACGTAGAGAGCTCATTGTTTCAAGTACAAAGCTGCTTCACATTGCCTTCCCCTGCCTCCTGCTTGTGATAGGTTTCTCAGTGCCAAGCAGGAGAAAGGGAAGAGCAGTATGATAATACAATTTATAGGATACGCTGCTGTATATTGTAAGAATACAGTGGACTGTAGGCACTAATAAATAGCCGAGACTATCTTCAGCAGCACTCTATGCATGTGAGAAATATAGAGGAAAAAGACATGATGCTGGATGTGGACAGTGGGATTGGGATGTGTGATGTCATCTAGTTATCAGGCAGTCACAGACTGTCTTTCTGTCTACACAGTACGTCATATACTGGACTGGTAGTCAGTCTAAAGATTGCATGACATAGGGGGAACATGTATGGATATAACACAGTCAAAATTAAACAAATTGCACAGAATAATGCTGGTAAGTTGCCATTTTTGCAAAAATTTCTGGAGTGCTACTTTAACTCCAGTCCCATTCTCTGTGACATAATTTGCATTTAAATTGTTTTACTTTTTTCTTTTTTTAAGATATCTACATTTTAAGGATATAGGTTTTATATTTGAACACAATGTTGCAAGATTCTTGCCAATAAATGTATAAAAAACTTTTATTGCTTTCTTTTGATTTTCTATATTTTTTAAAAATAAAAAATAACCAATGTTATCTTCTGTCTAGTCCTTTCTTTCTTTTTAGCCTGTTGATAAATTGTGGAGGACGAACCGTGTCCGAATATTCTAAAAACATGGCTGCTTTGTTACCATGATGGCGCTACACTTGGCCATGGGTCGTGTCTGGTATTGCAGCTAAGCCTCCTTTTAAAGAGCACGTTTCTCCAGTTTTAACATATTAACTGGACAGCTCCTGTAATAGTTTTTGCAATTCTGAGAAAAAAGTTTTTATTTTTTAATTTTCCACTATGTTGCAGAGATATTTGGCTTTTAAAGTTTAGATTCTAATTAATGCCAAGACCAAGGAGGTGTTAGAAGAGATTCTCTGCTGGTGTGTATTTTTTCCCCTGCATGATGTTGACCAATCATAAGAAGCAGGCGTTGTCCAGGGGAGGAGAAACTAACTCCTCCCCCCAGAGAATGTCCCCCCAGAGAATGTCAGACCAGGCCTTCTCTGTGTGAGACCTATAATGACAGCTTTGCCCTACTCTGTGACCTGACTGGTGGCAGCTACTGTGTAGAGTACAGCAGAGCTGAGTCATTACAATCCCCTACAGCTTTCATCTCGTAGTCAGTGTGAGGTGAGGAGGTGGGGGAGGTATATCAGAGCTGAGCTTGGTGTCATTATAAACACCTCCAACTTTCATCTTGTGGCAGTCAGTGTGAGGTGAGGAGGTGGGGGAAGTATAGTAGAGCTCAGCTTGGTGTCATAAACACCTCCAACTTTCATCTTGTGGCAGTCAGTGTGAGGACAGAAGGAGTTGAGCTAAGTGATGCTTCATTACAAACATTCCCAATTTTCATCCCATGGCAGTCAGAATGAGGGAAAAAGGAATAGAGTGAAGGTATGTGTCATTACAAACACCTTCAGCTTTCATCTCATGGTAGTTAGTGTGAGGTGAGGAGGTGGGGGAGGTATAGCAGAGCTGAGCTTGGTGTCATTATAAACACCTCCAACTTTCATCTTGTGGCAGTCAGTGTGAGGACAGAAGGAGTCCAGCTAAGGGATGCTTCATTACAAACACTCCCAGCTTTCATCCCATGGAAGTCAGAGTGAGTGAAAAGGGAGTAGAGTGAAGGTATGTGTCATTACAAACACCTTCAACTTTCATCTGGTAGTTTGTGTGAGATTGGGGTTTACATCTGAGTGGGGCTGTGTGTCATTACTACCACCTCCAGCTTTTATCTCATGGCACAGTGGGTGGGGGGTAGAAATAAGCTATATGTCTTACAAACAACACCAGCTTTCATCTAATGGCAGTCAGTATTAACACAGATGGAGTAAAACTGAGCTATACAACTCTTTTAAGAGGTATTGTAGCCAAGACTGTTTTGGTTATACTGCTTCATTAATGAGATTCTCAACCTAGGGCTAAAAAGTGGCTGAACATTTCAAATTTATAGTCTACCTACCTGGTGTTCTCATGTACCTCCCAATGACACCTCTGCTCAGTTTGGCATGCCTTTTGTCCTTCCAAGATATCTGACAAAGTGTCATTGGCAGGGCATTGGTAGGTCTAACCCACTCCTGACAGCACAGTGAAGACCTGTTCTAGACTTGGTTTTCACTGCACAGCCCCCAATTTTGAGAAGTTGGGGTCTCAGAGGTATGAATCTATATTAGACCTATAGGATGATGCAGTGATCGACTGATCGTCGTGGGACAGCTTCTTAAATCCCAACAATCGAAGTTGTGACTATAGCAATACAGTTCTGTCTATGGTACATGGTAGTAACCTTGGTTTCCAGATTCAGCAAAAATTAGGCTCGGGCATTTCCAACTTTCCTGGGGTAAAGCACATGACTAAATCAGACCCCACAAGTTTCAGTCCTGTTTTTTTTTCTCACTGTGACCAAACCGACACACAAGTGTAAATGTGAATAAGGCCGGTGTCACGCTTGCAACTGCAATGCGAGAAACCCCCTCGAGTCTCTCGCCTCAATACCTGGCCAAAGCCTGCGGCTGCATGTATTTCTCTGCAGATGAACGCTCCGGTCCCGAGTGCTGGCGGCAGTGCCGGGTATTGAGGCGAGAGACTCGCGTGAGTTTCTCGTATTGCGGTCACAAGTGTGACCCAGCCTATAAGTCATCCTAGATGAGAACAGCTGCTGATGGAGGAGGGTCCGATGTGCTCTCTGATGGGTTTTGCCAGCAGACACCACTCCACAGAGACGAGACACTTGGCGTCATCAACTTCATTCTGCTTTATTAAAGGAGCCTTTGTCTACTTATCTATGATGGTTCTTGTTTTCAAGTTTTGCATCGGACAGAGCGCTGAATACTATTAGAACAATCTAATCACTATGTAGTTTTAGCTGCTAATTGAGAATTTAAAGGGCTTTTCCCAATATCACAAATTATTTCCTACCACTAACTTGTTGATTGCTGGAGATCAGACATCTAAGACCCTCAACAATCCAGAGAACGAGTCTCTGCAGAGCTCTGTTTTTGGGAACCATGCCAGGTTGCATTTTCACTGCAGACAAATTGCACTAAATTGTGCATAAGAAACCCAAAGCCAGGGAAATAACCCTATTGGATCCAGCCCGGTGCCTTCAACTCCTCACACTGGGAAGCGCTGCTCTATTTTTTTCACATGCCACACTTTGATACCTGGTTGTAACTGTTTACTCAATTGAGCTGCGTCTTGTCTGTTTACAGTACAGGTTCTCTGGTTGTTGATAGGCACCCGGTGGTCCTTTGTTTCCGTTCTTGTATTATATTATATGTAGTTAATAAAATTATAACTTTTTTAACCATGAAACTCCCTTATCCTCCATATTTACTAGAGCTATATTTTTGTAAGAAGCGTAGGTGTGCACGCTCAACTTCTCCAATCATTGTGTATGGGACTGCAAGAGACAACCCGAGTACAGCCAGTGTTGGACTGGAGCACCTTGGGCCCACCAGAGAAAATCATTCTTGGGGCCCACTATGAGGCTACATAGAAATAATTACAAGACCACCAATTGTGCGGTAAAACACACTAATATCAGGGTATAATATAAAGTAGTATGTCTTAATTATGTAGCAGGGGTTGGGGTAGCCCCCTCATAGAATATATTGTATCCCCCTCAGTATATAAAGTAGCCCCCTCACAGAATATAATGCAGCCCTCATATAGAATATAATTTAGCCCCCCATAGAATATAATGTAGACTCCCATAGAATAAAATGCAACCAGCTTCAGAGTATAATGCAGCCCACTTAGAGTATAGTGCAACCCCCTCATATGGTATATAGCAGCCCCCCATAGAATGTAATGTAGCCCCCTCATAAGATAATGTAGCCCTCTCATAAGTTATAGTAAAGCTCCCTCATAGGGTATCTCATGCTGCCCCCATAGGGTATCATACAGCTCACCCCCCATTGGGTATCATGCAGCTCACCCCTCCATACAACCAAGACTCAATAATATATAAAATAAAAAAAACAACAATACTCATCTCTCCTCCTCGCTCCCATGCCGATATCAGGAGCTGTGCTGCAGTCGGCCTCGCGCACAGCAGGTACGCAAAGAAGTGACGTCATCGCACACCCGCAGTGTCAGAAGCAGAAGGGAATGATTGGAGAGAGAGCGTCATCTGGGGGTGATGCTGATGCCGAGACCCCCTGGCTTATGGCCCCATAACGGCCGCATGGGCTGGGGGCCCCTGAGGGAGCGGGGGCCCTGATAGCGGGCAGTATTAGCTGCCGCATGCGGCAAACACTACCTGCTATTAAAGTGAAATGAAGTCACTCCTCTCCACACCCATGGGGGCGTGGGTAAGCGTCAATATTCATTTCACTTTAGCAGCAGGAACAGGCTTAGGCTTCCTGTCACCGGCTACTGCTCCGCTGGCACCGACACCAGCAGCAGGGGTCCTAGGCCGCTGCTGGCCCTGCATGCCAGCAGGTGTCGCTCTGGGCCCACCGGTGGCCCAGTCCGACCCTGAGTACGGCGCTCCGCTATTATCTGCATTCTCCCTATATCCGTACTCTGCTGTTCCCAGCATTCTCCATGTATCTGCAACAATCGCTAGGGCCGTGGGGTACTCGGAACCGGGTCGGACGGTTCTTAAAAGGGTGGTCACGGCAGCAGTGACCCAGTCCGTGGCCCTGGGCGCGCAATTAAAAGGGATGAATGTTTGTAGGGGATTGTTTGTGACGCCACCTGTGGTATTCAGCTATAAATGGCCAACGCTGCTTAAAGGGACCACTGGGGCCGATGGTGATGCAGCTGGGATGGTTCTTCTCCCCACAGGTCGAGCGGGGCCCCAGAGCTCCCAGAACAGTCTATGAGGGGTTGTGGACGTCGGGGTGCAGGAATGAATGGAGGACACGGGGACTGTAGTTTCTTTATTTTTAATGGTAGGTGCAGTCTGGAGCACAAGTACAGGTAATATTGGAGATCCGGGCAGCCTGGAAGCAGTTCAGAATCCCCCTAGCCAGGTGGGGTTGGAAGCCTCCCTATTGCGCTGTTCTTTAGGTTCTTGTTGCCTTAAGCTCTCTTCAAGTCTCTCTCAATCCGTCCTATAAGTGGAACACTATCCGCATGGCAGGCAGCTTGAGCCTTTTCCTGATGTCACTTCCTCGTGGTGACTCCAGGCTCTTTAGTTTGCTGCTGTGCCTTCGGGTGTCAGATGTGGCCAGGAGACCTGCAATCTCCTGTTCTCCGGATTCAGTTCCTGGGCATGCAGTTCCCACACAACAATGGACTCCGGTGTCCGGTCTGTTGCGCTCATTCCTTGGGTGAGCTCTGTCGCAGCTCCTATCCCCCAGCTTCTCCTCACTTGCTTCCTCTTCCTTCGCTATCTCTGACTGACTAACCTGGC
Source organism: Ranitomeya imitator (assembly GCF_032444005.1). Classification (NCBI taxonomy): domain Eukaryota; kingdom Metazoa; phylum Chordata; class Amphibia; order Anura; family Dendrobatidae; genus Ranitomeya; species Ranitomeya imitator. The sequence goes on from NC_091284.1 coordinate 40,261,103, forward strand.
CTCCAGACCAGAACTTATCAGGGAAATTCCCTTGAAACCAGGTTTAGAGCTCCCCCTTCTGGTCTGGAGTCAGGAAAGGTGTTGTATGCCAGTGTTACCTGTTAAGGGCATCCCTTCTTGCTTCATCACCCCCTGTGAGGGAGGCATTGCCACTGTGGCATCCGGAATCCTGGGTAGCCACATATCCGTACTCCGCTATTTCCAGCATTCTCCATATATCTGTACTACACTATTCCCAGCATTCTACCTATATCCATACTCCGCTATTTCCAGTATTCTCCATATATCCGTACTCCACTACTCCCAGTATTCTCCATATATCCATACTGTGCTATTTCCAGTATTCTCCATATATCCATACTCCACTATTTCCAGTTTTACTCTTCGCCACAACAGCACCCCACATGAGAGAGAGGGATCCGCCCATAGGAACAGGAAACCTACAGAATAAAAGGAGGCGGTCCCCTCTCCTCCTCAGTTTAGGTTTCCTGTTCCTATAGGAATCCAAGCTTAACTGCAGATGAAGAGGATTCCTGGGCCATGCACCCGCCTGTGTAGTTCTGGGGGAACAGCAGGGGCTGTGGCGCCAAAAGCAGCGGCGGGGGAGCCCCTGCTTGCAGCCTCCCCCTTCGTCTGGTCGGCGATCCATGGTCCGAGTCCAGGGGTGGTTCGCCCGGCTCCATGAGGGCGCGCGCTGCGGCAGTCGGCTTTCAATCCTCCGGCTGCCGCATGGTAAGGAGAGCGGCGCATCTAACCCAAAAGTAGCCAGAGCACTTCCGGGTTGGTATGGGGAGGCAGGAGATTTGGCGCCAAATTTAAAAAGCGGCGCCGCCATCGGACCGGTGTGTGTGTGTGTGGCTTCACCAGCCGACGATGTGCACCTGCCTGCAGCAGAGCAGCGTCCTCCTAGCAAAGAGGGAAGTGCCAGAAGCACTAAGAGTGGTGGTCGCCCTCCAGAGAAGCGATCCACCGCCAGACAGAATGTCAAGGACCATTTACCTAAAACTCCGCCTCCAGAACCGGTACCTTTCAGCTTCACTGGGTTACTTTAAAGATCCTCTTCCTATATGCTGATATATGTTCCTCCAGTGTCCCTCTCCTTTTAGACTAAGAAACGGACACACAAATCCAAGCACAAAGAATGCGCCCTATGTACACAACCTCTTCCGGATTCTTACGCTAAGAGGTTATGCCCAGAGTGTATCACTCTAACCTTACATCAGGAAAATGTAATGACATCCGTAGATGTAAGAGCCATAATTCGGGAAGAGATGCAGGGTTTGGCGCACACAAGTAGCTCCAGTACCCACCTACCAAGCAGGTCCCTATCTCCAGTGGACTCAGATTCAGAGGATGTACATAGATCCTCTGAAAATTCTAAATTCCAGTCAAGTTCGGCCGAAATGAAGGGGGTCTTTGTCTACCAAGCAGTAGTATAGATAACCTAGTAAAAAACGTCAGAAGCACAATGGGGTGCCCAGACGAAAAAGGTAAAAAAAATCGGCACAAGACATGATGTTTGCGGGGTTAGGACAGAAAAAACGAAGGTCCTTCCCCGTAATATCCACTATTAAAGACTTATTTAAAAAAGAATAGGATAAGCAGAATACACGGGGGTTTCTGCCATCATCCTCTAAGAGACGCTATCCCTTCAGTGATGAGGAACTTCATTCCTGGTCGAAAGTGCCTAAGGTTGATGCCGCAGTCGCTTCCACCTCTAAACAATCAGTCTTTCCAGTAGAGGATTCGGGGGTCCTGACAGACCCTTTAGACCGTAAAGTAGAAGCCTTACTAAAAAGATCATGGGAAGCCAACACAGGGGCATTCAGGCCAGCTATTTCTAGTACATGCACTGCCAGGTCGCTGCTAGTTTGGATGGAACAGCTGGAGGAACAAATTAGAGGAAGAACTTCGAGAGAATCAATTCTACCGAAAATCCCTCTAATGAAAGAAGCGATAGCATTCCTTGCAGATGCATCTACAGATTCGATACGCTTAGCAGCCAGGTCATCCAGCCATACAGCCCGGCGAGCACTCTGGTTAAAAAACTAGAAGGGGGACGCACAGGCAAAAGCAAAACTTTGTGCGATCCCTTGCCAGGGTGAATTTCTTTTTGGGAAAACATTGGATAAGCTCCTAGAGAAAGCAGGGGAGAGAAAGAAAGGGTTCCCTAATCAATCTCTTCCATCTTACAGGAGAGCCTTTAGAAGACGCCCCTTTACCAGAAACAGACAGTTTGAAACTCAAAGCGAGCGCTGGGAGACAAAGGATCCAAAACAAAAAGGTGCATTGTTTAGTGGATCCTATAATGCCAGACGAAACAAGTACCGCTAATCATGAAGTGGGCGGCAGATTAAAATATTTCTTTCATAATTGGAAACGAGTAACATCCAGCTAATGGATACTTGACATTATACAATTCGGGGTGAAATTGGAATTGGATAGAGTCCCTTGGGATTCTTTTATAGTAACATCACCAAAAGGATGGGAGCAACAAAAGGCTCTTGAATCAGAGATCCTATCTTTATTATCTAAAAAAAAGTCTTGATACAAGTTCCTCGGGATCAAGAAGGGAAGGGGTTCTATTCCTCTTTATTTTTAATTCATAACCGGATGGTTCATTCAGAACTATCATAAATCTCAAAAAATTAAATTCCTTTTTGCATAACCATACCTTTTAAGATGGAATCCATTGGCTCTACCATCAAACTTTTGTTCCCTTGGTGTGTGATGGCGGGGATAGACCTAAAAGATGCCTACTATCATCTTCCCATACATGCCGAACACCAGCGGTACCTAAGGGTAGAGGTCAACCTGGCAGGACAGGCTCGTCACTTCCAATACGTGGCAATGCCCTTTGGGCTATCTATGGCCCCCCGCATCTTTACAAAAGTAATACTAGAAGTGATGGCTTACCTACGCCAACAGGATACTCTAATAATACCCTACCTGGATGATTTTCTAGTAGTAGTAGATTCTATATCTCAATGCAAACATCGTTTATCTAATACGATCTAACAGGAGTTAGGTTGGATCGTCAATTTAAAAAAATCCAGGTTGAATCCAGAGACCGTTCAGACATTTCTAGGAATCCAGCTAGACTCCGTAAGTCAGAAATGCTTCCTCCCACAGTCAAAAAAATTGACTATACAATCAAAGGTGTCATGGGCAATAGAAAGCCCACACATGACATTAAGAAAAGCTATGTCCTTACTGGGATCATTGTCTTCATGTATTCCAGCTGTGCCGTGGGCTCAATTTCATACCCGATCATTACAGTATGAAGTCTTTTATGTTCAGGAGAGATCACAGGAACATTTGGAAAGTAAACTAACTTTCTGGAGACGTTATAGAATCCCTAACATGGTGGTTAGATATAGAGCACCTTTCAAAAGGAGTACCTTGGATAATAGACCCTTCCAGGATAATCACCACCGACGACAGCCCCAAGATATCTGGGATCAGACAGAGTCAACATATTCTTCAAATTGGAAAGAATTAAGAGCTGTAGCATATGCCTTAAATCATTTTGTTCCACAGATCCGAGGAGCACATGTAAGGGTTTTCTCGGACAATTCCACCACAGTGGCATATGTGAACCGTCAAGGTGGTACACGGTCAGGAAGTCTAATGACCATTGCGGCAGATATCTTCCAGTTAGCAGAAACTCATCTCGCATCCCTAACAGCCCTTCACATGAGAGGCATAGAAAACATACAAGCAGACTACCTCAGCCGAAACATGCTGCGTCAGGGAGAATGGACTCTCAACAGACTCACGTTCAAAATGATAACGAAGTCATGGGGTACCCCACAAATAGATCTATTTTCCACCAGAGAGAACAGACAAGTCAAAAGGTTTGCTTCTCTGAACTTGATGGATCATCCGGACATGTTGGACTCTCTTCAGCATCCCTGGAGGTTCGAACTAGCATATGCCTTTCCTCTGATGTTTCTGATTCCACTAGTGATCAGAAAGATCAGGAGGGAACAAGTAAGGGTAATTCTTATCGTACCCTTTTGGTCGAAGAGACCGTCGTTCTCTTGTCTCCGGGCCATGTCTCTATGCGACCCGTGGATTCTTCCATCAGACCGGAAACTGCTGTCCCAGGGCCCTTTTTTCCACCCGCAAGTGAAAGGTCTTCACTTGACAGTGTGGAATTTGAGAGGCAGCTATTAAGTTCAAGAGGGTTTTCAAAAGATCTAGTGAACACTCTTTTGCTAAGTAGGAAGAGATCTACCACCCTAATATATAGTAGGGTATGGAATAAAATTCTTAGCTTTTTATACAAAACCCTTCACTAGGCAAGTCCCAGTGGTACCTATTCTTGAATTTTTACAAAAAGGTCGAGAATTAGGGTTATCAGTGAACACCTTAAGAGTACAAGTCTCGGCATTAGGAGCCCTATATGGATGCAATATAGCAGCTGATAGGTGGGTCTCCAGATTTATAAAAGCTTGTGAACATAGCAACCCGGTCCATATTCCCCGGTTACCTCCGTCGGATTTAAATCTAGTACTCGAGGCCTTAACTGTGCCCCCATTTGAACCATTAGATTCTATTCCCCTAAGCGTCCTAACATATAAAGTAGCCCTGTTGGTAGCTTTAACCTCGGCTAGAATTGTTAGTGACATCCAGGTCCTCTCAGTAGATCCACTTTTTTTCCTGATATTCCAAGATAGGGTAGTCCTAAAACCAGACCCCTCATACCTCCCTAAGGTAGCATCCACCTACCACAGGTCACAGGAAATTTTTCTCCCTTCCTTTTTGGATACACCTGTAACTCCACAGCGACATAAGTTTCATACCTTAGATGTCAGAAGACCCATCCTGGCCTATATAGAAAGGTCTCAGACATGGAGGCAGAGTAGCGCTCTGTTTGTCTCCTTTCAGAGCCACAGGAAAGGACATTGGGTCACAAAAGCTACCTTATCCCGGTGGATCAGAGAAGCTATCTGCTTGGCCTATACATCAAAAGATAAAGTACCTCCAGTGGGCATAAAAGCACATTCAGCGAGAGCTATGGCTTCCTCTTGGGCGGAACAAGCAGATGTACCAATCCATATGATATGTAAGGCCGCAGCTTGGTCAACTCCTTCTACCTTTTACAACCATTATAGACTTGATCTATCTACATCTTCTGACCTGGCTTTTGGTAGAGCTGTCCTTAGTACAGTAATCCCACCCAGATAATGGCTCTCTGAAAATCTCTCATGTGGGGTGCTGTCTGTTGTGAATTCTGTGATCAAGCTCCCTCCTGTGGTCATGAGTGGTACTTCGCCTGGTTCTGTCTATGAGCTTCCTCTGGTGGATGTGAGTGGGGCTGCGGCTTCTGAGTTTCCTTCCTCAGGTGACGAGGTTAAGTCGTTAGGTGCTGCTCTATTTAACTCCACCTAGTTCTTTGTTCCTGGCCGCCAGTCAATGTTCCAGTATTGGTCTTGCTTTCTCCTGGATCGTTCTTGTGGCCTGTCTGCCCTGCATAAGCTAAGTTTTGCTTGTGTTACTTTTGCTTGCTATATTTTCTGTCCAGCTTGCTATATTGGTTTTTCTTGCTTGCTGGAAGCTCTGAGACGCAGAGGGAGCACCTCCGTACCGTTAGTTGGTGCGGAGGGTCTTTTTGCCCCCTCTGCGTGGTTGTTTGTAGGTTTTTGTGCTGACCGCTAAGCTATCTTTCCTATCCTCGGTCTATTCAGTAAGTCGGGCCCCACATTTTGCTAAAATCTATTTCATCTCTGTGTTTGTATTTTCATCTTTACTCACAGTCATTATATGTGGGGGGCTGCCTTTTCCTTTGGGGAATTTCTCTGAGGCAAGGTAGGCTTATTTTTCTATCTTCAGGGCTAGCTAGTTTCTCAGGCTGTGCCGAGGCGCATAGGTCTGGTCAGGAGCGCTCCACGGCTACCTTTAGTGTGGTATGATAGGATTAGGGATTGCGGTCAGCAGAGTTCCCACGTCTCAGAGCTCGTCCTATGTTTGTAACTATCAGGTCACTTTGTGTGCTCTTAACCACTAGGTCCATTGTGGTTCTGAATCACCTGTTCATAACAGTACTGGAGGCCCAAAGTACTAATGCTTCTCAATAGAGGGAAAAGAGAAGTTCTGAGACCTTTTTTTTTTTCTCTGTGCTGTGTTTTGTCTTTCTTTTCCCTTTGACATTTGGGTGGTTCAGGACACAGGTGTAGTGATGGACATTAAAGGTCTGTCTTCTTGTATGGATCATCTCACTGCAAGAGTACAAAATATTCAAGACTTTGTGGTTCAGAATTCTATGTTAGAACCAAGAATTCCTATTCCTGATTTGTTTTCTGGAGATAGAGCTAAGTTTCTGAGCTTTAAGAATAATTGTAAACTGTTTCTGGCTTTGAAACCCCGCTCCTCTGGTGACCCAGTTCAACAAGTCAAGATCATTATTTCTTTATTACGTGGCGACCCTCAAGACTGGGTATTTTCCCTTGCGCCAGGAGATCCTGCATTATGTAATATTGATGCGTTTTTTCTGGCGCTCGGATTGCTGTATGATGAACCGAATTCAGTGGATCAGGCAGAGAAAAATTTGCTGGCTCTGTGTCAGGGTCAGGATGAGGTAGAGATATATTGTCAGAAGTTTAGGAAGTGGTCTGTGCTCACTCAATGGAATGAATGTGCGCTGGCAGCAATTTTCAGAAAAGGTCTCTCTGAAGCCCTTAAGGATGTCATGGTGGGATTTCCTATGCCTGCTGGTCTGAATGAGTCTATTTCTTTGGTCATTCAGATCGGTCGACGCTTGCGTGAGCGTAAAACTGTGCACCATTTGGCGGTATTATCTGAGCATGGACCTGAGCCTATGCAGTGCGATAGGACTTTGACCAGAGCTGAACGGCAAGAACACAGACGTCAGAATGGGCTGTGTTTTTATTGTGGTGATTCCACTCATGCTATCTCCGATTGTCCTAAGCGCACTAAGCGGTTCGCTAGGTCTGCCACCATTGGTACGGTACAGTCGAAATTTCTTTTGTCCGTTACTTTGATCTGCTCTTTGTCATCCTATTCTGTCATGGCGTTTGTGGATTCAGGCGCTGCCCTGAATTTGATGGACTTGGAGTTTGCCAGGCGCTGTGGGTTTTTCTTGGAGCCCTTGCAGTATCCTATTCCATTGAGAGAAATTGATGCTACGCCTTTGGCCAAGAATAAGCCTCAGTACTGGAGCCAGCTGACCATGTGCATGGCTCCTGCGCATCAGGAGGATATTCGCTTTTTGGTGTTGCATAATCTGCATGATGTGGTCGTGTTGGGGTTGCCATGGCTACAAGTCCATAACCCAGTATTGGATTGGAAATCAATGTCTGTGTCCAGCTGGGGTTGTCAGGGGGTACATGGTGATGTTCCATTTCTGTCTATTTCATCATCCACCCCTTCTGAGGTCCCAGAGTTCTTGTCGGATTACCGGGATGTATTTGATGAGCCCAAGTCCAGTGCCCCACCTCCGCATAGGGATTGTGATTGTGCTATCGATTTGATACCTGGTAGTAAGTTTCCTAAAGGTCGACTGTTTAATTTGTCTGTACCTGAGCACGCCGCTATGCGGAGTTACGTAAAGGAATCCTTGGAGAAGGGTCATATTCGCCCGTCATCGTCACCGTTAGGAGCAGGGTTTTTTTTTGTGGCCAAGAAGGATGGTTCGCTGAGACCTTGTATTGATTACCGCCTTCTAAATACAATCACGGTCAAATTTCAGTACCCCTTGCCGCTGCTGTCTGATTTGTTTGCTCGGATTAAGGGGGCTAGTTGGTTCACCAAGATAGATCTTCGTGGTGCGTATAATCTTGTGCGTATTAAACAGGGCGATGAATGGAAAACAGCATTTAATACGCCCGAGGGCCATTTTGAGTACCTGGTTATGCCATTCGGGCTTTCTAATGCTCCATCAGTGTTTCAGTCCTTTATGCATGACATCTTCCGAGAGTGCCTGGATAAATTTCTGATTGTATACTTGGATGATATTTTGGTCTTCTCGGATGATTGGGAGTCTCATGTGAAGCAGGTCAGAATGGTGTTCCAGGTCCTGCGTGCAAATTCTTTGTTTGTGAAGGGGTCAAAGTGTCTCTTTGGTGTTCAGAAGGTTTCATTTTTGGGTTTCATATTTTCCCCTTCTACTATCGAGATGGACCCTGTTAAAGTTCAGGCCATTTATGATTGGACTCAGCCGACATCTCTGAAGAGTCTGCAAAAGTTCCTGGGCTTTGCTAATTTTTATCGTCGCTTCATCAATAATTTTTCTAGTATTGCTAAACCGTTGACTGATTTAACCAAGAAGGGTGCTGATGTGGTCAATTGGTCTTCTGCTGCTGTGGAAGCTTTTCAAGAGTTGAAGCGTCGTTTTTCTTCTGCCCCTGTGTTGTGCCAACCAGATGTTTCGCTCCCGTTCCAGGTCGAGGTTGATGCTTCTGAGATTGGAGCAGGGGCTGTTTTGTCGCAAAGAAGTTCTGATGGCTCGGTGATGAAACCATGCGCCTTCTTTTCCAGGAAGTTTTCGCCTGCCGAGCGTAATTATGATGTTGGCAATCGAGAGTTGCTGGCCATGAAGTGGGCATTCGAGGAGTGACGTCATTGGCTTGAAGGAGCTAAGCATCGCGTGGTGGTCTTGACTGATCACAAGAACTTGACTTATCTCGAGTCTGCCAAACGGTTGAATCCTAGACAGGCTCGTTGGTCGCTGTTTTTCTCCCGTTTTGACTTTGTGGTTTCGTACCTTCCGGGCTCTAAAAATGTGAAGGCGGATGCCCTGTCTAGGAGTTTTGTGCCCGACTCTCCGGGTTTGTCTGAGCCGGCGGGTATTCTCAAAGAGGGGGTAATTTTGTCTGCCATCTCCCCTGATTTGCGGCGGGTGCTGCAAAAATTTCAGGCTAATAGACCTGACCGTTGCCCAGCGGAGAAACTGTTTGTCCCTGATAAATGGACGAGTAGAGTTATCTCTGAGGTTCATTGTTCGGTGTTGTCTGGTCATCCTGGAATCTTTGGTACCAGAGATTTGGTGGCTAGATCCTTTTGGTGGCCGTCTCTGTCGCGGGATGTGCGTTCGTTTGTGCAGTCCTGTGGGATTTGTGCTCGGGCTAAGCCCTGCTGTTCTTGTGCCAGTGGGTTGCTTTTGCCCTTGCCAGTCCCGAAGAGGCCCTGGACACATATCTCTATGGATTTTATTTCGGATCTCCCCGTCTCTCAAAAAATGTCGGTCATTTGGGTTGTTTGTGATCGCTTCTCGAAGATGGTCCATTTGGTACCCTTGTCTAAATTGCCTTCCTCCTCTGATTTGGTGCCATTGTTCTTCCAGCATGTGGTTCGTTTACATGGCATTCCGGAGAACATCGTTTCTGACAGAGGTTCCCAGTTTGTTTCGAGGCTTTGGCGAGCCTTTTGTGCTAGGATGGGCATTGATTTGTCTTTTTCCTCGGCTTTCCATTCTCAGACAAATGGCCAGACTGAACGAACCAATCAGACCTTGGAAACATATCTGAGATGTTTTGTTTCTGCCGATCAGGATGATTGGGTGTCCTTTTTGCCTTTGGCTGAGTTCGCCCTTAATAATCGGGCCAGCTCGGCTACTTTGGTTTCGCCGTTTTTCTGCAATTCTGGTTTCCATCCTCGTTTCTCTTCAGGGCAGGTTGAGTCTTCTGACTGTCCTGGTGTGGATACTGTGGTGGATAGATTGCAGCAGATTTGGACTCATGTGATGGACAATTTTACATTGTCTCAGGAGAAGGCTCAACGTTTCGCTAACCGCAGGCGCTGTGTGGGTTCGTGTTGGGGATTTGGTTTGGTTGTCGTCTCGTTATATTCCTATGAAAGTTTCTTCTCCTAAGTTTAAGCCTCATTTCATTGGTCCGTATAGGATTTCTGAGGTTCTTAATCCTGTGTCTTTTCGTTTGACCCTTCCAGCTTCTTTTTCCATCCATAACGTATTCCATAGGTCAATGTTGCGGAGATACGTGGCACGAGTGGTTCCATCCGTTGATCCTCCTGCCCCGGTTTTGGTTGAGGGGGAGCTGGAGTATATAGTGGAGAAGATTTTGGATTCTCGTATTTCGAGACGGAAACTCCAGTACCTGGTTAAGTGGAAGGGTTATGGTCAGGAAGATAATTCCTGGGTCTTTGCCTCTGATGTTCATGCTGCCGATCTGGTTCGTGCCTTTCATTTGGCTCATCCTGGTCGGCCTGGGGGCTCTGGTGAGGGTTCGGTGACCCCTCCTCAAGGGGGGGGTACTGTTGTGAATTCTGTGATCAAGCTCCCTCCTGTGGTCATGAGTGGTACTTTGCCTGGTTCTGTCTATGAGCTTCCTCTGGTGGATGTGAGTGGGGCTGCGGCTTCTGAGTTTCCTTCCTCAGGTGACGAGGTTAAGTCGTTAGGTGCTGCTCTATTTAACTCCACCTAGTTCTTTGTTCCTGGCCTCCAGTCAATGTTCCAGTATTGGTCTTGCTTTCTCCTGGATCGTTCTTGTGGCCTGTCTGCCCTGCATAAGCTAAGTTTTGCTTGTGTTACTTTTGCTTGCTATATTTTCTGTCCAGCTTGCTATATTGGTTTTTCTTGCTTGCTGGAAGCTCTGAGACGCAGAGGGAGCACCTCCGTACCGTTAGTCGGTACGGAGGGTCTTTTTGCCCCCTCTGCGTGGTTGTTTGTAGGTTTTTGTGCTGACCGCAAAGCTATCTTTCCTATCCTCGGTCTATTCAGTAAGTCGGGCCTCACTTTGCTAAAATCTATTTCATCTCTGTGTTTGTATTTTCATCTTTACTCACAGTCATTATATGTGGGGGGCTGCCTTTTCCTTTGGGGAATTTCTCTGAGGCAAGGTAGGCTTATTTTTCTATCTTCAGGGCTAGCTAGTTTCTCAGGCTGTGCCGAGGCGCATAGGTCTGGTCAGGAGCGCTCCACGGCTACCTTTAGTGTGGTATGATAGGATTAGGGATTGCGGTCAGCAGAGTTCCCACGTCTCAGAGCTCGTCCTATGTTTGTAACTATCAGGTCACTTTGTGTGCTCTTAACCACTAGGTCCATTGTGGTTCTGAATCACTTGTTAATAACAGCTGTCGTGGCAAAGAGTAAAAAGCCGGATTACTTACCAGTAATGCTCTTTTAATGAGTCCACGACAGCACCCATTTACTACCCTCCCTGATTATGCACAGTTTCTTCTTTTAAGCTCACAAATAATGGTTGTATAGAGTTTAAGGCATTGTAATTGTTAAATATGAGCTAATACTAAAACTTTGCGGTTCCCTTTATACTCTGAAAACTAAACTGAGGAGGAGAGGGGACCGCCTCCTTTTTTTCTGTAGGTTTCCTGTTCCTATGGGCGGATCCCTCTCTCTTATGTGGGGTGCTGTCGTGGACTCATTAAAAGAGCACTACCGGTAAGTAATCCGGCTTATTCTCCATATATCCGTACTCCCCTATTTCCAGTATTCTCCAGCTATCCGTACTCCGCTATTCCCAGCATTTCTCCGTATATCCATACTCCTCTATTCCCAGCATTCTCCATATATCCGTACTCCGCTATTCCCAGCATTTCTCCATATATCCGTACTCCCCTATTTCCATTCTCCATATATCCGTACTCCCCTATTCCCAGTATTCTCCATATATCCGTACTCCCTTATTGCCAGCATTCTCCATATATCCGTACTCCGCTATTCCCAGCATTCTCCATATATCCGTACTCCGCTATTCCCAGCATTCTCCATATATCCGTACTCCGCTATTCCCAGCATTCTCCATATATCCGTACACCCCTATTTCCAGCATTCTCCATATAACCGTACTCCCCTATTTCCATTCTCCATATATCCGTACTCCCCTATTCCCAGTATTCTCCATATATCCGTACTCCCTTATTGCCAGCATTTTCCATATATCCGTACTCCCTTATTGCCAGCATTCTCCATATATCCGTACTCCGCTATTCCCAGCATTCTCCATATATCCGTACTCCGCTATTCCCAGCATTCTCTATATATCCGTACACCCCTATTTCCAGCATTCTCCATATATCCGTACACCCCTATTCCCAGCATTCTCCATATATCCGTACTCCCCTATTCCCAGCATTCTCCATATATCCGTACTCCGCTATTCCCAGCATTTCTCCATATATCCGTACTCCCCTATTTCCAGCATTCTCCATATATCCGTACACCCCTATTCCCAGCATTCTCCATATATCCGTACTCCCCTATTCCCAGCATTCTCCATATATCCGTACTCCGCTATTCCCAGCATTCTCCATATATCCGTACTCCGCTATTCCCAGCATTCTCCATATATCCGTACACCCCTATTTCCAGCATTCTCCATATATCCGTACACCCCTATTCCCAGCATTCTCCATATATCCGTACACCCCTATTCCCAGCATTCTCCATATATCCGTACTCCTCTATTCCCAGTATTCTCCATATATCCGTACTCCGCTATTCCCAGCATATCTCCATATATCCGTACTCCCCTATTCCCAGCATTCTCCATATATCCGTACTCCGCTATTCCCAGCATTTCTCCATATATCCGTACTCCACTATTTCCAGCATTCTCCATATATTCGTACTCCAGCTATTCCCAGCATTTCTCCATATATCCGTACTCCTCTATTCCCAGCATTCTCCATATATCCGTACTCTGCGATTCACAGCATTCTCCATATATCCGTACTTCCCTATTCCCAGTATTCTCCATATATCCGTACTCCGCTATTCCCAGCATTCTCCATATATCCGTACTCCCCTATTCCCAGCATTCTCCATATATCCGTACTTCGTTATTCCCAGCATTTCTCCATATATCCGTACTCCGCAATTCCCAGCATTCTCCATATACCCGTACTCCGCTATTCCCAGCATTCTCCATATATCCGTACTCCCCTATTTCCAGCATTTCTCCATATATCCGTACTCCGCTATTCCCAGCATTTCTCCATATATCCGTACTCCCCTAATCCCAGTATTCCCCATATATCCGTACTCCCCTATTCCCAGCATTTCTCCATATATCCGTACTCCCCTATTTCTCCATATATCCATACACTCACTCTCTGAATCCCTCCTCCCTCTCACAGACATAAGTTCCATACACAATGCGGATGACGCTGCCGCTCTATATAACACCACAATAGCTGTAGCTTTGGAATCTCTTGCCCCTCTCACCCATACCAAAGCTTGCAAAATCAACAGACAACCCTGGCACACCAGCCTGACCAAAGAACTGAGGCGAGCTTCCAGTGCTGCTGAGCGGAGATGGAAAAGATCCCACTCCAACGAGCACTTCATCGCATTCAAAAAGTCCCTCACTACTTTCAAGACCACACTCTGTTATGACCTGGTGGTCAGGACAATAATGGACCTGGTGGTTAAGAGGACACGGAATGACCTGATAGTTACTGATAATAAGGACGAGCTCTGGGACGTGGGAACTCTGCTGACCGCAATCCCTAATCCTATCACACACTAGAAATAGCCGTGGATTGCTCCTAACGCTCCCTATGCAACTCGGCACAGCCTAAGGAACTAGCTAGCCCTGAAGATAGAAAAATAAAGCCTACCTTGCCTCAGAGAAATTCCCCAAAGGAAAAGGTGGCCCCCCACATATAATGACTGTGAGTAAAGATGAAAATACAAACACAGAGATGAAATAGATTTAGCAAAGTGAGGCCCGACTTACTGAACAGACTGAGGATAGGAAAGATAGCTTTGCGGTCAGCACAAAAACCTACAAAAAGACCACGCAGAGGGCGCAAAAAGACCCTCAGCACCGACTCACGGTGCGGAGGCACTCCCTCTGCGTCCCAGAGCTTCCAGCAAGCAAGACAACAATCAAAATAGCAAGCTGGACAGAAAAATAGCAAACCAAAGAAATACAAGCTGGAACTTAGCTTCTGCTGGGAAGACAGGTCACAAGAACAATCCAGGAGTGAACTAAACCAATACTGGAACATTGACAGGTGGCATGGAGCAAAGATCTAAGTGGAGTTAAATAGAGCAGCAGCTAACGAATTAATCTCGTCACCTGTGGAAGGAAACTCAGAAACACCCACCAGAGGAAGTCCATGGACAGAACCAGCCGAAGTACCATTCATGACCACAGGAGGGAACCCGACAACAGAATTCACAACAACACTCGCCACAGCTAAACAAACCTACTTCTCATCTCTCATATCCTCCCTGTCTCACAACCCTAAACGGTTATTCAACACCTTCAACTCTCTCCTCCGTCCCCCAGCACCTCCTCCCTCCCCACTCATCTCAGCTGAAGACTTTGCCTCATTTTTCAAGCAGAAGATTGAAAACATCAGAGACAGTTTTAGTCGACAACCCCTAGAGCCCTTTCTCCCAACTACCCAGCCCTCCACCTCCAAAACCAACTTCTCCACCATTACAGATGATCAACTCTCCACTCTACTCTCAAGATCGGATCTCACCACCTGTGCACTTGACCTAAACCCTTCCCACTTCATCCCAAACCTCGCCACAGTCTTCATCCCAACCCTAACCCATCTCTTCAACCTATCACAAACAACTGGTGTTTTCCCCTCAAGCTTTAAACATGCCTCAATCACACCTATCCTCAAAAAGCCCTCTCTTGACCCATTCTCTGTATCTAGCTATCACCCTATATCACTTCTCCCCTATGCCTCAAAACTACTGAAACAACACGTCCATCTTGAACTGTCCTCCCATCTATCTTCCTGCTCCCTCTTCGACCGCTTACAATCAGGCTTCTGGTCACACCACTCCACTGAAACTGCTCTAACTAAGGTCACCAATGACCTATTATCTGCCAAGAGCAAGCGACACTACTCTGTCCTCCTCCTCCTGGACCTGTCCTCTGCCTTTGACACAGTGGACCATTCCCTATTATTACAGATCCTCTCATCCCTTGGCATCACAGACTTGGCCCTATCCTGGATCTCGTCATACCTAACAGACCGGACATTCAGTGTCTCCCACTCACACACCACCTCCTCACCTCGCCCCCTATCTGTCGGAGTCCCACAAGGTTCAGTCCTAGGGCCCCTGCTCTTCTCCATTTACACCTTTGGCCTGGGACAGCTCATAGAATCTCACGGTTTTCAGTATCATCTCTATGCTGATGACACACAGATCTACATCTCTGGACCAGATATAACCTCCCTACTAACCAGAATCCCTCAATGTCTATCCGCTATTTCATCCTTCTTCTCCGCTAGATTTCTAAAACTTAAAATGGACAAAACAGAATTCATCATCTTTCCCCCATCTCACGCGACCCCCCCAACGAACCTATCGATTACAGTAAACGGCTGCCCACTCTCCCCAGTCCCACAAGCTCGCTGCCTCGGGGTAATCCTTGACACTGATCTCTCCTTCAAACCGCATATCCAAGCCCTTTCCATTTCCTGCCGCCTTCAACTGAAAAATATTTCACGAATCCGTACATTCCTAAACCAAGAATCTGCAAAAACCCTAGTCTATGCCCTCATCATCTCCCGCCTCGACTACTGTAACCTCCTGCTCTGTGGCCTCCCCTCTAACAATCTTGCACCCCTCCAATCTATTCTAAACTCTGCTGCCCGACTAATCCACCTGTCCCCCCGCTATTCCCCAGCCTCTCCCCTCTGTCAATCCCTTCACTGGCTCCCCATTGTCAGAGACTCCAGTACAAAACCCTAACCATGACATACAAAGCCATCCACAACCTGTCTCCTCCATACATCGGTGACCTCGTCTCCCGGTACTTTCCTGTATGCAACCTGCGATCCTCACAAGATCTCCTTCTCTACTCCCCTCTTATCTCCTCTTCCCACAATCGTATACAAGATTTCTCTCGCGTATCACCCCTACTCTGGAACTCTCTACCACAACATATCAGACTCTCACCTACCATCGAAACCTTCAAAAATAGCCTGAAGACCCACCTCTTCCGGCAAGCCTATAACCTGCAGTAATCACTGATCGACCAAACCGCTGCACGACCAGCTCTACCCTCACCTACTGTATCCTCACCCAACCCTTGTAGATTGTGAGCCTTTGCGGGCAGGGTCCTCTCTCCTCCTGTACCAGTTGTGACTTGTATTGTTCAAGATTATTGTACTTGTTTTTATTATGTATACCCCTCACATGTAAAGCGCCATGGAATAAATGGCGCTATAATAATAAATAATAATAATATCCGTGCTCCCCTATTTCCAGCATTCTCCATATATCCGTACTCCGCTATTCCCAGCATTTTCCATATATCCTATATATATATGGTACAGACCAAAAGTTTGGACACACCTTCTCATTTAAAGATTTTTCTGTATTTTCAGGACTATGGAAATTGTACATTCACACTGAACGCATCACAACTATGAATTAACACATGTGGAATTATATGCTTATCAAAAAATTGTGAAACAACTGAAACTATGTCTTATAGTCTAGGTTCTTCAAAGTAGCCACCTTTTGCTTTGATGACTGCTATGCACACTCTTGGCATTCTCTTGATGAGCTTCAAGAGGTAGTCACCGGGAATGGTCTTCCAACAATCTTGAAGGAGTTCCCAGAGATACTTAGCACTTGTTGGCCCTTTTGCCTTCACTCTGTGGTCCAGCTCACCCCAAACCATCTCGATTGGGTTCAGGTCTGGAGACTGTGGAGGCCAGGTCATCTGGCGTAGCACCCCATCACTCTCCTCCTTGGTCAAATAGCCCTTCCCTTACACAGCCTGGAGGTGTGTTTGGGGTCATTGTCCTGTTGAAAAATAAATGATGGTCCAACTAAACGCAAACCGGATGGAATAGCATGCCGCTGCAAGATGCTGTGGTAGCCATGTTGGTTCAGTATGCCTTCAATTTTGAATAAATCCCCAACAGTGTCACCAGCAAAGCACCCCCCACCATCACACCTCCTCCTCCATGCTTCACGGTGGGAACCAGGCATGTAGAGTCCATCCGTTCACCTTTTCGGCGTCGCACAACGACACGGTGGTTGTAACTAAAGATCTCAAATTTGGACTCATCAGACCAAAGCACAGATTTCCACTGGTCTAATGTCCATTCCTTGTGTTCTTTAGCACAAACAAGTCTCTTCTGCATGTTGCCTGTCCTTAGCAGTGGTTTCCTAGCAGCTATTTTACCATGAAGGCCTGCTGCACAAAGTCTCCTTTTAACAGTTGTTGTAGAGATGTGTCTGCTGCTAGAACTCTGTGTGGCTTTGACCTGGTCTCTAATCTGAGCTGCTGTTAACCTGTGATTTCTGAGGCTGGTGACTCGGATAAACTTATCCTCAGAAGCAGAGGTGACTCTTGGTCTTTCTTTCCTGGGGCGGCCTCATGTGAGCCAGTTTCTTTGTAGCGCTTAATGGTTTTTGCCACTGCACTTGGGGACACTTTCAAAGTTTTCCCAATTTTTCGGACTGACTGACCTTCATTTCTTAAAGTAATGATGGCCACTTGTTTTTCTTTACTTAGCTGCTTTTTTCTTGCCATAATACAAATTCTAAAGTCTATTCAGTAGGACTATAAGCTGTGTATCCACCAGACTTCTGCACAACACAACTGATGGTCCCAACCCCATTTATAAGGCAAGAAATCCCACTTATTAAACCTGACAGGGCACACCTGTGAAGTGAAAACCATTCCCAGTGACTACCTCTTGAAGCTCATCAAGAGAATGCCAAGAGTGTGCAAAGCAGTCATCAAAGCAAAAGGTGGCTACTATGAAGAACCTAGAATATAAGACACAATTTCAGTTGTTTCACACTTTTTTGTTAAGTATATAATTCCGCATGTGTTAATTCATGGCTTTTATGCCTTCAGTGTGAATGTACAATTTTCATAGTAATGAAAATACAGAAAAATCTTTAAATGAGGTATGTCCAAACTTTTGGTCTGTACTGTGTGTATATATATATATATATATATATATATATATATATATATATATATATATATTTATATTTATATATATATATATATATATATATTTATATTTATTTTTTTTTCTTTCTGTTTTTTGTCTTTTTCAAAACTTCTTCAGGAAAAAAAAAATATACTGAAAAGCAAATTGGATTACCCATTAAAATAACAAATAGTTTTCCGAGTATATTTAAAGTGTATCTTGAGGATGATTTTGAAGCGGATCAGCTCAAACAAAATCCTTAAAAAATTCTGTGTGACCTTAGCCTGAGTGTTCGCGTTCCCTGAAGCATCCATCAATATAGACCACATTAAGCCTGTGTCCACACGTTTTTTTTTTTTATGCATTTTTTCATGCAAATTTTCACCTGCGTTTTACAATCTGAGATTTCAGAAATCTCATGCACACAGCTTGTTTTTTTTGTCCTTGATTCTTGGTGCAAAACCTGAGTTTTGGCAGAATGCACTGTCACTACTTTCAGTGTTTTTCACCCATTGAAAGCAATTGGTGGTGCAAAAACGCAAGAAAAATATGCTGAAAAAAAAACAAAAAAAACACAGCAAAAACTAAGCAAACCTTTTTGCCGCTGGAAAAAAAACGCATCAAAAACGCAATGTGTGAACATAGCCTAAATCCTGTTGTGGTCGACGCTTTATGGTTTCTTCTCCATCTTGTGGCGGTGGAGTTCATCATTGGGTTTGGGATATAGGACCCTATGATTTGTGTCCATGCCCCTGTGACAACTTCTATGAGAAATGGTTGATATTTTGAGAAAGCAAAAAAAAAATTTTTTCCTCTGTTGACCACAAACCCTTTAATGTTCTTGTGTAATTCACATAAACATCACATCTGCAAAAATAACAGGAAACGCTTTTTTTATAAAGAGGAAGAACCTCATTTTCTGCACGACAAAATCTAATGTACCGTACTTTATAATTCAGTGTTGTGTGAAACAGTTTTTATTTTTCCCATTGGGAGGAATAATTTAAAAAAAAAAAATCCCCTCTTTCACCACTTGTGGCGCTGCTTATCCTTTAAAGTCATATTCCAGTGATAGATATATTAGATAAAAGTCAGGAGAAGCTAGTGATTTTGGTTGAATCGGATAAATATCTAATGTGTATGCGGTTTGTCACAGATCACATTCAGGTGAAATGTACTGCAGCGCAGAGACCCGCCGCTCCCTGCATTGCAATACACGCCGGCAACCAGCGCGTCAGTGACATCATTCCTGGGCTTGCACACTGAAGTTAGCGGACGGCTCCTCCACTAGCTACAGAAAAGGACAAAACGGGGCGGGGAAGGTGAGAATTGCTTATTTCTTTATAAAATGTGCTGGCGGAGAACGGAAGGGGACCAGCATGGGGGACATTATACCAGAGTGGAAGCATTATACCAGCATGGGGTTCATGGGAACAGCATGGGGACATTATACCAGCATGGGGGACAGTATACCAGGGTGGATGCATTATACCAGAATGGGTTAATGGGAACAGCATGTAGATCATGGGAACAGCATGGGGACCTTATACCAGCATGGGGGTCGTGGGAACAGCATGGGGGGCATTATATCAGCAATGGGGTCGGGGGAACAGCATGGGGGTCGTGGTAACAGGGTGGGGGACAATATACCAGCTGGCATAACCTCATATGAACTCGTGCATGGGAAAATATTATAAAAAATTCCCACGCTCGAGTTCACATGAGGTTATGCCAGCAGGGGGCGCAGCACTGCAAGTCTACAATGCTACGTTCCCCTGCATTCCATCATTCCCCAGTTTTTACAGTCAGGAGCACAGCTGCATTAGCAGAGCTCCTGGTTGTAAAATTATTTAACCCCTTCTGATGGATTTACATCGTGGGACGTGACTGTGGACAGGTATGGGATATTGTTGTTTGTTGTTTTTTTACCTTTTTTTTTTTTTTTACAGAAGACAAGGGTCGTCATTTGGATTGAGTGTATAATAAAGCTATTACCACCCCATGTGTATTTATTTCATTAAAATACTTTTTTCATAATGTCTTTTTTAACCATTTATTAATATTGGATTAATAATGGATAGGTGTCATATTGATATCTCCCCATTATTAACCAGACTTAATGTCACCTTACATTAGCAAGGTGACATTAACCCTTTATTACCCCATATCGGGAGTGGGGAGAGGCTAAGTGCCGGAAAAGGCGCATCTTACAGATGTGCCTTTTCTGGGGTGGCCGGGGGCAGATGTTTTTAGCCGGGAAGGGGGGGCCAATAACCGTGGTCCCTCTCCAGGCTATTAATATCTGCCCTCAGTCACTGGCTTTTCCCACTCTGGCGGAGAAAATTGCATGGGAGCCCACACCAGTTTTTTCCGTGATTTAACCCTTTATTTTAACACCTAGAGCTCCCAAGTTTTGCACACATATACTTGTAACATTATTAGTGAGGAATATGTAAGGGATATGAGATGGTTTACTGTATGTAAACCATGTCTCATTTGACGGGTTTGATAAGGAGATAGCAAAAGCCGGCAATTGAATTACCGACTTTTCTGCTATCTAGCTCTGTATTAAATATAAATAAATATATATATATCTATATATAATAATAATAATAATAATAATAATAATTTTATTTATATAGCGCCAACATATTCCGCAGCGCTTTACAAATTATAGAGGGGACTTGTACAGACAATAAACATTACATCATAACAGAAATACAGTTCAAAACAGATACCAGGAGGAGTGAGGGCCCTGCTCGCAAGCTTACAAACTATGTGTGTGTCTCACTAACAACAATATATAGACTGCATATATGTTTTCACGAATATTTGAGCCCATGGATCCATTTTATGTCCGTTTTGCAAGCCGGCGAGATTCGTACGGATAATTTTTGTAGAAAAAAAAAAAACGCATCCTCGCGTTGAATACGGATCACTGTTCAGGAACTCTTCTGCATATTACGCCTGTAAAAAACGGACAGTATTTCCCTACGCTAAGTGTGACGCCGGCCTTAAAGGGTTAAACATACTACACGGGTCCAAACATCTGACCAGCATGGAAATGAGGCCAAGGTCCAACTATTGCACTGGAGACCATCGGAATCCAGTTACGGCACGGTCTCCGGCAGACACAGACAGAAGAGACCCTTGTGTAAGAACAATATATGGGTCCTTTGCAGCCCAAGAGCTCATAATGCACAATTCCACCTGTTTTGGAGGTAGAAATGGGCCCCTTTACCCCTCGGGCCCCTGTGTTGCTGCCCCTCATATAGATATCTATACATACAGACATTACATAAGACGTTCAGGCAGCAGCATCTTATAACAGGAAACCCCAGTGTGAAGCCTTTACCAGACAAACACCACAAAGCGGTTTTACAAAAAGTGCTGCCATAGACTGGAGAGGAGGAAGAGGGTGATAACACTGCTGACATGGCAGACAGGGAAGGAGCAGGGCAGGGATGTCAGTGAGGGGATGGGAAGGCCCTGGCTGTGTTCCTGTAAAGGAGGAGTCTGCAGACTGAGGAGCAGGAACTAGAGAGCTGAGAAGGCCCAGGGGTCTGCTGCTGATCCAGAGGAGGGATAGAATGTGGCCCCTTCTCCTGGCACTGTCCACCCTGGGGCCCGTCCCCACCATGTGTGGTGAGTTATGCCCATGGCTCCTGGTACGATGGGGGTTGGTATATTGTAAACAGCTGTCCTATAGTGGATGCAGCAGAGCTGAGATTGTCATTCAGGAGAACTCGTCGGTCCTTACTTCAGTAAGGGTCACATTGCGTTATGTGACCGCGTTTAACGGACTACGTTACACCGCGGCTATGCGCTAAACGGACTGCCCTAGCTCAATGTGACCCTATTGGTTAGGCTCCGTTCACACGTCCAGTTTTCATCCATATGTAACAAAAAAGTATGGAAAAAAAGACTTGTAAAAAACCAAGATTCCGTCGTTACTAGAGAAGTTTCTGAACGGATCCGTTACATGGATGACATAGCGGACTGCCTTCCAGTATGATCCGTTTTCTATTTATTTTACTCACTTATATAGCGCCATTTATTCCACAGCTTCACAGACGTTATCATCGCTGTCCCCATTGGGGCTCACAGTCTAGATTCCCTATCAGCATGTCTCTGGTGTGTGGGAGGAAACCCACATATAAACTCCTTGCAGATGTCGTCCTTGGTGGGATTTTAATAGACTTCAGTGCAAAAAAAAACCCCCAAAAACACTTTATGCTCCCGAATGGATCAGTAAAATGGACTTGTGATAGTCTCTGGGGCTGTCCACATGTCCGTCATAGCCTAAGACTATGTGCACACGTTGCGGATTAGGCTTAGGAATTTCTGGTGCGGATTCTGCCTCTCCTTGCAGAAAACGCACCTGCGGATTTGTCGCATTTTTTGTGCGGTTCCGCAGCGTTTTTTTTTGTGCGTTTTTGCTGCGGTTTTCATGCGGATTTGCTGCGGTTTTTTACCCCTGCGGTTTTCTATAATGAAATGCGTACAAAAACGCTGCAGATTCACAAAAAAGTGACATGCTACTTCTTTTAAACCGCAGCGTTTCCGCAGCGGATTTTCCGCAAAGTGTGCACAGCATTTTTTTTTTCTCATTGATTTACATTGTACTGTAAATCAATTGCGGATCTGCAGCGTTTCTGCACCTCAAAAAACGCTGCGGATCCACAGAGAATCCGCAACGTGTGCACATACCCTTATGGCTCAGGCAATCAAGCAGTGAGAAGTTTGTACACCATGTTGTTACTGGTGGAATCTGCCTTAAAAAAACGCTAAAAGGATATTACACCCATACTCTCAGGCTATGTGCACATGATGCAGATTTGCTGCGGATCAGCAGTGGATTTTTCCGCGCAGAAACGCTGCAGATCCGCACTGTGATGTACAGTACAATGTAAATCAATGGGGTAAAAAAATAGCTGTGCGGAATTGCTGCGGATTTCAAAGAGGTGCATGTCACTTCTTTTGTGCGGATCTGCAGCGTTTCTGCACCCCTCCATGTTAAAATTCCGCAGTGGCAAAAACCGCAGAAAATCCGCACAAAATTCGCATCAATTCTGCATAAAAACCGCACAAAATCCGCATAAAAACCGTGGAAAATCCGCGGCTGCGGAAGCTGCCTAGAGATGCGGATTTTGTGCAGAAAATGCTGCACCTCTTTTCTTACGTGTGCACATAGCCTAAGGCTATGTTCACACGTTTATTTGTTGCTACTTTTTTACTGCAAAGTTTAAGCTGTGCTTTACAGAACCAGCAAAAGTTAGGAGATTTTAGAAATCTCGGGCACACAGCTTGTTTTTTTTTTTTCTTGACTTACAGTATTTGGAAAGTTGATGCATTTTTGCAAACTGCAGCATGTCACTTCTTTCAGCCTTTTTTCACCTGTAGAAGGTAACGGGCAAGTGCAAAAACGCAGCAAAAAAAACCGCAGGTAACTTTTTGCTGCGTTTTTAGTGCAAAAACTTTAAGGAAGTTGCATCATTATTTTTTTGGGGGGGCAGTAAACTTTACCAGCATGTCCAAAACACAATAAAAATGCAGTAAAATACTCAGAAAAACATTCTTTACTGCCAAGAAAGCACGTTTTGATTGCGGAAAAAAAAAAACACAACGTGTGACCTTAGCCTTATGTGGATCCTAAATCTACTGATCTGTAAAGCCTGGGCTACACTGACGCTTTTTATAGCGCTACTGAGTGATTTGAACGATTTAGCTACAGCTACGATCCAAAGCAATTGAGTTGTATGCAATTGGGCGGACAGTCCAATTACTTTCCGCTTTACTCTTCCCTCCATCAGATGTAACTGACTTCCGGATGAAGTCAGAGCCGCGGCTGCTCTTTTACTTTCTTCAGATGGATTTGACCGGAGAAAGGGAGAGTGATTGGCCTTAGGGATCGCGTGACATAACAACGTCATGAGAGCCCAGGGAGAGCCAGCACTGACACCGCTGGAGCGACGCCCGCACTGGAGTATAGGTGTTATTATTTTAGAAGGGGGGACACTTGGGTAATATTTCGGTACCAGAACAGACCTCTCCGAACTTCCTCCCAGTAGCCGGCATTCCATGCGCCTCTGCTGGTCACATGTTTGAGATTTTTTCCCCGACCAAGCGATCCATAAAAGAGAACGGAGACTTCTCTGGTTTTGATCTTAGTCTGGGATCAAACTCTCCAGTCTCTGGGTCTTTGAAAAAAAAAAAAAAAATTGTGCAGTCCTATGATGGCGATCTAGTTGCACCCTTGTGCGGTCCAATTTTTATGTTTCATAGGAGAAGCTTGAGAAACTTTCTCGCATTTAAAAAAAACACAAAAAAAACGACTTTAACTCTGATGGTAAAAATTGGTGCACTGATAAAAATCTGATCCAAAAATTACTGACGTCTGAATTAGCCCTTAGGGTATGTAACGTCTTTATGACACCGGGGGGCCCACCGAGGTTTTCCTAGGCAAAGTCGCTTTAGGAAAAAGTTTCCCGATCTGTTGATCAACTCAAGTACCAGTGGTACGAAACCTTCCGATCTGCAAGTTCTCACCTTTAATGCTGCAGATTTCACGCTTTTGCAATGCAAAGAGATTGACAGCGGCATTTAATTAGTTGTCAGCCGCGGGTGGATTGTGATTCCACCTGTGGCTGTTGCAGGCCCATGTCAGGTGTCGTGTGCCCGGAATCCGGAGTCCGACATGGGCGTATTATTACGCGACATGTGGGATAGGGGTTAAAAATCTTCAACCGTTTGCCTTCTATAAACTCTTATGCTGCGCTATCTATTGATGCAGAATGAGTTAACTGAAAATCCATCAGTGAGCGGCTTCTGACAAGACATTGACTTTGAAAATTGAATGTGCAGGGAAATCAAGAGCCTGTAATAACCATATATTTTTAACAAAACCTAGTTGCGAAAAATGATTTGCATCATGCGTTTATGTAAAAAAAAAAAATAGATCTACGGAAGGCGGCTGGGGTCAAATGGTTTCTCCAGCAGTACCGTAATTTCTCTAGTATCTAGACAGTGTCCTCCTCCATGTTTTTCTTTTCTGTACTCCGAGGATAGGCTGAACTGCCAGCAATGAATCTACACTGTCGATTCTTGTTAGTGTATTTTCTAAACGCACAAAACCAGGTTTTCAGTTTAAAACCATCACCACAAGTGCAGCGTACACCCGACCAGTGTGACCCCTGAAGAAGCCTGTTGTGGCGAAACCAGTCAGGTGGCTGCCACATATGTGATGATGGTTTTACCGAAATCCTGGTTTAATTTGCGTGTTTTTTGTAAGTATGGTGTTACAATAAAGGCGAGAACTGTGCAACAAGAATTCACAGTGTGCACCTTCGAGAGCAGGAAAGAGTTGAAGAGTATTTCTGGAGAATCACATGGAGGAGTCTTTTCACCTCTGTCGACTTCTTCTTTTGGAGGAGGGCTGCCTTATGTGGAGGAGGATGCTGAGGAACACTAACTCCATGCTGAATCTAGAAATGGAGGGCTGACACCCAGGACAGAGTCACAGGAGGCCGAGAAGTATCAAAACGCAGAAAAACAAATGGTTCATGTTTAGTTTTTAGACTATGTTCCCACTATGAGCTTTTGGTGAGTTTCTCAGTTTGCAGATTTTCTGCACCCATTTATATAAAATAAGTTTCTTGCATTTTTTTTTCTAAAGTATGCCGCCGGAAAATACTCACCAAAATCTCTTTGTGGGAACATAACCTTATTGTCTGCTCTGTATTAATTGTTATAATATAGGACACCATGGCTGGCACTGGTAAAAGGTCACTGGCTGCCAGTTTTCTTGGCACTTTTTTTCTAGCACACTGTGGCTGGCAGTGTTGCTGTGTAGCGCACTGTTATGTAGCACTCTGTGATTAGCATTGTTGCGGCTTAGCGCTCTGTGGCTGTTACTGTTGCGGTATAGCGCATTGTTGCTGTGCAGCACACTGGCTGGCACTGTTACGGTTTAATGCACTGTGTCTGGCACTGTTCTTTCCTCCATCCCATAGATCTTCCATACCTGACCTATCTATCACAATTAACGACATCATGCTCTCCCCCGTACCGGAAGTCCGCTGCCTCGGAGTAACCTTCGACTCTACCCTGTTCTTCAAACCACACATCCACGCTCTTTCCACCTCCTGTCGCCTCCAGCTCAAAAATATCTCCAGGATCCGTCCTTTCCTCAACCGTCAATCTACTAAAATGCTTGTTCATGCCCTCATCATCTCCCGCCTTGCACCTCTCCAGTCCATCCTCAACTCTGCTTCCCGACTAATCCATCTCTCTCCTCGCTACTCCTCCGCTTCCCCCCTCTGCAAATCTCTTCACTGGCTCCCATTCCCTCAGCGTATCCAGTTCAAATTACTAACACTGACCTACAAAGCCATCCATAACCTGTCTCCTCCATACATCTCTGAACTAATCTCCTGATATCTTCCCTCATGTAATTTCCGGTCCCCCCAAGACCTCCTTCTCTCCTCCACACTTATTTGCTCCTCACCCAACCGCCTCCAAGACTTCTCCCGAATATCCCCCATCCTCTGGAATTCTTTGCCCCAACACGTCCGACTATCAACCACATTCGGATCCTTCAGACAGAACCTGAAAACCCATGTCTTCAGGAAAGCCTACAGCCTGCACTGACCCCGCTGCCTCCTCATCACTACTGGAGCTACCGCCTCACCAACACCGGAGCTACCGCCTCACCAACATCGGAGCTCCTACAACCCTCAACCTACTGTCTCCCTCCCCATAATCCTGTAGAATGTAAGCCCGCAAGGGCAGGGTCCTCGCCCCTCTGTATCAGTCTGTCATCGTTAGTTTGTTTTCTGTAATTTGTATGTAACCCCTTCTCTTATAAAGCACCATGGAATCAATGGTGCTATATAAATAAATAATAACTGTGGCGGTGTAGCACACTGGGTGGCATTGTTGTGTAAGGCCTCTTTCACACTTCCGTCGGCCCGACGTACCGACGGACGTTGTGCAAAATAGTGCACAACGTGGGCAGTGGATGCAGTTTTTCAACGCATCCGCTGCCCATTCTGCAGTCCAGGGAGGAGGGGGCGGAGTTTCGTCCACGCATGCGCGGTCGAAAATGGCGGACGCATTGCACAAAAAAAGTTACATTGAACGTTTTTTTGTGATGTCGGTCTGCCAATTACTGACGCATCCAGTGCACGACGTATGGAACGTGTGTCCATAGGTCGCAATGCGTCGGTAATACAAGTCTATGTGCAAGAAACGCATCCTGCGGGCAACTGTGCAGGATGCGTTTTTTTCACAGAACGAAGCATTGCGACGGACCCTAAACGACGGAAGTGTGAAAGAGGCCTAAGACGCTGTGGCTGTGCTCTTGTGGTGTAGCACGCTATGGCTGGCGGTGTTGTGGTGTAGCACGCTATGGCTGGCGATGTTGTGGTGTAGCACGCTATGGCTGGCGGTGTTGTGGTGTAGCACGCTATGGCTGGCGGTGTTGTGGTGTAGCACGCTATGGCTGGCGGTGTTGTGGTGTAGCACGCTATGGCTGGCGATGTTATGGTGTAGCACGCTATGGCTGGCAACGTTGTGGTGTAGCACGCTATGGCTGGCGATGTTATGGTGTGGTGTAGCATGCTATGGCTAGCGATGTTGTGGTGTAGCACGCTATGGCTGGCGATGTTATGGTGTGGTGTAGCATGCTATGGCTAGCGATGTTGTGGTGTAGCACGCTATAACATAGTAACATAGTAACATAGTTAGTAAGGCCGAAAAAAGACATTTGTCCATCCAGTTCAGCCTATATTCCATCCTAATAAATCCCCAGATCTACGTCCTTCTACAGAATCCTCTTCTATGTTGGTGGAAAAACCTTCTCTCCTCCAGACGCAAAGAATGCCCCCTTGTGCCCGTCACCTTCCTTGGTATAAACAGATCCTCAGCGAGATATTTGTATTGTCCCCTTATATACTTATACATGGTTATTAGATCGCCCCTCAGTCGTCTTTTTTCTAGACTAAATAATCCTAATTTCGCTAATCTATCTGGGTATTGTAGTTCTCCCATCCCCTTTATTAATTTTGTTGCCCTCCTTTGTACTCTCTCTAGTTCCATTATATCCTTCCTGAGCACCGGTGCCCAAAACTGGACACAGTACTCCATGTGCGGTCTAACTAGGGATTTGTACAGAGGCAGTATAATGCTCTCATCATGTGTATCCAGACCTCTTTTAATGCACCCCATGATCCTGTTTGCCTTGGCAGCTGCTGCCTGGCACTGGCTGCTCCAGGTAAGTTTATCATTAACTAGGATCCCCAAGTCCTTCTCCCTGTCAGATTTACCCAGTGGTTTCCCATTCAGTGTGTAATGTGTTATGTAGGCAATCCAGTGACACAGTGTGCCAGCAATCAGAGCACATACAGTGATCTGACAATAACCCAAAAATAATAGAACGAGCTCTGAGACGTGGAATCTCTGTAGACCGCAATACCTGAACCTATCCTAAACACAACTAAAGGCAGCTGTGGATTGCGCCTGACAATACCTATGCAACTCGGCACAGCCTGAGGAACTGGCTAGCCTGAAGATAGAAATACAAGCCTGACTTGCCTCAGAGAAATACCCCAAAGGAAAAGGCAGCCCCCCACATATAATGACTGTTAGCAAGATGAAAAGACAAAACGTAGGGATGAAATAGATTCAGCAAAGTGAGGCCCGATATTCTAGATAGAGCGAGGATAGCAAAGAGAACTTTGCAGTCTACAAAAAACCCTAAAGCAAAAAACCACGCAAAGGGGGCAAAAAGACCCACCGTGCCGAACTAACGGCACGGCGGTACACCCTTTGCGTCTCAGAGCTTCCAGCAAAACGAATTGACAAGCTGGACAGAAAAAGTAGCAACAAAAGCAAAGAAGCACTTATCTAAGCAGAGCAGCAGGCCACAGGAAAGATCCAAAGCTCAGATCCAACACTGGAACATTGACAAGGAGCAAGGAAGACAGAATCAGGCGGAGTTAAATAACAAAGCAGCCAACGAGCTCACCAGAACACCTGAGGGAGGAAGCTCAGAAGCTGCAGTACCACTTGTGACCACAGGAGTGAATTCAGCCACAGAATTCACAACAGTACCCCCCCTTGAGGAGGGGTCACCGAACCCTCACCAGAGCCCCCAGGCCGACCAGGATGAGCCACATGAAAGGCACGAACAAGATCTGGAGCATGGACATCAGAGGCAAAAACCCAGGAATTATCTTCCTGAGCATAACCCTTCCATTTAACCAGATACTGGAGTTTCCGTCTAGAAGCACGAGAATCCAAAATTTTCTCCACAATATACTCCAATTCCCCCTCCACCAAAACCGGGGCAGGAGGCTCAACAGATGGAACCATAGGTGCCACGTATCTCCGCAACAACGACCTATGGAATACATTATGTATGGAAAAGGAGTCTGGGAGGGTCAGACGAAAAGACACAGGATTGAGAATCTCAGAAATCCTATACGGACCAATAAAACAAGGTTTAAATTTAGGAGAGGAAACCTTCATAGGAATTTGACGAGAAGATAACCAAACCAGATCCCCAACACGAAGTCGGGGACCCACACGGCGTCTGCGATTAGCGAAAAGTTGAGCCTTCTCCTGGGACAAGGTCAAATTGTCCACTACCTGAGTCCAGATCTGCTGCAACCTGTCCACCACAGAATCCACACCAGGACAGTCCGAAGACTCAACCTGTCCTGAAGAGAAACGAGGATGGAACCCAGAATTGCAGAAAAATGGAGAGACCAAGGTAGCCGAGCTGGCCCGATTATTAAGGGCGAACTCAGCCAACGGCAAAAAGGACACCCAATCATCCTGGTCTGCAGAAACAAAACATCTCAGATATGTTTCCAAGGTCTGATTGGTTCGTTTGGTCTGGCCATTAGTCTGAGGATGGAAAGCCGAGGAAAAAGATAGGTCAATGCCCATCCTACCACAAAAGGCTCGCCAAAACCTTGAAACAAACTGGGAACCTCTGTCAGAAACAATATTCTCAGGAATGCCATGCAAACGAACCACATGCTGGAAGAACAAAGGCACCAAATCAGAGGAGGAAGGCAATTTAACCAAGGGCACCAGATGGACCATTTTAGAAAAGCGATCACAGACCACCCAAATGACTGACATCTTTTGAGAAACGGGAAGGTCAGAAATGAAATCCATCGAAATATGTGTCCAAGGCCTCTTTGGGACCGGCAAGGGCAAAAGCAACCCACTGGCACGTGAACAGCAGGGCTTAGCCCTAGCACAAATCCCACAGGACTGCACAAAAGTACGTACATCCCGTGACAGAGATGGCCACCAGAAGGATCTAGCCACTAACTCTCTGGTACCAAAGATTCCAGGATGACCAGCCAACACCGAACAATGAAGTTCAGAGATAACTTTACTAGTCCACCTATCAGGGACGAACAGTTTCTCCGCCGGACAACGATCAGGTTTATTCGCCTGAAATTTTTGTAACACTCGCCGCAAATCAGGGGAGATGGCAGACACAATGACTCCTTCCTTGAGGATACTCGCCGGCTCAGATGAACCCGGAGAGTCGGGCACAAAACTCCTAGACAGAGCATCCGCCTTCACATTTTTTGAGCCCGGAAGGTACGAAATCACAAAATCGAAGCGGGCAAAAAATAACGACCAACGGGCCTGTCTAGGATTCAAGCGCTTGGCAGACTCGAGATAAGTAAGGTTCTTATGATCAGTCAATACCACCACGCGATGCTTAGCTCCTTCAAGCCAATGACGCCATTCCTCGAATGCCCACTTCATGGCCAGCAACTCTCGGTTGCCCACATCATAATTACGCTCAGCAGCCGAAAGCTTCCTGGAAAAGAAAGCACATGGTTTGAACACTGAGCAACCAGAACCTCTCTGTGACAAAACCGCCCCTGCTCCAATCTCAGAAGCATCAACCTCGACCTGGAACGGAAGAGAAACATCTGGTTGACACAACACAGGGGCAGAACAAAAACGATGCTTCAACTCCTGAAAAGCTTCCACAGCAGCAGAAGACCAATTAACCAAATCAGCACCCTTCTTGGTCAAATCGGTCAATGGTTTGGCAATGCTAGAAAAATTACAGATGAAGCGACGATAAAAATTAGCAAAGCCCAGGAATTTTTGCAGACTTTTCAGAGATGTCGGCTGAGTCCAATCCTGGATGGCTTGGACCTTAACCGGATCCATCTCGATAGTAGAAGGGGAAAAGATGAACCCCAAAAATGAAACTTTCTGCACACCGAAGAGACACTTTGATCCCTTCACAAACAAGGAATTAGCACGCAGGACCTGGAAAACCATTCTGACCTGCTTCACATGAGAGTCCCAATCATCTGAGAAGATCAAAATGTCATCCAAGTAAACAATCAGGAATTTATCCAGATACTCACGGAAGATGTCATGCATAAAAGACTGAAACACAGATGGAGCATTGGCAAGTCCGAACGGCATCACTAGATACTCAAAATGACCCTCGGGCGTATTAAATGCAGTTTTCCATTCATCTCCTTGCCTGATTCTCACCAGATTATACGCACCACGAAGATCTATCTTAGTGAACCAACTAGCCCCCTTAATCCGAGCAAACAAGTCACATAACAATGGCAAGGGATACTGAAACTTAACAGTGATCTTATTAAGAAGGCGGTAATCAATACACGGTCTCAGCGAACCATCCTTCTTGGCTACAAAAAAGAACCCTGCTCCCAGTGGTGATGACGATGGGCGAATATGTCCCTTCTCCAGGGATTCCTTCACATAACTGCGCATAGCGGTGTGTTCAGGCACGGATAAATTAAATAATCGACCTTTAGGGAATTTACTACCAGGAATCAAATTGATAGCACAATCACAATCCCTCTGCGGAGGTAGGGCATCGTACTTGGGCTCTTCAAATACATCCTGATAATCAGACAAGAACTCTGGGACCTCAGAAGGAGTGGATGCCGAAATAGACAAAAATGGAACATCACCATGTACCCCCTGACAACCCCAGCTGGATACCGACATAGAGTTCCAATCCAATACTGGATTATGGGTTTGCAGCCATGGCAACCCCAACACGACCACATCATGCAGATTATGTAGCACCAGAAAGCGAATAACTTCCTGATGTGCAGGAGCCATGCACATGGTCAGCTGGGTCCAGTACTGAGGTTTATTCTTGGCCAAAGGTGTAGCATCAATTCCTCTCAACGGAATAGGACACCGCAAAGGCTCCAAGAAAAACCCACAACGTTTAGCATAATCCAAATCCATCAGATTCAGGGCAGCGCCTGAATCCACAAACGCCATGACAGAATACGATGACAAAGAGCATATCAAGGTAATGGACAGAAGGAATTTGGATTGTACAGTACCAATGACGGCAGACCTATCGAACCGCTTAGTGCGCTTAGGACAATCAGAAATAGCATGAGTGGAATCACCACAGTAGAAACACAGACCATTCAGACGTCTGTGTTCTTGCCGTTCAACTCTGGTCATAGTCCTATCGCACTGCATAGGCTCAGGTTTAATCTTAGACAATACCGCCAAATGGTGCACAGATTTACGCTCGCGCAAGCGTCGACCGATCTGAATGGCCAAAGACATAGACTCATTCAAACCAGCAGGCATAGGAAAACCCACCATGACATCCTTAAGAGCCTCAGAGAGACCCTTTCTGAACAAAGCTGCCAGCGCAGATTCATTCCACAGAGTGAGCACTGACCACTTCCTAAATTTCTGACAATATACTTCTATATCATCCTGACCCTGGCACAAAGCCAGCAAATTTTTCTCAGCCTGATCCACTGAATTAGGCTCATCGTAAAGTAATCCGAGCGCCAGGAAAAACGCATTGACATTACTCAATGCAGGGTCTCCTGGCGCAAGAGAAAATGCCCAATCCTGAGGGTCGCCGTGCAAAAAAGAAATAATAATCAAAACCTGTTGAATAGGATTACCAGAAGAATGAGGTTTCAAGGCCAGAAATAGCTTACAATTATTTTTGAAATTAAGAAACTTAGTTCTATCACCAAAAAACAAATCAGGAATAGGAATTCTTGGTTCTAACATAGATTTCTGATCAATAGTATCTTGAATCCTTTGTACATTTGTAACGAGATTATCCATTGAAGAGCACAGACCCTGAATATCCATGTCCACACCTGTGTCCTGAAACACCCAAATGTCTAGGGGAAAAAAAAGACTGAACACAGAGCTGAGAAAAAAAAATGATGTCAGAACTTCTTTTTTCCCTCTATTGAGAATCATTAGGTTGGCTCCTTGTACTGTTATGTAGGCAATCCAGTGACACAGTGTGCCAGCAATCAGAGCACATACAGTGATCTGACAATAACCCAAAAATAATAGAACGAGCTCTGAGACGTGGAATCTCTGTAGACCGCAATACCTGAACCTATCCTAAACACAACTAAAGGCAGCTGTGGATTGCGCCTGACAATACCTATGCAACTCGGCACAGCCTGAGGAACTGGCTAGCCTGAAGATAGAAATACAAGCCTGACTTGCCTCAGAGAAATACCCCAAAGGAAAAGGCAGCCCCCCACATATAATGACTGTTAGCAAGATGAAAAGACAAAACGTAGGGATGAAATAGATTCAGCAAAGTGAGGCCCGATATTCTAGATAGAGCGAGGATAGCAAAGAGAACTTTGCAGTCTACAAAAAACCCTAAAGCAAAAAACCACGCAAAGGGGGCAAAAAGACCCACCGTGCCGAACTAACGGCACGGCTGTACAACCTTTGCGTCTCAGAGCTTCCAGCAAAACGAACTGACAAGCTGGACAGAAAAAGTAACAACAAAAGCAAAGAAGCACTTATCTAAGCAGAGCAGCAGGCCACAGGAAAGATCCAAAGCTCAGATCCAACACTGGAACATTGACAAGGAGCAAGGAAGACAGACTCAGGTGGAGTTAAATAACAAGGCAGCCAACGAGCTCACCAGAACACCTGAGGGAGGAAGCTCAGAAGCTGCAGTACCACTTGTGACCACAGGAGTGAATTCAGCCACAGAATTCACAACAGTAATGGTGATATTGATTCCTTCTTCCCATGTGTATAACCTTACATTTATCATTGTTAAACCTCATCTGCCACCTTTCAGCCTTTTCAGTTTCCAATTTATCCAGATCCATCTGTAGCAGAATACTATCTTCTCTTGTATTAACTGCTTTACATAGTTTTGTATCATCTGCAAATATCGATATTTTACTGTGTAAACCTTCCACCAGATCATTAATGAATATGTTGAAGAGAACAGGTCCCAATACTGACCCCTGCGGTACCCCACTGGTCACAGCGACCCAGTTAGAGACTATACCATTTATAACCACCCTCTGCTTTCTATCACTAAGCCAGTTACTAACCCATTTACACACATTTTCCCCCAGACCAAGCATTCTCATTTTGTGTACCAACCTCTTGTGCGGCACGGTATCAAACGCTTTGGAAAAATCGAGATATACCACGTCCAATGACTCTCCGTGGTCCAGCCTATAGCTTACCTCTTCATAAAAACTGATTAGATTGGTTTGACAGGAGCGATTTCTCATAAACCCATGCTGATATGGAGTTAAACAGTTATTCTCATTGAGATAATCCAGAATAACATCCCTCAGAAACCCTTCAAATATTTTACCAACAATAGAGGTTAGACTTACTGGCCTATAATTTCCAGGTTCACTTTTAGAGCCCTTTTTGAATATTGGCACCACATTTGCTATGCGCCAATCCTGCGGAACAGACCCTGTCGCTATAGAGTCCCTAAAAATAAGAAATAATGGTTTATCTATTACATTACTTAGTTCTCTTAGTACTCGTGGGTGTATGCCATCCGGATATGCTGGCGATGTTATGGTGTGGTGTAGCATGCTATGGCTGGCGACGTTGTGGTGTAGCACGCTATGGCTGGCGACGTTGTGGTGTAGCACACTATGGCTGGCGACGTTGTGGTGTAGCACGCTATGGCTGGCGACGTTGTGGTGTAGCACGCTATGGCTGGCGACGTGGTGTAGCACGCTATGGCTGGCGACGTTGTGGTGTAGCATGCTATGGCTGGCGGTGTTGTGGTGTAGCACGCTATGGCTGGCGGTGGTGTGGTGTAGCACGCTATGGCTGGCGGTGGTGTGGTGTAGCACGCTATGGCTGGCGGTGGTGTGGTGTAGCATGCTATGGCTGGCTGTGGTGTGGTGTAGCACGCTATGGCTGGCGGTGGTGTGGTGTAGCACGCTATGGCTGGCGGTGGTGTGGTGTAGCACGCTATGGCTGGCGGTGGTGTGGTGTAGCACGCTATGGCTGGCGGTGGTGTGGTGTAGCATGCTATGGCTGGCTGTGGTGTGGTGTAGCATGCTATGGCTGGCGGTGGTGTGGTGTAGCACGCTATGGCTGGCGGTGGTGTGGTGTAGCACGCTATGGCTGGCAGTGGTGTGGTGTAGCACGCTATGGCTGGCGGTGGTGTGGTGTAGCACGCTATGGCTGGCGGTGGTGTGGTGTAGCACGCTATGGCTGGCGGTGGTGTGGTGTAGCATGCTATGGCTGGCGGTGGTGTGGTGTAGCACGCTATGGCTGGCGGTGGTGTGGTGTAGCACGCTTTGGATGATAACAGTATAGAGGCATTGTGACTGACAATTCCCTGGAGGCACTATGGCACTGTTCTAGCGCTCTGTTGCAGGCACTATTGCTAGAACTGTTATAAAGGCCCCACCGTCTTTCAGTGTCCGTATACAGGCCGCAATGCCCAAATTAACACATCGGCAGGCTATAAATTCGGGTCAGCAGGCCGGCCTTTAGTCCAAGCATTGCAGTTGGTAGTTGATCTACTGTCATGTGAACCTGTCCCAACTCCCTCCCTTTTGTTCATACGATACATTTGTTGGGCTGTGTAGGACCACCTAACGAGGGAATGGAGCTGATAATTTGATGGTATAGGTGGGGGCTGTCGAATACATCTTGGGAATTTTTCTGATCATCATGAGGGTCCTGATCTGATAGATAAAAATAACTTCAATATTTTCAATGGTGAAGATAATAAATCCCACAAGATTGCTTCTTCTCTAGTGCCCTTGTAGTCAGTATAAACCGGATAAAAATATGGTTTTAGACAGGAGTGCAGCTCTGTATATACGGTCTGTACAGTATATTGTACCAGAGCTGTACATTGAAATCTTGCCCCGTTGCTGGGAGGTTTAGTTCCTCCATTGCTTCCAGGTGGGAACGTTTCTTGAGGTGGGATGGGCTGAAGACCTCTCTGCTTTATCTTAGACCATGGATCCTGTGTGGTTGGTTCCCGGTTTTTGGCTCACCCTCTGTCTGTCATTACCCATATGTCTCATTATCTGATACTACAGCCTGGTGTCTGACTCGATTATTTTCCACTATGTCGATGTGTCTATAGATTCTTCCATGTGCGTCCTGTCCTTTCATAACCTCGTCTTTGTCGCTGCCATCTTCCGCACACGAGGACTTTACTTGCAGCATATTATGTAGGACAGACCAAAGCAGAAGTCAGTGTTTAGTTCTCAGCTGCTGTTCATCTTCCTCGGGTTGGCTGCATCGGCCATATTTTTTTTTTTTTTTGAAGGCACAGATGTAATAAAATTGACTCCAACTCCAGCTATGTTGTCTCTTGGAGTTTAAGGTAGTCTGAAATCCTCCTCTTGTCTCTAGAATATGACACAAATCTTCTATATCTCCATGTATACTTTCAAATCTATACAACGGTGGATTTACTGTGACTTGCACTCCCTTGGCATTTTTCGTGTTTAGCCACCACACAACTTGGAATTTCAGTGTTTTTCGAGGGTTTGCATCAGTTCATGTGAAGAACATGCCTACAACTATGCACATTTGGTTTTCTTTTAATTGTGATGCAAACAACAAATAGGACAAAAATAATTGAAAACTTCAGTGTGCATAAATATTCACCCCCTTAAAGTCAGTACTTTGTAGAGCCTCCTTTAGCAGCCATTACGGCTGCAAGTCACTTTGGATAAGTCTCTGAGCTTTCCACATCTTGGGATTTTTGCCCATTCCTCAAGGCAAAACTGCTCCTGCTCCTTCACGTTAGATGGTTTCCTCTGGTGACAGCGATCTTCAAGTCTGACCACAGACTCTCCATTGGATTAAGGTCTGGGCTTTGACTAGGCCCCTACAAAAAATGTACATGTTTCCCCTTAAAGCACTCGAGTGTTGCTTTAGCAGTATGCCTTGGGTCACTGTCTTGTTGCAAGGTGACCCTCTGTCCCAGTCTCAAATCACTGACACACTGAAAAAGGTTTTGCTCAAGAATATTCCTGTGTTTCGCACCATCGATTTTCCCTGTTGACGAAAAACATCTCCAAAGCATGATGTTGCCACCACCATGTTTCACTGTGGGGATGATCTACTTGGGGTGATGAGCCATGTTGGTTTGGTGCCAGACATAGCGTTTACATTGTTGGCCAAAAAGTTCAATTTTTGTCTCATCTAATGACAGCACCTGCCTTCATATATTTGGGGAGTCTCACACGTGTCTTTTTTCTGCCCACTCTTCAATAAGGCCACCTCCATGGGTTACCTTTGTTATCTGTGCTGCCTTTCTAATTACTGTCCTCATTGCCCGGGCTGAGAGTTTTGGTGGGTGGCCCTCTCTTGGCAGGCTTGTTCTGGTACCATGCTCTTTCCATTTCATCAGAGATTGGGATATTTCTTTATAACCCATCCCTGACTTGTTCTTCTCAACAACTTTGTTCCTGAGTTGTTTGGAGATCTCCCTGGTCTTCATGGTGTTGTTTGGAGATCTCCCTGGTCTTCATGGTGTTTGGTTAGTGGTGCCTCTTGTTAGTGGTGTTGCAGCCTCTGTTTCCTTTCAGAAAAGGTCAAGTGTAGATACTGACAGCCATGTGACACTTAGATCACACACAGGTGGACTTCCTTTCGTTATTTTAGGTATTTTACACAGTTTGGGGCCCATTTTTTCTGAAAGTGGACAGCTCCTTTAATATTTGCCTTCATTGGTGCTAAGGGACCGAGGCTGATGCCTGAAAATCAAGCCCATAGTATTATCCCGCCACCAAACTCCACCAAGCACAATGTAGTAAGAAGGTAATGTCTACACTTCATGGCTGATTTGCTGCGGTTCCTTCCACACTTCTCAATAATATCAGTCACAGATAATGGGGGAAGATTCAGAGGAGAAGAAATTTAGGGGAGAAAAAAATGACATGAACGAACTTGTTACAACGGTGGCTCCTACAGGACCGCACTGGTATCAGTCAGCTCTGCACCACCAGCCGTTCTGTCACATGCTAGTAACAGCAGACGGCATACCGGGGGGTCCGGAGGTTATACACCTGGGGAGAGGGGCCGGAGGTTATACACCTGGGGAGAGGGGCCGGAGGTTATACACCTGGGGAGAGGGGCCGGAGGTTATACACCTGGGGAGAGGGGCCGGAGGTTATACACCTGGGGAGAGGGGCCGGAGGTTATACACCGGGGGACAGGGGCCGGAGGTTATACACCTGGGGAGAGGGGCCGGAGGTTATACACCGGGGGACAGGGGCCGGAGGTTATACATCGGGGGACAGGGGTCGGAGGTTATACATCGGGGGAGAGGGGCCGGAGGTTATACACCGGGGGAGAGGGGCCGGAGGTTATTCACCAGTATATGATAAGGTATAAGGTAAGGTTTATGAGGGTTTGGATATTTTATGCTGGGGGCCAGATGTTATACACCTGGGGAGAGGGGCCGGAGGTTATACACATGGGGAGAGGGACCGGAGGTTATACACCTGGTCAGGGGTGGCCGGAGGTTATACACCTGGGGAGGGGTGGCCGGAGGTTATACACCTGGGGAGGGGTGGCCGGAGGTTATACACCTGGGGAGAGGGGCCGGAGGTTATACATCGGGGGAGAGGGGCCGGAGGTTATACATCGGGGTAGAGGGGCAGGAGGTTATGCACCAGTATATGATAAGGTATAAGGTAAGGTTTATGAGGGTTTGGATATTTTATGCTGGGGGCCAGATGTTATACACCTGGGGAGAGGGGCCGGAGGTCATACACCTGGGGAGAGGGGCCGGAGGTTCTACACCTGGGGAGAGGGGCCGGAGGTTCTACACCTGGGGAGAGGGGCCGGAGGTTCTACACCTGGGGAGAGGGGCCGGAGGTTCTACACCGGGGGACAGGGGCCGGAGGTTCTACACCGGGGGACAGGGGCCGGAGGTTCTACACCGGGGGACAGGGGCCGGAGGTTCTACATTGGGGGACAGGGGCCGGAGGTTCTACACCGGGGGACAGGGGCCGGAGGTTCTACACCGGGGGACAGGGGCCGGAGGTTATACACCGGGGGACAGGGGCCGGAGGTTCTACACCGGGGGACAGGGGCCGGAGGTTATACACCGGGGGACAGGGGTCGGAGGTTATACATCGGGGGACAGGGGTCGGAGGCTATACATCGGGGGAGAGGGGCCGGAGGTTATACACCGGGGGAGAGGGGCCGGAGGTTACACACCGGGGGACAGGGGTCGGAGGTTATACATCGGGGGACAGGGGCCGGAGGTTATGCACCAGTATATGATAAGGTATAAGGTAAGGTTTATGAGGGTTTGGATATTTTATGCTGGGGGCCAGATGTTATACACCTGGGGAGGGGTGGCCGGAGGTTATACACCTGGGGAGAGGGGCCGGAGGTTATACACATGGGGAGAGGGGCCGGAGGTTATACACCTGGGGAAGGGTGGCCGGATGTTATAGACCAGGGGTTAATGGTATTGAATATAAAACCTCAATTAAGTGATTATACCGTGCGTCCGATGCTTTGCTTATATAGTGTATCTCACTATTTGCATTTCCAAAGTAACATGTATAATGGCGCCATCATGCCGCCTGTGTTCTGTAGCTATACTCATGTTTGTGTCATTGTTTTTCCTGTCTCTAGATCTTCCTGCACCAACTAATGTCCACATTGATTCCTACAACCTGAAGCATTCGGTGAGGTGGGATCCTGTGCAGGTGTCAAATACGCAGCCCCCAGTAATGTACCGTGTGGAATGTGAACTGTAAGTAATAGGTGATTTATTTCTACCTCTGTACATACACCCTGTAGCCCCTTCTATGCCAGTATGTGTCCTACAGGCTGATGCCTGGGCTCATTCTGATCATTTCTCAAGGGTGGAGGTTTCATCTTTTCTGATGACGTAGATGGCATATCCCCCCACTCCCCAATACCCTCTTATACTTATTTTTCTAACTTAGTATTAAGTGATCGGATCCCTATGATATGTTACGGGAGTTGGAGTATCGTAGTATTGGTGCCTACTATCTAATACCAATTTGTGTGGATATGAACTTATATCATACCTCTGGGGGTTTAGCATTATTAGTTGACACTAATAATTGTTAGTTTACACTTTAAGGATTATTACCATCCAAAATATTGCATAAATATCTGATGGATGTATGCCTCTGCACATGGGATCCACGCCTATCTTGAGAATGGTGATCGCTCACTTCTGGGAATGGAGAGGTGCACAGCTCTCCTTTTTTTTTTTTTTTTTTTTAAAGGGGTGTTCTCATGTTACGAAATTACTTTAGTTAATTAGACAGCATGAAAATGCAAGTTTGCAATTGACTTGCTTTTTCTATCTGCAGTCATTCTCCTGCTGTGAGAGCTTTTATCTTACATAGTTTACATCTGCTCTCCATGGAGCTCTGTAACCAGAACCTAGAAAGTTGTTACATTCGAGGATAAGAGTTAACTCCTAACATCCTAGCTATCTTTCTCCAGCCCACTGATTTTCTATACAGCAGTTAGTTGCTCACATCTCTATCTCTCTGTTTCTGATCAAGCTGCTGTGATCACAATTTAATGGCACCCAAGAGCGTCAGTTTCCAGAGCAGTTCTCCTAATCACAGCTCTCACTTTCCTGAGGCGTGTGCTTGATCAAAGTTACTGTTGAGAGTGCGCAGCTATCAGCTGCTCAAGATAGAATTTGAGAATTCCACTTTAAGGGAGTTCTAAAATTGCCAAATGCAATTTGCATGCACAGATTCCTTTACGTGAAGCTATAGAGGATTCCCCTTATTAATTCAAGAACCTAAAACATACTCTTTTAGTGAATATACCAGCAAGTTATTACTGTGTAATCTGAGAGCAGCATGATATAGGGACTGAGAACCTTATTCCAGCGATGTGCCACTTACTGGGCTGTGTGTTGCTGTTTCAATAAAATCCAGTGTTTTATCATCAGGATATTATCACTACAAGACTATTTGCCTCATGCCTCCTAGTCCTCCTGCTCTGTGTCACCCCACCAGACCACTGACTAGGAACTTTTTGGCTTCTATTATTCTTTTTTTTTTAATGCTGATCCAATAAAGAATTAACTTTTTATGGATCCGGTGCTGGATCTTACCACCGCTACAGAGAAAGCTGCCAATCAGTGATGTAAGCGGGGTTATACACAGCTCAGCATTCTGAGCTCTGCTAGATCTGCAGCAGGGAAAACACTGATTGTATCAAAATGACAGCAAGCAGTCCTGCAAGTGACACATCCCTGGAATCAGTGTCTCAGCCCTTACATCATGATACTCTCAGATTACATTATAAAACCCGCTGATACATTCTCTTTAAGCTAAACCTAAATTGCCCATGTGTACTCGGCATCCACTTTCTACACTAAAAATATAGACCCTGCTGTAAACTCTAGGAATGTACTACATAGCGAATAAATGAGAAATTACTTGGTCGTGTCATAATAACGCTATATCCAACTGGATGCGGTATAACAAATGGTCATGAAGGTTTTGCTCCTTTTAGACCCCTTTAAATAATAAATATATACTGTCCTTTATTCCTAGAATAGAAAATAACTTGCTGATTGTTGCAGGTCTGACTGATGTGATCCAGAGACTCCCAAAAAACGATATGAATGGTGCGAGGGTTCGCATTCTTTGCTCCAGTCATTGTCTATGGGATTGTCGAGGACAGCGCTCATAATAGGGGGTTGTCAGATCTCAAGCCGCAGAGAAAAAAGGCTGTAGATATGGAGGAAGGCAAATGAAAAGTAAATCAATGCAGGATAGAAGCTGTGCGGAATTATGAGCTAATGAATACAGCAACACACCGGATACACACAGACTTAACAGTCAGCCTGTATTACTGGGAGGGACACTCCCACAAGAGAAAAATCTGTAACTTGGGTCATGCTGCAAATTGCATATCGGGAGTACAGAAAATTAATGAAACTTAGTGCAATCTAATTACCTAATGTATGTAGAAAAATAATTTTGTCCATGGCCTTTAAGAATTCCGTCCACACTACGCTTTCACCCATCCCTTTTGCATTTCTGGAGCGCCCGCTAGGACCGTGGGGTACTCGGGCTGGGTCCGGC
Source organism: Ranitomeya imitator (assembly GCF_032444005.1). NCBI lineage: Eukaryota > Metazoa > Chordata > Amphibia > Anura > Dendrobatidae > Ranitomeya > Ranitomeya imitator. The sequence continues at coordinate 40,303,381 of NC_091284.1, forward strand.
GGTACTTAAAGGGGTGGTTACGGAAGCTGGGACCCGGTCCGTGGCCCTTAGCATCCAACAAAAATGATGAGTGGAAGCTGAAAATAAAGTCTATGGGGGAATATTCGTGATGCCACCTGTGGTACCCGGCCAGGGATGGCCGACGCTGCATAAAGGGGACCACTGGGGCTGATGGTGTCGCAGCAGAGTTGTTATCTCTCCCCACAGGTGGAGCGGGGCCCCAGGGCTACCGATGCAGTTAGTAAAGGATGATAGACGGTGGGGTGCAGGACTGAGGGCGCAGGGAATAATTGGAGGACACAGGGATTGCAGTTTCCTTTACTTTTTACTGGTGAATTGCAGGTGCAGTCCGGGGCACAGGTTACAGGTGTTGATGGGGTCCGGGCAGCCTGGAGGTAACCTGGGATCCACCTAGCCAGGTGGGTTCGGAGTCCTTCCTTCTGCGCTGAATTCTCTGTCCCTTGCTGCCTGAAGCTCTGCACAAGTTCCTCTGAGTCTGTACTCCCAACCTGTATCGCTGACAGCCTGAGCCTGTCATGGCCACTGCCTTCTCACTGGCAGCTCCAGGCTCCTGACTTGCTGTGGTGCCTCCAGGTGTAAGATGGGACAGGAGGCTTGCAATCTCCTGCCCTCCGGTTCTAGTTGCTGGGCCTTTTAGTACCCGTGCAACCATGGACTCCAGTGTCCGGTTTCTCTTGCGCTTAATACTGGGAAGAGCTCAATCGCAGCTCCACTCCCAGTCTCTCTCCTCACACGCTTCCTCAACCTTTACCTGCTCACACTCCACTCCCTAACCTTGCCTCCAGACCAGAACTTATAGGGAAGTTCCCCTGAAACCGGGTTTAGAGCTCCCCCTCCTGGTCTGGAGTCAGGAAGGTTTTGCATGTTTGTGTTACCTGCTAAGGGGATCCCTCCTTACCTCCAGGCGTTACCTTCCACCCTCCCCGTGAGGAAGGCAACGCCATTGTGGCATCCGGACTCCTGGGGTGCCACATTTCAACTCTACAATTCTGCTGTCTTCGTATTTTATACAACAAACTCCCTTTTCCTATATTTTTTAGGTTAAATAACGTTTATCTGATGTGTGTGAACATCACGGAGACGCACTGCGACTTCACTGACAAAATACAACATTTTTGGAGGGGTAAATATAAAGTCCGGGCTGAGCTGGGCGAGTGGTGGTCTGCGTGGGCCCAAGCACCTGATGATTTTCAAGCCAGTATCCACAGTAAGTGCAATCAATAATCTGACTTACTACATATTAGATGGAAGATGGTGTTCTGAACGCTGGAAAAACTCTCTGCGGATCCTGCTTTCTGGAACCATTTCACCAATGTTGTTTTGTTCAGAGTTTAATTCTGGTTGCAGAGAAAAAAAACTTCATGGGTGAAATGATTCTGGCAAGCAGGAGCCGGGTAGACATGTGACGGCGCATGCGCAGTTAGGCTTTAGGTTCTGCCTGCAGAGATTTTCTTCCTCTGGCTTAGTTAGGGTTCCCATTCTGGTCCCAGATCTCTATCAGTAGGGTATTTTACAAGGTTCTTTATATGGTTACTTTAAGGATGTTGCCCTTTTTTTGTTTTCTTTGCATACTATTCATTGTCCAGGATTGTATTGCGTTTTTACTGTAACGTGTCTTCTTCTGCATTGCAGCAAAACTTGGTCCCGTAAGGTCCCTGGTTCTGGCGGCCCATGCAAACACTTTGACAATAGATTTTTCACCCCCATTTTCACCGGTTCCGCACAACTTTAGAATGAAATACCTGCTGTATTACTGGAAGGAAGGCACGCCGGAGAAGGTACATCATTTTGGACTCTTAAATAAGTGTTTAATACCGGAGTATGAGCGGTTCTGCATATAAAGATTTTTAATATTGGCAAATCTGGATATCGAAGGGTCACTCCCTTATTCTGTGTCTGTTCACTCCTGATGTATCCTATCATGTGTCCCGCAGATGGAGGTTCCTTTAAGAGTGTCCACACACTCCATCTTGGAGAACCTAGAAGAGCTGACGGCGTACTGTGTGCAAGTGAAAGCTTCCACTGATTATATAGAGGGTGAAGAGAGTGATCCCAAATGTGCCGAGACGATGAGAAGAGGTAATTCCTCCGATATGGCGGTATATCACCTGAGCCGCCACATTTGCTCCTGATTGTAGGACGCGGATTTGCTGCTGATTTCTGACAAACGAGAAACGAGCTGAGTATGGAGCAGGCTCAGCACATACAAATCCTCCTAACCCCTGCTGGACATCTATGGCGGCTGCCGAGAGAAGTGGTCGGGGGGCAATAGGTTCCCTCCAGCTCCCAGACCCCAGTAGATCAGCTTTCTTGGAGCGTTCCTTTTAAATGATGGCATAAAGTTAGCATCCCAGAATCCATTGACCGGATGATCTATAGAAAGGATTTTATTTATATATGGATAGTTTATCTTTTTTTTTTTTTCCTTACTTCTTCCCAATATTCAGAATACACTGGAAAAGAACTGGTTGTGATTGTCACCTGTGTTCTCTTGGTCTGCGCGATCTGCTCGGTCGTCGGATATGTCATCTATAGATACAACGCGCTTCTGAAGCATTTTCTGTATCCTCCTTTCAGGATGCCAAATCACATACAGGAGGTAAGTGCGGGCGTTTTCTGCTTGGCATTGATTATTATCTGATATATCTGTGCTGTGCTTTTCTGATAAATGCTAACATGCAGGATGCACACAGCCACCACTAGGTGCAGCTACCTGCAGACGCCATAGTTGCGGCACAATTTGCATTTTTCTCATAAGCAGTGGGTCCAACCCATATCTTAAAGCAGTTTTATATTGATGGGGAAAGTTAATTTGCATCAAAATCAGACACCCGACTGACCCCCATCTGCCAGTTGACTGCTGTCACTTTCTCCATAGATTAGTCCCTTTTAGTAGTAGGATCATTATAGGCAATAGTCCCTCCCTTGACATCCCCCTCTACAGACTGTTGGCTGCTATCCAAAGTCTACACCCCGGAGGAACAGCTAGATTTTATTGATGCCTCTATATCACCCAACCTACCCCTCCGCTATGGCTCTCCTGTAATTACTAGTCCTGAGACCACCCACCTATATAATAATAATCTTTATTTATATGGCGCCAACATATTCCGCAGCGCTTTACAGTTTAACAGTTTCAAACACAACAGTCATAAAGAACAGCGTTAACGATAATATAATAATTAAAGAAAAATAAGACGCCCCTGCTCGTGAGAGCTTACAATCTACAATGAGGTGGGGGAGATACAAAGCACAGGTGTGTATTTACAATGATGTATTTACAATGAGGGTCCAGCCATCTTCAGGGGGTGGGGGGTAGATGGAGATAGTGATTGGGCTACACACGCACACTTACACATAAAATGACTTTAATTAGGGAACGTAATAGGCCGCTCTGAACAGATGTGTTTTGAGCGAGCGCCTAAAACTGTGCAAGTTGTGGATGGTCCTAATATCTTGGGGTAGAGCATTCCAGAAGATTGGCGCAGCACGGGAGAAGTCTTGGAGTCGGGAGTGGGAGGTACGAAAGTCATTTGCAGAGCGCAGCGGTCGGTTAGGCCGATAGACAGAAATGAGGGAGGAGATGTAAGGGGGTGCCGCACTGTGGAGAGCTTTGTGGGTGAGAACAAGTACTATATAGTCTACAATGTCAGTATTAATGTGTATCACGTTGTGTTTTTCAGTTCTTGGAGAATCTTCCAGAACAACCCGATGAGGCAGCGTTTTGTGCCAACCCTAATGAAGAAGATCACAACGATATTATAGAATTTACGTTCTTCCCAGAAGATAATCAGACATGTGCTGAGCCAAGCCCGGCGCCCAATGAGAAAACCTGAAGAAGCTCCGACCAACCATTGGCATGAGTCACGACACGAGATCAGATCACATGAAGCCTGTGTAGATGCCACGTCACACTCAGGGCACACACACACATCTGGGACTTATACCATGTAAATTCTCAGGACAAGTGCTATGTGTCAGGACTTCACCTGAATCATAGGTATGACTCCTGGCACCGATAGAGACATGGATGGATATGACTGTCCGGGTACCCAGGCAGAGATGATGGGCACTTAACATTTTTCGAAATAATTCAGGGTACTGCATGAAGACAAATCGCCATATCCTTGTTCCCCCTGATGTCCAGATTGTGAGGGCCGTCTTTTCTTGAGTGACTTACAGTTCCTTGTCTACTTGTATGATTGTGTTTGCAGATTTATGGAGATTCCTCCACTTTCCATTTAATAGTAATGACTCTTGCTAGAAGATATGACTCTTGGGTAGAAGGTGAAGTTGTGGGAAAGGCAGAATAGTCTGAGTTTGGGTGCCATCTGGTAGATTTTGGGTCCAGACTTGGGCCTCCAGCAGGACAGAGAGGGTCAAAGTAGATGAGTAATTAATGCAGAAATGAACTAATCGATACGGTCGTCACCCAGAACTTGCTTCAGATGACTTCTGGTGGCTGACAATGGATGAATAGGATAGTGTAAGTTGTACCTTTATCATATACCTCCGAGTATATGTTAGAAAAACAAGTGAGTGCAACAAATGGACCTACACCGCAGATAACTATTATTCCTATGGCCACTTGTACCTTATGGCTAAGTGCACAAGCGTTTTGTAGGAAGAAACCATTGCCACACAATTCTGGTAGTAGGGTATTCCCTCTAAGAACAAGAAGATCTTGTCATGTTGAGATTCAACTTTGGAATATGGGAACTTAACCCATGTGTCTTTAGTACATATGATTTGACATATGGGCCCACTGAGGTTCTTGCATATAGGTCATGGTTTCTTTCAGCAAGTCAAGTGTTACTTAAATGGTAAGGGGGCATTTTGTTCATTTATATTAGGGTAAATGTCTAATCTAATGAGGGTATTTCCAAAAAAAGTAGCTGTGGTAACTAGTTTACTGAGCTAGAGGCCCTACTGCAATGCGATGATGTCAGTGTCCTCGTTGGCAATGGGATCACTAAATCTATGCTCTTGTTGTATGCAAAAACAGGCCGGAATGGTTGGAGTGTGGGAGGTCTGGAAAAATTGCATTATTCCGTTAAATTAGTGGCAGGAGGTTGAAAGATCAGATTGGTCTGCTGCAATGCCACCTTGCTGCTGTGGCCATGGGAAGATGCCACAGTGCCTCTGCGGCCCTGGAAAGATGCCACAGTGCTTCTGCGGCCCCAGAAAGATGCCACAGTGCTTCTGTGGCCCCAGAAAGATACCCCGTTACTTCTGCGCCCCCTTAAAGATGCCATGGTGCTGCTGCGGCCCCTTGAAGATACCACAGTGGTGCTGCGGCCCCGGAAAGATGCCACAGTGCTGCTGCGGCCCCGGAAAGATGCCACAGTGCTTCTGTGGCCCCAGAAAGATACCCGTTACTTCTGCGCCCCCTTAAAGATGCCATGGTGCTGCTGCGGCCCCTTGAAGATGCCACGGTGCTGCTGCGGCCCTGGAAAGATGCCACAGTGCTGCTGCGGCCCCTTGAAGATGCCACGGTGCTGCTGCGGCCCCGGAAAGATGCCACGGTGCTGCTGCGGCCCCGGGAAGATGCCACGGTGCTGCTGCGGCCCCTTGAACATGCCACGGTCCTGCTGCGGCCCCGGGAAGATGCCACGATCCTGCTGCGGCCCCTTGAATATTCCACGGTGCTGCTGCGGCCTCTTGAACATGCCACAGTGCCGCTGCGGCCCCAGGAAGATGCCATGGTGGTGTTGCGACCCCTGTGAAGATTTTACATTGCTGCTGCAGGGAAACTGCTGAATGATTTCGTCTTCAATAAGTTTCTGTATGTGTATGCTGTACATTGATTTACAGTGTTCCCTATAAGACTTTGGGGTACTTTAAGTTTACAGTATTATGCCAATCCTACCACTATGCCTACAGGATTGTTTTTTTTGTTTGTTTTTTTACAGCTTAATTTTGTGGAATTTGTGCCTTAATTATGTATTAATAAAATCACAGATGTGCACTACTCATAAATAAAGATGTTTCCTACATGATGGCCTCTCATTTCTTGGAGGAATTTGGTAAGAAAGGGGCTCAGTTTGCCTGAACTCTATTGCAGACCAAGCAGTGAAGATTTCTTCTGCCCCAAGCAGCCTCTCAGCCAGAACTAGTTTAATTCCAGGAAATTTACCCTAGTACATTTTTTTTTTCAGATTAACTTACAGAAGAGGAGGAGGAAAAAAATAACACAAAATGATATCTTTTGGGTTACGATAGGGAAAAGAAAAGGAGGATGTAGGATTTAGTAATTTTGTTCTACTGTCTTACGATTTTTTAAGCTGGTTGTATGGCCAACGATTTGACAGATAATATTACCTATATACTGCAAATAACACCCATGATTAAAGGGGGTTGTCTAATGAGAGATGACCCCAGTTAGATTGACGCCGCTGCAGTGCTCAGCAAATTACTGCGGGTTTGGCTTCCATCATACTGGGGAAGTCGCAACCACCCAGGCATTGTATTATTACATGCCAGCTATTTAATGTCCTATATGTCTATGTACTCTAAAAGGGCATGTGGAAATCCCTTTAAACGGAACCTATCATCTCTGCTATGCTTCCCCCAGTGAGGTCAGTGACTGACATGATGATTTCAGCGGTCTGTCACTTATGGCAGGGGTGTCAAACTGCATTCCTCAAGGGCTGCAAACAGGTCATGTTTTCAGGATTTCCTTGTACTGCACAGGTGATAATTTAATCACAAACTCATTATTTGTGTACGTGATTCAATTATCACCTGTGCAGTACAAGGAAATCCTGAAAAGATGACCTGTTTGCAACCCTCGAGGAATGCAGTTTGACACCCCTGACTTATGTGACAATGGTACGTAGTTTTGGAGAACTTACTCAAGTTACAATTATTCATTAGTGGCTGCTCCCTATCAGGCCGCCCCCTGACTGGACCCCACTGCCCGGCCGTTCCTTTCTTGGCCCCGACTGGACCCCACTGCCCGGCCGCTCCTTGATTGGCCCCCTGACTGGACCCCACTGCCCGGCCGCCCTCTGCCTGGCCGCTCCTTGCTTGGCCCCCGCTGCCCCCTGACTGGACCCCACTCCCGGCCGCCCCCACCTGGACCCCACTGCCTGGCCACCCTCTGCCTGGCCGCTCCTTGCTTGGCCCCCACTGCCCCCTGACTGGACCCCACTACCCGACCGCCATCTGCCTGGCCGCTCCTTGCTTGGCCCCCGCCGCCCCCTGACTGGACCTGGCCACCCTCTGCCTGGCCGCTCCTTGCTTGGCCCCCGCCGTCCCCTGACTGGACCCCACTGCCCGGCCACCCTCTGCCTGGCCGCTCCTTGCTTGGCCCCCTGACTGGACCCCACTGCCCGGCCGCTCCTTGCTTGGCCCCAACTGGACCCCACTGCCCGGCCGCTCCTTGATTGGCCCCCACTGCCCGGCCGCCCTCTGGCCGCTCCTTGCTTGGCCCCCTGACTGGACCCCACTTCCCGGCCGCCCTCTGCCTGGCCGCTCCTTGCTTGGCCCCCTGACTGGACCCCACTGCCCGGCCGCCCTCTGCCTGGCCGCTCCTTGCTTGGCCCCCGCTGCCCCCTGACTGGACCCCACTCCCGGCCGCCCTCTGCCTGGCCGCCCTCTGCCTGGCCGCCCTCTGCCTGGCCGCTCCTTGCTTGGACCCCACTGCCCGGCCGCCCTGTGCCTGGATGCTCCTTGCTTGGCCCCCTGACTGGACCCCACTCCCGGCCGCCCTCTGCCTGGCCGCTCCTTGCTTGGACCCCACTGCCCGGCCGCCCTGTGCCTGGCCGCTCCTTGCTTGGCCCCCTGACTGGACCCCACTGCCCGGCCGCCCTGTGCCTGGATGCTCCTTGCTTGGCCCCCCCACTGCCCGGCCGCCCTGTGCCTGGCCTCTCCCTGCTCAGCCACCCTCTACCTGGCCGCCCACCACTGATTGTTTTCCACCTACGTAAAAAAAAAAACTCCTTGTAATGAATTTTTGTCTTTCTGTCCATTCACCAGATATTGAAATAATCAGGCACAGATTTCTGCAATTAATGGCGTTAGTTATGCTACATCTGTTGACACAATGGCGCCTAATCCCATCCATTCTTCTCTCATATTTTCAAAAGCAGAACGTGAAGTAAAAATTCCCCATTTTTAGCCCAAATACACCATGAGCCAAAATTTACCAACTTTTTTTTTATGTATAAATCATTAAATAAAATCTCCACTGACTGATATTGTGCATTACAATCTGCCAGGATCCTCCTAGGCCTGACAGATGGCGACCAAAAACGAAACTCTGAATTGTATTTTTCACCACTGACTTCTTTCCTCCATTAATCCAAACACTTGTTAGTTGGACTGTGTAGTTTTATGTCTAGTACAAGTTCTGAGGCGACGCACGTGGCACGACGCAGGGCTTCCTAGGACCCCTAGAGAAACCCTCCGTGTCATGTACCACCTACTAAGACCCTGCAGTAGGGATAATTCACTGGGGGCCATTTATGAAACTTTATGAGAATAACTGTCTGTGTTTCCCATAGCAACCAATCACAGCGCAGTTTTCATTTTGTATTTTGCTTTTGAAAAATGAAAGCTGGACTTTGATTGGTCGTCGACATGTCTTCTTATCATCCCTAAATTTTACGCACTAATAAATTTATTTCTGCATTGTGGTCCGGTGTCAGTCAGGGCCGGGGTCATGGTTAGGCTATGTGCGCACATTGCGGATTTGTTTGTGTAAAATTCTGCTCAGTTTCTGCCTCTATTGGCAGAAAACGCAGTTGAAAATCCACGCGGTTTTATATTAAATAAAGACACACACACCAACCTATGTAGGAGCATTCACATAATTAACCTACATATGCTGTAACAAAAAAGCAACTGTCAGAAATCTGCGTGAAATGCAATATCTGTTTATTTATTTTTTTAAATTTTTTTAAAAATTGTGTGGGTTCCCGCATAATTTTAATAACCAGCAGAGGAAAAGCCAACGGCTGAGGGCAGATGTTAATATTCTGGGAAGGAGCCAATAGCCATAAAGGTTCCCAGGCTATTAAGATCAGCTCAAAGCTGTTTGCTTAGCTTTTCCTGGCTAGTTTACAGGGGAACCCCCAAAAACAATTGACATGGAGTACCCCTATAAAATCGAACCAGAAAAGGCTAGGCAGACAGCTGATATTAATAGCGTGGGAAGGGGCCATGGATATTGGCACCCCCCCAGGCTAAAAACATCAGCTCTCAGCCATCCCAGAAATGGCACATCTTATAGATGTGCCAGTTCTGGCACTTAGCCTCGCTCTTCTCACTTGGCCTGTAGCGGTGGCAAGTGGGGTTCATATTTGTGGGGTTGATGTCACCTTAGTATTGTCAGGTGACATCAAGCCCACAGGTTGGTAATGGAGAGGTGTCTATAAGACATCTATCCATTGCTAATCCTATAGTAATATGGTAAATAAAGACACAGCCAGAATAAAGTCCTTTATTTGAAATAATCACAGACTCCTTTATTAAATCTTAATTTACCATAATTACTGAACACCTAATCCTCGACGCCCTTGTCTCCTGCAACAAAAATAAAATAATAAACCAACATATAACACTCCCTGTTCGATGTAGTTCATTACTGAGTGTCCCACGATGATCTTACATGTAGAATAGTCACAGATGTGACCGCTCTACTCGGCCTTTGGTGATACACTGACAGAAGGTAATCGCTCCTGCAGTGTATTACAGAGTTCAGCGCTGCCGCATGTGAGAGCACCGGAGCTGATCAGCTGATGAACTCCGGTGAACTCTCGTGGCCTTACACTGCAGAAGGGATTACCTCCTATCATTGTATCGCCGAAGGCTGGGTAGAGTGGTTACATCTCCCGATGTGACTGTTCTACACGTGAGATTGTCTTGGGATACTTGTTATTAAATGGACTACAGTGGAAAGGCGAGTATATGTTGGTTTATTATTTTTGATTGCTTGCAGGGGACGAAGGCGTTGGGGATTAGGTGTTTGGTGAGCATCTATATTGTATGTAACAATGTAAATGTTTTTATTTATTTTTTTACAATTGAACACAGTCGCTGGATGACGGGACTACTCTCCCATCATCGGCTCATGCTGTCACTGTTATATGTGACAGCAGACATAGCCGGATGGGAGTAGTAGTCCCATCAGATGACGCCTGAGTACACCTTCCCCCCCCCCCCAGACAGCAGACAGGCACATATTCTCCGCTCACACACTCTTCTTCCTTCTGATACCATCTCCTAAGGCTCCTTTCACACTAGCGTCGGAATCTCCCCGTCGCAATGCGTCGGGGAGAGATTCCGACGCTAGCGTTTGCTGCATTGCACAATGGAGGCAGCGGATGCGTTTTTCCGGCGCATCCGCTGCCCCATTGTAAGGTGCGGGGAGGTGGGAGCGGAGTTCCGGCCGTGCATGCGCGGTAGGAAAAAGCGGTCCGTCGGGAGAAAAAAACGTTACATGTAGGTTTTTTTTCTCCCGACGGTCCGCCAAAGCACGACGCATCCGTCGCAAGACGGATGCGAAGTGTGCCAATCCGTCGCAAATGCGTCATCAATAGAAGTCTATGGGGAAAAAACGCATCCTGCAAGCACTTTTGTTTTTTCTGCAAAACGATGCATTGTGACGGATTTTAAAAAACGCTAGTGTGAAAGTAGCCTTAGAGTTTTTGGCAGGAAATCCGCAAACCTTTTTACACCCGCAATGGGTGCAGAAACGCTGCAGATCCCCAAAAAGAATTGACATGCTGCCGAAAATAAAACGCGAATCAGTGCAGAATTTTCGGCAGCATGTGCACACCAATTCTGGATTCCCATTGATTAACATTGTTTGACCAATCCTCTGCGGATTTGGTGCAATTCCGCTCAGAAAAAACGCTGCAGATCCGCAATGTGTGCACATAGCCTTACAGTGGCTGCACTGTATACTCAGGACCCACGCCAGCGCTACCCCTGTGATTGGAACCGGAACACTACCGGGAGAATAAAGTTCATTTTCTCCCAGCTGCATTCAGCTGCAAGTCGGGGCGCCGGGCAGGTTAATTACCTCATATCGGCAGGTTAATGGGGTTGTTCTGGTGACAGGTTCCCTTTAATTGGAATTAGTATATATATCTGAAGGAAATAAAATGACAATTTCCATAAAAACCATAAATATATATATATCTGCGGCAAATCCTGCCTTTGTTACACAAAGTGACCACACTAGACATATGCTTAAAAATGTTTTATTTTTTTTTATTCTGTTTTATTAGATTGTATTGAAGATAATTAATCACAAAGTGTAAATAAATTAAGAAGACGAGTCACAAAAAATCCACACTGCCGACAAGTCACACACAACATATTAGGCCGGTTTCACGCGTCAGTGGCTCCGGTACGTGAGGTGACCGTTTCCTCACGTACCGGAGACACTGACTCACGTAGACACATTAAAATCAATGTGTCTCTGCACATGTCAGCGTGTTTTCACGTACCGTGTGTCCGTTTGGAAAACACGGAGACATGTCAGTGTTCGTGGGAGCGCACGGATCACACGGACCCATTAAAGTCAATGGGTCCATGTAAAACACGTACCGCACACGGATGTCCCCCCCGTGTGTGGTGCTGAAGCCCCATTCATCCCTTCTTCCCAGCAGCGTTCGCTGGAAAGAAGGAATGAATAATCTTTTTTATTATTTATTTTTGCTTTTAAAATAAAGTTGCCGGTAATCTGCCCCTCCCACCCCCTGTGCGCCCCCCGCTGGCATTAAAATACTTACCCAGCTGCCTCGGCGCTTACATCCTTTCAGCGTCGCTGCTTGTCCTGTATGAGCGGTCACGTGGTGCCCCACATTACAGTGATGAATATGCGGCTCCACCTCCCATAGGGGTGGAGCCGCATATTCATCACTGTAATGGGCGGTACCACGTGACCGCTCATACAGGAGAAGCTGTAGCGCGGAGAGGAAGCAGCGAGGGAGCTAGGTGAGTATTAACAGCGGGCGGGCGCACAGGGGGCGGGAGGGGGTTGGGGACAGGGATCTTTATTTTAAACACCAAAAAAAAATGATTTTTCATATCTTCTCTCCAGCGACGCTGCTGGAGAGAAGAAATGAATGGAGCTTCAGCACCCAAAGCAGGGGACAGCGCTTACTTGTAGCGCTGTCACCTGCACGGTCCGTGTGGTACTCAGTTGGGACACGGGCGGCACACAGCTGCCGCACGTGTGCCACACTGATGTGCAACGTGAGCACACGGACACGGATAATTCCGGTACCGATTTTTCTGGTACCGGAATTATCTGGACGTGTGAGACTGGCCTTAGAGGCAATGTGTCATCAGCAAATGTCCCCTATTGTTTACATCTGGTTTTCATGAGAAATGTACTTTCTTTTTATTTTTTGATCATTTTTCATATCATAATCTATATAAAAATAATCTAATAATACAAAATCCTAAAATTACACTCCTAGCAATGGACTGACTCAGACCCTTGCTGTTTGTATGGAACAATTATCTAAGCATACTCTGACCTGAGCTGTGACATCACCTATTGTGAATGGTGGATCCTGTGTTACCTTTTGTATATAGAGGTGTTATCAATCATTGTACAGGTGGAGGATGTGAGCTGTGACATCACCTATTGTGAATGGTGGATCCTGTGTTATCTACTGTATATAGAGGTGTTATCAGTCATTGTACAGGAGGAGGAGGAGGTGAGCTGTGATATTACCTATTGTGAATGGTGGATCCTGTGTTATCTACTGTATATAGAGGTGTTATTAGTCATTGTACAGGAGGAGGAGGAGGTGAGCTGTGACATCACCTATTGTGAATGGTGGATCCTGTGTTATCTACTGTATATAGAGGTGTTATCAGTCATTGTACAGGAGGAGGAGGTGAGCTGTGACATCACCTATTGTGAATGGTGGATCCTGTGTTATCTACTGTATATAGAGGTGTTATCAGTCATTGTACAGGAGGAGGAGGTGAGCTGTGATATTACCTATTGTGAATGGTGGATCCTGTGTTATCTACTGTATATAGAGGTGTTATCAGTCATTGTACAGGAGGAGGTGAGCTGTGACATCGCCTATTGTGAATGGTGGATCCTGTGTTATCTACTGTATATAGAGGTGTTATCAGTCATTGTACAGGAGGAGGAGGTGAGCTGTGACATCACCTATTGTGAATGGTGGATCTTGTGTTATCTACTGTATATAGAGGTGTTATCAGTCATTGTACAGGAGGAGGTGAGCTGTGACATCACCTATTGTGAAAAATGGATCCTTGGTTATAAACTGTATACATATTTATAAAGAAGTGTTACCTTTCATTGTAATCCTGTGTGTGATGATAATGTAATTGTAAAAAGTCATCTGTATAGAACAGTAGATGTGAGTCTAATATAATAATGCAAAGTGACCAGTGCAAATTATATTTTTTTATTCATCGTTATTAATAATTGAAAAAATATATATATACAATTTTTTTAAATACATTTAACATAAAACCCATTTTTTAAACAATAGGTAATTTTCTGAGGACAAATTCCCTTTAAGCCTGAGGGCCACATGGTGACTTGAAGCTATCAACAATATTGTGCTACTAATAATTAAAATGAATAATAGTGAATAAGGTTACGATGTGACCCGCAACTTTCTATGACCTGACACTTAGGGCTCATACTCATTTGTGAAAAAAAAAAACGGTCCGATTTCCGGACAGAAAAAACAGACGAGTGCTAAGCGATGGTCATGTGAGTGTAATGCGATTTCTTTCCTTGGAACATCAGTATGCCACGCGCAGTATAGAATAGGTTAGAATAGAATAGATAGGATTGAAATATACACATGGTATAGGTGTGTGTGTGTGTGTATATATATCTACTATATAATTGTCTAAGGGTCACTTCCGTCCTTCTGTCTGTCACGGATATTCATTGGTCGCAGCCTCTGTCTGTCATGGAATCCAAGTCGCTGATTGGTCATGGCAAAACGCCCACAACCATTGCCACAACCAATCATCGACGGGCGCAGTCCGGTGGCAACATGGCCGCTCCTTCCTCCCCACAGTCAGTGCCCGCTCCATACTCCCCTCCAGTCATTCAGTCAGCCCTCACACAGGTTAATGGCAGCGCTAACGGACCGCGTTATGCTGCAGTGTAACGCACTCAATTAACGCTATTAACCCTGTGTGACCAACTTTTTTACTATTGAGGCTGCTTATGCAGCCTCAATAGTAAAAAGATCTAATGTTAAAAAAAAAAATCATATACTCGCATTCCGGCGCCTTTTCCGCTCCTCGCGATGCTCCGGTGACCGCTCCATGCAAGCGGCAGGTTCCGGTGGCAAGAATGGTATGCGACAAGGACCTGCCATGACGTCATGGTCATGTAACCGCGACGTCATCACAGGTCCTGCGCCCATACCAACCCTGGGACCGGAAGCTGCTGCGTGCACCGCACACAGGGCCAGGACTTCAACGGAGGGTGAATATATTTTTTATTTTAAGTCTGTATACTACATGGCTCTGTGCTGTATACTCCGTCGCTGTGCAATATACTACGTGACTGGGCAATATACTACATGGGACTGGGCAATATACTACGTGGCTGGGAAATATACTACGTGGATGGGCAATATACTACGTGGCTGGGAAATATACTACGTGGATGGGCAATATACTGTACTACGTGGCTGGGCAATATACTACGTGGATGGGCAATATACTGTACTACGTGGCTGGGCAATATACTACGTGGCTGGGCAATATACTACGTGACTGGGCAATATACTGTAGTACGTGGATGGGTAATATACTACGTGACTGGGCAATATACTGTACTACGTGGCTGGGCAATATACTGTAGTACGTGGCTGGCAATATACTACGTGGATGGGCAATATACTACGTGACTGGGCAATATACTGTACTACGTGACTGGGCAATATACTGTACTATGTGGCTGGGCAATATACTACGTGGCTGGGCAATATACTGTACTACGTGGCTGGGCAATATACTACGGGGATGGGCAATATACTACGTGACTGGGCAATATACTGTAGTACGTGGCTGGGCAATATACTACGTGGCTGGGCAATATACTGTACTACGTGGCTGGGCAATATACTACGGGGATGGGCAATATAATACGTGACTGGGCAATATACTGTAGTACGTGGCTGGTCAATATACTACGTGGATGGGTAATATACTACGTGACTGGGCAATATACTGTACTACGTGACTGGGCAATATACTACGTGGATGGGCAATATACTGTAGTACGTGGCTGGGCAATATACTACGTGGATGGGCAATATACTACGTGGATGGGCAATATACTACGTGACTGGGCAATATACTGTACTACGTGACTGGGCAATATACTGTACTACGTGGCTGGGCAATATACTACGGGGATGGGCAATATACTACGTGACTGGGCAATATACTGTAGTACGTGGCTGGGCAGTATACTACGTGGATGGGCAATATACTACGTGACTGGGCAATATACTGTACTACGTGGCTGGGCAATATACTACGTGGCTGGGCAATATACTGTACTACGTGGCTGGGCAATATACTACGGGGATGGGCAATATACTACGTGACTGGGCAATATACTGTACTACGTGACTGGGCAATATACTACGTGACTGGGCAATATACTGTAGTACGTGGCTGGGCAATATACTACGTGGATGGGCAATATACTACGTGACTGGGCAATATACTGTACTACGTGGCTGGGCAATATACTACGTGGCTGGGCAATATACTACGTGACTGGGCAATATACTACGTGGATGGGCAATATACTACGTGACTGGGCAATATACTGTACTACGTGACTGGGCAATATACTGTACTACGTGGCTGGGCAATATACTACGTGGATGGGCAATATACTACGTGGTTGGGCAATATACTGTACTACGTGGCTGGGCAATATACTACGTGGATGGGCAATATACTACGTGACTGGGCAATATACTGTACTACGTGACTGGGCAATATACTACGTGGATGGGAAATATACTACGTGGCTGGGCAATATACTGTACTACGTGGATGGGCAATATACTACGTGGATGGGCAATATACTACGTGGATGGGCAATATACTACGTGACTGGGCAATATACTACGTGACTGGGCAATATACTACGTCGCTGGGCAATATACTACGTGGACATGCATATTCTAGATGCGTTAGAATTGGGCCACCATCTAGTATATATATATATACATATATATATATATATATATATATATATATATATATATATACACACACACACACATATATATATAGTGGGAAAAAGTTGAAAAGCTCCAGGGAGCCAAAAACTTTTGCAAGGCACTGTGTATATGTGTGTCTCACTGACATATAGATATACCTTTTCTTTGTGTATATATCTATTCTTAGTAGCGAAAAAGAAAATCCAGCTCACCATAGTAACAGTTTAACTCGGAGCACGGAAACGCTGTGTCAAGGCGTGGGGAATCCAAAAAGCAAAAAAAGAATATCCAGCTCAACGAGACAGTGAAAAGTAAAAACTTGGTACTTTATTCACTTCATGTAGAAGCAGAGGATAAAAACATCAGCACAATAAGGATAAGAACACTATCTATCTACGCGTTTCAGGTGGCAAAGCACCCTTAATCATGATATCTATTCTAACCTGTCAGTGTGATTTTACTGTACAGCGCACATGAATTACTGGCTTTTCAAAGGAGACCATTGCGTAAAAATCGGACAGCACTCGCATGGTGCGAGTGCTGTGCGATTTTTTTTTTTCTCGCATCCATTGACTTACATTGGCGAGTCTCATCCGAGAATCCTAGCAATACGCAGCATGCTGCGATTTTTTTCTCAGTCCGATTTCGGCTGAGAAAAAACTCGCAAATGAGATGTCATCTAGTGAATAACATTGGTCCGAGTGCAATCCGATTTTTTTTTTTTTTTATCGGATTGCACGCGTCCGTTTCTCGCACAAATGAGTATGAGCCCTTAGGAGACATCCAGACCTGCTGGGTTTCTACGTTATCACGTATGCGATCATTAGTTGCCTTTTGTACTGTGATTTTAATGTCACGTCAAAGCACGAGCCTAAAGGGATTAGAATAACATGGCTGTTTTTTTTCCCCCTAATAATAGCGCCACATTTTCTACAGGTTGTATGAGGTATTGCAGCTAATGGGAACTGAAATATAAATTAATCAGTAGCTATGAACAGGGAGCGGTGCTGAATCTGGAAGAACAGCCCCTTTCAGTTTGGATTTACATACGAATATAAGAATATAATGATAGTAACACACAACAGAGATATACAAATAACATGAGAGCAAACTACGGCTCGGAAAATGGTTTACAAAATTATGACTCCCTAATTGAAGGAGTCCAGCATCATCTCCGATAATAATCTGCAATTTATTTTTTAATTTTCAAATCGTAAATTAAGACGCTGACGCGTTTTGAACCAAGTTGTTTTTAATTTATGCAGTTGTAAGTGTGCCTTCATAACGGAAGGCGATGCATATGGTCAAGACATCTATTAGGGTGGGCTGATTTCAGGGGGTTGTCTACCACTGGACAGTCCCTATGAATGGCTCAACGGTCCAGCCTAAAAAAATCCCAAAACATTGCACCTCCCAGACAGGTGCCATCCCTCGGATTTCAGTGCTGTGTTTCGCTGCGGTCGCATGTCAGTGTCACATGACTGCTGCAGCCCTTCAGCGGCCATTGATTGACTGCAGCATTCACTACGAGTAGTGGAGGTACATCATCATCAGAGGAATGGCTAGCATAAAGTCGGAACTATTCATAAGAGCTTGGCCAGGAGAGGACCACCCTTTCACTTTCTTCGTTAAAGTACATAAAGTGAAGACCTCCCATGTTCCTGCTCCCTTGTGCGCAGGAGATATCTGCTCGCTCAGTGACTGCTGCACGCTAATCTAAGATTTCCTCTGTATCCAGAATAATAAATCTAGACGACATATCATCAAGGAACTCCATTAAAACTGATAGTATTTACTGTCTGAGTTTTATAACGTGCAAACTTTTCTGAGGTAAAAAACTTTGATAAGTTGAAAAATTTTGGTGTAACGCAAGGCTACGCTAAAGTCTTACAATTTTCGGTGGGCTTATGCCATTTTTGCCCAAAGTGGGCCCCGCTTGGGCGAGCCACCTGCTGCTCGTCAAATTCATGACGAGCATCGGAGATCCGTATCCCACAAACCTTACCTCAGTGCCCGACTGGAGGCGCCTTGAGGCACGTGACTTTATTAATTAAATGAATCCAAATTTCCAAGTCATGTAGCTTAGTAAATCAGCCACGCTGCGTCATGCCCAACGCAGTCCCTAAGGGTACGAGGTATCAACGCCAAGAACAGGAGAAGGATCTGCGGTGTTCCTGGAGTGTTCCATTAAATACATAATGAAAAAAATATAAAAGTGCCTCAAGTGTAGAAAAAAAAAAACGTAAAGAAAGGTGAAAGGATCAAACTTCGGTAAATTAGTGCAAGCCTGGGTGCAGAAGAGCATATACAGCTGTGGAAAAAAATTAAGGGACCACTGCAAAATGTTCAGTTTGTCTGATTTTTCTCTTTATAGGTATATTTTTGAGTAAAATGTAAATTGTTCTTTTATAAACTTCTGACAACATGTCTCTGAATTTCCAAGCAATAAATTTTGTTTTGTTTTTTCTGACAAAGAAAAATGGTCAAAATTTAAAACACAAAACCCAGTGCTTTCAGACCTCAAATAATGCAAAGAAAGCAAGTTCATAATCATTTAGAAACAACAATACTAATGTTTTACCTCATAAAAAGTTCAGAAATCAGTATTTTGTGGAATAACCATGATTTTTAATCCCAGCTTTCATGAGTCTTGGCATGCTTTCCACCAGTCTTTCACACTGCCCCTGGCGCAAAAATGTAAGCAGTTCTTCTTTGTGTGATGACTTGTGACTATCCATCATCCTCTTACATTCCAGAGTAGGGGTGTCAAACTGCATTCCTCGAGGGCTGCAAACAGGTCATGTTATCAGGATTTCCTTGTACTGCACAGGTGATAATTTAATCACCTACACAAATAATGAGTTGGTGATTAAATTATCACCTGTGCAGTACAAGGAAATCCTGAAAACATGACCTGTTTGCAGCCCTCGAGGAATGCAGTTTGACACCCCTGTTCCAGAGGTTTTCAATGGGGTTCAGGGCTGGAGATTGGGCTGCCCATGACAGGGTTTGCATGTGGTGGTCTCTTAATTTTTGCCAGAGGTTTATGTATCTTTTGTCATCCAAGAAAATCAGATCAATTATGAGTGTGATCATGGATGAAGAGAAGATGTAAAAAAATTCTCCATTCCATCCATTCTGTCTGCACTCAGATGTCATCCGAATATCGGATCAAATTCGGGCAGGCAATCCCTGCATGTCCGGGACTCAAACAAATTATTCAAGCACGCCGAAGACCCTCGGTTAGCATCCGAGCATGGCGGATAACACCTTATCCCAGCACGTTCGCTCACAACTAATGTTGTAGTTGGCGACTAAGTTGTGGGGGTAAGGGCTATAAATAAAGGGATTCAACTCTGTATTGAGACTTATTTTAAAGGCAATGATCCATGGCGGTAAAAAAAATAAAAGTAGCTCATACCCACCAAACCCGAGACCCTACTGTAAACGGGACTGGTTCTGGTTTGGCTAAATGAGAGGCTTTAGATGCAGCCTGTAAATAAATATCTAGGCCAATATAAAAATAAAGTACACGATGGGAAAATTGCCTTCAAGTCTTCACATTTACCCATTATATTAAGCATTTAAAATTTTCCTTAAAGTGGTTTTCTAAAGAAAAGTTTTCAGGAGCACGCCAGTCCCCGCTGCGATGCGCGCCTGATGATTGACAGCCGGCCTGAACCGTTCTCTCCCATGCTCCAAGCAGAGGCAGCTTTGTCTCTGCAGCATTAGAGAGGCACAGGGCACTGAAGTTGCAAACTCTATAGCACAGTGCTTGTAATTGGCCACCGCTGAAAGTCTGCAGAGGTGGACGGTAACCTAGGCAACCTCTGGCATTCTGCACTGGCTCATAGAGGGAGATCCTGAGCGTAGTATGTGGGATCTATGACGCACATATACCCTAATAGGCCATATGTTCCGGGCAAACACTCTAAATATAGATCCCATACAGGATGCGAATGAAATCTTAGTCTTAATATTGCCCAGGTTTTTATGGGAAATCGTACCCATGACCTGGGATAGAATCGGAACTGACAAACACCCTCGAGGGCACAAGGGATGGAAACAGAGATATAACATAGGTAATGTCCATGCTGATCAGTTTATGCTTCCCGGATCTCCAGGGGGACTGAACAGAACCGTCCTTTACCGAATATGGTCCCAAAACTAATGTCTAACTGAATAAATAGAAAAATTGGACTGGAATGACGCCACAATGGTGCTGGATCACGCCACCCTAGGAGACGAAAGTCCTCATCCGTCCCGCCTCCCATGGGAGGACCCCCATTCCATCATTCACACAGATAATCAGTATAGGGCCTGAGGAAAATGTCTCATGCCGCGTCCATCTCGTGTGTCTCTTCTGATATAAATGTCAGCTGCGAACACGATTCTCCACATTCCTCCGTGGGCAGGGTCGGCAGGTGAGGAGCGCTGTAGAATGGCTTACTCAAATACTGCAGGGGAGAAAAAAAATCATAATTCATATATATAGGTCATCCACATTTATTTCACTCAAAGGGAGTCTGTCAGAAATGCGAATATAATATAATGAGGGCAAACTGGGCAATTATAATGTTATTGGCCAATTAGAATGTTTTGGGCACCCCCATTTCCAGTCACTGCCTCAGCCCCTGTTCCCTCCCTGTAATGAAGAGTCATCAGAGACCTCTGTTTCAAGGGCTGCTCTACTGAGCGCGCATCGGTTGTCAATTCCAACCGAGGTTCAGTAGATTCCTGTGACCGTGCAGTGTTCTTCTCAGTGCGCAGTGACAGTTCGCTCTCTCACCGACCCTGATCGGAAGTGACGAGCCGGTAACAGAGCGCACTGTCATTGCATAGTGCAAGTAAAGAATGAGTGAGCAGAGATCAACACAGCCCCCTCTATAATTGCAGCCAAAAGATGCAAATTTTCAAAGACTCTGATAACTTTTCCCCCTATGTGTGATTGAAGCCTTAGGCTTTCAAAAATATGTTTCTCACAGGTCTGAAAGAAGTTAATTAGTAGTGATTAGCGAATATACTCGTTACTCGAGATTTCCCAAGCACGCTCGGGTGGTCTCCGAGTATTTATGACTGCTTGGAGATTTAGTTTTCATTGCCACAGCTGAATGATTTACAGCTATTAGCCAGGCTGAGTACATGTGGGGGTTGCCTGGGAATCCCCACATGTATTCAAGCAGGCTAGTAGCTGTAAATCATCCAGCTGTGGCGAAGAAAACTAAATCTCCGAGCACTAAAAAATACTCGGAGGTCACCCGAGCGTGCTCGGGAAATCTCGAGTAACGAGTAAATTCGCTCATCACTATTAATTAGTAGTGAAGACACAATATAAGGCCAGATACAAACCTCTTTCAGATGTTCTGGTAAAGAATATGGTGGGAAGAATATATATCGTGTGATCTCATATCCTTTCATTATGGTATAGGCGAGGAGAAGGAAAAAAACGGCTGAAAGTACCATGGATCCGAGGAACAGCAGGGCTATTTTCCATGATGGGATCCTACCTGGAAGTAGTTCATAATGTTAAATATCAGCATTATTAATTAAGAGGCCCTGACATTTACCATAACTATGTATTTTTTTAACCTGGTGTAAATGGCGCTGTTCTACTGAATCTGGTGGTCTTTTCGTTTTGTTCTTGCTCCTCTCCGGTTTTTGAACTATGACCCCTTCTCCCTTTAGATGTTCCAGTCTTTTTAACAAAGTAGGCATAATCCTTATTTCTTCTTTGTGGACATCTTCTTGAGGACCACGCCCACTTGGCTAACAAGACAAGATTTATATACAGGGAAGATGGAGCGATTTCTCAGGAATGGAGAGGCGCAGGAACAAAAGAAAAACAACGCCGGATTCAGGAGAACAGCGGCGTTTAAACCAGATTTTAAAAATGACATCTTTATGGCAAGTGACAAGTTCTCTTTAAAGCAGGAACTTAAAAAACTGACAGCCATGTGTAAAACATTGACCCTGGACGTAGCCCAGGTGCTGCATATACTTATCTGAAAAATTAAATAAAGTCATTGACCTGACCAAACACCATATTTATGGAGGGAAGAGAAGGGACAAGGTGTAAAAACACATAAAGGAATAATGAAGCAGGACCTGCAATATACGGTAACCAAAAAAAGTGGAAATAAGCTTTCTTGATATGTACAAAGAGCACCAAATAATCTTACATGTAAAAACAAAAAGTAGGTAAAATACTGTTTGGAAAGGATCACATCAGTCTCCAAAACAGAATACAGAAATAGACAAATACAATCTCCCCATTAACCGAATTTATAGATAAAGGGTAATACATAAAGGGCAAGGCCACAAATAAACTATGAATTCATTGAAACATTGACAATACAAATAAATGTGCATTACCAAAGTAAGCCTATAGGAAAGGGACAGGAAAATGCAATAGCAAAATAAACCTGGTGAGCTGTCAATATGGAAATATATAAATAAAAGTACGATACCAAAAGAAAAATCAAATCTTAATAAGACACATAACAGGTCAGCAACCCACATCCCGGATAAAGAGGGAGAGCCTGAGCCGAAACTTGTAACCCTCGTGTGATACATGTTCAGGACTCTGGTAGCGATGAGAATAGACCAGGAGGAATGTTGGCGAACTGGTTCTGTACATGCGCACAGCCCAACAAAACACACAAAGGAGCTTCTAAAATCCCGGAAAGGAACCGCAGTTGTCTTTAATCTGCCCGTGCGGCAATCCCAACAACCTATGATGAAACAAGTGCACCTAAAGCACCGGACACTAAAAAACACGTGAATAACTGAACAACCAGTGGGATAAGGCACAAAAATAAAGACAAAAGAGCGCCTGGCAAAATTCAATATAGTGACTACCCAGGTTAGTCGGCTGGTCGATCACAAAAGATCCACAGTCAGGAATCCTGTTGACATAAATGTCCAAATAAGGCAGCACTCCAAATAGTGAATTGAGAGAAAAAAAATATCCATACCACTGTCTATATTCATGTTAAAACAAAAATAAATCGTACAATTGTCACACTGGCCATTAGGTCTTTTCCTACACTCATACTTCCTTTTCTGTACATAAGACTTCTCAGTAGTTTCATTATCACCAAAGAGTGGATTTTAATAAATGATAACACCTGTATATGCAGAAGATAACAAAAGATCCAAAATTCACAACAGATAATGTCACAGCTCACCTCCTCCTCCTGTACAATGAGTGATAACACCTCTATATACAGTAGATAACACAGGCATCACGACACAGATGTTGGGTGACCCATGACCAGGGGCTCCTTTCCTGTTCATAACACTAGGTGGCACCCTAGCTTGCCCTACTCACTGGGATACTTCTGAAGGTGAAGATGCCGGGGCTTCCACCCTTGCCTTATCTCCCGAGTTAGCCCTCCCTCTGTTACCTTCCCCCACCCAGGGAAGAGGGGCGCTACTGTGATAACACCTGTATATGCAGAAGATAACAAAGGATCCAAAATTCACAACAGATAATGTCACAGCTCACCTCCTTCTCCTGTACAATGAGTGATAACACCTCTATATACAGTAGATAACACAGGATCCACCATTCACAATAGGTGATGTCACAGCTCACCTCCTCCTCCTGTACAATGACTGATAACACCTCTATATTCAGTAGATAACACAGGATCCACCATTCACAATAGGTGATATCACAGCTCACCTCCCCCTCCTGTACAATGACACCTCTATATACAGTAGATAACACAGGATCCACCATTCACAATAGGCGATGTCATAGCTCACCTCCTCCTCCTGTACAATGACTGATAACACCTCTATATACAGTGGATAGCACAGGATCCACCATTCACAATAGATGATGTCACAGCTCACCTCCTCCTCATCCTGTACAATGACTGATAACACCTCTATATACAGTAGATAACACAGGATCCACCATTCACAATAGGTGATGTCACAGCTCACCTCCTCCTCCTGTACAATGACTGATAACACCTCTATATACAGTAGATAACACAGGATCCACCATTCACAATAGATGATGTCACAGCTCACCTCCTCCTCCTGTACAATGACTGATAACACCTCTATATACAGTGGATAGCCCAGGATCCGCCATTCACAATAGGTGATGTCACAGCTCACCTCCTCCTCCTGTACAATGACTGATAACACCTCTATATACAGTAGATAACACAGGATCCACCATTCACAATAGATGATGTCACAGCTCACCTCCTCCTCCTGTACAATGACTGATAACACCTCTATATACAGTGGATAGCACAGGATCCACCATTCACAATAGGTGATGTCACAGCTCACCTCCTCCTCATCCTGTACAATGACTGATAACACCTCTATATACAGTAGATAACACAGGATCCACCATTCACAATAGGTGATGTCACAGCTCACCTCCTCCTCCTGTACAATGACTGATAACACCTCTATATACAGGAGATAACACAGGATCCACCATTCACAATAGGTGATGTCACAGCTCACCTTCTCATCCCTTCATAATGTATTTTATCCTACATTTGTTTATTTCCATATTTGTAATTTAGAGGATAACTTACTAATCAACGTGGCTCTGACCTTGGGGCTGCAAGCGATGCCTAAAACAGAGTCCTGGATACTGGAAACTGATTTTTTCATAGTCCCATCTTGAAAGGAGTGGAGGTTCGGTCGCTCGATATTCACTCTAATTACTGTCAATAGGACTGGCAAATAAATCAAAGTCCAGTGCTTCGCTATTTATGGCAGTGCCATAGACAATGAACAGAGAGGAGATCGAGTGTTTGCATCTCTGCTCCCTTAAAATGGGACTTTACAGAACTCATTTCTCAGGGTTCAGAGTCTGATTTTTGGGTTCCTTACAATCAGATTCCATTGATTTTGTGAATTTGGACTCATACCCATATGTGTGAAAAAAAAGTTCCAATATTAGGACTGAAAAAAAAGAACGAGTGTCATGCATTTTTTATGCGAGTACAATCCGATTTTTCACACCTAGCATCCAATTTACATCCGAATGCAGTGTGATTTTAACATGAGCTTTTACATACAGCAGTTCTCTGTCATTTACACATCGCTTTCAAAGGAAACACACAAACAAACACACAAACAAACACACACTATATATGTACAGTGGGGCAAAAAAGTATTTAGTCAGTCAGCAATAGTGCAAGTTCCACCACTTAAAAAGATGAGAGGCGTCTGTAATTTACATCATAGGTAGACCTCAACTATGGGAGACAAACTGAGAAAAAAAAAATCCAGAAAATCACATTGTCTGTTTTTTTAACATTTTATTTGCATATTATGGTGGAAAATAAGTATTTGGTCAGAAACAAAATTTCATCTCAATACTTTGTAATATATCCTTTGTTGGCAATGACAGAGGTCAAACATTTTCTGTAAGTCTTCACAAGGTTGCCACACACTGTTGTTGGTATGTTGGCCCATTCCTCCATGCAGATCTCCTCTAGAGCAGTGATGTTTTTGGCTTTTCGCTTGGCAACACGGACTTTCAACTCCCTCCAAAGGTTTTCTATAGGGTTGAGATCTGGAGACTGGCTAGGCCACTCCAGGACCTTGAAATGCTTCTTACGAAGCCACTCCTTCGTTGCCCTGGCGGTGTGCTTTGGATCATTGTCATGTTGAAAGACCCAGCCACGTTTCATCTTCAATGCCCTTGCTGATGGAAGGAGGTTTGCACTCAAAATCTCACGATACATGGCCCCATTCATTCTTTCATGTACCCGGATCAGTCGTCCTGGCCCCTTTGCAGAGAAACAGCCCCAAAGCATGATGTTTCCACCACCATGCTTTACAGTAGGTATGGTGTTTGATGGATGCAACTCAGTATTCTTTTTCCTCCAAACACGACAAGTTGTGTTTCTACCAAACAGTTCCAGTTTGGTTTCATCAGACCATAGGACATTCTCCCAAAACTCCTCTGGATCATCTAAATGCTCTCTAGCAAACTTCAGACGGGCCCGGACATGTACTGGCTTAAGCAGTGGGACACGCCTGGCACTGCAGGATCTGAGTCCATGGTGGCGTAGTGTGTTACTTATGGTAGGCCTTGTTACATTGGTCCCAGCTCTCTGCAGTTCATTCACTAGGTCCCCCCGCGTGGTTCTGGGATTTTTGCTCACCGTTCTTGTGATCATTCTGACCCCACGGGGTGGGATTTTGCGTGGAGCCCCAGATCGAGGGAGATTATCAGTGGTCTTGTATGTCTTCCATTTTCTAATTATTGCTCCCACTGTTGATTTCTTCACTCCAAGCTGGTTGGCTATTGCAGATTCAGTCTTCCCAGCCTGGTGCAGGGCTACAATTTTGTTTCTGGTGTCCTTTGACAGCTCTTTGGTCTTCACCATAGTGGAGTTTGGAGTCAGACTGTTTGAGGGTGTGCACAGGTGTCTTTTTATACTGATAACAAGTTTAAACAGGTGCAATTACTACAGGTAATGAGTGGAGGAAAGAGGAGACTCTTAAAGAAGAAGTTACAGGTCTGTGAGAGCCAGAAATCTTGATTGTTTGTTTCTGACCAAATACTTATTTTCCACCATAATATGCAAAAAAAATGTTAAAAAAACAGACAATGTGATTTTCTGGATTTTTTTTTCTCAGTTTGTCTCCCATAGTTGAGGTCTACCTATGATGTAAATTACAGACGCCTCTCATCTTTTTAAGTGGTGGAACTTGCACTATTGCTGACTGACTAAATACTTTTTTGCCCCACTGTATATTAGATAGAGAGAGATAAATGAAAAGCCGTCAATTCAGCAGCCGCGTACAGTAAAATCTGGGCGGCGGAGAGCTGATGTTTTTTAGCCTGTGGGGGGCAATATCCATGGGCCCCTTCCTAGGCTATTAATATTAGCCTATAAATAATATGAACAGAGCCACATGCAAGTCCAAGGGCGGACAGAAAAGACTCCCAGACAATACATATATAATCAGAAAAGGAGTCACCAAACTGCCATTAAAGGTATATAAAAATCCATCATTTATTAATAAACATAACAGTAAAATACTAAGATGACATACAGAAAACTCTAAGTCATAATCGGGTAATAACGTGAATAACGGACATAGGTAACAGGCACCAAATACCACACCTAGAGTTTACGACTAGAGGTCACAAGTTCGCTAACCAAGTTCTCCCATACATGGTAACACATAGACAATCCCTATGAAAAATGTAAATCTACAGCGGTATATAGGACTGGACCTCACCCATATTAGTCGTGGTGTGTATATGGCAGCGCCAGCCCCTACGCGCGTTTCGCGTAGGCTACAGCCCC
The DNA here is from genome assembly GCF_032444005.1 of Ranitomeya imitator. Lineage (NCBI taxonomy): Eukaryota > Metazoa > Chordata > Amphibia > Anura > Dendrobatidae > Ranitomeya > Ranitomeya imitator. Next base: position 40,330,928 of record NC_091284.1, read on the forward strand.
CCGAAGAAGCCTACGCGAAACGCGCATAGGGGCTGGCGCTGCCATATACACACCACGACTAATATGGGTGAGGTCCAGTCCTATATACCGCTGTAGATTTACATTTTTCATAGGGATTGTCTATGTGTTACCATGTATGGGAGAACTTGGTTAGCGAACTTGTGACCTCTAGTCGTAAACTCTAGGTGTGGTATTTGGTGCCTGTTACCTATGTCCGTTATTCACGTTATTACCCGATTATGACTTAGAGTTTTCTGTATGTCATCTTAGTATTTTACTGTTATGTTTATTAATAAATGATGGATTTTTATATACCTTTAATGGCAGTTTGGTGACTCCTTTTCTGATTATATATTAATATTAGCCTGCAGCTGTCTATCTAACCTTTGCTGGTTATTAATGATAGGGGGACCCTTCGTATTTTGTATTTTTTGGGGGGGTCCCCCATTTTAATAGCCAGGAAAGGTTAAGTATACAGCTGTGAGCTGATATTAGTAGCCTGGGAAGCTCCATAGGTATTACCTCCTTCCCATGCTATAAACATTAGCCTCAAGCCATCGGCTTTCCCTCTGCTGGTTTGGAAAATTACATGGGAGCCCACACAATTTTTTTCAGAAAATACTAATTTATTAATTAAATACATGTATAGTAAGCTGACCGCACACTGCACTAATTGTATATGTCACTGACATTGATATATCTATTCTATGCGTACTGTATATACTGTATGTAATCTATCTATTCCATTACGTAGAGTCCTGCTGTGATTTTACCACTGAACTTTTAATTGGTGTGTAAAAATCGGACGGTACTCGCATGGTCCATATGCCGTGTGATTTTTTGCTCGCGGACATTGATGTGCATTGGAGAGTTTCGTCCAAGATACGCTGCAAATCGCAGCATGCTGCGATTTTTTTTCGCAGTATGCTTTCAGCTGAGAAAAAAAAATTGCAGATGAGATGTCACCCATTGAATAACATTGGTCAAAGTGCAATCCGATTTTTTTGTAGTCTGTTTTTCTCACAAATGAGTATGAGCTCTTACCCGCTACCTCAGTGGTTAGCACTTCAGCCCTGCAGCCCCCGCCGAGGTCTTAGGTTCAAATTAGGTATATGCCATGGCCAAGAAACCATACGGAGACAGAAGGGCAGGACTCCTCCTTAGGTGGGGTACAGTGTAACAACTCTGGCTGCTAGAGCCAAGTTAACTGGCAGACATTTTCATCGGGGGCACCGGGTATACAGGTCAGGTATACAGGTCGGGTATACAGGTCGGTGTATAACGCTGTGTAACAGGTTTAGTATAATAGTCGCTTACCGTCTTCTGTGGTTTGATTGCACATCACAGGGCTGAACTTGCCAGCCTTGTGAAACTGAGGCACGTAGGCTTGGACCTTCACGCAGTAGACAGTCCACGTTTTTAAGTCATGAAGAATTTCTGTGTTGTCTTCTGTAGTTATATTTAAAACCTGGAATAAAATGCAAAAAAAAAAGCAGAATGAAAAGCTGAAAATATACAAAATGGAATATAGCAGACTCAGTGACATCTATGGTAGAATATAACGGGCACGCTCTGTGACATATGCAGAGGTCACTGCGCAGGGAGGAGGGAGGAAACGCTCAAGTGTCCTCATCAGCTTCTATGATTCTATGTTCTCTGCATACAGCTGTAAATCTGCCTTAATATATTTTATTATAACCCCTCCCTCTCATGATAATAAGACAACTGCGGCCCACCCCAAGCTGAAAAGTGTCATTCTCTGCCAATATATTCAGCTTGGAAAAAAAAAATGTAAAAAGTTATCGCCTATCTGCAGGCTAGATTGCTGATTTCTAGGTCTCCAAAGGATTCTGAGAGCAGGGATGTAATGGGGCAGCAGTCGCGTGCGCATCGTTCTGTACATTGTCTATAGGGCTGCAGGACATGGCTGAGTTCAGCACCCTCCTATCTCCGGTGGTCTCGACCATACATTACTTACATGTGCAGGGTCAGATTCCTTCCAGTAAAACACCCTGTAAGTCAGCTCCCCATATCTCTCCTTTATCGACCTTCCGATAAAGTATTCTTCGGAATTTACAAAGGGGCCGTTAAAACTGACGTCCAGGTATCCCGACCTTGAGGAGACTGTTGTGTTTGGAGCTCCGATTATTGCTTGATAAAAGAAAATGGATATAATATGATCTAATGGTAGAATCTGGTATATTATTATAATAATGCCCACAGTCAGATACACACAGTAGGAGACTTTACTGGTGCAATGTGGGAATAAAGCCCATGATTTATTTTACAAAATATCTGTCCCAAATTCTGCAAATCCTAAAAGGTATAAACATACTGTAGTAAATAAACTGCATAAAGATCAAGAAGTGTTTGTAATTTGAAAGATAAAAACGATGACTATTACAATTTTTTTTTTAAATGCACACAGATATAGAAAATAGAATTAAGAGGTGTCCCAAACCACAAAAACTACAAAAAGGGAGGTCAGCTGAAACAATATACATTAATACACAGACAAATATAAATGCATGGCAACATGTGTCCTGTCCATCAATTTACAATGTTACACTACTACACAGGAAGAATCACGAGTGAAACGCGCGTCGGGGTCAGGTTAGCGTTCTACTCGGCATCTTATTCCCGAAGCAGGACAAACCCAGGTAATATATGCTTGGCACAGGCTATTGTGACTCTAGTGCAAATATTGGGGAATAGGAATACATTCTCAACAATTGCTATTATTGTGATTCATTCTTAGACACTGCTCTACCAGCGGAATGTTTTTTCTCTGCATTTACCATCACATGCTACCACATTGCCTATTTGGCAACAGGTATATTTTTTGTTTAAGCACAAGCCCCCTGTTTAGCTCTATGGTAGTGTGACCATTGTGAGTATATGATTTTTTTCTTCAGGACAACATACCTTGCTGACTGTATTGAGAGTAGCCTATGTATTTTAGGTGCATATTTTGTCTAATTTTGACACCAGTGTAAATTGATGGACAGGACACATGTTGCCATGCATTTATATTTGCCTGTGTATTAATGTATACTGCTTCAGCTGACCTCCCTTTTTGTGGTTTGAGGCACCTCTTACTTCTATATCTGTGTGCATTTTTTATTTTTTATTTTTTTAAATAAAGTGATCGTTTTTATCTTTCAAATTACAGCACTTCTTGATCCTTATGCGGTTTATTTACTACAGGATCAGCATGTTTATATATCATGTGAAGTGTTGCCCATTCTGTAAGGAAAATGGTCTTGGGTAGTATGTTTAAAAAATCCTAAAAGGTCTAGCAATCCGTCTGCCTGTTATCTTTCCATCTATGTGTACATATATTTGGGAGCAGACACCATTGGTGCAGCGGTAGATGGGCACAATAGGGAAAGAGGCCACTACCAGCTCCAAAGCAGCTTCTGTCCAGACACATTATTCTACTGCAAGTGGCCCATAAATTGTTCTTGCACAAGGGCCCTATTCTCACTGTGTCCACTATCTATCTAATATCTATCTATTATCAATCTATATATCTATCATCTATCGAATATCTATCTAATCTCTATCTATTATCAATCTATTATCTAATATATATATATATATATATATATATATATATATATATATATATCATCAATCTATCTATTATCTATCATCTATCTATTATCAATCTATCTATCTATTATCTATTTAATATCTATTATCTATCTAATATACGTCCATCCATCTACACTTGTGCTCAAAAGTTTACATACCCCGGCAGAATTTTTGCTTTCTTGGCCTTTTTTCAGAGAACATGAATGATAACACGAAAACTTTTTTTCCTCTCATGGTTAGTGGTTGGGTGAAGCCATTTATTGTCAAACTACTGTGCTTTATATTTTTAAATCATAATGACCACCCAAAACATCCAAATGACCCTGATCAAAAGTTCACATACCCTATTGATTTTGGCCTGATAACATGCACAGAAGTTGACACAGATGGGATTGAATGGCTACTAACATCCTCACCTGTGACCTGTTTGCTTGTAATCAGTGTGTTTGCATAAAAGCTGAGTGAGTTTCTGGGATCCAGACAGACTCTTGCATCTTTCATCCAGCCACTGACGTTTCTGGATTGTGAGTCATGGGAAAAGCAAAAGAATTGTCAACTGATCTACGAGAAAAGGTAGTTGAACTGTATAAAACAGGAAAAGGATACAAAAAGATATCAAGGAATTGATAATGGCAGTCAGCAGCGTACAAACTGTGATTAACAAATGGAAAATGAGGGGCTCTGAAAAAAAAAAAAAAAACACGGTCAAGTAAACTAACAAAAATTTTGCCCACAACTGCCAGGAAAATTGTTCGAGATGAAAAGAAAAACCCACAAATAACATTAGCTGAAATACAGGATTCTCTGAAAACTAGCGGTGTGGCTGTTCCAAGATGCACAATAAGGAGGCACTTGAAGAAAAATGGGCTGCATGGTCGAGTCGCCAGAAGAAAGCCATTACTGTGCAAATGCCACAAAGTATTGCACCTACAATTCGCAAAACAGCACAGACAAGCCTCAAAACGTCTGGAACAAGGTGATTTGGAGTGATGAGACCAAAATTTAACTTTTTGGGCACAACCATAAATGTTACATTTGGAGAGAGGTCAACAAGGCCTATGATGAAAGGAACACCATTCCTACTGTAAAGCATGGAGGTGAATCGCTAAGGTTTTTGGGGATGTGTGAGCTACAAAGGCACATGAAACTTGGTCAAAGTTGAAGGAAAGCAAATACTGGAGGCAAATTTGCAATCATCAGCCCAGAAGCTGCGCATGGGACGTACTTGGACGTTCCAACATGACAACGATCCAAAACACAAGGCTAAGTCGACCTGTCATTGGCTACAGCAGAACAAAGTGAATATTCTGGAGTGGCCATCTCAGTCTCCTGACCTCAATATCATTGAGCCACTCTGGGGAGATCTCAAGCGCGCAGTTCATGCCAGACAGCCCAGGAATTTACAGGACCTGGAGGCTTTTTGCCAAGAAGAGTGGGCAGCTTTACCATCTGAGAAAATAAAGAACCTCATCCACAAAAGACTTCAAGCTGTCATTGATGACAAAGGGTAATACACGGTATTAAGAAACAGGGTATGTAAACTTTTGATGAGGGTCATTTGGATTTTTTGGGTTGTCATTATGATTTCAAAAGAGAAAACACAGTAGTTTGACAATAAATGGCTTCACCCAACCACTAACCATGAGTGGAGAAATAGGTTTGGTTTTATCATTCATATTCTCTGAAAAAAGGCCAAGAAAGCAAAAATTCTGCCGGGGTATGTAAACTTTTGAGTACAACTGTATCTATCTATTTATCCATAGTGGATGGGAAAATACTTACTTTGATGGTCGGGGTCAAAATGAATAGTCACCCAGTCAGATTGTTTGGAATTTAGCTCTGTCCTCACTCGCACGTAAGACTTGTATGTAATAATGGAGGAATCACACTGCTGCTTATGTGTTCTTTCACATATATACTTATAGTCATCCCTCTCAGAGCTGAAGTCCCTAGAAATTAAAATTCACATTATGTGCAGCAGCAAAAAGCAAATGTGATGCAAATCACATTGAGAGAAAAAAGCAAACAAAATGTCATTAGAATACATACTTCAATAGAGGATTACCATGTAATAGACAGAGATAAAAATATAAAGAAAACAAGAACGCAATGATTTGGAAATCTCTTCTACCCATACTTTGCTCACTACAGAAGATAGAACACAGATCAAGAGGTGAACGTTGGACATTTTTTCTTTTTTTTTTTGTTAATTAACTAATTTAGAAATTGATGACATCAACACAGGGTTAATGAAAGGCTGAAAAAGTAAGTGGTAGTAATGAAAAACAGCTGGAGGGACAATTTTAAAAGAGCGTGTTAGAGAGGCAGAGTCTCAGCAGCAAAGATGGTCAGAGGTCACCGATCTGTGAACAATTTTTCTACAATTTCAGGAAAATCTTCTACGTAAAATTGCAAAGACTGTGAATATCTCACCAGCTACAGGATATAATATCATCAAAAGAATCAGATTCTGGAGAAATCCATGTGCACAAGGGACAAGGACAATGGTCAATATTGGATGCTCATGGCCTACGGGCCCTCGAGTGGCGCTGCATTAGAAACAGGCATGATTCATCCGTACAAATCAATGCATGGGCTCAGGAATAATCCAGAACTCAGTGTCTGTGATCACAGTTCTGTATAATCCACCGATGCAAGATACAGAAGCCAAATGGCAACACAATCCAGAAACGCTGCTGTCTTTCCTTGGCAAGCGCTCATTCATAATGGATGGAGGCAAAATGGAAAACGGTTATGTGGTCAGGGGAATAAATATGTGAAATTCTTTATGGAAACCACAGACGTCGTGTCCTGGAGACTCCAGAGAACAGGGACCATCCAGCTTGTTATCAGCGCACAGTTCTGCGTCTGTGATGGTTCAGGGGCATTAGTGCCTATGGCAGGGGCAGCACACATGAAAGGTGCTATCAGTGCTGAGCATTACAGGTCCTTCTCAAAAAATTAGCATATAGTGTTAAATTTCATTATTTACCATAATGTAATGATTACAATTAAACTTTCATATATTATAGATTCATTATCCACCAACTGAAATTTGTCAGGTCTTTTATTGTTTTAATACTGATGATTTTGGCATACAACTCCTGATAACCCAAAAAACCTGTCTCAATAAATTAGCATATCAAGAAAAGGTTCTCTAAACGACCTATTACCCTAATCTTCTGAATCAACTAATTAACTCTAAACACATGCAAAAGATACCTGAGGCTTTTATAAACTCCCTGCCTGGTTCATTACTCAAAACCCCCATCATGGGTAAGACTAGCGACCTGACAGATGTCAAGAAGGCCATCATTGACACCCTCAAGCAAGAGGGTAAGACCCAGAAAGAAATTTCTCAACAAATAGGCTGTTCCCAGAGTGCTGTATCAAGGCATCTCAATGGTAAGTCTGTTGGAAGGAAACAATGTGGCAGAAAACGCTGTACAACGAGAAGAGGAGACCGGACCCTGAGGAAGATTGTGGAGAAGGACCGATTCCAGACCTTGGGGAACCTGAGGAAGCAGTGGACTGAGTCTGGTGTGGAAACATCCAGAGCCACCGTGCACAGGCGTGTGCAGGAAATGGGCTACAGGTGCCGCATTCCCCAGGTAAAGCCACTTTTGAACCATAAACAGCGGCAGAGGCGCCTGACCTGGGCTACAGAGAAGCAGCACTGGACTGTTGCTAAGTGGTCCCAAGTACTTTTTTCTGATGAAAGCAAATTTTGCATGTCATTCGGAAATCAAGGTGCCAGAGTCTGGAGGAAGACTGGGGAGAAGGAAATGCCAAAATGCCTGAAGTCCAGTGTCAAGTACCCACAGTCAGTGATGGTGTGGGGTGCCATGTCAGCTGCTGGTGTTGGTCCACTGTGTTTCATCAAGGGCAGGGTCAATGCAGCTAGCTATCAGGAGATTTTGGAGCACTTCATGCTTCCATCGGCTGAAATGCTTTATGGAGATGAAGATTTCATTTTTCAGCACGACCTGGCACCTGCTCACAGTGCTAAAACCACTGGTAAATGGTTTACTGACCATGGTATTACTGTGCTCAATTGGCCTGCCAAATCTCCTGACCTGAACCCCATAGAGAATCTGTGGGATATTGTGAAGAGAAAGTTGAGAGACGCAAGACCCAACACTCTGGTTGAGCTTAAGGCCGCTATTGAAGCATCCTGGGCCTCCATAACATCTCAGCAGTGTCACAGGCTGATTGCCTCCATGCCACGCCGCATTGAAGCAGTCATTTCTGCCAAAGGATTCCCGACCAAGTATTGAGTGCATAACTGAACATTATTATTTGATGGTTTTTTTGTTTGTTATTAAAAAACACTTTTATTTGATTGGATGGGTGAAATATGCTAATTTATTGAGACAGGTTTTTTGGGTTATCAGGAGTTGTATGCCAAAATCATCAGTATTAAAACAATAAAAGACCTGACAAATTTCAGTTGGTGGATAATGAATCTATAATATATGAAAGTTTAATTGTAATCATTACATTATGGTAAATAATGAAATTTAACACTATATGCTAATTTTTTGAGAAGGACCTGTATATGGAGGTTATAGAACAACATCTGATCCATCCAGACAATGTCTATTTCAGGGAAGGACTTATATATTATATCATACTAAGACAACGATAAACCCCATACGGCCTCCATCATAACAGCACGACTGCACAGAAGAGTTTGGGTGATGAACCGGCCAATCTTTCACCAATAGAAAAGATTTGACACATTATAACACAAAAGATCCGGCAAAGACCATGAACTGTGGAGCAGCGAGAATCCGACATCAGGCAAGGAGGGAACAAAGTTCCTCTCCCAAAACTCCAGCCATTGTCTCCACCATTTCCTGACATTACCGAGTATTGTAATAAGAACAGGGGGATGCCACACAATGGTGGACGCTTTCCAAGCCCAATATTTTTGAGATGTGTTGCTGCCATCAATTTCTAAATTATTCAATTTTTTTCAAATGAAATGACAAGAATTTCTTATTTCTCTAAAACCTGCACTTATGGGTAAAAATATATCACGTGCATCAATTAATAGCGACTGATACTGAAGTTTCCCCTTTATTGTTGCAGGGTCTGTAAACTCTATAGCATGAGGCCAACACTATTTTTTCTAAAAGATGTTCGGAAGCAGCTGGGTTAAAGTGATACACAATGTACATTTATATGACAAGAAGAATCATAAAAAGCGATCACTGCAATGTCACCTACATTTTATATTGCACAGTGTAGCTCACGTTACCCCCGAGCTCAGCTGGACGATTCCATCGCAAGATATTCCTAAAGTTGATGGACTCCATGGTGACATTGGTGGGAATCGGAAGCTTCCCGAAACCTGTGTTTGCAGAAGAAATCAGCGTGATATTATCATGTACAATCTAATACAAGTGCAAAAAATGGTTCAAATTGGCCAAAAACAGTATAATACTGTACAGAGATATAGATATGGAAAAGCTTCCAAGACGGTATCCGCTTCCTTGAACCGCCTCATGGCTCATGGTCTACCACTGTGAGGACTGTTAGGCATAGTGTGTGTGCCGTAGCATTTAAGGGCTGTTACCTTTCAAAGATTATTGCTCAAAATGGCCAGGGATGCAAAACCCCCCATAAAACTGCTTTTATTCACCCTATGCCACTATTTGTTGATCGACTTCAGTGGTAATACCACGTTTACAAGGTTTACAATCAATGAGCTTAATGGCTTTTACCATCTACATTGGCAGAGCTGCTGAGATCACTGATTGTCTGCAGCGCTGTCAACGTGACTTCAACACGGAGATCAGTGACTGATGTGACATCATTACACAACAAACATTGGAAAAGCAGCACAGACCCATCACTGGACAGCGGGAGGGTGAGTCACTGATTAGTCCGTTAGTTGTGTTTTTTACATAGTCGAGTATTAGAGCAAAAGTTCTTGAAAGGAGAAAACCTCTCTGGTTGGAAGCTTTTCCGTAAGACTGAGCAATAGGGGGAGTTGGGCATCCACAGGTATTGAAGAGTGGTCCACTGGTTTGAGGCCAAATTCATGGACCAGACAACTTTTGGAGAAGGTCCAGGTTTCAGTCTACCATTGTCGAACCAGAAAAGGGACGCGTCTAATTGGCGGTTCAAGTGTATTGCTGTGAAGCAAAAAAATTGAGGTACCAGAATCCAGGAAGTCTAACTGGGGGGTGTAGTTAGATGGTGTGAAAGAGGCCTCACCACAATGAAGACTAAGCTAGATAAACTGAACTTCAGCAAGCCACACCATTGAGCCATCGTGCCTTTAATTGCTGAAACCACCAAGAGACTGGACTTATATTGTGCAACCATAAAGTTTATAGAACCTCCCAGTGAGTAAAGCTTAAGTTTTGAACTTCAGTTCATTTACCTTCACCCCCTATTGTCCACATACCTCCGCAGGGCAATTACTGCTAGATACCTCACCTTCACCCATGCCTTTGATTCAGATATCCGACAGGAACAAAGATGAACTAGGATGTTATGGAGCAGACTCAAAAAAGTTAACAATAACCTTTTAGACTAAACTTTTAGAAAGTGTGCTCTCGTTTTATCTTCATGGGTTATTTTTGTCATAGTTTTTTAATTTTAGATACACCGAAAGATCCCCGTACATCTGAGATACAGATATCTCACCTGACTGCCCCATACACGTGAACGTTCAACTTAGTCAAGCATTTATGTGTTCTCTATTGGGAAATCAGAGTAATCCTCTGCCAGACTCATCCGGCAGTGGCTTATCTTCCTGCAGAAAAAAAAAAGGATCTGGCAAAAAAAAAAAAATTAAAACCCGCTGATCCCTATCTGCACTGATCTGTTGGGGGGAGAGTTGTGAGGCCTTGACACACAATAGATGACTGACTGATTCCCCCAAAACCATCTGGTTTGGTCAACTTTTATCTAATGTATATAGGGGTCTAATAATTACTGCTTCAACACAAGCTGATCACAAAGGAGGCGCTCAGTTGAGTTCCTAATCTTCACCTTTTACCATTATATAATTTTACGGGCCAAAATTCCATACTAGTAAGTTTTTCATAATAAATATTTATGGAGGTCAAAGCTCGTTTTTGTTCATACAGAACTCCAATATGTAAGAAATATCTGATAAAAGAGAGTCTCTTCATAGGTTAGGGTCCTATGAAACCTTTATTGTCATGGATATGCCATAAATACCTGATGGGGTATAATTCCCTTTTAGTAATTATTTTATGATCATATATGGTTTTATATCTACTTCCTATTTGGCAGGATGTCCGAGTCATTCTTCTCTTTCTATTTAACGCTGTCTTCCACCTCCGGGTCACTTCTGCTGTAAACATCCTCCCTTGTGGTCTGTCACGAATGTTTCTCATTGTGCTTGTTGTGGTATTACTTCGTCAATGCAGTGTACACCATGTGCTCACTGAATGACTTTAGTACAATGTATAGTTTCCTCATTAGCAATGTGTGGCGCTACTATGGAGCCCTATCACTGAACAACTGTTTTCTCCTTTCCAATAATTCGGAGAGAATGCCCGCACGTGTTTTGCCTCCTTCATCTTGATCTTGTTACCATGGCAGAATGTGCCAAAAGTTAAAAGAAAGAAATCAAAAGGGTAAAATAAAATACTCCAAACATTATTAAGGTCCTCAAATTGTGGTTTTAAATATACGTTTTTGTATTTAGTGCAAGGTCAGACCGTCCGCTATAGTACAAGAAAATTCTCCGCCAGGCCCAAAAGATCCAACAGAAGACAACCTCATTCGGAGGCTAGGAACGATCACTTGTTACTAGGGTCTATTTATTATGGAGTCATTCATAGATAACCTCTTAAAGGCTTTCGAAATCTGTAAGCCATGGGACCTTTTATTTTTGGCTATGGCTATGGGACCCTTTATTCTAGCTGTAGGGGTGAATGAGGGGTGAATGAGGGCAGCAGAAGGTGTCGTGGCCATCCATGCTCAGGAACTTAAAGGAGCCCATAAGGTCTCTTTACTCCAGAAGACCAATACCATAAATGAAGCATTAGGCCTCATTCCGACTTCAGTGGATTTTTCGCAGAACTCTTCATTAGTGTTTTGGATCAGATTTTCATCAGTGATTGATCAGTTTTTACCATCAGTTTTTCTCGTACACCCACAAAAAAAAAGCTCTTGGAGTTTTCACATACTTCACCTAGAAATCAGTCAGTGAAAAACGGACAGTACTAGGAGGCAACTGTCCGAGTGTTTTGTGTAACCCCTAGACTTGTATGAATAATTTTGATCCGTGACTCGGATGAAAAATGGACGTGTCTCCATTTTTATATTTTGGTTCTCAATCCACAAGAAAATCACAGACATGTGAACAGCCTCCATAGAGTACAAAAAAACTCGATAGGACACGCACGTAAAAAACGGACATCTCAATGAGACCTTATTTGCAAACTGTCTCGAAATGTCCAAAAGGTTCCCAGAAAAGGGAAGACAATGTGGACTCCCGAAAGCTTTGGCAAATCTCCAGTTCACACTCTGAACCCTCCTGAATCCTTCCATAGAGCATCACTTTTGGAAGGTTTCTTGTGTGTAATGTCAGGGCACCCCACACAAGTATGATTTTCCTTTTGTTCCTGAGCTTCTCCATTCCCGAGATATTGTTCTTTTAGCTCTGTACATAAATGTAGCCCTGGCACTTGAAATGCATACTTAAGGGGGTGAGAAATGGGGTGTGATAGGCCATGGCCTATAAAAAGGTTGTAATTACAGGAAGAACAACTATTTTGGAAACCACCCTAAGGGTTTGTACATGTGGCATCTTTTACATGCCAGGGCACCCACATTGTTTTGAGACAAAAGACGCCTCAGGAAACCACTGGTGGTCTTTTCACTGAGGCATCTTTTTTTTATTTCTCGGTGGACCTATTTTGTGCCATCGGCGATTTCTTTTCTTAAATTACCGGTACATATATATCATCGCTAGGAAGATGCCAGAAAATTGGCCAGTCCCTTTTTTGAGCCACTTCACGCTTTCGAAGTGACAAGAACATATGGACAGCAACTCATTTTGACATAATGTTAATTTTTGGGGGACATGTTTTTAGGCAGGTTCCAGGCAGAATTTGTCTGAAAAAAGAAGTCTTATGCCCTTAGAAGAACAACACGGTGTCAAGTTTTTTATACCCATTTTTTCCAAACTCTCGAATGGCAAGTACTCCAGTTCTCCAGTTGAAGTCGTCGGGGTGGCCCACTCACTGATTTTGCTTTGGCGTCCAACAACTTCATATTACACCCATTGAGCATAGATAATTTTTAAGAGCATTACCTACTACTAAACTGTAGGTAGATTTAAAGCCACGTTCATACGATCAGTATTTGGTCAGTATTTTACATCAGTATTTGTAAGCCAAAACCAGGAGTGAGTGAAAAATACGGACGTGGTGACGTGTTTCTATTATACTTTTCCTGTGATTGTTCCTCTCCTGGTTTTGGATTACAAATACTGATGTGAAATACTGACCAGATACAGAACGTGTGAACATAGCCCAACAGTACAGTCCTTAAACTGAATTCTAATGTGCCAAAATCATACATGTCGTTTCGGTATAATTTTTAGCTATGCAGTTTGTTTTTTGTTCTTTTTCTTTACAGCCATGAACTTGTCTAACAAGTTTCACCTATGAGCACCGCGAGGACGATAACCACATCACAAAACCTCGGCAATTCATGGTAAAGATCCCGACACACGGTAGCTCATGTGAAACCAACAGAGCTGAAAGGGACCAGAGAGGCTGAAATTCCCCCCGATTTATCACGATGGTGCACACTTTTCGATAACCTGGGGCTAATTTATGATTCCTAGCCACACCACTTCTAGTTAGTTTTTAAAACTGTCGAGAGAGACAGAGAAAGTGTCTAAAACGCATGAGAAATTTGACGCACACCGTGTATACAAATATTTTTGGCATAATTTCAGTCTAAATTTTGGTGAATGTTTCGCTATAATCTGCCTGATCTATTACAAAAGGGACAACCCGTTACCACATCCCCTGTAAAGAGCTCAAAGTTTACGGGGAATGAGACAACTCACCTGGAATCCAGCCGCAGATGAATATAAGAAGCCCATAGTGATAGTCCATGATCCGCTCTGGGGTCCTTTGTGCCGTACGGTGTGTCACATCATGTAGTGACACCCACTGTAACGACGCTCAGTCACTTCCTCATTTTTTACTTCTGGGGAATATACACAGTTACAGGAAAACATTACAAAGCAACACACACGAGGGAGGAGACGGCTGACGGCTCATTACAGTCCCCTGTGTAATCAGCCCACAGGTTGTGCAAGCCTATGCGAGAGCAGGGAAGAGTGCCGTAATCACACGCTCTCCAGCACGGTGTACGTGCAAGGTGCGAAAGTCACCTGTAATCTCACCCGTCCTATAGTTGTAGTGGTAGTGAAAATTGTTAACCATGTGTTTATACCTTGCTAATGATATGTTACCCCTACCTTCTGTCTTTTCCCCACTATCTCATAGAATGTAAGTCCGCAAGGACAGGGTCCTCTCCCCTCTGTACCAGTCTGTAAAAGATATCTATAACCCTGTATGTAACCCCTTTCTCATGTACAGCACCATGGAATTAATGGTGCTATATAAATAAATAAATAAATAATAATAATGTTATGTTCAGGTACAAATATTATAAACGAAAGATTTTACTACGTGATAAATAGGGGTATAGGTGGTCTACTGGTGTAGAGTTGACATACTACCTTGAAAAGCCAGAAACTGCAGGAGAGCTGTCCACGGGTCTCCTAAACCGAACTTGAAAACCTCTTTGGCATATATGAGACCGTCAAGTTCGGTTCAGGAGACCCGTGAACAGTCCGTGTATCACGGTCCGCACTCGGACCATGACACAAGGATGTGTGACTGCAGAAAATGTCCGACTACAATGATGGCAGTAAACGGGAAATGCGATTGAGACTAGTGGATCTGGAGCACGGGGTTCTCGTGAGTTCAGGGCAGGTCCAAGATTGAATGTTATGCCTCACCTGGTGAGGTGGATCATCGAAGTGATCCGGATTAACCGCTGTAATGCAGCACAGACAGATAACGTTGGTGCAACATGGAGATCCATATGAAACAACGGAAGCTGTGGTGGCAGAATGGCAACAAGAGGAGCAAATGGGAACCAGGCGATATGATACAGCCAAGTTGTGGTTATGGCAACAGAAATAACGGAGTGGTAGTCCACGGGGAGGCAGAGGAAACTCGGCAATAAGGAATTGATGACAACAAGCTCAGATTGTCACAGAAACCGATGCACAACTTTCAGGGGTACATCACACTATGTCCTGTGATACTGCAGAGCTAAGTTTGTCACAGAGTCCCATAAAGACCTGGTAGCATTATGGAAGAGTAGGCTCAGTTGAGCTTGTCACAGAGTTTAAAGCAGGACTGGTTAACCGTATAGCAGATTCATCCAGCGATGTAGCATAATGGCCAGTGATATAGCAGAATCACCCAGCAATGTAGCATTATGGCCAGTGATATAGCAGAATCACCCAGCAATGTAGCATTATGGCCAGTGATATAGCAGAATCACCCAGCGATGTAGCATTATGGCCAGTGATATAGCAGAATCACCCAACAATGTAGCATTATGGCCAGTGATATAGCAGAATCACCCAACAATGCAGCATAAATGGCCAGAGATACAGCAGAATCACCAAGCATCTACTATATAATTGTTTAAGGGTCACTTCTGTCTGTCCTTGTCTGTCTGTCACGGATATTCATTGGTCGCGGCCTCTGTCTGTCATGGCAATCCAAGTCGCTGATTGGTCGTGGCAAAACGCCCACGACCATTGCCACGACCAATCAGCGACGGGCGCAGTCCGGTGGCAACATGGCCGCTCTTTCCTCCCCGCAGTCAGTGCCCGCTCCATACTCCCCTCCAGTCAGCCCTCACACAGGGTTAATGCCAGCGGTAACGGACCGCGTTATGCCGCGGTGTAATGCACTCCATTAAGGCAGCTATTAACCCTGTGTGACCAACTTTTTACTATTGATACTGTGTATGCAGCACCAATAGTAAAAAGAAATGTTACAAATAATAATAAAAAAAAAAAAGGATATTCTCACCCTCCGACGTGGCGCTGTCCTCGGCAGTGCAAGCGGCAGGTTCCGGTGCCAAGGATGCTATGCGAGAAGGACCTTCCATGACGTCACGGTCAAGTGACCGCGACATCATCACAGGTCCTGCGCTCATACCAACCCTAGGACCGGAAGCTGCCGCTTGCAATAGAGCGGTCACCGGAGCGTCCCAAGGAGCGGGAAAGGCGACGGATGGTGAGTATAGCAGGACTTCAACGGGCCTTCGGAAGGTGACTCCGTCGCTGTGCAATATACTACGTGACTGGGCAATATACTACGTGGCTGAGCAATATACTACGTGACTGGGCAATATACTACGTGGCTGAGCAATATACTATGTGACTGGGCAATATACTACGTGGCTGGGCAATATACTACGTGGCTGGGCAATATACTACGTGGCTGGGCAATATACTACGTGGCTGGGCAATATACTACGTGGCTGGGCAATATACTACGTGACTGGGCAATATACTACGTGGCTGTGCAATATACTACGTAGCTGGGCAATATACTACATAGCTGGGCAATATACTACGTGGCTGGGCAATATACTACGTGGCTGGGCAATATACTACGTAGCTGGGCAATATACTACGTAGCTGGGCAATATACTACGTGGCTGGGCAATATACTACGTGGCTGGCCAATATACTACGTAGCTGGGCAATATACTACGTGGCTGGACAATATACTACGTGGCTGGGCAATATACTACGTAGCTGGGCAATATACTACGTAGCTGGGCAATATACTACGTGGCTGGGCAATATACTACGTGGCTGGCCAATATACTACGTAGCTGGGCAATATACTACGTGGCTGGGCAATATACTACGTGACTGGGCAATATACTACGTGGCTGGGCAATATACTACGTGACTGGGCAATATACTACGTGACTGAGCAATATACTACGTGGCTGGGCAATATACTACGTGGCTGGGCAATATACTACGTGGCTGGGCAATATACTACGTGGCTGGCCAATATACTACGTAGCTGGGCAATATACTACGTAGCTGGGCAATATACTACGTGGCTGGGCAATATACTACGTGACTGTGCAATATACTACGTGGCTGGGCAATATACTACGTGGCTGGGCAATATACTACGTGACTGGGCAATATACTACGTGGCTGGGCAATATACTACGTGGCTGGGCAATATACTATGTGGCTGGGCAATATACTACATGGACATGCATATTCAGAATACCCGATGCATTAGAATCGGGCCACCATCTAGTGTAGCATAAATGGCCAGAGATATAGCAGAATCACCCAGCGATGTAGCAAAACTGGCCAGCAATATAGCAGAGTCATGGTCCCCAACTACCTGAATACTCAGACCATGTCCTGCTACCTGAACCAGCCAATAATGGCTGGAAGAGTGAGGTCAGAGGTGGTCATCAGGTGACCATGGCAATGTGATGTGCCAAAGAACAGAGAAAGTTTATGAAAGGAGGAGGAAGCAGTGCTCAGCGATGGATCCAGGAGAGAGGAATAAAATTGTGTCTCCTATTATGAGGTCTAGAGGATTGTAAAATGAAGTCTCTGTAGACAATGAGACCTGAGTGAGATATTTAGATTGTGAGCCCCATCGGGGACAGTGTTGATAATGTGTGCAAAAACTGTAAAGCGCTGCGGAATATGTTAGCGCTATATAAAAATAAAGAGTATTATTATTATTATTAGATACACCATAAGGACTATTGCTTCTTCTGAATGGCAACTATTTAGTTAAAAAACTATAATGGGCTTACAAGGTACACCGTTGGGCTTTCTTGGGCCAAAACCGCAGAATCACAAATTGCTCTACTGAGTGCTGTAGGTTTTTAAAGAAAGATCTCAACCAATCACCAATCGATGGTTGGTCTGTATTCTAAGGAAAGACCATAAATGTAAAATACCCCCAAAATATCTCTAAATCAAAACTGCCACCTGCCATAAATAAGTAAGGTTTTGACCTGGTGTTTAAGTGATTGTTTTCATGAATCTGGCATTATTTGTCTTTTGTTCCTGCACCTCTCCGTTCATGAGATATGGCTTTTTTAAAGGCAACCTGTTACCAGAAATAAAGCTATTAACCTGCAGATACAGGGTTTATCTGCAGGTTAATAATAAGTGATGGGCGAGCACTAAAATGCTCGGGTGCTCGTTGCTCTGGTCGAGCAGATTGGAATACTCGGGTACTCAGCCCGAACAACGAGCCCAATGTAAGTCTATGGGAGACCCGAGTATTTTTACCGCAATCCCCTCCGGGGGTCCTTTTAAGGTCTAACGTCTGAAAATGAAGGAAACACTGCTCAAATGACACAGGGACCTCATGGGAATCGCCCCTGGAAGCATTCCTGACTCCTAGGTCACCGCTGTAAGCAATGTTGTCAAGGGTTCACACCATTTTTACAGGGGCACCCAAAAACATACAAAACCGAAACCATAATGGATTTTGCTGGGCGGTGATCCCGCATCAAAGCCGGGACATGTCAGCTGTTTTGAACAGCTGACATGTGCCCACAATAGGCGCGAGTGGAATCATGATCCACCCACGCCTATTAAGTAGTTAAATGCCGCTGTCAAACGCTGACAGCAGCATTTAACAAGTGCTTAAGGCCCCTGGGCCGGAAATATGCGCACCACTGATCCCCGTCACGTGAACGGGGGTCATTGGTGCATCGGCATGACAACCAGGGGTCTCCTGAAGACCCCTATGGTTGTTGATGATGGATTGCTATGAGCGCCATCCTGTGGTCGGCGCTCATGACAATGCTGTAATTCAGCTCCATAGAGGTAACCGATGCATCACCTCTATGTAGCAGAGGCGATCGAGTTGTTCCAGCTTCTATACTCCCATGGAGACTATTGAAGCATGGCAAAAGTAAAAAAAAAAAACAGTTTAAAAAAAAATATAACAAAAAATATAAAAGTTCAAATCACCCCCCTTTTGCCCTATTCAAAATAAAACAATACAAAAAAAAAAATCAAACAAACACATATTTGGTATCGTCGAGTTCAGAATCGCCCGATCCAACAATAAAAATAAAGAATTAACCTGATCGCTACATGGCGTTGCGATAAAAAAATTCAAAACGCTAAAATTCCATTTTTTGGTCGCTGCTACATTGCATTAAAATACAATAATGGCGATCACCGCTAGTCACCAAAGCTACGTTACCTTCGTTTCATTAATTCCCCCAGTGTTTTACAGCCGGGAGCGGCTGCATTAGCAGGCTCCTGGTTGTAACTGTATTTAACCCCTTTAGATGGATTTACAGCGTGGGACATGACTTTACGGCGGACAGGTATGGGATATTGTTGCTTTTTTTTTTTTTTTTTACAGGAGAACGAGGGTCTTCAGTTGGATTGACCGTACAATAAAGATAATAAAACCCCATGTGTTTATTTATTGCATTAAAATACTTTATTCTTAATGTGTGTGTATTTTTAACCTTTTATTACTATTGGATTAATAATGGATAGGTGTCTTATTGACGCTTCTCCATTATTAACCAGGCTGAATGTCACCTTACAATAGCAAGGTGACATTAACCCTTCATTACCCCATATCCCACCGCTACACGGGAATGGGAAGAGAGTGGCCAAGTGCCAGAATAGACGCATCTTCCAGATGTGCCTTTTCTGGGGTGGCCGGGGGGAGGTGTTTTTAGCCTTTGGGGGGGCAATAACCATGGACCCTCTCCAGGCTATTAATATCTGCCCTCAGTCACTGGCTTTACCACTCTGGCGGAGAAAATTGCGCGGGAACCCACGCCAGTTTTTCCGTGATTTAACCCTTTATTGTAACACCTAGAACTCCAAAATTTTGCACACACACACACTACTAACATTATTAGTGAGGGATTTGTAAAAAAAAATAAGGGATATGAAATGGTTTACTGTATATAATCATGTCTCATATCCCATCAGGTTTGGGAAGGAGATAGGAAAAGCCGGCAATTGAATTACCGTCTTTTCTGCTATCTAGCGCTGTATTAAATATAAATACATTATATATATAATATATATATATATACATACATACATACACACACACGTGTGTGTCAATGACATATATATATACCTATGCTATGTGTAGACATTTATTCCACCTATTCTACTGTAACCTGTCAGTGTGATTTTACTGTACACCGCGCTGAATTGCCGCCTTTTCTATAGAACACCGCTGAGTATTTCTCACAAGTCACACTGCTGGTCCGTGTGTAATCCGTATTTTTCTCGCCCCCATAGACTTTCATTGGCGGATTTTTGGAGGAATACACTGACAAACGCAGCATGGTCTGATTTTATCAGCACGTTAAATACGGCAGAGAAATATACGGCTGATGGGAGCTGCCCCATAGAGAATCATTGGTCTGTGTGCAATGTGCTGTTTTTGCGCCTCTCCCTCATCCGTATTTCTCTCTAGTGTGACCCCGGCCTAACAGGTGTGCTGGTTCTGGTTTTTGGTGTCTCTCCCTTGATTGTTGGGCAAAAAAACCCAAAACAATCCCACGCACGCCCCACTAGTGGGAAAAAAAAAGACCTGTTCGGTATCTCCGCACTGCGTGACCTGGATCATCATGTCACTGGGTCATTTTTACCACATATTGAACACTTAAACTAAAGTGGCAGAATGGAGTTTTTCACAAGCACCACAAGCCGCAGCACAGCTATGTCTATGGAAAAAAAATAAAAAAAACCCTTTCATATTGCACAGATGAGCACAGCAGTGTGGGCCAGGCAGGGACCCCAGAGCAGTAAGGAAGCCCCTTGTACAGCACCTAGTCAGCAGGCTTCCAATCTGTAATGGGGCTGCACTGACCAATTACATTGCCGCTTTTATTTTGTTAAGGTAAGTTAAGAAGTGTAAGAAATGATCTGATTGGCCGCTTCCTGTTTGCACTGTTCAGCGTAGTGATGCACGCGCTAACTGCCGCCTTCTTCTCCCATTAGCGCCGCTTCCCCCTCGGTTCTCGTTATGGAGCCTCCATCTGCTGGAGCCCGCAGTCCGCTCCGCATAATGACCGCCGCCATCTCCGCCTCCTGCGGGGCCGCGTGAATGCGCTCAAGGATCCGATTATCCGCGCGCAGCAAAACTGGAAGCCTGATTGGTCAGCGCTTGGAATTTCAAATGCGCGGTTGGGGGCGTCGGTAATAGCGGTACTAGGAGCAACGGGAGAGACCGGAGAACTAATGTACGTCCTGCCGCTGATGGGGACAGACTGTGCAGTGTAGTCAGATGTGTATATTGTCAGTGTGTGACCTTAGTCTGAGCACTGGCAGACCGCTGCCATCACACTGACCACTGCCAGACCGGTGCCATCACACTGACCACTGCCAGACCGGTGCCATCACACTGACCACTGCCAGACCGGTGCCATCATACTGACCACTGGCAGACCGCTGCCATCATACTGACCACTGCCAGACCGCTGCCATCACACTGACCACTGCCAGACCGCTGCCATCATACTGACCACTGGCAGACCGCTGCCATCACACTGACCACTGCCAGACCGCTGCCATCACACTGACCACTGCCAGACCGGTGCCATCACACTGACCACTGCCAGACCGCTGCCATCACACTGACCACTGCCAGACCGGTGCCATCACACTGACCACTAGCAGACCGGTGCCATCACACTGACCACTGGCAGACCGGTGCCATCACACTGACCACTGCCAGACCGCTGCCATCACACTGACCACT
Source organism: Ranitomeya imitator (assembly GCF_032444005.1). Taxonomy (NCBI): domain Eukaryota; kingdom Metazoa; phylum Chordata; class Amphibia; order Anura; family Dendrobatidae; genus Ranitomeya; species Ranitomeya imitator. Next base: position 40,352,383 of record NC_091284.1, read on the forward strand.
GCCAGACCGGTGCCATCACACTGACCACTGCCAGACCGGTGCCATCACACTGACCACTGGCAGACCGCTGCCATCATACTGACCACTGCCAGACCGCTGCCATCATACTGACCACTGGCAGACCGGTGCCATCACACTGACCACTGCCAGACCGCTGCCATCACACTGACCACTGCCAGACCGGTGCCATCACACTGACCACTGCCAGACCGGTGCCATCACACTGACCACTGGCAGACCGCTGCCATCATACTGACCACTGGCAGACCGCTGCCATCACACTGACCACTGCCAGACCGCTGCCATCACACTGACCATTGCCAGACCGGTGCCATCACACTGACCACTGCCAGACCGCTGCCATCACACTGACCACTGCCAGACCGCTGCCATCACACTGACCACTGCCAGACCGGTGCCATCACACTGACCACTGCCAGACCGCTGCCATCACACTGACCACTGCCAGACCGGTGCCATCACACTGACCACTGGCAGACCGGTGCCATCACACTGACCACTGCCAGACCGCTGCCATCACACTGACCACTGCCAGACCGGTGCCATCACACTGACCACTGCCAGACCGGTGCCATCACACTGACCACTGGCAGACCGCTGCCATCATACTGACCACTGCCAGACCGCTGCCATCATACTGACCACTGGCAGACCGGTGCCATCACACTGACCACTGCCAGACCGCTGCCATCACACTGACCACTGCCAGACCGGTGCCATCACACTGACCACTGCCAGACCGGTGCCATCACACTGACCACTGGCAGACCGCTGCCATCATACTGACCACTGGCAGACCGCTGCCATCACACTGACCACTGCCAGACCGGTGCCATCACACTGACCACTGCCAGACCGGTGCCATCACACTGACCACTGGCAGACCGCTGCCATCACACTGACCACTGCCAGACCGCTGCCATCACACTGACCACTGCCAGACCGGTGCCATCACACTGACCACTGGCAGACCGCTGCCATCATACTGACCACTGCCAGACCGCTGCCATCACACTGACCACTGCCAGACCGCTGCCATCACACTGACCACTGCCAGACCGGTGCCATCACACTGACCACTGGCAGACCGCTGCCATCACACTGACCACTGCCAGACCGCTGCCATCACACTGACCACTGCCAGACCGGTGCCATCACACTGACCACTGGCAGACCGCTGCCATCACACTGACCACTGCCAGACCGCTGCCATCACACTGACCACTGCCAGACCGGTGCCATCACACTGACCACTGGCAGACCGCTGCCATCACACTGACCACTGCCAGACCGGTGCCATCACACTGATCACTGCCAGACCGGTGCCATCATACTGACCACTGCCAGACCGCTGCCATCACACTGACCACTGGCAGACCGGTGCCATCACACTGACCACTGCCAGACCGGTGCCATCACACTGATCACTGCCAGACCGGTGCCATCACACTGACCACTGGCAGACCGCTGCCATCATACTGACCACTGCCAGACCGCTGCCATCACACTGACCACTGGCAGACCGCTGCCATCACACTGACCACTGCCAGACCGCTGCCATCACACTGACCACTGGCAGACCGGTGCCATCATACTGACCACTGCCAGACCGCTGCCATCATACTGATCACTGCCAGACCGCTGCCATCACACTGACCACTGCCAGACCGCTGCCATCACACTGACCACTGCCAGACCGCTGCCATCACACTGACCACTGCCAGACCGCTGCCATCATACTGATCACTGCCAGACCGCTGCCATCACACTGACCACTGCCAGACCGGTGCCATCATACTGACCACTGCCAGACCGCTGCCATCATACTGATCACTGCCAGACCGCTGCCATCACACTGACCACTGGCAGACCGGTGCCATCATACTGACCACTGCCAGACCGCTGCCATCACACTGACCACTGCCAGACCGCTGCCATCATACTGACCACTGCCAGACCGCTGCCATCACACTGACCACTGCCAGACCGCTGCCATCATACTGACCACTGCCAGACCGCTGCCATCACACTGACCACTGCCAGACCGGTGCCATCACACTGACCACTGCCAGACCGGTGCCATCATACTGACCACTGGCAGACCGCTGCCATCATACTGACCACTGGCAGACCGGTGCCATCACACTGACCACTGCCAGACCGGTGCCATCACACTGACCACTGCCAGACCGGTGCCATCATACTGACCACTGCCAGACCGCTGCCATCACACTGACCACTGCCAGACCGCTGCCATCATACTGACCACTGGCAGACCGCTGCCATCACACTGACCACTGGCAGACCGCTGCCATCACACTGATCACTGCCAGACCGCTGCCATCATACTGACCACTGGCAGACCGCTGCCATCACACTGACCACTGGCAGACCGCTGCCATCACACTGACCACTGGCAGACCGCTGCCATCATACTGACCACTGGCAGACCGCTGCCATCATACTGACCACTGGCAGACCGCTGCCATCACACTGACCACTGGCAGACCGCTGCCATCATACTGACCACTGGCAGACCGCTGCCATCACACTGACCACTGCCAGACCGCTGCCATCACACTGACCACTGGCAGACCGCTGCCATCATACTGATCAATGGCAGACCGCTGCCATCACACTGACCACTGCCAGACCGCTGCCATCACACTGATCACTGCCAGACCGGTGCCATCATACTGACCACTGGCAGACCGCTGCCATCACACTGACCACTGGCAGACCGCTGCCATCATACTGACCACTGGCAGACCGCTGCCATCACACTGACCACTGCCAGACCGCTGCCATCACACTGACCACTGGCAGACCGCTGCCATCATACTGACCACTGCCAGACCGGTGCCATCACACTGACCACTGCCAGACCGGTGCCATCACACTGACCGGTGCCATCATACTGACCACTACCAGACCGGTGCCATCACACTGACCGCTGCCATCATACTGACCACTGCCAGACCGGTGCCATCACACTGACCACTGGCAGACCGGTGCCATCACACTGACCACTGGCAGACCGGTGCCATCACACTGACCACTGGCAGACCGGTGCCATCATACTGACCATTGCCAGACCAGTGCCATCACACTGACCACTGCCAGACCGCTGCCATCATACTGACCACTGCCAGACCGGTGCCATCACACTGACCACTGGCAGACCGGTGCCATCACACTGACCACTGGCAGACCGGTGCCATCATACTGACCACTGGCAGACCGGTGCCATCACACTGACCACTGGCAGACCGGTGCCATCATACTGACCACTGGCAGACCGGTGCCATCATACTGATCACTGGCAGACCGGTGCCATCATACTGACCACTGGCAGACCGGTGCCATCATACTGACCACTGGCAGACCGCTGCCATCACACTGACCACTGGCAGACCGGTGCCATCACACTGACCACTGCCAGACCGGTGCCATCATACTGACCACTGGCAGACCGGTGCCATCATACTGACCACTGGCAGACCGGTTCCATCATACTGACCACTGGCAGACCGCTGCCATCATACTGACCACTGGCAGACCGGTGCCATCATACTGACCACTGGCAGACCGCTGCCATCACACTGACCACTGCCAGACCGCTGCCATCACACTGACCACTGCCAGACCGGTGCCATCACACTGACCACTGGCAGACCGGTGCCATCATACTGATCACTGGCAGACCGGTGCCATCACACTGACCACTGCCAGACCGGTGCCATCACACTGATCACTGGCAGACCGGTGACATCACACTGACCACTGGCAGACCGGTGCCATCACACTGACCACTGCCAGACCGGTGCCATCACACTGATCACTGGCAGACCGGTGCCATCACACTGACCACTGCCAGACCGGTGCCATCACACTGACCACTGCCAGACCGGTGCCATCACACTGACCACTGCCAGACCGGTGCCATCACACTGATCACTGGCAGACCGGTGCCATCACACTGACCACTGGCAGACCGGTGCCATCATACTGACCACTGCCAGACCGGTGCCATCACACTGACCACTGCCAGACCGGTGCCATCACACTGACCACTGCCAGACCGGTGCCATCACACTGATCACTGGCAGACCGGTGCCATCACACTGACCACTGGCAGACCGGTGCCATCATACTGACCACTGGCAGACCGGTGCCATCACACTGACCACTGGCAGACCGGTGCCATCATACTGACCACTGGCAGACCAGTGCCATCATACTGATCACTGGCAGACCGGTGCCATCATACTGACCACTGGCAGACCGCTGCCATCACACTGACCACTGGCAGACCGGTGCCATCACACTGACCACTGTCAGACCGGTGCCATCATACTGACCACTGGCAGACCGGTGCCATCATACTGACCACTGGCAGACCGGTGCCATCATACTGACCACTGGCAGACCGCTGCCATCATACTGACCACTGGCAGACCGGTGCCATCATACTGACCACTGGCAGACCGGTGCCATCATACTGACCACTGGCAGACCGGTGCCATCATACTGACCACTGGCAGACCGCTGCCATCACACTGACCACTGGCAGACCGGTGCCATCACACTGACCACTGGCAGACCGCTGCCATCATACTGACCACTGCCAGACCGGTGCCATCACACTGACCACTGCCAGACCGCTGCCATCACACTGACCACTGCCAGACCGGTGCCATCACACTGACCACTGGCAGACCGGTGCCATCATACTGATCACTGGCAGACCGGTGCCATCACACTGACCACTGCCAGACCGGTGCCATCACACTGATCACTGGCAGACCGGTGCCATCACACTGACCACTGGCAGACCGGTGCCATCACACTGACCACTGCCAGACCGGTGCCATCACACTGATCACTGGCAGACCGGTGCCATCACACTGACCACTGGCAGACCGGTGCCATCATACTGACCACTGCCAGACCGGTGCCATCACACTGACCACTGCCAGACCGGTGCCATCACACTGACCACTGCCAGACCGGTGCCATCACACTGATCACTGGCAGACCGGTGCCATCATACTGACCACTGGCAGACCGGTGCCATCATACTGACCACTGGCAGACCGGTGCCATCACACTGACCACTGCCAGACCGGTGCCATCACACTGATCACTGGCAGACCGGTGCCATCACACTGACCACTGGCAGACCGGTGCCATCACACTGACCACTGGCAGACCGCTGCCATCATACTGATCACTGGCAGACCGGTGCCATCATACTGACCACTGGCAGACCGCTGCCATCATACTGACCACTGGCAGACCGGTGCCATCATACTGATCACTGGCAGACCGGTGCCATCACACTGACCACTGCCAGACCGGTGCCATCATACTGACCACTGGCAGACCGGTGCCATCATACTGATCACTGGCAGACCGGTGCCATCATACTGACCACTGGCAGACCGGTGCCATCACACTGACCACTGGCAGACCGGTGCCATCATACTGATCACTGGCAGACCGGTGCCATCATACTGACCACTGCCAGACCGATGCCATCACACTGACCACTGGCAGACCGCTGCCATCACACTGACCACTGCCAGACCGGTGCCATCACACTGACTACTGCCAGACCGGTGCCATCATACTGACCACTGGCAGACCGATGCCATTACACTGACCACTGCCAGACCAGTGCCATCACACTGACCACTGCCAGACCGCTGCCATCACACTGAACACTGCCAGACCGGTGCCATCATACTGACCACTGGCAGACCGGTGCCATCATGCTGACCACTGCCAGACCGCTGCCATCACACTGACCACTGGCAGACCGCTGCCATCACACTGACCACTGCCAGACCCGTGCCATCATACTGACCACTGCCAGACGGCTGCCATCACACTGACCACTGGCAGACCGGTGCCATCATACTGACCACTGGCAGACCGGTGCCATCATACTGACCACTGGCAGACCGCTGCCATCACACTGACCACTGCCAGACCGGTGCCATCATACTGACCACTGGCAGACCGGTGCCATCACACTGACCACTGGCAGACCGCTGCCATCACACTGACCACTGCCAGACCGGTGCCATCACACTGACCACTGCCAGACCGCTGCCATCACACTGACCACTGCCAGACCGGTGCCATCATACTGACCACTGCCAGACCGCTGCCATCACACTGACCACTGGCAGACCGGTGCCATCACACTGACCACTGCCAGACCGGTGCCATCACACTGACCGGTGCCATCATACTGACCACTGGCAGACCGCTGCCATCACACTGACCACTGCCAGACCGGTGCCATCACACTGACCACTGCCAGACCGCTGCCATCACACTGACCACTGCCAGACCGGTGCCATCACACTGACCACTGCCAGACCGCTGCCATCACACTGACCACTGCCAGACCGGTGCCATCACACTGACCACTGCCAGACCGCTGCCATCACACTGACCACTGGCAGACCGGTGCCATCATACTGATCACTGGCAGACCGGTGCCATCATACTGACCACTGGCAGACCGCTGCCATCACACTGACCACTGCCAGACCGGTGCCATTATACTGACCACTGGCAGACCGCTGCCATCAAACTGACCACTGCCAGACCGGTGCCATCATACTGACCACTGGCAGACCGCTGCCATCACACTGACCACTGGCAGACCGCTGCCATCACACTGACCACTGGCAGACCGCTGCCATCATACTGATCACTGGCAGACCGCTGCCATCATACTGATCACTGGCAGACCGGTGCCATCACACTGACAACTGCCAGACCGGTGCCATCATACTGACCACTGCCAGACCGCTGCCATCACACTGACCACTGGCAGACCGCTGCCATCATACTGATCACTGGCAGACTGGTGCCATCATACTGACCACTGCCAGACCGGTGCCATCATACTGATCACTGGCAGACCGGTGCCATCACACTGACCACTGCCAGACCGCTGCCATCACACTGACCACTGGCAGACCGGTGCCATCATACTGATCACTGGAAGACCGGTGCCATCACACTGACCACTGCCAGACCGATGCCATCACACTGACCACTGGCAGACCGCTGCCATCACACTGACCACTGCCAGACCGGTGCCATCACACTGACCACTGGCAGACCGCTGCCATCACACTGACCACTGCCAGACCGGTGCCATCACACTGACCACTGGCAGACCGGTGCCATCACACTGACCACTGCTAGACCGCTGCCATCACACTGACCACTGGCAGACCGGTGCCATCATACTGATCACTGGCAGACCGGTGCCATCACACTGACCACTGCCAGACCGATGCCATCACACTGACCACTGGCAGACCGCTGCCATCACACTGACCACTGCCAGACCGGTGCCATCACACTGACCACTGGCAGACCGCTGCCATCACACTGACCACTGCCAGACCGGTGCCATCACACTGACCACTGGCAGACCGGTGCCATCACACTGACCACTGCCAGACCGGTGCCATGATACTGACCACTGCCAGACTGCTGCCATCACACTGACCACTGGCAGACCGGTGCCATCATACTGATCACTGCCAGACCGCTGCCATCACACTGACCACTGGCAGACTGCTGCCATCACACTGACCACTGCCAGACCGGTGCCATCATACTGACCACTGCCAGACCGCTGCCATCACACTGACCACTGGCAGACCGGTGCCATCATACTGATCACTGGCAGACCGGTGCCATCATATTGACTACTGGCAGACCGCTGCCATCACACTGACCACTGCCAGACCGGTGCCATCATACTGACCACTGGCAGACCGCTGCCATCACACTGACCACTGCCAGACCGGTGCCATCATACTGACCACTGGCAGACCGCTGCCATCACACTGACCACTGGCAGACCGCTGCCATCATACTGATCACTGGCAGACCGCTGCCATCATACTGATCACTGGCAGACCGGTGCCATCATACTGACCACTGCCAGACCGGTGCCATCATACTGACCACTGCCAGACCGCTGCCATCACACTGACCACTGGCAGACCGCTGCCATCATACTGATCACTGGCAGACCGGTGCCATCACACTGACCACTGCCAGACCGGTGCCATCACACTGACCACTGGCAGACCGGTGCCATCATACTGACCACTGCCAGACCGGTACCATCACACTGACCACTGGCAGACCGGTGCCATCATACTGACCACTGCCAGACCGGTGCCATCACACTGACCACTGGCAGACCGCTGCCATCACACTGACCACTGGCAGACCGCTGCCATCATACTGATCACTGGCAGACCGGTGCCATCACACTGACCACTGCCAGACTGCTGCCATCACACTGACCACTGCCAGACCGGTGCCATCACACTGACCACTGGCAGACCGCTGCCATCACACTGACCACTGCCAGACCGGTGCCATCATACTGACCACTGCCAGACCGCTGCCATCACACTGACCACTGGCAGACCGGTGCCATCATACTGACCACTGGCAGACCGCTGCCATCATACTGACCACTGCCAGACCGCTGCCATCATACTGACCACTGGCAGACCGCTGCCATCACACTGACCACTGCCAGACCGGTGCCATCATACTGACCACTGGCAGACCGGTGCCATCAAACTGACCACTGGCAGACCGCTGCCATCACACTAACCACTGCCAGACCGGTGCCATCACACTGACCACTGCCAGACCGGTGCCATCACACTGACCACTGCCACACCGGTGCCATCACACTGACCACTGCCAGACCGGTGCCATCATACTGACCACTGCCAGACCGCTGCCATCACACTGACCACTGGCAGACCGGTGCCATCATACTGATCACTGGCAGACCGGTGCCATCACACTGACCACTGCCAGACCCGTGCCATCATACTGACCACTGCCAGACCGGTGCCATCACACTGACCACTGGCAGACCGCTGCCATCACACTGACCACTGCCAGACCGGTGCCATCACACTGACCACTGCCAGACCGCTGCCATCACACTGACCAATGCCAGACCGGTGCCATCATACTGACCACTGGCAGACCGCTGCCATCACACTGACCACTGCCAGACCGGTGCCATCATACTGACCACTGGCAGACCGCTGCCATCACACTGACCATTGGCAGACCGCTGCCATCATACTGATCACCGGAAGACCGCTGCCATCATACTGATCACTGGCAGACCGGTGCCATCACACTGACCACTGCCAGACCGGTGCCATCATACTGACCACTGCCAGACCGCTGCCATCACACTGACCACTGGCAGACCGCTGCCATCATACTGATCACTGGCAGACCGGTGCCATCATACTGACCACTGCCAGACCGGTGCCATCATACTGACCACTGCCAGACCGCTGCCATCACACTGACCACTGGCAGACCGCTGCCATCACACTGACCACTGGCAGACCGGTGCCATCACACTGACCACTGGCAGACCGGTGCCATCATACTGACCACTGGCAGACCGCTGCCATCACACTGACCACTGCCAGACCGGTGCCATCACACTGACCACTGCCAGACCGCTGCCATCATACTGACCACTGGCAGACCGCTGCCATCACACTGACCACTGCCAGACCAGTGCCATCATACTGACCACTGCCAGACCGCTGCCATCATACTGACCACTGGCAGACCGCTGCCATCATACTGACCACTGCCAGACCGCTGCCATCATACTGACCACTGGCAGACCGCTGCCATCACACTGACCACTGCCAGACCGGTGCCATCATACTGACCACTGGCAGACCGGTGCCATCAGTAAAACTAATCCCAAACTGTTCTTCAACTATATCAATAGTAAAAGAATAAAAACTGAAAATGTAGGCCCCTTAAAAAATAGTGAGGAAAGAATGGTTGTAGATGACGAGGAAAAAGCTAACATATTAAACACCTTCTTCTCCACGGTATTCACGGTGGAAAATGAAATGCTAGGTGAAATCCCAAGAAACAATGAAAACCCTATATTAAGGGTCACCAATCTAACCCAAGAAGAGGTGCGAAACCGGCTAAATAAGATTAAAATAGATAAATCTCCGGGTCCGGATGGCATACACCCACGAGTACTAAGAGAACTAAGTAATGTAATAGATAAACCATTATTTCTTATTTTTAGTGACTTTATAGCGACAGGGTCTGTTCCGCAGGACTGGCGCATAGCAAATGTGGTGCCAATATTCAAAAAGGGCTCTAAAAGTGAACCTGGAAATTATAGGCCAGTAAGTCTAACCTCTATTGTTGGTAAAATATTTGAAGGGTTTCTGAGGGATGTTATTCTGGATTATCTCAATGAGAATAACTGTTTAACTCCATATCAGCATGGGTTTATGAGAAATCGCTCCTGTCAAACCAATCTAATCAGTTTTTATGAAGAGGTAAGCTATAGGCTGGACCACGGTGAGTCATTGGACGTGGTATATCTCGATTTTTCCAAAGCGTTTGATACCGTGCCGCACAAGAGGTTGGTACACAAAATGAGAATGCTTGGTCTGGGGGAAAATGTGTGTAAATGGGTTAGTAACTGGCTTAGTGATAGAAAGCAGAGGGTGGTTATAAATGGTATAGTCTCTAACTGGGTCGCTGTGACCAGTGGGGTACCGCAGGGGTCAGTATTGGGACCTGTTCTCTTCAACATATTCATTAATGATCTGGTAGAAGGTTTACACAGTAAAATATCGATATTTGCAGATGATACAAAACTATGTAAAGCAGTTAATACAAGAGAAGATAGTATTCTGCTACAGATGAATCTGGATAAGTTGGAAACTTGGGCTGAAAGGTGGCAGATGAGGTTTAACAATGATAAATGTAAGGTTATACACATGGGAAGAAGGAATCAATATCACCATTACACACTGAACGGGAAACCACTGGGTAAATCTGACAGGGAGAAGGACTTGGGGATCCTAGTTAATGATAAACTTACCTGGAGCAGCCAGTGCCAGGCAGCAGCTGCCAAGGCAAACAGGATCATGGGGTGCATTAAAAGAGGTCTGGATACACATGATGAGAGCATTATACTGCCTCTGTACAAATCCCTAGTTAGACCGCACATGGAGTACTGTGTCCAGTTTTGGGCACCGGTGCTCAGGAAGGATATAATGGAACTAGAGAGAGTACAAAGGAGGGCAACAAAATTAATAAAGGGGATGGGAGAACTACAATACCCAGATAGATTAGCGAAATTAGGATTATTTAGTCTAGAAAAAAGACGACTGAGGGGCGATCTAATAACCATGTATAAGTATATAAGGGGACAATACAAATATCTCGCTGAGGATCTGTTTATACCAAGGAAGGTGACGGGCACAAGGGGGCATTCTTTGCGTCTGGAGGAGAGAAGGTTTTTCCACCAACATAGAAGAGGATTCTTTACTGTTAGGGCAGTGAGAATCTGGAATTGCTTGCCTGAGGAGGTGGTGATGGCGAACTCAGTCGAGGGGTTCAAGAGAGGCCTAGATGTCTTCCTGGAGCAGAACAATATTGTATCATACAATTATTAGGTTCTGTAGAAGGACGTAGATCTGGGGATTTATTATGATGGAATATAGGCTGAACTGGATGGACAAATGTCTTTTTTCGGCCTTACTAACTATGTTACTATGTTACTATGTTACACTGACCACTGGCAGACCGGTGCCATCACATTGACCACTGCCAGACCGCTGCCATCACACTGACCACTGCCAGACCGGTGCCATCATACTGACCACTGCCAGACCGCTGCCATCACACTGACCACGGGCAGACCGGTGCCATCATACTGATCACTGGCAGACCGGTGCCATCACACTGACCACTGCCAGACCCGTGCCATCATACTGACCACTGCCAGACCGGTGCCATCACACTGACCACTGGCAGACCGCTGCCATCACACTGACCACTGCCAGACCGGTGCCATCACACTGACCACTGCCAGACCGGTGCCATCACATTGACCACTGCCAGACCGCTGCCATCACACTGACCACTGCCAGACCGGTGCCATCATACTTACCACTGCCAGACCGCTGCCATCACACTGACCACGGGCAGACCGGTGCCATCATACTGATCACTGGCAGACCGGTGCCATCACACTGACCACTGCCAGACCCGTGCCATCATACTGACCACTGCCAGACCGGTGCCATCACACTGACCACTGGCAGACCGCTGCCATCACACTGACCACTGCCAGACCGGTGCCATCACACTGACCACTGCCAGACCGCTGCCATCACACTGACCAATGCCAGACCGGTGCCATCATACTGACCACTGGCAGACCGCTGCCATCACACTGACCACTGCCAGACCGGTGCCATCATACTGACCACTGCCAGACCGCTGCCATCACACTGACCACTGGCAGACCGGTGCCATCATACTGATCACTGGCAGACCGTTGCCATCATACTGACCACTGGCAGACCGCTGCCATCACACTGACCACTGCCAGACCGGTGCCATCATACTGACCACTGGCAGACCGCTGCCATCACACTGACCACTGCCAGACCGGTGCCATCACACTGACCACTGGCAGACCGGTGCCATGACACTGACCACTGGCAGACCGCTGCCATCACACTGACCACTGGCAGACCGCTGCCATCATACTGATCACTGGCAGACCGCTGCCATCATACTGATCACTGGCAGACCGGTGCCATCACACTGACCACTGCCAGACCGGTGCCATCATACTGACCACTGCCAGACCGCTGCCATCACACTGACCACTGGCAGACCGCTGCCATCATACTGATCACTGGCAGACCGGTGCCATCATACTGACCACTGCCAGACCGGTGCCATCATACTGACCACTGGCAGACCAGTGCCATCACACTGACCACTTGCAGACCGGTGCCATCATACTGATCACTGGCAGACCGCTGCCATCACACTGACCACTGGCAGACCGCTGCCATCACACTGACCACTGCCAGACCGGTGCCATCACACTGACCACTGGCAGACCGCTGCCATCACACTGACCACTGGCAGACCAGTGCCATCACACTGACCACTGGCAGACCGGTGCCATCATACTGATCACTGGCAGACCGCTGCCATCACACTGACCACTGGCAGACCGCTGCCATCACACTGACCACTGCCAGACTGGTGCCATCATACTGACCACTGGCAGACCGCTGCCATCACACTGACCACTGGCAGACCGTTGCCATCATACTGATCACTGGCAGACCGGTGCCATCATACTGACCACTGCCAGACCGGTGCCATCACACTGACCACTGCCAGACCGGTGCCATCACACTGACCACTGGCAGACCGCTGCCATCACACTGACCACTGGCAGACCGCTGCCATCATACTGATCACTGGCAGACCGGTGCCATCATACTGACCACTGCCAGACCGCTGCCATCACACTGACCACTGCCAGACCGGTGCCATCATACTGACCACTGGCAGACCGCTGCCATCACACTGACCACTGGCAGACCGCTGCCATCATACTGATCACTGGCAGACTGGTGCCATCATACTGACCACTGCCAGACCAGTGCCATCACACTGACCACTGGCAGACCGCTGCCATCATACTGATCACTGGCAGGCCGGTGCCATGATACTGACCACTGCCAGACCGGTGTCATGATACTGACCACTGCCAGACCAGTGCCATCACACTGACCACTGCCAGACCGGTGCCATCATATTGACCACTGCCAGACCGGTGCCATCACACTGACCACTGCCAGACCAGTGCCATCACAATGACCACTGCCAGACCAGTGCCATCACACTGACCACTGCCAGACCGGTGCCATCATACTGACCACTGCCAGACCGGTGCCATCACACTGACCACTGCCAGACCGGTGCCATCACACTGACCACTGCCAGACCGGTGCCATCACACTGACCACTGGCAGACCGGTGCCATCACACTGACCACTGGCAGACCGGTGCCATCACACTGAACACTGGCAGACCGGTGCCATCACACTGACCACTGCCCAGACCGGTGCCATCACACTGACCACTGGCAGACCGGTGCCATGATACTGACCACTGCCAGACCAGTGCCATCATACTGACGACTGCCAGACCAGTGCCATCATACTGACCACTGCCAGACCGGTGCCATCACACTGACCACTGGCAGACCGGTGCCATCACACTGACCACTGGCAGACCAGTGCCATCATACTGACCACTGCCAGACCGGTGCCATCACACTGACCACTGGCAGACCGGTGCCATCACACTGACCACTGGCAGACCGGTGCCATCATACTGACCACTGCCAGACCGGTGCCATCACACTGACCACTGCCAGACCGGTGCCATCACACTGACCACTACCAGACCGCTGCCATCACACTGACCACTGGCAGACCGATGCCATCACACTGACCACTGGCAGACCGGTGCCATCACACTGACCACTACCAGACCAGTGCCATGATACTGACCACTGCCAGACCGCTGCCATCACACTGACCACTGCCAGACCAGTGCCATCACACTGACCACTACCAGACCAGTGCCATGATACTGACCACTGCCAGACCGCTGCCATCACACTGACCACTGCCAGACCAGTGCCATCATACTGACCACTGGCAGACCGGTGCCATGATACTGACCACTGCCAGACCATTGCCATCATACTGACCACTGCCAGACCAGTGCCATCACACTGACCACTGCCAGACCAGTGCCATCACACTGACCACTACCAGACCAGTGCCATGATACTGACCACTGCCAGACCGCTGCCATCATACTGACCACTGGCAGACCGGTGCCATCACACTGACCACTGCCAGACCGGTGCCATGATACTGACCACTGCCAGACCAGTGCCATCACACTGACCACTGCCAGACCAGTGCCATCACACTGACCACTACCAGACCAGTGCCATGATACTGACCACTGCCAGACCAGTGCCATCATACTGACCACTGCCAGACCAGTGCCATCATACTGACCACTGGCAGACCGGTGCCATCACACTGACCACTGCCAGACCGGTGCCATGATACTGACCACTGCCAGACCGCTGCCATCACACTGACCACTGCCAGACCAGTGCCATCACACTGACCACTACCAGACCAGTGCCATGATACTGACCACTGCCAGACCAGTGCCATCATACTGACCACTGCCAGACCAGTGCCATCATACTGACCACTGGCAGACCGGTGCCATCACACTGACCACTGCCAGACCGGTGCCATCATACTGACCACTGCCAGACCAGTGCCATCACACTGACCACTGCCAGACCAGTGCCATCACACTGACCACTGCCAGACCGGTGCCATGATACTGACCACTGCCAGACCGGTGCCATCATACTGACCACTGCCAGACCAGAGCCATCACACTGACCACTGCCAGACCAGTGCCATCACACTGACCACTACCAGACCAGTGCCATGATACTGACCACTGCCAGACCGGTGCCATCACACTGACAACTGCCAGACCGGTGCCATCACACTGACCACTGCTAGACCGGTGCCATCACACTGACCACTGGCAGACCGGTGCCATCACACTGACCACTGGCAGACCGGTGCCATCACACTGACCACTGCCAGACCGGTGCCATCACACTGACCACTGGCAGACCGGTGCCATCACACTGACCACTGCCAGACCGGTGCCATCACACTGACCACTGGCAGACCGGTGCCATCACACTGACCACTGGCAGACCGGTGCCATCACACTGACCACTGCCAGACCGGTGCCATCACACTGACCACTGGCAGACCGGTGCCATCACACTGACCACTGGCAGACCGGTGCCATCACACTGACCACTGCCAGACCGGTGCCATCACACTGACCGGTGCCATCATACTGATCACTGGCAGAACGGTGCCATCACACTGACCACTGCCAGACCGGTGCCATCACACTGACCACTGGCAGACCGGTGCCATCATACTGACCACTGGCAGACCGGTGCCATCACACTGACCACTGCCAGACCGGTGCCATCATACTGACCACTGCCAGACCAGTGCCATCACACTGACCACTGCCAGACCAGTGCCATCACACTGACCACTACCAGACCAGTGCCATGATACTGACCACTGCCAGACCGGTGCCATCACACTGACAACTGCCAAACCGGTGCCATCACACTGACCACTGCCAGACCGGTGCGATCACACTGACCACTGCCAGACCGGTGCCATCACACTGACCACTGGCAGACCGGTGCCATCACACTGACCACTGGCAGACCGGTGCCATCACACTGACCACTGCCAGACCGGTGCCATCACACTGACCGGTGCCATCATACTGATCACTGGCAGACCGGTGCCATCATACTGACCACTGGCAGACCGGTGCCATCATACTGACCACTGCCAGACCGGTGCCATCACACTGACCACTGCCAGACCAGTGCCATCACACTGACCACTGGCAGACCGGTGCCATCACACTGACCACTGGCAGACCGCTGCCATCATACTGATCACTGGCAGACCGCTGCCATCACACTGACCACTGGCAGACTGGTGCCATCACACTGACCACTGGCAGACTGGTGCCATCATACTGACCACTGCCAGACCGCTGCCATCACACTGACCACTGGCAGACCGCTGCCATCACACTGACCACTGCCAGACCGGTGCCATCACACTGACCACTGGCAGACCGGTGCCATCATACTGATCACTGGCAGACCGGTGCCATCATACTGACCACTGGCAGACCAGTGCCATCACACTGACCACTGGCAGACCGGTGCCATCACACTGACCACTGGCAGACCGGTGCCATCACACTGACCACTGGCAGACCGGTGCCATCACACTGACCGGTGCCATCATACTGACCACTGCCAGACCGGTGCCATCATACTGACCACTGCCAGACCGGTGCCATCACACTGACCACTGGCAGACCGGTGCCATCACACTGACCACTGGCAGACCGGTGCCATCACACTGACCACTGCCCAGACCGGTGCCATCACACTGACCACTGGCAGACCGGTGCCATGATACTGACCACTGCCAGACCGGTGCCATGATACTGACCACTGCCAGACCAGTGCCATCATACTGACCACTGCCAGACCGGTGCCATCATACTGACCACTGCCAGACCGGTGCCATCACACTGACCACTGGCAGACCGGTGCCATCACACTGACCACTGGCAGACCGGTGCCATCATACTGACCACTGCCAGACCGGTGCCATCACACTGACCACTGCCAGACCGGTGCCATCACACTGACCACTACCAGACCGCTGCCATCACACTGACCACTGCCAGACCGGTGCCATCACACTGACCACTGCCAGACCGGTGCCATCACACTGACCACTGGCAGACCGGTGCCATCACACTGACCACTGGCAGACCGGTGCCATCATACTGACCACTGCCAGACCGGTGCCATCACACTGACCACTGCCAGACCGGTGCCATCACACTGACCACTACCAGACCGGTGCCATCACACTGACCACTGGCAGACCGGTGCCATCACACTGACCACTGCCCAGACCGGTGCCATCACACTGACCACTGGCAGACCGGTGCCATGATACTGACCACTGCCAGACCGGTGCCATGATACTGACCACTGCCAGACCAGTGCCATCATACTGACCACTGCCAGACCGGTGCCATCATACTGACCACTGCCAGACCGGTGCCATCACACTGACCACTGGCAGACCGGTGCCATCACACTGACCACTGGCAGACCGGTGCCATCACACTGACCACTGCCAGACCGGTGCCATCATACTGACCACTGCCAGACCAGTGCCATCACACTGACCACTGCCAGACCGGTGCCATCACACTGACCACTACCAGACCAGTGCCATGATACTGACCACTGCCAGACCGCTGCCATCACACTGACCACTGCCAGACCAGTGCCATCATACTGACCACTGGCAGACCGGTGCCATCACACTGACCACTGCCAGACCGGTGCCATGATACTGACCACTGCCAGACCAGTGCCATCATACTGACCACTGCCAGACCAGTGCCATCACACTGACCACTGCCAGACCAGTGCCATCACACTGACCACTACCAGACCAGTGCCATGATACTGACCACTGCCAGACCGCTGCCATCACACTGACAACTGCCAGACCGGTGCCATCACACTGACCACTGCCAGACCGGTGCCATCACACTGACCACTGGCAGACCGGTGCCATCACACTGACCACTGCCAGACCGGTGCCATCACACTGACCACTGGCAGACCGCTGCCATCATACTGACCACTGACAGACCGGTGCCATCACACTGACCACTGGCAGACCGGTGCCATCACACTGACCACTGCCAGACCGGTGCCATCACACTGACCGGTGCCATCATACTGACCACTGGCAGACTGGTGCCATCACACTGACCACTGTCTAGACTGGTGCCATCACACTGACCACTGCCAGACCGGTGCCATCACACTGACCACTGCCAGACCGGTGCCATCACACTGACCACTGGCAGACCGGTGCCATCACACTGACCACTGGCAGACCGGTGCCATCACACTGACCACTGGCAGACCGGTGCCATCACACTGACCACTGCCCAGACCGGTGCCATCACACTGACCACTGGCAGACCGGTGCCATGATACTGACCACTGCCAGACCGGTGCAATGATACTGACCACTGCCAGACCGGTGCCATCACACTGACCGGTGCCATCATACTGACCACTGGCAGACTGGTGCCATCACACTGACCACTGTCTAGACTGGTGCCATCACACTGACCACTGCCAGACCGGTGCCATCACACTGACCACTGCCAGACCAATGCCATCACACTGACCACTGGCAGACCGGTGCCATCACACTGACCACTGGCAGACCGGTGCCATCACACTGACCACTGGCAGACCGGTGCCATCACACTGACCACTGCCCAGACCGGTGCCATCACACTGACCACTGCCAGACCGGTGCCATCACACTGACCACTGCCAGACCAGTGCCATCACACTGACCACTGCCAGACCGGTGCCATCATACTGACCACTGCCAGACCGGTGCCATCACACTGACCACTGCCAGACCGGTGCCATCACACTGACCACTGCCAGACCGGTGCCATCACACTGACCACTGCCAGACCGGTGCCATCACACTGACCACTGGCAGACCGGTGCCATCACACTGACCACTGGCAGACCGGTGCCATCACACTGACCACTGGCAGACCGGTGCCATCACACTGACCACTGCCCAGACCGGTGCCATCACACTGACCACTGGCAGACCGGTGCCATGATACTGACCACTGCCAGACCGGTGCCATGATACTGACCACTGCCAGACCAGTGCCATCATACTGACCACTGCCAGACCGGTGCCATCATACTGACCACTGCCAGACCGGTGCCATCACACTGACCACTGGCAGACCGGTGCCATCACACTGACCACTGGCAGACCGGTGCCATCATACTGACCACTGCCAGACCGGTGCCATCACACTGACCACTGCCAGACCGGTGCCATCACACTGACCACTACCAGACCGCTGCCATCACACTGACCACTGGCAGACCGGTGCCATCACACTGACCACTGGCAGACCGGTGCCATCACACTGACCACTACCAGACCAGTGCCATGATACTGACCACTGCCAGACCGCTGCCATCACACTGACCCCTGCCAGACCAGTGCCATCACACTGACCACTGGCAGACCGGTGCCATCACACTGACCACTGCCAGACCGGTGCCATCACACTGACCACTGGCAGACCGGTGCCATCACACTGACCACTGGCAGACCGGTGCCATCACACTGACCACTGCCAGACCGGTGCCATCACACTGACCACTGGCAGACCGGTGCCATCACACTGACCACTGGCAGACCGGTGCCATCACACTGACCACTGCCAGACCGGTGCCATCACACTGACCGGTGCCATCATACTGATCACTGGCAGACCGGTGCCATCACACTGACCACTGCCAGACCGGTGCCATCACACTGACCACTGGCAGACCGGTGCCATCATACTGACCACTGGCAGACCGGTGCCATCACACTGACCACTGCCAGACCGGTGCCATCATACTGACCACTGCCAGACCAGTGCCATCACACTGACCACTGCCAGACCAGTGCCATCACACTGACCACTACCAGACCAGTGCCATGATACTGACCACTGCCAGACCGGTGCCATCACACTGACAACTGCCAGACCGGTGCCATCACACTGACCACTGCCAGACCGGTGCGATCACACTGACCACTGCCAGACCGGTGCCATCACACTGACCACTGGCAGACCGGTGCCATCACACTGACCACTGGCAGACCGGTGCCATCACACTGACCACTGCCAGACCGGTGCCATCACACTGACCGGTGCCATCATACTGATCACTGGCAGACCGGTGCCATCATACTGACCACTGGCAGACCGGTGCCATCATACTGACCACTGCCAGACCGGTGCCATCACACTGACCACTGCCAGACCGGTGCCATCACACTGACCACTGGCAGACCGGTGCCATCACACTGACCACTGGCAGACCGCTGCCATCATACTGATCACTGGCAGACCGGTGCCATCACACTGACCACTGGCAGACTGGTGCCATCACACTGACCACTGGCAGACTGGTGCCATCATACTGACCACTGGCAGACCGCTGCCATCACACTGACCACTGGCAGACCGCTGCCATCACACTGACCACTGCCAGACCGGTGCCATCATACTGACCACTGGCAGACCAGTGCCATCACACTGACCACTGGCAGACCGGTGCCATCATACTGATCACTGGCAGACCGGTGCCATCATACTGACCACTGGCAGACCAGTGCCATCACACTGACCACTGGCAGACCGGTGCCATCACACTGACCACTGGCAGAACGGTGCCATCACACTGACCACTGGCAGACCGGTGCCATCACACTGACCGGTGCCATCATACTGACCACTGCCAGACCGGTGCCATCATACTGACCACTGCCAGACCGGTGCCATCACACTGACCACTGGCAGACCGGTGCCATCACACTGACCACTGGCAGACCGGTGCCATCACACTGACCACTGCCCAGACCGGTGCCATCACACTGACCACTGGCAGACCGGTGCCATGATACTGACCACTGCCAGACCGGTGCCATGATACTGACCACTGCCAGACCAGTGCCATCATACTGACCACTGCCAGACCGGTGCCATCATACTGACCACTGCCAGACCGGTGCCATCACACTGACCACTGGCAGACCGGTGCCATCACACTGACCACTGGCAGACCGGTGCCATCATACTGACCACTGCCAGACCGGTGCCATCACACTGACCACTGCCAGACCGGTGCCATCACACTGACCACTACCAGACCGCTGCCATCACACTGACCACTGCCAGACCGGTGCCATCACACTGACCACTGCTAGACCGGTGCCATCACACTGACCACTGGCAGACCGGTGCCATCACACTGACCACTGGCAGACCGGTGCCATCATACTGACCACTGCCAGACCGGTGCCATCACACTGACCACTGCCAGACCGGTGCCATCACACTGACCACTACCAGACCGGTGCCATCACACTGACCACTGGCAGACCGGTGCCATCACACTGACCACTGCCCAGACCGGTGCCATCACACTGACCACTGGCAGACCGGTGCCATGATACTGACCACTGCCAGACCGGTGCCATGATACTGACCACTGCCAGACCAGTGCCATCATACTGACCACTGCCAGACCGGTGCCATCATACTGACCACTGCCAGACCGGTGCCATCACACTGACCACTGGCAGACCGGTGCCATCACACTGACCACTGGCAGACCGGTGCCATCACACTGACCACTGGCAGACCGGTGCCATCACACTGACCACTGGCAGAACGGTGCCATCACACTGACCACTGGCAGACCGGTGCCATCACACTGACCGGTGCCATCATACTGACCACTGCCAGACCGGTGCCATCATACTGACCACTGCCAGACCGGTGCCATCACACTGACCACTGGCAGACCGGTGCCATCACACTGACCACTGGCAGACCGGTGCCATCACACTGACCACTGCCCAGACCGGTGCCATCACACTGACCACTGGCAGACCGGTGCCATGATACTGACCACTGCCAGACCGGTGCCATGATACTGACCACTGCCAGACCAGTGCCATCATACTGACCACTGCCAGACCGGTGCCATCATACTGACCACTGCCAGACCGGTGCCATCACACTGACCACTGGCAGACCGGTGCCATCACACTGACCACTGGCAGACCGGTGCCATCATACTGACCACTGCCAGACCGGTGCCATCACACTGACCACTGCCAGACCGGTGCCATCACACTGACCACTACCAGACCGCTGCCATCACACTGACCACTGCCAGACCGGTGCCATCACACTGACCACTGCCAGACCGGTGCCATCACACTGACCACTGGCAGACCGGTGCCATCACACTGACCACTGGCAGACCGGTGCCATCATACTGACCACTGCCAGACCGGTGCCATCACACTGACCACTGCCAGACCGGTGCCATCACACTGACCACTACCAGACCGGTGCCATCACACTGACCACTGGCAGACCGGTGCCATCACACTGACCACTGCCCAGACCGGTGCCATCACACTGACCACTGGCAGACCGGTGCCATGATACTGACCACTGCCAGACCGGTGCCATGATACTGACCACTGCCAGACCAGTGCCATCATACTGACCACTGCCAGACCGGTGCCATCATACTGACCACTGCCAGACCGGTGCCATCACACTGACCACTGGCAGACCGGTGCCATCACACTGACCACTGGCAGACCGGTGCCATCACACTGACCACTGCCAGACCGGTGCCATCATACTGACCACTGCCAGACCAGTGCCATCACACTGACCACTGCCAGACCAGTGCCATCACACTGACCACTACCAGACCAGTGCCATGATACTGACCACTGCCAGACCGCTGCCATCACACTGACCACTGCCAGACCAGTGCCATCATACTGACCACTGGCAGACCGGTGCCATCACACTGACCACTGCCAGACCGGTGCCATGATACTGACCACTGCCAGACCAGTGCCATCATACTGACCACTGCCAGACCAGTGCCATCACACTGACCACTGCCAGACCAGTGCCATCACACTGACCACTACCAGACCAGTGCCATGATACTGACCACTGCCAGACCGCTGCCATCACACTGACAACTGCCAGACCGGTGCCATCACACTGACCACTGCCAGACCGGTGCCATCACACTGACCACTGGCAGACCAGTGCCATCACACTGACCACTGCCAGACCTGTGCCATCACACTGACCACTGGCAGACCGCTGCCATCATACTGACCACTGACAGACCGGTGCCATCACACTGACCACTGGCAGACCGGTGCCATCACACTGACCACTGCCAGACCGGTGCCATCACACTGACCGGTGCCATCATACTGACCACTGGCAGACTGGTGCCATCACACTGACCACTGTCTAGACTGGTGCCATCACACTGACCACTGGCAGACCGGTGCCATCACACTGACCACTGGCAGACCGGTGCCATCACACTGACCGGTGCCATCATACTGACCACTGCCAGACCGGTGCCATCATACTGACCACTGCCAGACCGGTGCCATTACACTGACCACTGCCAGACCGGTGCCATCATACTGACCACTGCCAGACCGGTGCCATCACACTGACCACTGCCAGACCGGTGCCATCACACTGACCACTGCCAGACCGGTGCCATCACACTGACCACTGGCAGACCGGTGCCATCACACTGACCACTGGCAGACCGGTGCCATCACACTGACCACTGGCAGACCGGTGCCATCACACTGACCACTGCCCAGACCGGTGCCATCACACTGACCACTGGCAGACCGGTGCCATGATACTGACCACTGCCAGACCGGTGCAATGATACTGACCACTGCCAGACCAGTGCCATCACACTGACCACTGCCAGACCGGTGCCATCATACTGACCACTGCCAGACCGGTGCCATCACACTGACCACTGCCAGACCGGTGCCATCACACTGACCACTGCCAGACCAGTGCCATCACACTGACCACTGCCAGACCGGTGCCATCATACTGACCACTGCCAGACCGGTGCCATCACACTGACCACTGCCAGACCGGTGCCATCACACTGACCACTGCCAGACCGGTGCCATCACACTGACCACTGCCAGACCGGTGCCATCACACTGACCACTGGCAGACCGGTGCCATCACACTGACCACTGGCAGACCGGTGCCATCACACTGACCACTGGCAGACCGGTGCCATCACACTGACCACTGCCCAGACCGGTGCCATCACACTGACCACTGGCAGACCGGTGCCATGATACTGACCACTGCCAGACCGGTGCCATGATACTGACCACTGCCAGACCAGTGCCATCATACTGACCACTGCCAGACCGGTGCCATCATACTGACCACTGCCAGACCGGTGCCATCACACTGACCACTGGCAGACCGGTGCCATCACACTGACCACTGGCAGACCGGTGCCATCATACTGACCACTGCCAGACCGGTGCCATCACACTGACCACTGCCAGACCGGTGCCATCACACTGACCACTACCAGACCGCTGCCATCACACTGACCACTGGCAGACCGGTGCCATCACACTGACCACTGGCAGACCGGTGCCATCACACTGACCACTACCAGACCAGTGCCATGATACTGACCACTGCCAGACCGCTGCCATCACACTGACCACTGCCAGACCAGTGCCATCACACTGACCATTACCAGACCAGTGCCATGATACTGACCACTGCCAGACCGCTGCCATCACACTGACCACTGCCAGACCAGTGCCATCATACTGACCACTGGCAGACCGGTGCCATGATACTGACCACTGCCAGACCAGTGCCATCATACTGACCACTGCCAGACCAGTGCCATCACACTGACCACTGCCAGACCAGTGCCATGATACTGACCACTGCCAGACCGCTGCCATCATACTGACCACTGGCAGACCGGTGCCATCACACTGACCACTGCCAGACCGGTGCCATGATACTGACCACTGCCAGACCACTGCCATCACACTGACCACTGCCAGACCAGTGCCATCACACTGACCACTACCAGACCAGTGCCATGATACTGACCGCTGCCATCACACTGACCACTGCCAGACCAGTGCCATCATACTGACCACTGGCAGACCGGTGCCATGATACTGACCACTGCCAGACCAGTGCCATCATACTGACCACTGCCAGACCAGTGCCATCACACTGACCACTGCCAGACCAGTGCCATCACACTGACCACTACCAGACCAGTGCCATGATACTGACCACTGCCAGACCGGTGCCATCACACTGACAACTGCCAGACCGGTGCCATCACACTGACCACTGCCAGACCGGTGCCATCACACTGACCACTGGCAGACCGGTGCCATCACACTGACCACTGGCAGACCGGTGCCATCACACTGACCACTGCCAGACCGGTGCCATCACACTGACCGGTGCCATCATACTGACCACTGGCAGACCGGTGCCATCACACTGACCACTGCCAGACCGGTGCCATCACACTGACCACTGGCAGACCGGTGCCATCATACTGACCACTGGCAGACCGGTGCCATCACACTGACCACTGCCAGACCGGTGCCATCACACTGACCACTGGCAGACCGGTGCCATCACACTGACCACTGGCAGACCGATGCCATCACACTGACCACTGGCAGACCACTGCCATCACACTGACCACTGCCAGACCGGTGCCATCATACTGACCACTGCCAGACCAGTGCCATCACACTGACCACTGCCAGACCAGTGCCATCACACTGACCACTACCAGACCGCTGCCATGATACTGACCACTGCCAGACCGGTGCCATCACACTGACAACTGCCAGACCGGTGCCATCACACTGACCACTGGCAGACCGGTGCCATGATACTGAACACTGCCAGACCAGTGCCATCACACTGACCACTGCCAGACCGGTGCCATCATACTGACCACTGCCAGACCGGTGCCATCACACTGACCACTGCCAGACCAGTGCCATCACACTGACCACTGCCAGACCAGTGCCATCACACTGACCACTGCCAGACCAGTGCTATCACACTGACCACTGCCAGACCGGTGCCATCACACTGACCACTGCCAGACCGGTGCCATCACACTGACCACTGCCAGACCGGTGCCATCACACTGACCACTGCCAGACCGGTGCCATCACACTGACCACTGGCAGACCGGTGCCATCACACTGACCACTGGCAGACCGGTGCCATCACACTGACCACTGCCCAGACCGGTGCCATCACACTGACCACTGGCAGACCGGTGCCATGATACTGACCACTGCCAGACCAGTGCCATCATACTGACCACTGCCAGACCAGTGCCATCATACTGACCACTGCCAGACCGGTGCCATCACACTGACCACTGCCAGACCGGTGCCATCACACTGACCACTGGCAGACCGGTGCCATCACACTGACCACTGGCAGACCGGTGCCATCATACTGACCACTGCCAGACCGGTGCCATCACACTGACCACTACCAGACCGCTGCCATCACACTGACCACTGCCAGACCGCTGCCATCACACTGACCACTGCCAGACCAGTGCCATCACACTGACCACTACCAGACCAGTGCCATGATACTGACCACTGCCAGACCGCTGCCATCACACTGACCACTGCCAGACCAGTGCCATCATACTGACCACTGGCAGACCGGTGCCATGATACTGACCACTGCCAGACCAGTGCCATCATACTGACCACTGCCAGACCAGTGCCATCACACTGACCACTGCCAGACCAGTGCCATCACACTGACCACTACCAGACCAGTGCCATGATACTGACCACTGCCAGACCTCTGCCATCATACTGACCACTGGCAGACCGGTGCCATCACACTGACCACTGCCAGACCGGTGCCATGATACTGACCACTGCCAGACCAGTGCCATCACACTGACCACTGCCAGACCAGTGCCATCACACTGACCACT
The DNA here is from genome assembly GCF_032444005.1 of Ranitomeya imitator. NCBI lineage: Eukaryota > Metazoa > Chordata > Amphibia > Anura > Dendrobatidae > Ranitomeya > Ranitomeya imitator. The sequence goes on from NC_091284.1 coordinate 40,379,540, forward strand.
ACCAGACCAGTGCCATGATACTGACCACTGCCAGACCGCTGCCATCACACTGACCACTGCCAGACCAGTGCCATCATACTGACCACTGGCAGACCGGTGCCATCACACTGACCACTGCCAGACCGGTGCCATGACACTGACCACTACCAGACCAGTGCCATGATACTGACCACTGCCAGACCGCTGCCATCACACTGACAACTGCCAGACCGGTGCCATCACACTGACCACTGCCAGACCGGTGCCATCACACTGACCACTGGCAGACCGGTGCCATCACACTGACCACTGCCAGACCGGTGCCATCACACTGACCACTGGCAGACCGGTGCCATCATACTGACCACTGACAGACCGGTGCCATCACACTGACCACTGCCAGACCGGTGCCATCACAATGACCGGTGCCATCATACTGACCACTGGCAGACTGGTGCCATCACACTGACCACTGTCTAGACTGGTGCCATCACACTGACCACTGGCAGACCGGTGCCATCACACTGACCGGTGCCATCATACTGACCACTGGCAGACTGGTGCCATCACTGCCCAGACCGGTGCCATCACACTGACCACTGCCAGACCGGTGCCATCACACTGACCACTGCCAGACCGGTGCCATCACACTGACCACTGTCTAGACTGGTGCCATCACACTGACCACTGGCAGACCGGTGCCATCACACTGACCACTGCCAGACCGGTGCCATCACACTGACCACTGTCTAGACTGGTGCCATCACACTGACCACTGGCAGACCGGTGCCATCATACCGATCACTGGCAGACCGGTGCCATCATACTGATCACTGTAGAGGAGCTGCGGAGACACCATCACGTGTTTCTCAACGCAGGCAGTGAATAGCCAGGCCTTTTTCCGGGAAGGAACAACCAAGGGAAGGGCAGCATCCAATAAAGGAAAACATCCAATAAAGGAAAACCACCTATGCCAAGCATGGTATCCATCCACAGACAGCTGTTTCGGGGTTTTTGCCCCTCATCAGTGTGGAGTAGGAAACTGGCTATCAGGAGCAGTGCCTAGTAGAAAGTCTATAAAGGCACGGATGATTGACCTCGTGGAGACCAAAACATCCAACACCGCGGAGACACCATCACGTGTTTCTAAACGCAGTGATCCAGAACACTGCCCCCAAATATGCAAATGCATGTAGAGGAGCTGCGGAGACACCATCACGTGTTTCTCAACGCAGGCAGTGAATAGCCAGGCACTGCTCCTGATAGCCAGTTTCCTACTCCACACTGATGAGGGGCAAAAACCCTGAAACAGCTGTCTGTGGAGCCGCATATTCATGGCTGTAATGGGCGGCACCACGTGACCGCTCATACAGGAGAAGGTGCGGCGCGGAGAGGACGCTTCGAGGGAGCCGGGTGAGTATTTTAGTAACAGCGGGCGGGCGCTCAGGGGGCGTGAGGGGGGAGGGGACAGGGATCTTTATTTAAAACACGAAAATTAAAAAAAATAAAAATTTTTTCATATATTCTCTCTAGTGAACGCTGCTGGAGAGAAGATATGAATGGCGGCTTCAGCACCAGATGCAGGGTGCAGCGCTTACTTGTAACGCTGTCTCCTGCTCGGTCCGTGTGGTACCCAGTTGGCACTCGGGCGGCACACGGCTGCCGCACGTGTGCCACACTGATGTTCACGGTAAACACACGGACATGGATAATTCCGGTACCGATTTTTCCGGTACCGGAATTATCTGGACGTGTGAGACTGGCCTAATGTGGTATTTTGGTGAGAATAAATTATCACCTGTCCATAAGTTCTAGGTTGATAGGGGTCCAACTCCTGTGACCCCCGAAAATGGCCAGAATGGGGCACTTTTATCCCTATTAGAGCTGCGGTGCACATGCTTATCCGGTGTTCCATTCATTCCCTATGGGTCTGCCGGAGAAAGCCGAGTACAGTGCTACGGCAGTCCCATAGGGAATGAATGGAGCTGCAATCTGCAGTTCTATTTTGAGGCTATGTTCACAAAAGGATCCACTTTTTGGTTACTGGATCAATTTCAAATGGAACAAAACAGATGGATATTTAACTGATCAGTTTTCCATAGACTTCAATGGAAAGAAAAAACGGATCCAATTGAAATAGTAAAAAAGTTGACACAACTATTTTGCCTAACGAATGGTTGCTGGATCTGTTCTAACCAATGATTACTGTACATGTGACTAAAGCCTAACAGGGATTAAAGTGCTCTTTTCTGAAGATTGGTGGGGTTTGCAACGGTCAGACCCCCACAAATGTAGACGTTATCACCTATCCCTTTTAATAGGTGATAACTTATTCCATCCTGAGTTCCCCATTAAGCACAGGCCATGTTTGCGGGCATTTTGGAGGGAAATTAAATTTCCTTCTACAGTCCGTCAGCAGGCATTGTGCACTTTCCCATAGTCACGCAATGAACTACCTATTTATACAGGTGCCATCAAATTTTTCATAAAAAAATTGACTGCAAAATGAGTCAAAAGAAGACCCCCCAGATAGATTTGCTATGTATTCCGTAGCTAAACTGTTATGTAGACCCCGAGGGTCAGATTTATTTCAGGGGCTTTTGGAGCTCTGTCTGCTGCTAAGAGAATGGTTAGATGAAATGGGTTTGTGAACACACAAGTGGATCCAAGTCAGAAATCTAAGGTTGTCACCCACATTTCTGTTGCAGTTTTGATGTGTCCATTCAATAGGACCAATATGCAAGCAATCCACAAGAATAAGCAACAAATTACTTCTCACAGATATTTTTCTGCAGCTAAAAAAAAATGAAAATTGTGAAAATATGTTGCTAAGGCCAGGGTCACACTTGCGAGTGTGATGCGAGAAACTCGCACGAGTCTCTCGCATCAATACCCGGAACTGCCGCCGGCCCTCGGGATCGGAATGTGTATAGAAATACATGCAGCTGCACGCTCCCGAGGGCCGGCGGCAGTTCCGGGTATTGATGCGAGAGACTCGCGCAAGTTTCTCACATCACACTGGCAAGTGTGACCCCGGCCTAAAGTAGAGAATCAGTCCAGGGTATTGTTCACCACTTTTATTGGATCACCAGAATTAGGTTATTTTTTTTCTGTGGCACAGTGCACGTGAATGAGGTTATAAAATCCCTTTTTATCTTCATTGGATGTGGATTTTTAAAGAGGTTTTCCCCAAATTACTAGTTATTCCATATCTGTAATATAGATTGCTGGGGGTTCAAATGAGTCGCCCGCCAGGGCCGTGGGGCACCGGGTCCGGTGTTCACAGGGGGATGTCACGGTGGTGACCCGGTCCGTGGCCCATGAAAAAGGGCGAAAGTCTTTTAAGGGAAAAGTGTTTATGAGTCTGTCGTGACGCCACCTGTGGTGTTCGGTCAATAGTGGGACCGACGCTGCGTTAAAGGGGTCCTCTGGGGGATGTTATTGCAGCACTGATGGTACACTTCCTACAGGTGAAGCGGGGTCCCCAGGGGTCCTAAGGTGTATGGTGGTGATGACAGTTGCCGGTAAATGAGTAAAGGACACAAGTTGTAAGTCTTTACCTGGTTTACTGTAGTTAGCAGGCTACAGTCCAGGGTGCCAGGCTCGGATTATGGTATGGCCCGGCCGGCCCAGAGGCAATGGAGGGTTCCCTTGTTCCAGTAGAGGTCCGTGAGCCTTTTCAACTAGGGCCTGATGTCTGTGAAGTCCCTGCTGCCTAAAGCTTTCTGCAGAGTCCTCTATTCCACCTGTCCTAAGACAGGTACCTGCATGACAGGCAGCTTGAGATGTTTTACAGGGACTCTATCATGCCCCGGGCTCCTCAGGTGCTGCTGCGTCTCAGGTGTGGTGTGGGCCAATCACATAGAGTTCTTAGTCCTCCAGTTCTGCCAAGTGTCATACAGTTCCATTAAGGCCTCGGGCTCCCGGTTCCCAGTACTGCGCTTCGGCTCTGAGGGTGCCCGGTCACAGTTCCCCTCTAGCCCTGTTCCTCTCCTTTTGCTCCTTCCCTTCCGGCTCCTCCACATACAACCCTTCGGGTCTCTCTTTTCCAGAGGCTGCAGCTCCACGTGGCTGCCAGGCCTCTCTGTCTGCTCTCTCAGACTTCCTTCATCTGTGTCTCTCCCAGACGACTAACCTAACTGCTCCTCCAGGTCAGGATTTATATCCATATTTAAGGGAAGCTCCCCTGAATACGGGTCCTGAGCTCCCCCTCCTGGCCTGGATTCAGATTGTGTTGCATGCGAGTGCCTTACCTGGTGAAGTGAACTCCATTGCCTCTGGAAAGGAAAGCAACATCACTGCAGCAACAGGTCACCTGGGGTGCTGCAGAAAAGCTGTATCTCATAGTAACATAGTAACATAGTAACATAGTTAGTAAGGCCGAAAAAAGACATTTGTCCATCCAGTTCAGCCTATATTCCATCATAATAAATCCCCAGATCTACGTCCTTCTACAGAACCTAATAATTGTATGATACAATATTGTTCTGCTCCAGGAAGACATCCAGGCCTCTCTTGAACCCCTCGACTGAGTTCGCCATCACCACCTCCTCAGGCAAGCAATTCCAGATTCTCACTGCCCTAACAGTAAAGAATCCTCTTCTATGTTGGTGGAAAAACCTTCTCTCCTCCAGACGCAAAGAATGCCCCCTTGTGCCCGTCACCTTCCTTGGTATAAACAGATCCTCAGCGAGATATTTGTATTGTCCCCTTATATACTTATACATGGTTATTAGATCGCCCCTCAGTCGTCTTTTTTCTAGACTAAATAATCCTAATTTCGCTAATCTATCTGGGTATTGTAGTTCTCCCATCCCCTTTATTAATTTTGTTGCCCTCCTTTGTACTCTCTCTAGTTCCATTATATCCTTCCTGAGCACCGGTGCCCATCTCCCCTCGATCCTGAAAGGGGGGCCCCGGAATCCTTACTCTTAAATATTACATAGCATTCTGCAGGAACCAGATAGTGCTGCTCACACTGTCAGTGTATACGGTGGATGTGTAAGGAGGAAGACCGGACTGTGGGTACCTGTACCGAGCCAGGTCTGGAACTGTTGAAGCTGCCTCCCTTGTTGCCTGGGGAAAAGAATGAGCAGAGGGACCAACCTCATGACCCGGGTAGGAAGGGCAAGATAAAAGGAAAAGCGTGCGCAGCAGCCAGCAGTTTGGCGCGAACCAACAGCAGCGCGCAGCCAGATGAGCAGCGTTCTCCGTCCTCTGAGCACCGGCGGCGGGCTCAGTTGTTTGGTCCCCGCTGCCTCCAGCAGGATCGCTGCAGAGAGAAGTGCCGTGCGCTCAGTAGCTGCCAGAGACAGAAGTGCCGTGCGCTCAGTAGCTGCCAGAGACAGAAGTGCCGTGCGCTCAGTAGCTGCCAGAGACAGAAGTGCCGTGCGCTCAGTGACTGAGTACCGCTCACGTGCAGAGGAGAGAAGGCAGAGTATGGGACAGACTTTTATGGCCTAACCTGCCACTTGTTTCCCGCTCATTTACGCTTGACTCAGAGTGCCGGGGCCTTGTTTGTTTCGGCTGCAAGTGCTTATGGACTAGTGGCTCAGCGGAAAGTACCAAGTCCAGAAGATACACCATCGCTTAAAGGACCCCATCTGAGGACATCGCCCACCCGCTGCCGGTTCTACAACCCCCCTGCGGGATCATCTGCTGCAGAGAACCATACAGGACATGATAAGTTCCTTCATTGGACTGCTATTATTATACAGTTGCTACCCCTGTTATTCCCCTTTAACCATTAACCTCCCTGCAAGGAGTGAATACCTTGCTTTATTAAATTGTTACATCTTGGTGGATGCCTCTCACACTGTCGGGGTATACGGTGGATGCCTCTCACACTGTCGGGGTATACGGTGGATGCCTCTCACACTGTCGGGGTATACGGTGGATGCTGCTCACACTGTCGGGGTATACTTCTCACACTGTCGGGGTATACGGTGGATGCTGCTCACACTGTCGGGGTATTCGGTGGATGCCGCTAACACTGTTGGGGTATACGGTGGATGCCGCTCACACTGTCGGGGTATACGGTGGATGCCGCTCACACTGTCGGGGTATTCGGTGGATGCCGCTAACACTGTTGGGGTATACGGTGGATGCCTCTCACACTGTCGGGGTATACGGTGGATGCCTCTCACACTGTCGGGGTATACGGTGGATGCTGCTCACACTGTCGGGGTATTCGGTGGATGCCTCTCACACTGTTGGGGTATTCGGTGGATGCCTCTCACACTGTTGGGATATACGGTGGATGCCTCTCACACTGTCGGGGTATACTTCTCACACTGTCGGGGTATACGGTGGATGCCTCTCACACTGTCGGGGTATACTTCTCACACTGTCGGGGTATTCGGTGGATGCCGCTAACACTGTTGGGGTATACGGTGGATGCCGCTCACACTGTCGGGGTATACGGTGGATGCCGCTCACACTGTCGGGGTATAAGGTGGATGCCGCTCACACTGTCGGGGTATTCGGTGGATGCCGCTAACACTGTTGGGGTATACGGTGGATGCCGCTCACACTGTCGGGGTATACGGTGGATGCCTCTCACACTGTCGGGATATACGGTGGATGCCTCTCACACTGTCGGGGTATACGGTGGATGCCTCTCACACTGTCGGGGTATACTTCTCACACTGTCGGGGTATACGGTGGATGCTGCTCACACTGTCGGGGTATTCGGTGGATGCCGCTAACACTGTTGGGGTATACGGTGGATGCCGCTCACACTGTCGGGGTATACGGTGGATGCCGCTCACACTGTCGGGGTATTCGGTGGATGCCGCTAACACTGTTGGGGTATACGATGGATGCCTCTCACACTGTCGGGGTATACTTCTCACACTGTCGGGGTATACGGTGGATGCCGCTCACACTGTCGGGGTATTCGGTGGATGCCGCTAACACTGTCGGGGTATACGGTGGATGCCGCTCACACTGTCGGGGTATACGGTGGATACCGCTCACACTGTCGGGGTATACGGTGGATGCCTCTCACACTGTCGGAGTATACGGTGGATATTTCCATGCAGTGCTCAGATAGATAAAGGTTAGGTTTACACGAGCGTATGAAAAAATCTTCAGTTCCATCCAGGAAACTCGGACAATTTTTTTTGGAGTTGTCATCTGTGTACAGTTTGTTTTTTATAGCAGCAGCTGTAAATATAATTTTGAGACCATTTACAGTTTCCTATGTTAGAGTATTGCATCGTATCCATAAAAATCATATGCTGTACTGTGGTTTCAAAGGGCAATTTTTGGGGCGCACCCCTAGACTTATATGGGGGAGTCTGATCCAACACATGAAAGAAGTTGTACACGCTTCCATTTTTTTCACATGCAGATTTGACCAGTAAAGAAAATCGCACATCTGCACTAGCCCATAGAATAACATTGGTCAGACTGCGATCTGCTGTTTCACTGACAGCACTTAGACCAAAAATGTGAATTTGGCCAAACAGCAGTGACATGAGAAATGGCTGTGATGGCTCAGATCTTATATTCCACGATCTGCTCTCCTTTATGACCATTGGAGACAGCAGCACAAGCAACAACAGGACTCCTCCTAATATGTAGGACTGTTTTTATTCCTGTAAGGCCGGGATCACACATACGCGACATACGGCCGAGTCTTGCAGGTGAAAACCCAGCTCTGGCGCTGGCACTCCGGAGCGGAGCGTGCAGCCGCACAGCAATACATGGAGCCGCACGCTCCGCTCTGGAATGCCAGTTCAATGTAAACCTATGGGAAACCAAAAACGCTGCACACATGCTGCGGGAAAAAACGCGCGGAAACGCAGCGGTTTACATTCCGCAGCATGTCACTTCTTTCTGCGGATTCCACAGCGGTTTTACAGCTGCCCCTATGGAAAACCGCGGTAAATCCGCAATAAATCTGCAGGCAAAAACGCAGCGTTTTTTCCCCCGCAGATTTATCAAATCTGATGCGGAAAAATCCGCAGTGGCCAAGAATACGTGTGCACATGGCCTAAGTCTTCCTTTAAGTCTGACACGGCACTTTTTGGAGATGTACATTTCTATTCCAATGAGTGAATCAGTTTCTGTAGATTGTGTGGAATTGTTTTCTTTCTAATCTGTAGGGGTGGTGAGTGACTGTTGGTAGGATTAGCAGAACTCGCAGACGTGAAAACATTTCTCCATTTCCATATGTCAACCCACCATCCCATGACCACTGCACTGCTATCCCTCCGAGGACATGGCCACATTCATTCGGCCTTCACCATGGACAGTTTGCCTCTCATTCATCATTTGCAGAAAGGGGAACGTTTTCTCCTGTCCTGCCAACAGACCTCACTTACACAATGCAGTCTACGGCCCACTTTTCGAATTTCCACAAAAATTTAAAACAACCAATAAATTTTGTTCAGCTTCACAATTGTGTTTCACTTGTTGTTGATTCTTCACCAAAAATTTACATTTGTTATCTTTATGTTTGAAGCGTGATATGTGGGCAAAGTTCCAGGGAGCCGAATACTTTCGCAAGGCACTGTACTTTGATGAAAGCTGGTCGGTTATTATGAGCAGCACAGTTATGGCTTTTGCAGGGTAACTGGTTGAATGTGGCATCTCACAGCCACCACCGTTCCAGCTGATATGGGGTTGCCTGTGCCCTGTGATGATACAGCTCTTTATCTCTGATAATATTAAAAAAAAAATAATCTCCAACTACATAAAATATTATCATAATTCAGGATTTTCACATTTATTCTAAATATATTTGCATTGCATATTCAGCTTTCAAATAGTAGCACGGACTGTGGTTATGCCGTAGGGTGATCATAACTATTCACTTGGAAATATAGCGTGCCGCTCTGTCCCCTAAGTTCCTGTATCCAGTATTGGAGCATCGTTATAGGGTCACATTGCACCCCATACTAGATAGATGAGAGAGCACAACACCATAATATGCCCATTGCATAGATATGAGCAGACCATGCAACATTGACTATCAACTGACAAAAGAGGCGTCAGTAAAAAGTACAATGCGCACATATATGGCGACTCTAAATCAAATAATCAAAAGATGGGAGACCCAAGAGTCAAAACTGGCCACAATATTTAACAAAAAGTAGTTTTTATTAAATAAATCAGACAAACATACAAGTAGGTAATAATCAAAAATATATAAAGTGCATAGCAACTTTATCTTAGGGTACATCCAAGTCACCCAGGTATACAAGACAGGGCCCAAATGAGTATGGAAAAATAATACATTAAATGATGGATATCATAATTAAGGTACTGCTCACACAAAGGCTATATTGCTTAAAGCATGTGGTGATCTTAATGAAAAAGTCTATTCACAGTGGCCACATTGCACGGAACACCGCACGCTACAAGCATGCAAACAGTCACATGAAAAAATCAAATAGTTAAATTACCCATGTGTGCTTAGGGAGTCCTGTCTGGGTCCTGGGTGACGTTCCCCAACGCGCGTTTCGCGTCCTATCGTTACCGCTTCTTCAGGGGGCGTGGTCTAATACGGATCTCTATCCGGTTTAAATAGTGTGCTTGTCCGATCACATGATCGGGCAATAAGAAGGTGCGCAGGCGTGACACGCCGGACTTTCCCCGTACTGCGCTCCAAACCTCGTGCCCGGCCAGCAAGCCCAAGTCACGTGAGCGGGCAGACGTCACGCCCGCATCACGCGACTCAGGACAGCCGCCAGGGAGGAGCCAGAACGCAGCCAGATCCAAGTACCGGCGTACATATATATAAAGTGACAGTGCCCATAAAGTGCATAAGTAAACATATCGTGCCAGTGACACATTAATGTGCCATATGTGGCTATATAAGTTTCTCTGAATGCTCAGTCCCCATTAGTGCATCAGTAGATACAGTGGGGCAAAAAAGTATTTAGTCAGTCAGCAATAGTGCAAGTTCCACCACTTAAAAAGATGAGAGGCGTCTGTAATTTACATCATAGGTAGACCTCAACTATGGGAGACAAACTGAGAAAAAAAAATCCAGAAAATCACATTGTCTGTTTTTTTAACATTTTATTTGCATATTATGGTGGAAAATAAGTATTTGGTCAGAAACAAAATTTCATCTCAATACTTTGTAATATATCCTTTGTTGGCAATGACAGAGGTCAAACGTTTTCTGTAAGTCTTCACAAGGTTGCCACACACTGTTGTTGGTATGTTGGCCCATTCCTCCATGCAGATCTCCTCTAGAACAGTGATGTTTTTGGCTTTTCGCTTGGCAACACGGACTTTCAACTCCCTCCAAAGGTTTTCTATAGGGTTGAGATCTGGAGACTGGCTAGGCCACTCCAGGACCTTGAAATGCTTCTTACGAAGCCACTCCTTCGTTGCCCTGGCGGTGTGCTTTGGATCATTGTCATGTTGAAAGACCCAGCCACGTTTCATCTTCAATGCCCTTGCTGTTGGAAGGAGGTTTGCACTCAAAATCTCACGATACATGGCCCCATTCATTCTTTCATGTACCCGGATCAGTCGTCCTGGCCCCTTTGCAGAGAAACAGCCCCAAAGCATGATGTTTCCACCACCATGCTTTACAGTAGGTATGGTGTTTGTTGGATGCAACTCAGTATTCTTTTTCCTCCAAACACGACAAGTTGTGTTTCTACCAAACAGTTCCAGTTTGGTTTCATCAGACCATAGGACATTCTCCCAAAACTCCTCTGGATCATCCAAATGCTCTCTAGCAAACTTCAGACGGGCCCGGACATGTACTGGCTTAAGCAGTGGGACACGTACTGGCACTGCAGGATCTGAGTCCATGGTGGCGTAGTGTGTTACTTATGGTAGGCCTTGTTACATTGGTCCCAGCTCTCTGCAGTTCATTCACTAGGTCCCCCTGCGTGGTTCTGGGATTTCTGCTCACCGTTCTTGTGATCATTCTGACCCCACGGGGTGGGATTTTGCGTGGAGCCCCAGATCGAGGGAGATTATCAGTGGTCTTGTATGTCTTCCATTTTCTAATTATAGCTCCCACTGTTGATTTCTTCACTCCAAGCTGGTTGGCTATTGCAGATTCAGTCTTCCCAGCCTGGTGCAGGGCTACAATTTTGTTTCTGATGTCCTTTGACAGCTCTTTGGTCTTCACCATAGTGGAGTTTGGAGTCAGACTGTTTGAGGGTGTGCACAGGTGTCTTTTTATACTGATAACAAGTTTAAACAGGTGCCAATACTACAGGTAATGAGTGGAGGAAAGAGGAGACTCTTAAAGAAGAAGTTACAGGTCTGTGAGAGCCAGAAATCTTGATTGTTTGTTTCTGACCAAATACTTATTTTCCACCATAATATGCAAATAAAATGATAAAAAAACAGACAATGTGATTTTCTGGATTTTTTTTTCTCATTTTGTCTCCCATAGTTGAGGTCTACCTATGATGTAAATTACAGACGCCTCTCATCTTTTTAAGTGGTGGAACTTGCACTATTGCTGACTGACTAAATACTTTTTTGCCCCACTGTATATTTACCACCAATGCAGGACAAACCTAAGGGGCTAAGGGTGATTAAGAGTGAACATAACACAACAAGATAATCACTAATACCTCGCTGGTGTACATTAATTAAGAAATAAATGCAAACTGAATAACTAGTGACTCGTGCATAAAAACAAGCCAGATGAGTCACAATATCCCCAAATAGATGGATACAAGATCATGAATGCACATAACCACTAACTAAAAAATGGACAGAAGAAAATAAAAAAGCAGAAGTATAAAAACATGCATGCACAATGGACCGCTGACATAGGGGGCACATATATATGTATGGAAATTACATGTACTCCATTATTCACTGTTGATTAACAGATCACATACACCATCTGGTGTTTCCAGCATATTGTCATCTGGTGTCCTTAATATTGAATGCTGTATCATTTCAGGTCTTTAATTTTTTCACCAGACGACTGTAAAGATTCTTCAATCCCTGGATTTCTCCAATCGGTAGTCATCAACATCAGCAGTCATATGAACACGGATGTAAGTATAAACACACTAGAATAAAAATGAACATAAAAGGATACCATATTAAAACCGATGGTGTATGACAGAGACAAAAGAGACCCAACTTGGGGACATAATCCCCAAAGACGACCACTCTACAGGAAAGAGGAGAACCCATGGGTTTCATTAAGTCCCATGGGTGCCATTGTACCCAGTGTGCTAATCCAACGGCACTCTCTCTGGGCTAAGATGTGCCCAATATCGCCCCCTCTAATACCACATTGTATATGGTCAATACCCCGTGCCATAAAGGATCTGTGGTCACAACCATGATGTTGTTTATAATGCCGAGGTATGGTTTTGAGTTTTATCATATCCGTCTCATCCCTCGCGGCCACTATATTGCGCACATGTTCACGTATGCGTGTACCCAAACGTCGAGATGTTAGTCCTACATAAATTTTGGGACAACTGCATACAGCGTAATACACAACTTGCGTGGTGTTGCATGTTATGTGATAGTTGATGGAGAAAGTTTTTTTCCCATCAGCTGATTCGAAAGTGGCCATGCGAGAGATGTTCGAACATGAGACACAATCACCACAGGGAAAACATCCCCTGGGTGGTCCACCAGATCCAAAACTGTACCCACTAAATCTAGGAATATAGTGGCTTGACACCAGTAAATCCTTAAGATTTTTACTCCTTTTTGCGGTCATTGCAGGATAGTCATTGAGGTATTTAGAGAGCACCGGGTCACTTTTGAGGATGTCCCAATGTTTCTGGAGACATCTCCTCATGGTGGCCCATTCCCCATTATAAGTGGAGATAAAACGTACCACGTCCTGTTGTTTAAACGTCTCCCTACATTTACGACTGATGTTATTACTACTTGGACATAGCAGTTCTTCACGTGATGTATATTTGGCTCTCAGATAACCTCTCTTGATATTCCTATTACTATATCCTCTTGATTGGAACCTGGTTCTAAGATCTGCCGCCTGGGCCTCAAATTTAGTAGTAGAACAGCAGATCCGCTTCATCCTGAGGTGCTGACCAACTGGGATGGCTTTAATGGCACTATATGGGTGACCCGAATCAGCATGCAAAAGAGCATTAACCGACGTGGATTTCCTAAAGACATCCGTCTGTAAATACCTATCGTTGTCAACCTCAATCTTAATGTCAAGGAAATCCACATCGGTCTTGCTCATCTGATACGTTAATTTGATATTATATGAATTGTCATTAAGTTGTTTCATAAATTCATGCAACGCATCATCGGGCCCCTGCCATATAATGAGCAAGTCATCGATGTACCGCAGCCAGCACTGCACATGGTCAACGGCCTGCGGCCCCCCCCCACCAAAAATCTCCCTCTCCCAGAAACCCAGGAAGAGGTTGGCGAAGGAGGGCGCACAGGCCGCGCCCATGGCAGTGCCGCGCTGCTGTAAATAAAATACATCCTTGAACACAAAGAAATTTTTGGTTAATATAAACGTCAGGAGTTCGATGACGAGATCACAGATAGCGCCATCCCAGTTGCTGGCACCCAGGAAGAAGCGGACCGCCTCCAGGCCGTCCTCATGTCCAATACAAGTGTACAGGGATTGTATGTCCGCAGTGACAAGACACATATCTTCCTCCAGTTGGATCCCATCGATCCGCCGAAGGACGTCAGACGTGTCTCCGGCATAGGAGGGGAGCGACTCAACCAGAGGTTTAAGATAGAAATCAACGAATTTACATATGGGGTCGCTCAACCTCCCCACTCCAGAGACTATCGGACGACCCGGCGGATCAATGGGATTTTTGTGGATCTTGGGGACGAAATATAATGTGGGGACCTTAGGGGATCTAGTGAGCAAACCATCCAATATTGATTTAGGAATGATGCCCCTTTCATGTGCATCCACCAGGATTCCCTCACGTTCACGAGAAAACCGGATGGTAGGGTTATGATCCAATCTCCTGTAAGTGTCCCTATCTCTAAGGTGTCTCAACGCCTCCTTCTCATAGAGACTACTGGGCCAAATGACCACATTTCCCCCCTTGTCTGCTGGTTTGATCACTACGTCCTCAAGGCTTCTAAGTTGGTCAAGGGCCACCCTTTGTTTGGACGTAAGATTGTCATGTTTACGTCTAGTAGGTATGTTTTGAAATTCTTGTATGACCATTCTAGTAAATATTTCCACCGCTGGACACAGAGACAAGGGGGGAAATGTGGTAGACCTGAGTTTGCAATCACGTGGGAGAGTACTCACCGTGTGAGATGTTTGCTCATCCAGGAGATCCTCCAGTGCCATCTGCGCCTCCCTCTCACATTCATCACTAGCTGACTCATTGCCACCCCTCTCAAATAATTTCTTAAGTATTAGTTTCCTTGAGAAGAGGTGTATATCCTTGGTGGCTGTGAAGAGATCAAATTTATTAGTGGGGGAGAAAGTAAGACCCCTCTGTAAAACATCCAATTGATCCTCAGAGAGAACATGGTGGGAAAGGTTAATTACCTCCAAACCCTTTTTGTCCTTTTTGTTAGGTTGGTTATTAGATGGATTGACAAGGAGGCCCTTACGTTTCCCAGCATTTCTCTCTCTATTGAAACCAGAGTTTCGTAATTCATAGAATCTGGGTTGTGTCTTATTCGATTCTTCACTGGATGCGATCGATACTGTAGAGGCAGATCTGGCACGGGAGGATCCCCTCGACCGATTACCTCTCCTGTTCCACCTGTACACGGCATTGGACTGTTGGTCACTCAAATCACGCTGGAATTTCCTGGATTTGTTCTCACAAATACCCTTCTCCCACTTGGTAAATTGTTTCTCTAATTCCATATTGAACTGGGACAGGGTGTCACTTGGCAGATCCTGCTTGAATGTGACCTGCAGCTCTTCAATGTCTCTATCCAAAGTCTCCAAGTGACTCTGATTATGCTGAGCCAGGAGCTCCATAAAACCCCTAGAGCATCCTGTCGCCAGTTCCTCCCACCTTTGTTTAAAAGTGGCGTCATCTATCTCAAAGGAGGGGAAAACTTGAACCCTAAGTCCCCTAGGTATAAGGCCCGTCTCCAAATATTTATTAAGAAACGCCCGGTTCCACCAGGTTCTCAGGCGTTTGTTATGGAGGTCTTTAAGTTGTCTGAAGATCTCCTGTTTGTCTCTACCATTACCCATCAAGGATGTACCAGATGCGTCACTAAATACATCATTAAGTTGTGTCAGCCACGTCTGTTCGCGGGCTTTAAAATCCATGTTGGAACTGACTTTAGTTGCTGTAGGAAAATACAGACATAAGTATATAGACAAAAGAGGCGTCAGTAAAAAGTACAATGCGCACATATATGGCGAATCTAAATCAAATAATCAAAAGATGGGAGACCCAAGAGTCAAAACTGGCCACAATATTTCACAAAAAGTAGTTTTTATTAAATAAATCAGACAAACATACAAGTAGGTAATAATCAAAAAAATATAAAGTGCATAGCAACTTTATCTTAGGGTACATCCAAGTCACCCAGGTATACAAGACAGGGCCCAAATGAGTATGGAAAAATAATACATTAAATGATGGATCTCATAATTAAGGTACTGCTCACACAAAGGCTATATTGCTTAAAGCATGTGGTGATCTTAATGAAAAAGTCTATTCACAGTGGCCACATTGCACGGAACACCGCACGCTACAAGCATGCAAACAGTCACATGAAAAAATCAAATAGTTAAATTACCCATGTGTGCTTAGGGAGTCCTGTCTGGGTCCTGGGTGACGTTCCCCAACGCGCGTTTCGCGTCCTATCGTTACCGCTTCTTCAGGGGGCGTGGTCTAATACGGATCTCTATCCGGTTTAAATAGTGTGCTTGTCCGATCACATGATCGGGCAATAAGAAGGTGCGCAGGCGTGACACGCCGGACTTTCCCCGTACTGCGCTCCAAACCTCGATCCCGGCCAGCAAGCCCAAGTCACGTGAGCGGGCAGACGTCACGCCCGCATCACGCGACTCAGGACAGCCGCCAGGGAGGAGCCAGAACGCAGCCAGATCCAAGTACCGGCGTACATATATATAAAGTGACAGTGCCCATAAAGTGCATAAGTAAACATATCGTGCCAGTGACACATTAATGTGCCATATGTGGGAAACAGGCTATATAAGTTTCTCTGAATGCTCAGTCCCCGTTAGTGCATCAGTAGATATATTTACCACCAATGCAGGACAAACCTAAGGGGCTAAGGGTGATTAAGAGTGAACATAACACAACAAGATAATCACTAATACCTCGCTGGTGTACATTAATTAAGAAATAAATGCAAACTGAATAACTAGTGACTCGTGCATAAAAACAAGCCAGATGAGTCACAATATCCCCAACTAGATGGATACAAGATCATGAATGCACATAACCACTAACTAAAAAATGGACAGAAGAAAATAAAAAAGCAGAAGTATAAAAACATGCATGCACAATGGACCGCTGACATAGGGGGCACATATATATGTATGGAAATTACATGTACTCCATTATTCACTGTTGATTAACAGATCACATACACCATCATTCCTAAATCAATATTGGATGGTTTGCTCACTAGATCCCCTAAGGTCCCCACATTATATTTCGTCCCCAAGATCCACAAAAATCCCATTGATCCGCCGGGTCGTCCGATAGTCTCTGGAGTGGGGAGGTTGAGCGACCCCATATGTAAATTCGTTGATTTCTATCTTAAACCTCTGGTTGAGTCGCTCCCCTCCTATGCCGGAGACACGTCTGACGTCCTTCGGCGGATCGATGGGATCCAACTGGAGGAAGATATGTGTCTTGTCACTGCGGACATACAATCCCTGTACACTTGTATTGGACATGAGGACGGCCTGGAGGCGGTCCGCTTCTTCCTGGGTGCCAGCAACTGGGATGGCGCTATCTGTGATCTCGTCATCGAACTCCTGACGTTTATATTAACCAAAAATTTCTTTGTGTTCAAGGATGTATTTTATTTACAGCAGCGCGGCACTGCCATGGGCGCGGCCTGTGCGCCCTCCTTCGCCAACCTCTTCCTGGGTTTCTGGGAGAGGGAGATTTTTGGTGGGGGGGGGCCGCAGGCCGTTGACCATGTGCAGTGCTGGCTGCGGTACATCGATGACTTGCTCATTATATGGCAGGGGCCCGATGATGCGTTGCATGAATTTATGAAACAACTTAATGACAATTCATATAATATCAAATTAACGTATCAGATGAGCAAGACCGATGTGGATTTCCTTGACATTAAGATTGAGGTTGACAACGATAGGTATTTACAGACGGATGACTTTAGGAAATCCACGTCGGTTAATGCTCTTTTGCATGCTGATTCGGGTCACCCATATAGTACCATTAAAGCCATCCCAGTTGGTCAGCACCTCAGGATGAAGCGGATCTGCTCTTCTACTACTAAATTTGAGGCCCAGGCGGCAGATCTTAGAACCAGGTTCCAATCAAGAGGATATAGTAATAGGAATATCAAGAGAGGTTATCTGAGAGCCAAATATACATCACGTGAAGAACTGCTATGTCCAAGTAGTAATAACATCAGTCGTAAATGTAGGGAGACGTTTAAACAACAGGACGTGGTACGTTTTATCTCCACTTATAATGGGGAATGGGCCACCATGAGGAGATGTCTCCAGAAACATTGGGACATCCTCAAAAGTGACCCGGTGCTCTCTAAATACCTCAATGACTATCCTGCAATGACCGCAAAAAGGAGTAAAAATCTTAAGGATTTACTGGTGTCAAGCCACTATATTCCTAGATTTAGTGGGTACAGTTTTGGATCTGGTGGACCACCCAGGGGATGTTTCCCCTGTGGTGATTGTGTCTCATGTTCGAACATCTCTCGCATGGCCACTTTCGAATCAACTATCACATAACATGCAACACCACGCAAGTTGTGTATTACGCTGTATGCAGTTGTCCCAAAATTTATGTAGGACTAACATCTCGACGTTTGGGTACACGCATACGTGAACATGTGCGCAATATAGTGACCGCGAGGGATGAGACGGACATGATAAAACTCAAAACCATACCTCGGCATTATAAACAACATCATGGTTGTGACCACAGATCCTTTATGGCACGGGGTATTGACCATATACAATGTGGTATTAGAGGGGGCGATATTGGGCGCATCTTAGCCCAGAGAGAGTGCCGTTGGATTAGCACACTGGGTACAATGGCACCCATGGGACTTAATGAAACCCATGGGTTCTCCTCTTTCCTGTAGAGTGGTCGTCTTTGGGGATTATGTCCCCAAGTTGGGTCTCTTTTGTCTCTGTCATACACCATCGGTTTTAATATGGTATCCTTTTATGTTCATTTTTATTCTAGTGTGTTTATACTTACATCCCAAAAAAGAAGAGAAAGAAATAGACCAAAAATCGGGGATCACCGGAGGCACGGATCAAGTAAAAAAAGGCAAATTTTATTCAAAAGTGTATAAACGGACACAGAAAACCACATAGAGCACACATTAAAAACATTTAAAACATTGGTCATCCATGTGACCTATACATGGTACACTTAGGCCCAAAATAGAGCCATCCCCCTGTATGAACCAACTCCCCAGTATCAATAGATGACAAATATAAAGAAAATCCTAACTATTACCGAGTGTGATGTCTATGTGAACAGCACCTTATTTTATCATACAAAAAATATATTGAAAAAGAGAGCTAAATGGCAAGTACACAAATAGTCATATAGCTACCACATTCAGCATATGTCACAATGACTTGTAAGGAGATCCACATTGCCTAGATGCACCATGTTATAGTGAAGGCAGTATCCATGGTGCAAACACATAAAAAAAAAAAAAAAAAAAAAAAGGAGTCATCTAGACATGAACCCCAATTGCCATAGAAATGAATAAAGATACATATGGAGGTGCAGATAACCAGCCCAGCTGAGGGCACAATCAGGTTCAAAGACTAATAAATCTATTAGCAGAGTAAGTACGAGACTCAATGTGCCAAAGCTGCAGAGACTCCCATGCTGAAGAGGCATGCACACAGTTACCAAAGCCTCTGGGGCTAGATGACCAAAGCTCAATCACGGCATGTAAAATAGAGCCAAGGGCTGCTGGACACACTCAGGACCACCTGGGGAGTGGAGACAGGGGGTACGCTGACCCGACGCGTGTCGCCACACTCAGTGGCTTCGTCAGCCACTGTGTGCATGCCTCTTCAGCATGGGAGTCTCTGCAGCTTTGGCACATTGAGTCTCGTACTTACTCTGCTAATAGATTTATTAGTCTTTGAACCTGATTGTGCCCTCAGCTGGGCTGGTTATCTGCACCTCCATATGTATCTTTATTCATTTCTATGGCAATTGGGGTTCATGTCTAGATGACTCCTTTTTTTTTTTTTTATGTGTTTGCACCATGGATACTGCCTTCACTATAACATGGTGCATCTAGGCAATGTGGATCTCCTTACAAGTCATTGTGACATATGCTGAATGTGGTAGCTATATGACTATTTGTGTACTTGCCATTTAGCTCTCTTTTTCAATATATTTTTTGTATGATAAAATAAGGTGCTGTTCACATAGACATCACACTCGGTAATAGTTAGGATTTTCTTTATATTTGTCATCTATTGATACTGGGGAGTTGGTTCATACAGGGGGATGGCTCTATTTTGGGCCTAAGTGTACCATGTATAGGTCACATGGATGACCAATGTTTTAAATGTTTTTAATGTGTGCTCTATGTGGTTTTCTGTGTCCGTTTATACACTTTTGAATAAAATTTGCCTTTTTTTACTTGATCCGTGCCTCCGGTGATCCCCGATTTTTGGTCTATTTCTTTCTCTTCTTTTTTGAAATGGTTCATATTATATAGACCTGGTTGGATCCCTTGGAATCTGTGGTGCCCCCTCTCTTTCTTATCATTTATACTTACATCCGTGTTCATATGACTGCTGATGTTGATGACTACCGATTGGAGAAATCCAGGGATTGAAGAATCTTTACAGTCGTCTGGTGAAAAAATTAAAGACCTGAAATGATACAGCATTCAATATTAAGGACACCAGATGACAATATGCTGGAAACACCAGATGGTGTATGTGATCTGTTAATCAACAGTGAATAATGGAGTACATGTAATTTCCATACATATATATGTGCCCCCTATGTCAGCGGTCCATTGTGCATGCATGTTTTTATACTTCTGCTTTTTTATTTTCTTCTGTCCATTTTTTAGTTAGTGGTTATGTGCATTCATGATCTTGTATCCATCTATTTGGGGATATTGTGACTCATCTGGCTTGTTTTTATGCACGAGTCACTAGTTATTCAGTTTGCATTTATTTCTTAATTAATGTACACCAGCGAGGTATTAGTGATTATCTTGTTGTGTTATGTTCACTCTTAATCACCCTTAGCCCCTTAGGTTTGTCCTGCATTGGTGGTAAATATACAGTGGGGCAAAAAAGTATTTAGTCAGTCAGCAATAGTGCAAGTTCCACCACTTAAAAAGATGAGAGGCGTCTGTAATTTACATCATAGGTAGACCTCAACTATGGGAGACAAACTGAGAAAAAAAAATCCAGAAAATCACATTGTCTGTTTTTTTAACATTTTATTTGCATATTATGGTGGAAAATAAGTATTTGGTCAGAAACAAAATTTCATCTCAATACTTTGTAATATATCCTTTGTTGGCAATGACAGAGGTCAAACGTTTTCTGTAAGTCTTCACAAGGTTGCCACACACTGTTGTTGGTATGTTGGCCCATTCCTCCATGCAGATCTCCTCTAGAACAGTGATGTTTTTGGCTTTTCGCTTGGCAACACGGACTTTCAACTCCCTCCAAAGGTTTTCTATAGGGTTGAGATCTGGAGACTGGCTAGGCCACTCCAGGACCTTGAAATGC
The DNA here is from genome assembly GCF_032444005.1 of Ranitomeya imitator. Lineage (NCBI taxonomy): Eukaryota > Metazoa > Chordata > Amphibia > Anura > Dendrobatidae > Ranitomeya > Ranitomeya imitator. The sequence continues at coordinate 40,400,397 of NC_091284.1, forward strand.
TTCTTACGAAGCCACTCCTTCGTTGCCCTGGCGGTGTGCTTTGGATCATTGTCATGTTGAAAGACCCAGCCACGTTTCATCTTCAATGCCCTTGCTGTTGGAAGGAGGTTTGCACTCAAAATCTCACGATACATGGCCCCATTCATTCTTTCATGTACCCGGATCAGTCGTCCTGGCCCCTTTGCAGAGAAACAGCCCCAAAGCATGATGTTTCCACCACCATGCTTTACAGTAGGTATGGTGTTTGTTGGATGCAACTCAGTATTCTTTTTCCTCCAAACACGACAAGTTGTGTTTCTACCAAACAGTTCCAGTTTGGTTTCATCAGACCATAGGACATTCTCCCAAAACTCCTCTGGATCATCCAAATGCTCTCTAGCAAACTTCAGACGGGCCCGGACATGTACTGGCTTAAGCAGTGGGACACGTACTGGCACTGCAGGATCTGAGTCCATGGTGGCGTAGTGTGTTACTTATGGTAGGCCTTGTTACATTGGTCCCAGCTCTCTGCAGTTCATTCACTAGGTCCCCCTGCGTGGTTCTGGGATTTCTGCTCACCGTTCTTGTGATCATTCTGACCCCACGGGGTGGGATTTTGCGTGGAGCCCCAGATCGAGGGAGATTATCAGTGGTCTTGTATGTCTTCCATTTTCTAATTATAGCTCCCACTGTTGATTTCTTCACTCCAAGCTGGTTGGCTATTGCAGATTCAGTCTTCCCAGCCTGGTGCAGGGCTACAATTTTGTTTCTGATGTCCTTTGACAGCTCTTTGGTCTTCACCATAGTGGAGTTTGGAGTCAGACTGTTTGAGGGTGTGCACAGGTGTCTTTTTATACTGATAACAAGTTTAAACAGGTGCCAATACTACAGGTAATGAGTGGAGGAAAGAGGAGACTCTTAAAGAAGAAGTTACAGGTCTGTGAGAGCCAGAAATCTTGATTGTTTGTTTCTGACCAAATACTTATTTTCCACCATAATATGCAAATAAAATGATAAAAAAACAGACAATGTGATTTTCTGGATTTTTTTTTCTCATTTTGTCTCCCATAGTTGAGGTCTACCTATGATGTAAATTACAGACGCCTCTCATCTTTTTAAGTGGTGGAACTTGCACTATTGCTGACTGACTAAATACTTTTTTGCCCCACTGTATATTTACCACCAATGCAGGACAAACCTAAGGGGCTAAGGGTGATTAAGAGTGAACATAACACAACAAGATAATCACTAATACCTCGCTGGTGTACATTAATTAAGAAATAAATGCAAACTGAATAACTAGTGACTCGTGCATAAAAACAAGCCAGATGAGTCACAATATCCCCAAATAGATGGATACAAGATCATGAATGCACATAACCACTAACTAAAAAATGGACAGAAGAAAATAAAAAAGCAGAAGTATAAAAACATGCATGCACAATGGACCGCTGACATAGGGGGCACATATATATGTATGGAAATTACATGTACTCCATTATTCACTGTTGATTAACAGATCACATACACCATCTGGTGTTTCCAGCATATTGTCATCTGGTGTCCTTAATATTGAATGCTGTATCATTTCAGGTCTTTAATTTTTTCACCAGACGACTGTAAAGATTCTTCAATCCCTGGATTTCTCCAATCGGTAGTCATCAACATCAGCAGTCATATGAACACGGATGTAAGTATAAACACACTAGAATAAAAATGAACATAAAAGGATACCATATTAAAACCGATGGTGTATGACAGAGACAAAAGAGACCCAACTTGGGGACATAATCCCCAAAGACGACCACTCTACAGGAAAGAGGAGAACCCATGGGTTTCATTAAGTCCCATGGGTGCCATTGTACCCAGTGTGCTAATCCAACGGCACTCTCTCTGGGCTAAGATGTGCCCAATATCGCCCCCTCTAATACCACATTGTATATGGTCAATACCCCGTGCCATAAAGGATCTGTGGTCACAACCATGATGTTGTTTATAATGCCGAGGTATGGTTTTGAGTTTTATCATATCCGTCTCATCCCTCGCGGCCACTATATTGCGCACATGTTCACGTATGCGTGTACCCAAACGTCGAGATGTTAGTCCTACATAAATTTTGGGACAACTGCATACAGCGTAATACACAACTTGCGTGGTGTTGCATGTTATGTGATAGTTGATGGAGAAAGTTTTTTTCCCATCAGCTGATTCGAAAGTGGCCATGCGAGAGATGTTCGAACATGAGACACAATCACCACAGGGAAAACATCCCCTGGGTGGTCCACCAGATCCAAAACTGTACCCACTAAATCTAGGAATATAGTGGCTTGACACCAGTAAATCCTTAAGATTTTTACTCCTTTTTGCGGTCATTGCAGGATAGTCATTGAGGTATTTAGAGAGCACCGGGTCACTTTTGAGGATGTCCCAATGTTTCTGGAGACATCTCCTCATGGTGGCCCATTCCCCATTATAAGTGGAGATAAAACGTACCACGTCCTGTTGTTTAAACGTCTCCCTACATTTACGACTGATGTTATTACTACTTGGACATAGCAGTTCTTCACGTGATGTATATTTGGCTCTCAGATAACCTCTCTTGATATTCCTATTACTATATCCTCTTGATTGGAACCTGGTTCTAAGATCTGCCGCCTGGGCCTCAAATTTAGTAGTAGAACAGCAGATCCGCTTCATCCTGAGGTGCTGACCAACTGGGATGGCTTTAATGGCACTATATGGGTGACCCGAATCAGCATGCAAAAGAGCATTAACCGACGTGGATTTCCTAAAGACATCCGTCTGTAAATACCTATCGTTGTCAACCTCAATCTTAATGTCAAGGAAATCCACATCGGTCTTGCTCATCTGATACGTTAATTTGATATTATATGAATTGTCATTAAGTTGTTTCATAAATTCATGCAACGCATCATCGGGCCCCTGCCATATAATGAGCAAGTCATCGATGTACCGCAGCCAGCACTGCACATGGTCAACGGCCTGCGGCCCCCCCCCACCAAAAATCTCCCTCTCCCAGAAACCCAGGAAGAGGTTGGCGAAGGAGGGCGCACAGGCCGCGCCCATGGCAGTGCCGCGCTGCTGTAAATAAAATACATCCTTGAACACAAAGAAATTTTTGGTTAATATAAACGTCAGGAGTTCGATGACGAGATCACAGATAGCGCCATCCCAGTTGCTGGCACCCAGGAAGAAGCGGACCGCCTCCAGGCCGTCCTCATGTCCAATACAAGTGTACAGGGATTGTATGTCCGCAGTGACAAGACACATATCTTCCTCCAGTTGGATCCCATCGATCCGCCGAAGGACGTCAGACGTGTCTCCGGCATAGGAGGGGAGCGACTCAACCAGAGGTTTAAGATAGAAATCAACGAATTTACATATGGGGTCGCTCAACCTCCCCACTCCAGAGACTATCGGACGACCCGGCGGATCAATGGGATTTTTGTGGATCTTGGGGACGAAATATAATGTGGGGACCTTAGGGGATCTAGTGAGCAAACCATCCAATATTGATTTAGGAATGATGCCCCTTTCATGTGCATCCACCAGGATTCCCTCACGTTCACGAGAAAACCGGATGGTAGGGTTATGATCCAATCTCCTGTAAGTGTCCCTATCTCTAAGGTGTCTCAACGCCTCCTTCTCATAGAGACTACTGGGCCAAATGACCACATTTCCCCCCTTGTCTGCTGGTTTGATCACTACGTCCTCAAGGCTTCTAAGTTGGTCAAGGGCCACCCTTTGTTTGGACGTAAGATTGTCATGTTTACGTCTAGTAGGTATGTTTTGAAATTCTTGTATGACCATTCTAGTAAATATTTCCACCGCTGGACACAGAGACAAGGGGGGAAATGTGGTAGACCTGAGTTTGCAATCACGTGGGAGAGTACTCACCGTGTGAGATGTTTGCTCATCCAGGAGATCCTCCAGTGCCATCTGCGCCTCCCTCTCACATTCATCACTAGCTGACTCATTGCCACCCCTCTCAAATAATTTCTTAAGTATTAGTTTCCTTGAGAAGAGGTGTATATCCTTGGTGGCTGTGAAGAGATCAAATTTATTAGTGGGGGAGAAAGTAAGACCCCTCTGTAAAACATCCAATTGATCCTCAGAGAGAACATGGTGGGAAAGGTTAATTACCTCCAAACCCTTTTTGTCCTTTTTGTTAGGTTGGTTATTAGATGGATTGACAAGGAGGCCCTTACGTTTCCCAGCATTTCTCTCTCTATTGAAACCAGAGTTTCGTAATTCATAGAATCTGGGTTGTGTCTTATTCGATTCTTCACTGGATGCGATCGATACTGTAGAGGCAGATCTGGCACGGGAGGATCCCCTCGACCGATTACCTCTCCTGTTCCACCTGTACACGGCATTGGACTGTTGGTCACTCAAATCACGCTGGAATTTCCTGGATTTGTTCTCACAAATACCCTTCTCCCACTTGGTAAATTGTTTCTCTAATTCCATATTGAACTGGGACAGGGTGTCACTTGGCAGATCCTGCTTGAATGTGACCTGCAGCTCTTCAATGTCTCTATCCAAAGTCTCCAAGTGACTCTGATTATGCTGAGCCAGGAGCTCCATAAAACCCCTAGAGCATCCTGTCGCCAGTTCCTCCCACCTTTGTTTAAAAGTGGCGTCATCTATCTCAAAGGAGGGGAAAACTTGAACCCTAAGTCCCCTAGGTATAAGGCCCGTCTCCAAATATTTATTAAGAAACGCCCGGTTCCACCAGGTTCTCAGGCGTTTGTTATGGAGGTCTTTAAGTTGTCTGAAGATCTCCTGTTTGTCTCTACCATTACCCATCAAGGATGTACCAGATGCGTCACTAAATACATCATTAAGTTGTGTCAGCCACGTCTGTTCGCGGGCTTTAAAATCCATGTTGGAACTGACTTTAGTTGCTGTAGGAAAATACAGACATAAGTATATAGACAAAAGAGGCGTCAGTAAAAAGTACAATGCGCACATATATGGCGAATCTAAATCAAATAATCAAAAGATGGGAGACCCAAGAGTCAAAACTGGCCACAATATTTCACAAAAAGTAGTTTTTATTAAATAAATCAGACAAACATACAAGTAGGTAATAATCAAAAAAATATAAAGTGCATAGCAACTTTATCTTAGGGTACATCCAAGTCACCCAGGTATACAAGACAGGGCCCAAATGAGTATGGAAAAATAATACATTAAATGATGGATCTCATAATTAAGGTACTGCTCACACAAAGGCTATATTGCTTAAAGCATGTGGTGATCTTAATGAAAAAGTCTATTCACAGTGGCCACATTGCACGGAACACCGCACGCTACAAGCATGCAAACAGTCACATGAAAAAATCAAATAGTTAAATTACCCATGTGTGCTTAGGGAGTCCTGTCTGGGTCCTGGGTGACGTTCCCCAACGCGCGTTTCGCGTCCTATCGTTACCGCTTCTTCAGGGGGCGTGGTCTAATACGGATCTCTATCCGGTTTAAATAGTGTGCTTGTCCGATCACATGATCGGGCAATAAGAAGGTGCGCAGGCGTGACACGCCGGACTTTCCCCGTACTGCGCTCCAAACCTCGATCCCGGCCAGCAAGCCCAAGTCACGTGAGCGGGCAGACGTCACGCCCGCATCACGCGACTCAGGACAGCCGCCAGGGAGGAGCCAGAACGCAGCCAGATCCAAGTACCGGCGTACATATATATAAAGTGACAGTGCCCATAAAGTGCATAAGTAAACATATCGTGCCAGTGACACATTAATGTGCCATATGTGGGAAACAGGCTATATAAGTTTCTCTGAATGCTCAGTCCCCATTAGTGCATCAGTAGATATATTTACCACCAATGCAGGACAAACCTAAGGGGCTAAGGGTGATTAAGAGTGAACATAACACAACAAGATAATCACTAATACCTCGCTGGTGTACATTAATTAAGAAATAAATGCAAACTGAATAACTAGTGACTCGTGCATAAAAACAAGCCAGATGAGTCACAATATCCCCAACTAGATGGATACAAGATCATGAATGCACATAACCACTAACTAAAAAATGGACAGAAGAAAATAAAAAAGCAGAAGTATAAAAACATGCATGCACAATGGACCGCTGACATAGGGGGCACATATATATGTATGGAAATTACATGTACTCCATTATTCACTGTTGATTAACAGATCACATACACCATCATTCCTAAATCAATATTGGATGGTTTGCTCACTAGATCCCCTAAGGTCCCCACATTATATTTCGTCCCCAAGATCCACAAAAATCCCATTGATCCGCCGGGTCGTCCGATAGTCTCTGGAGTGGGGAGGTTGAGCGACCCCATATGTAAATTCGTTGATTTCTATCTTAAACCTCTGGTTGAGTCGCTCCCCTCCTATGCCGGAGACACGTCTGACGTCCTTCGGCGGATCGATGGGATCCAACTGGAGGAAGATATGTGTCTTGTCACTGCGGACATACAATCCCTGTACACTTGTATTGGACATGAGGACGGCCTGGAGGCGGTCCGCTTCTTCCTGGGTGCCAGCAACTGGGATGGCGCTATCTGTGATCTCGTCATCGAACTCCTGACGTTTATATTAACCAAAAATTTCTTTGTGTTCAAGGATGTATTTTATTTACAGCAGCGCGGCACTGCCATGGGCGCGGCCTGTGCGCCCTCCTTCGCCAACCTCTTCCTGGGTTTCTGGGAGAGGGAGATTTTTGGTGGGGGGGGGCCGCAGGCCGTTGACCATGTGCAGTGCTGGCTGCGGTACATCGATGACTTGCTCATTATATGGCAGGGGCCCGATGATGCGTTGCATGAATTTATGAAACAACTTAATGACAATTCATATAATATCAAATTAACGTATCAGATGAGCAAGACCGATGTGGATTTCCTTGACATTAAGATTGAGGTTGACAACGATAGGTATTTACAGACGGATGACTTTAGGAAATCCACGTCGGTTAATGCTCTTTTGCATGCTGATTCGGGTCACCCATATAGTACCATTAAAGCCATCCCAGTTGGTCAGCACCTCAGGATGAAGCGGATCTGCTCTTCTACTACTAAATTTGAGGCCCAGGCGGCAGATCTTAGAACCAGGTTCCAATCAAGAGGATATAGTAATAGGAATATCAAGAGAGGTTATCTGAGAGCCAAATATACATCACGTGAAGAACTGCTATGTCCAAGTAGTAATAACATCAGTCGTAAATGTAGGGAGACGTTTAAACAACAGGACGTGGTACGTTTTATCTCCACTTATAATGGGGAATGGGCCACCATGAGGAGATGTCTCCAGAAACATTGGGACATCCTCAAAAGTGACCCGGTGCTCTCTAAATACCTCAATGACTATCCTGCAATGACCGCAAAAAGGAGTAAAAATCTTAAGGATTTACTGGTGTCAAGCCACTATATTCCTAGATTTAGTGGGTACAGTTTTGGATCTGGTGGACCACCCAGGGGATGTTTCCCCTGTGGTGATTGTGTCTCATGTTCGAACATCTCTCGCATGGCCACTTTCGAATCAACTATCACATAACATGCAACACCACGCAAGTTGTGTATTACGCTGTATGCAGTTGTCCCAAAATTTATGTAGGACTAACATCTCGACGTTTGGGTACACGCATACGTGAACATGTGCGCAATATAGTGACCGCGAGGGATGAGACGGACATGATAAAACTCAAAACCATACCTCGGCATTATAAACAACATCATGGTTGTGACCACAGATCCTTTATGGCACGGGGTATTGACCATATACAATGTGGTATTAGAGGGGGCGATATTGGGCGCATCTTAGCCCAGAGAGAGTGCCGTTGGATTAGCACACTGGGTACAATGGCACCCATGGGACTTAATGAAACCCATGGGTTCTCCTCTTTCCTGTAGAGTGGTCGTCTTTGGGGATTATGTCCCCAAGTTGGGTCTCTTTTGTCTCTGTCATACACCATCGGTTTTAATATGGTATCCTTTTATGTTCATTTTTATTCTAGTGTGTTTATACTTACATCCCAAAAAAGAAGAGAAAGAAATAGACCAAAAATCGGGGATCACCGGAGGCACGGATCAAGTAAAAAAAGGCAAATTTTATTCAAAAGTGTATAAACGGACACAGAAAACCACATAGAGCACACATTAAAAACATTTAAAACATTGGTCATCCATGTGACCTATACATGGTACACTTAGGCCCAAAATAGAGCCATCCCCCTGTATGAACCAACTCCCCAGTATCAATAGATGACAAATATAAAGAAAATCCTAACTATTACCGAGTGTGATGTCTATGTGAACAGCACCTTATTTTATCATACAAAAAATATATTGAAAAAGAGAGCTAAATGGCAAGTACACAAATAGTCATATAGCTACCACATTCAGCATATGTCACAATGACTTGTAAGGAGATCCACATTGCCTAGATGCACCATGTTATAGTGAAGGCAGTATCCATGGTGCAAACACATAAAAAAAAAAAAAAAAAAAAAAAAGGAGTCATCTAGACATGAACCCCAATTGCCATAGAAATGAATAAAGATACATATGGAGGTGCAGATAACCAGCCCAGCTGAGGGCACAATCAGGTTCAAAGACTAATAAATCTATTAGCAGAGTAAGTACGAGACTCAATGTGCCAAAGCTGCAGAGACTCCCATGCTGAAGAGGCATGCACACAGTTACCAAAGCCTCTGGGGCTAGATGACCAAAGCTCAATCACGGCATGTAAAATAGAGCCAAGGGCTGCTGGACACACTCAGGACCACCTGGGGAGTGGAGACAGGGGGTACGCTGACCCGACGCGTGTCGCCACACTCAGTGGCTTCGTCAGCCACTGTGTGCATGCCTCTTCAGCATGGGAGTCTCTGCAGCTTTGGCACATTGAGTCTCGTACTTACTCTGCTAATAGATTTATTAGTCTTTGAACCTGATTGTGCCCTCAGCTGGGCTGGTTATCTGCACCTCCATATGTATCTTTATTCATTTCTATGGCAATTGGGGTTCATGTCTAGATGACTCCTTTTTTTTTTTTTTATGTGTTTGCACCATGGATACTGCCTTCACTATAACATGGTGCATCTAGGCAATGTGGATCTCCTTACAAGTCATTGTGACATATGCTGAATGTGGTAGCTATATGACTATTTGTGTACTTGCCATTTAGCTCTCTTTTTCAATATATTTTTTGTATGATAAAATAAGGTGCTGTTCACATAGACATCACACTCGGTAATAGTTAGGATTTTCTTTATATTTGTCATCTATTGATACTGGGGAGTTGGTTCATACAGGGGGATGGCTCTATTTTGGGCCTAAGTGTACCATGTATAGGTCACATGGATGACCAATGTTTTAAATGTTTTTAATGTGTGCTCTATGTGGTTTTCTGTGTCCGTTTATACACTTTTGAATAAAATTTGCCTTTTTTTACTTGATCCGTGCCTCCGGTGATCCCCGATTTTTGGTCTATTTCTTTCTCTTCTTTTTTGAAATGGTTCATATTATATAGACCTGGTTGGATCCCTTGGAATCTGTGGTGCCCCCTCTCTTTCTTATCATTTATACTTACATCCGTGTTCATATGACTGCTGATGTTGATGACTACCGATTGGAGAAATCCAGGGATTGAAGAATCTTTACAGTCGTCTGGTGAAAAAATTAAAGACCTGAAATGATACAGCATTCAATATTAAGGACACCAGATGACAATATGCTGGAAACACCAGATGGTGTATGTGATCTGTTAATCAACAGTGAATAATGGAGTACATGTAATTTCCATACATATATATGTGCCCCCTATGTCAGCGGTCCATTGTGCATGCATGTTTTTATACTTCTGCTTTTTTATTTTCTTCTGTCCATTTTTTAGTTAGTGGTTATGTGCATTCATGATCTTGTATCCATCTAGTTGGGGATATTGTGACTCATCTGGCTTGTTTTTATGCACGAGTCACTAGTTATTCAGTTTGCATTTATTTCTTAATTAATGTACACCAGCGAGGTATTAGTGATTATCTTGTTGTGTTATGTTCACTCTTAATCACCCTTAGCCCCTTAGGTTTGTCCTGCATTGGTGGTAAATATATCTACTGATGCACTAATGGGGACTGAGCATTCAGAGAAACTTATATAGCCACATATGGCACATTAATGTGTCACTGGCACGATATGTTTACTTATGCACTTTATGGGCACTGTCACTTTATATATATGTACGCCGGTACTTGGATCTGGCTGCGTTCTGGCTCCTCCCTGGCGGCTGTCCTGAGTCGCGTGATGCGGGCGTGACGTCTGCCCGCTCACGTGACTTGGGCTTGCTGGCCGGGCACGAGGTTTGGAGCGCAGTACGGGGAAAGTCCGGCGTGTCACGCCTGCGCACCTTCTTATTGCCCGATCATGTGATCGGACAAGCACACTATTTAAACCGGATAGAGATCCGTATTAGACCACGCCCCCTGAAGAAGCGGTAACGATAGGACGCGAAACACGCGTTGGGGAACGTCACCCAGGACCCAGACAGGACTCCCTAAGCACACATGGGTAATTTAACTATTTGATTTTTTCATGTGACTGTTTGCATGCTTGTAGCGTGCGGTGTTCCGTGCAATGTGGCCACTGTGAATAGACTTTTTCATTAAGATCACCACATGCTTTAAGCAATATAGCCTTTGTGTGAGCAGTACCTTAATTATGATATCCATCATTTAATGTATTATTTTTCCATACTCATTTGGGCCCTGTCTTGTATACCTGGGTGACTTGGATGTACCCTAAGATAAAGTTGCTATGCACTTTATATTTTTTTGATTATTACCTACTTGTATGTTTGTCTGATTTATTTAATAAAAACTAGTTTTTGTGAAATATTGTGGCCAGTATTGACTATCAACTGGTTTATGTTTTATCAACCTTTTATAGCAAAAAGCACAAGACAAATTTATAAAGCAGATTATAACCCTTTATTTGTTCCACTGCGCAGAGCCCTTCAAAACCGCCTTAATTTTCTAAGGACTTCTTTAAAGGGAACCTGTCCCCTCCGGTCCGATGGGCGGCGTTTCGTCTTCATTTCTCCACCCCATCTGTCCCTGTTGTCTGCAATATGTTCGTGAATTGGAGTACTTGTCGTCCATAGCTCGCACGTGCGCAATGCAATCTTCACTCGCACAGTATGCTTTGCCCAACTGCGGACAAAGCTGAAAAGCATTACTGCGCATGCGCCCGCGCACTATGCCCCAGAAGTATTTCGCTGTCTTCTGGGATATTGTGCGCGGGCGCAGTACTGCTTTTCGGCTTTGCCCGTAGTTGGGCAAAGCATACTGTGCGAGTGAAGATTGCATTGCGCACGCGCCAACTATGGAGGACAAGTACTCTAATCCACGAACATATTGCGGACAACAGGGATGGACGGGGTGGAGAAATGAAGATGAAACGCCGCCCATCGGACCGGAAAAAAGGTATTTACATATCCCGCCAATTTGAGGTGACAGGTTCCCTTTAATACAGGTTGGTCATCGAGCGATTCAGCTGAGTTCAGAAAAGAGAGGATGAATCTGGAGTCCTTTTTCCAGTTTGCAGATGTACTACAATCTTCTTCTCCATTGGAAGTGATGAAGCTGGATACAGTAGAAAGCCTTTTGGAGACAGCAGAATCACCTTTACAATATGATGAGACCTATCGTAGTCGGGCTAACCAGTTGGAATTGTTCCAGCCCATAAATGTTGACATCACCACTGATCCCATAATAGCCAATGAGCCTGTAAGTTGCCAAACTTAATTAGCTACAGTTAATGTCGATCCTCTCAGTAGTGATCACACAGAATTAAGTAGTAAGCTACATTTCCCATGTAATGTCCAGACTACTGCAGAACATGAATATGGAAAAAGCAATGCAAAACACACTGGCCTGCTTCATCAAAGCTTTTCTTCCAGAATTTTGGTGTAAAACGCTTTTAAAAGTTGCAAAATTTTAACGCAATGCATGGCAGAAACATGGTCGGCACACATTACAGCTTCTGGCCAGGGAAGGAAGCAAAACAGACCGGTCAGCATGGGATCGCAAATGACATTTTCTGTGAGGTAAAACATTTTTTCTGTGAGGTAAATCACTGTTTTTAAACAGGCAGAGAAATTATTTACCTCACGGAAAGCAGCAGCGGCAATCCGATACCGTCATGTCTATATATATTTATTCTTTATTTGCATGGGGTGCTGCCCAGCTTTGGTACTTTCAGGTCATGTTCCCGCAAGGTCAGACACAGCTATTAGGCCACGTTCACTCGTACAGCATTTGGTCAGTATTTTACCTCAGTATTTGTAAGCCGATACCAGGCATGGGTCAATAATACAGAAGTGGTGATGTGTTTCTATTATACTTTTCCTCTGAGTGTTCCTTTCCAGATTTTGGCTTACAAATACTGAGGTAAAATACTGACCAAACACTGAACATATGAACGTGGCCTTACACGGGTCACAGATTTATAAGATTATCTCAGAACAAGAAAATGTTTTTTTTTTTTAACACATCCAATTGTGGAACGTATTATTATTCCAAGTTCTATTAAATATACTTTATTCTTGGGACATCCTGTTTAATGCAGCTTTTCCTTTTTTGCTTGTGTAGGTTGACATGAATACATCCTCTGATGTAGACGTAACCTTGTGTGTTGATGAAGAAGACTTACTCACTTCTGATACTACTTTTTCACAGAGTCAAAGAGCAACATACGAACACAAGGAGGATACGAGTGAGATATTACAATTGTTAAATAAGCAAGTACATTTTAGTCCAGAAGATTGAGTAGTGTTTAAAACCAAGCCATTTATGCACATGTCATCTGAGCCTTACATTTGGCTTATACATTAGGAATGGCTCCTCGCATCTATGACTGATGTCTCCACTAGGATCCATTCACCTGATGGAGGCCAAAAAATAATGTCTTTTTGGCTTCTGCTGGGCTGGTAAGCATTGGTGTAATGTTTTTTTCAGCATAATAGTAAGGAGCAGAGGATTCCTGTACCTGAAAAAATGGGTATCGTGCATTATATGTTTTTGTACCCTATGGGCTATGTATTTCATGGTACGCCTATATCTCTTCGTGTACTTCCAACAAAAGGCTCAGACATGACGCACACTTTGAGGTGTCATATATAGAGCAGCATAGCTGCACAGATTTGTCCACAGTAGTAATATTGGTATGTGATGATAAGGATTAATAATTAGGCATTTTATTGAAAAATCTTATCAATGTTGATGAAATATATAATTGCAATGCAAGAATTTAAAATATTATGTATGGAGACACCCTAAGGGAATGTTCAGACTTTTTTCTGGCACCCTGCATGTGTCCATATTCAAGAACATAGTGCATTAGACAACATGAAGAATTCAAGGCTACTTTACAGTGCTTTTGGCAGATTTTTGGAGATGAAAAGATCTGTCTGAAAAGTTGTCTATTCATTACTGAACAAAGCAGTTGTCAAAAATAATTTAGTCAGGAGCTTAGTTCATTTACTTAACCCATTATCTACCAATGTCCTTTTTTTGGGACGCCTAATCTTTAGCTTCTAGCGCCTAAGATTTTATATTTTTTATAATTAGGTCCAATTTTTTTGTGTTGCGTCTTTGTAAAATGAATGTTTTCAAAATAGGAAATCACGTCTGTCATTTTTAATTGAATACTGGGACGCCCTTTTCTGAAAAATCCGTACTTGTAAAAATTTTAATTTGGCAAGCAATGGGTTAAGACACATTTAGATGGCCAATCTTGGCATGTTAAGGAGCGTCAAATTTTTTTACACAAGTCAATTGGTGCTTGTTTACGGGCGCTATCCCACGGGCCAATAAATACTGCACGGGGACAAACAATTGGTAATAAAATCATTCTGTCCCAGTACAGCATCATATTGTTACAAGGTACATGAGGTGTGTGGATATCTTCTGCGCTGCCGCAACAATACAAATCCAAGCTTAATGAGGTAGTAATGGTGGTTTATTCAATGCGTTTCAGGGTCTAGTGACCCTTCTTCAGGAAATGCCACACAAAAACGTACTGTATACATAATGTCAGATCAAACTCAGGCATGCTGCAATTTTTGCCCTGGACCGACACTGTTCAAAAGAAAAATCGGACATGTGCATGACCCCATAGAATAACATTAGGCCAGGTGCAATCTGAAGTTTTAGCGGATTGCATTTGGACCAAAAATACGCTCGTCTGCACTGCCCTTACATGAGGGAAAGTCTATAAAGGCACGGATGATTGACCTTGTGGAGACCAAAACATCCAACACCGCGGAGACACCATCACGTGTTTCTCAACGCAGTGATCCAGAACACTGCCCCCAAATATGCAAATACAAGTAGAGGAGCTGCGGAGACACCATCACGTGTTTCTCAACGCAGGCAGTGAATAGCCAGGCCTTTCCCCGGGAAGGAACAACCAAGGGAAGGGCAGCATCCATTAAAGGAAAACATCCAATAAAGGAAAACCACCTTTATAGACTTTCTACTAGGCACTGCTCCTGATAGCCAGTTTCCTACACCACACTGATGAGGGGCAAAAACCCTGAAACAGCTGTCTGTGGATGGATACCATGCTTGGCATAGGTGGTTTTCCTTTATTGGATGCTGCCCTTCCCTTGGTTGTTCCTTCCCGGGGAAAGGCATGGCTATTCACTGCCTGCGTTGAGAAACACGTGATGGTGTCTCCGCAGCTCCTCTACATGCACTTACATGAGGGAATGCACGGCCAACCACAATATTTATACCGACATAAACAGTCCGATCATTCGACAAAGAAGCATTATGCTGGGACCATCAGAGCAGAACTACAGGAGATATGGGGAAAATGCGTATTTATTTGTTGATCGCATTTCTTATTATAGGAAGAAATATTTTATCGTAACGTGTATCTGTCTCTTCTCAGATCTGAATCGTCCAGTTGAGGTGGCCTGCACACGAGAGCAGTTCGCAAAGAAAGAAAAATTAAAAGAATAAAATGTAATGAATTATTTGGTAGTCATGTTTTCATGGTGAATGTTACACGTGGGATTGTATTCCATTTGAGTATTGTTTGAATAATATATTTGACTTTTTAATAGATTTATGATATACTAGAATATATATGTATACATATCAGAGTTGTTTTTATGCTAAGAATAAAAAAAATATTTATTGGCGTGTTACGTCATAGTTTATAATTTGTTTATATGTGCACATAGAAAACTTACTACTGCAACAGGTCACATAACAAAAGGAGCTGCCTTCAACATAAACGTACGTGGGTGTTTTTTTTTTCTACTAAATCATTAAAATAGGTAAATCATGTCCATAAGGCCTGTCCCACACGTCCAGATAATTCCGATACCGGAATAATCGGTACCGGAGTTGTCCGTGTGCTCACGTGGCACATCAGTGTGGCACACGTGCGGCAGCCGTGTGCCGACTGGGTACCACACGCACCGTGCAGGAGACAGCGCTAGAGTTAAGCGCTGTCCCCTGCTTTGGGTGCTGAATCCAGAATTCATTCCTTCTTCCCAGCAGCATTCGCTGGAGCGAAGGAATGAAAAATCATTTTTTTTTTTTTGTGAAAATAAAGTTCCCGGTAATCTCCCACCTCCCAACCCCTGTGCGCTCGCCCGCTGGCATTAAAATACTTACCGGCTCCCTCGATGCTCCCTCCAGCGTCGCAGCTCTTCCTGTATGAGCGGTCACGTGGTGCCGCTTATTACAATGATGAATATGCGGCTCCACCCCTATGAGATTACCGGAAACTTTATTTTCACAACAAAATAATTTAAAAAAAATTATTTTTCATTCCTTCGCTCCAGCAAACGCTGCTGGAGAGAAGAAATGAATGGGGCTTCAGCACCACCAGCTGGGGGGACAGCGCTTACAGTAGCGCTGTTTCCTGCACGGCACACGGACTGCACACAGACAGCATCCGTGTGCGGTACGTGTTTTACACAGACCCATTGACTTTAATGGGTCCATGTAATCCCTGCGCTCCCACGAACACTGACATGTCTCAGTGTTTTTCAAACGGACACACGGTCCGTGAAAACACGCTGACATGTGCAGAGACACATTGATTTGAATGTGTCTACGTGAGTCGTGTCTCCGGTACGTAAGGAAACTCACCACACGTACCGGAGCCACTGACGTGTGAAACCGGCCTAACACAGACCAGAAAATGATGTCTCCTTTATGTGGACCATTAGTCAGTTGAAAAAAAATTACACATGACCAACCATGGTTATGTTGACGCGCATATTCTGTTTGCGTGTGCAGCGGAAAAAAAACAAACTGAGCTTCTAGGGTGTGAGCACATGTCTTTTAGGCGCTGGCTTACCCACTTTGTTTTTAGGAAGAGTTTTCAGGAACATCACAGAGGTGTACTTCTTCAGGTGTTTTCCAAGTAAAATAACCCTGAAAAGCACACACTGTGCACATGACCTTACTCACTCTATCGGGCTCACACAATGCCCCTTCCCACTCCTCTCACCTTTGTTGATAGATTACAGCAGAATTCACCGCTGCAGCCAATCTCCGAGCTCAGTGACTTGTTACATCTACATCAGACGCTGAGTTCAGTGATTGACTGCAGTGCTGCGTGAAGTTACAGCTGCAGCAGTCTGCCCCCACACACACATATACACCTGAGCTTGTGGAATATTTTTTGAAATGGAACAACCCTTTCAATGATCTACTTTTACTAACTTCTTTGGGGAGGTGGTAATTTTTTTTTTTTACTATTATACATTTGCTATAAACAGCATTATAGATATATTCATTTATTCTGCACTTAAAAATGCCTTTTTTTTTAAAGTATATGTGATTTTTTTTATTTTTTTTTTGGGGGGGAGGCACTTTTAGCTAAAGTATATATGCTTTCTAATATCTATCACTAAAAATGACACACACAGACATTCCCTCACATAAATGCAGATAAATACAGCATAATACTGTATTTATTTATATAGTGTATATGTTTATACGCGCACAGAGATAAGTAGGCAGGATCTCTGACAGGAAGCACCGTGAAGAAGATGGGGACCCCCATCACCATCACAGAACAGCAGTGGGGGAGACATTGTGATATCAACAATATATATTCTGTTTGTGTGGGGCAAACAGGAAAAAGCAGCTTTTGATGGGGTAGAGGCTAGAGACATAACAGGAAGCTCCAGTAGTCCCTTCAGGTCAGCACTGTGTTCATCCAGAGCCTCCTATCCCCCTCCTGATGTGCCGGGTGTCGGTACCATTTCTTATGCTGCAGTATAAGCTTCTGATCTCCCCCCCATGTTATACCAGGCAATGTTGGAACCAACAGTGAGGAAGTTACCCCACGCTCAGCTTTTCTCCCTGCTTCAGATGGGCGGAGCTTAAATCAGGGATGTGCTGCATGCTGAAAAGAGAGACTGTCGGACTCAGGGGCCCACCGGAAGATCCACCAATTTCCCGCTGGACCAGTCCGAGCCTGTCAACATCTGCAAGGAGTTTGTATGTTCTCTCCGTGTTTGCGTGGGTTTCCTCTGGTTTCTCCGGTTTCCTCCCACACTCCAAAGAGAACCTGATAAGGAATTTAGATTGTGAGCCCCAATGGGGACAGCGATGATAATGTGTGTGAAGCGCTGTGAAATTAATGGCGCTATATAAGCAAAGCATATTAGAAGCCCATCACTTACACAGAATCCGGCAGCACTGATCGCTCGGATTGGCTGTTGAAAGTGAAACTGCCAATCGGAGCGATTTGTAATATTTCACCTAAAAAACTGGTGAAATATTACAATACAGCCCCTTATACTTACCTAGCCTCCCGGGGTCCGTCCGTCTTCTTTCCTGGGCGCCACCATCTTCCAAAATGGTGGGCGCATGCGCAGTGCACCCGCCGAATCTGCCGGCCGGCAGATTCGTTCCAATGTGAATTTTGATCACTGTGATATAACCTATCACAGTGATCAAAATAAAAAAAAACAGTAAATGACGCCCCCCCCCCCTTGTCACCCCCATAGGTAGGGACAATAATAAAATAAAGAATTTTTGTTTTGTTTTTTTCCGTTGGGTTTGGGGTACGGTATGTGCACACGTATTCTTGTCCTCTGTGGATTTTTCCGCAGCGGATTTGATAAATTCGCAGTGCTAAACCGCTGTGGATTTATCGCGGTTTTTCTGCGCATTTCACTGCGGTTTTCTATTGGAGCAGTTGTAAAACCGCTGCGGAATCCGCAGAAAGAAGTGACATGCTGCGGAATGTAAACCGCTGCGTTTCCGTGCAGTTTTTCTGCAGCGATTTTTGTTTCCCATAGGTTTACATTGAACTGTAAACTCATGGGAAACTGCTGCGGATCCGCAGCGTGTGCACATACCTTTAGAATTAGGCTATGTGCACACGGTGCGGATTTGGCTGCGGATCCGCAGCAGTGTTCCATCAGGTTTACAGTACGATGTAAACATATGGAAAACCAAATCCGCTGTGCCCATGGTGCGGAAAATACCGCGCGGAAACGCTGCATTGTATTTTCCGCAGCATGTCAATTCTTTGTGCGGATTCCACAGCGTTTTACACCTGTTCCTCAATAGGAATCCGCAGGTGAAATCCGCACAAAAAACACTGGAAATCCGCGGTAAATCCGCAGGTAAAACGCAGTGCCTTTTACCCGCGGATTTTTCAAAAATGATGCTGAAAAATCTCATACGAATCCGCAACGTGGGCACATAGCCTTAGGGTTAGGGTTGGAATTAGGGTTGTGGTTAGGGTTAGGGATGTGTTGGGGTTAGGGTTGTGGTTAGGGGTGTATTGGGGTTAGGGTTGTGATTAGGGTTACGGCTACAGTTGGGATTAGGGTTACGGCTACAGTTGGGATTAGGGTTAGGGGTGTGTTGGGGGTTAGTGTTGGAGGTAGAATTGAGGGGTTTCGACTGTTTAGGCACATCAGGGGGTCTCCAAACGCAACATGGCGCCACCATTGATTCCAGCCAATCATGTATTCAAAAAGTCAAATGGTGCTCCCTCACTTCCGAGCCCCGATGTGTGCCCAAACAGTGGTTTACCCCCAAATATGGGGTACCAGCATACTCAGGAAAAACTGCGCAACAATTACTGGGGTCCAATTTCTCCTGTTACCCTAGAGAAAATAAAAAATTGCTTGCTAAAACATCATTTTTGAGGAAAGAAAAATGATTTTTTATTTTCACAGCTCTGCGTTGTAAACGTCTGTGAAGCACTGGGGGGTTCAAAGTGCTCACCACATATCTAGATAAGTTCCTTTCGGGGTCTAGTTTCCAAAATGGGGTCACTTGTGGGGGGTTTCTACTGTTTAGGCACACAAGGGGCTCTGCAAACGCAATGTGACGTCCGCAGACCATTCCATCAAAGTCACTACTTCCCTTCTGAGCCCCGACGTGTGCCCAAACAGTGGTTTACCCCCACACTTGGGGTATCAGCGTACTCAGGAGAAACTGGACAACAACTTTTGGGATCCAATTTCTCCTGTAACCCTTGGGAAAATAAAAAATTCTGGGCTAAAAAATTATTTTTGAGGAAAGAAAAACGTATTTATTATTTTCACGGCTCTGCGTTATAAACTTCTGTGAAGCACTTGGGGGTTGAAAGTGCTCACCACATATCTAGATAAGTTCCTTTCGGGGTCTAGTTTCCAAAATGGAGTCACTTGTGGGGGGTTTCTACTGTTTAGCCACATCAGGGGCTCTGCAAACGCAACGTGACGCCCGTAGAGCATTCCATCAAAGTCTGCATTTCAAAACGTCACTACTTCACTTCCGAGCCCCAGCATGTGCCCAAACAGTAGTTTACCCCCACATATGGGGTATCACCGTACTCAGGAGAAACTGGACAACAACTTTTGGGGTCAAATTTCTCCTGTTACCCTTGGGAAAATAAAAAATTGCGGGCTAAAAAATCATTTTTGAGAAAAGAATTTTTTTTTTTTATTTTCATGGCTCTGCGTTATAAACTTCTGTGAAGCACTTGAGGGTTCAAATTGCTCACCACACATCTAGATTAGTTCCTTTGGGGGTCTAGTTTCCAAAATGGGGTCATTTGTGGGGGATTTCCAATGTTTAGGCACACAGGGGCTCTCCAAACGCGACATGGTGTCCGCTAACAATTGGAGCTAATTTTCCATTTAAAAAGCCAAATGGCGTGCCTTCCCTTCCGAGCCCTGCCGTGCGCCCAAACAGTGGTTTACCCCCACATATGGGGTATCAGCGTACTCGGGACAAACTGGACAACACTTGTGGTCCAATTTCTCCTATTACAGTTGGCAAAATAGGAAATTCCAGGCTAAAAAATCATTTTTGAGGAAAGAAAAATTATTTTTTATTTTCATGGCTCTGAGTTATAAACTTCTGTGAAGCACCTGGGGGTTTAAGTGCTCAGTATGCATCTAGATAAGTTCCTTGGGGGGTCTAGTTTCCAAAATGGGGTCACTTGTGGGGGATTTCCAATGCTTAGGCACACAGGGGCTCTCCAAACGCGACATGGTGTCCGCTAACAATTGGAGCTAATTTTCCATTCAAAAAGTCAAAAGGCGTGCCTTCCCTTCCGAGCCCTGCCGTGTGCCCAAACAGTGGTTTACCCCCACATATGAGGTATCGGCGTACTCGGGAGAAATTGCCCAACAAATTTTAGGATCCATTTTATCCTGTTGCCCATGTGAAAATGAAAAAATTGAGGCGAAAACATTTTTTTGGGGAAAAAAAAAAAGTACTTTTTCATTTTTACGGATCAATTTGTGAAGCACCTGGGGGTTTAAAGTGCTCACTATGCATCTAGATAAGTTCCTTGGGGGGTCTAGTTTCCAAAATGGGGTCACTTGTGGGGGAGCTCCCAATTTTTCATTCAAAAAGTCAAATGGCGCTCCTTCCCTTCCAAGCCCTGCCGTGCGCCCAAACAGTGGTTTACCCCCACATATGAGGTATCAGCGTACTCAGGACAAATTGGACAACAACTTTCGTGGTTCAGTTTCTCCTTTTACCATTGGGAAAATAAAAAATTGTTGCTAAAAGATCATTTTTGTGACTAAAAAGTTAAATGTTCATTTTTTCCTTCCATGTTGCTTCTGCTGCTGTGAAGCACCTGAAGGGTTAATAAACTTCTTGAATGTGGTTTTGAGCACCTTGAGGGGTGCAGTTTTTAGAATGGTGTCACTTTTGGGTATTTTCAGCCATATAGACCCCTCAAACTGACTTCAAATGTGAGGTGGTCCCTAAAAAAAATGGTTTTGTAAATTTCGTTGTAAAAACGAGAAATCGCTGGTCAAATTTTAACCCTTATAACTTCCTAGCAAAAAAAAATTTTGTTTCCAAAATTGTGCTGATGTAAAGTATACATGTGAGTAATGTTATTTATTAACTATTTTGTGTCACATAACTCTCTGGTTTAACAGAATAAAAAGTCAAAATGTGAAAATTGCGAAATTTTCAAAATTTTCGCCAAATTTCTGTTTTTATCACAAATAAACGCAGAATTTATTGACCTAAATTTACCACTAACATGAAGCCCAATATGTCACGAAAAAACAATCTCAGAACCGCTAGGATCCATTGAAGCGTTCCTGAGTTATTACCTCATAAAGGGACACTGGTCAGAATTGCAAAAAACGGCCAGGTCATTAAGGTCAAAATAGGCTGGGTCATGATAGGGTTAATGACCGGGCAAATTTTTACAATTCTGACCACTGTCCCTTTATGAGGTTATAACTCTGGAACACTTCAACGGATCTTGGCGATTCTGACACTGTTTTCTCGTGACATATTGTACTTCATCATAGTGGTAAAATTTCTTCAATATAACTTAGTTTATTTGTGAAAAAAACGGAAATTTGGTGAAAATTTTGTAAATTTGGCAATTTTCCAACTTTGAATGTTTATGCCCTTAACCCCTTTCTGACATTAGACGTACTATCCTGTCGAGGTGGGGTGGGCCCCTATGACCACCGACGGGATAGTACGTCATATGCGATCGGCAGCGCTCACGGGGGGAGCGCCGCCGATCGCGGCCGGGTGTCAGCTGTTTATTGCAGCTGACATCCGGCACTATGTGCCAGGAGCGGTCACGGACCGCCCCCGGCACATTAACCCCTGGCACACCGCGATCAAAGATGATCGCGATGTGCCGGCGGTATGGGGAAGCTTCCCGCAGGGAGGGGGCTCCCTGCGGGCTTCCCTGAGCCCCCCGCAGCAACGCGATGTGATCGCGTTGCTGCGAGGGTCTTACCTCCCTCCCTGCCTGCTCCAGCCCCGGATCCAAGATGGCCGCGGATCCGGGTCCAGCAAGGAGGGAGATGGCTTCACAGAGCCTGCTCAGAGCAGGCACTGTGAAGCCTGCAGCACTGCATGTCAGATCAGTGATCTGACAGAGTGCTATGCAAACTGTCAGATCATTGATCTGTGATGTCCCCCCCGGGACAAAATAAAAAAAGTTAAAAAATTTTTTTCCAAATATGTAAAAAAAAAAAAAAAAAAAAAAATATTCCTAAATAATGAGAAAAAAAAAAAAAATATTATTCCTATAAATACATTTCTTCATATAAATAAAAAAAAAAAAAAAAAACAATAAAAGTACACATATTTAGTATCGCCGCGTCCGTAACGACCCAACCCATAAAACTGGCCCACTAGTTAACCCCTTCAGTAAACACCGTAAGGAAAAATAAAAAGGCAAAAACCAACGCTTTATTATCATACCGCCGAACAAAAACTGGAATAACACGCGATCAAAAAGACAGATATAAATAACCATGGTACCGCTGAAAACGTCATCTTGTCCCGCAAAAAACGAGCCGCCATACAGCATCATCAGCAAAAAAATAAAAAAGTTATAGTCCTGAGAATAAAACGATGCAAAAATAATCATTTTTTCTGTAAAATAGTTTTTATCGTATATAAGCGCCAAAACATAAAAAAATGATATAAATGAGGTGACGCTGTAATCGTACTGACCCAAAGAATAAAACTGCTCTATCAATTTTACCAAATGCGGAACGGTATAAACGCCTCCCCCAAAAGAAATTAATGAATAGCTGGTTTTTGGTCATTCTTCCTCACAAAAATCGGAATAAAAAGCGATAAAAAAATGTCACGTGCCCGAAAATGTTACCAATAAAAACGTCAACTTGTCCCGCAAAAAACAAGACCTCACATGACTCAGTGGACCAAAATATGGAAAAATTATAGCTCTCAAAATGTGGTAACGCAAAAATAGGTATTAAGCTTACCGTTAATTATGTTTCCAGGAGTCCATCCTGACAGCACTCTGGAGGACGTCCTTCCTCCCTTGCTGGGACAGGAAACACACGAGAGTTCAAAAGGTCCGGTCCCACCCCCAAACCTCAGTGTTGTAACAAGAACCGCCTCAAGGAAATGCAGAAAAGACACTTTAATGATCAATCAAACATATTACATTAAATATCAGGCACATATTACATCATATGCTAGGAACACACTACAACTCTGCCAGAGTTATATTATATCATTCCAATACATATTACAAGGGGGGGGAGAAATACCCGTGCTGTCAGGATGGACTCCTGGAAACATAATTAACGGTAAGCTTAATACCTATTTTCCAGGACGTCATCCTGACAGCACTCTGGAGAGTACCAAAGCACCTCCTCAGGGTGGGATTACCGCTTGGAGAACCTTTCTCCCGAAAGCAGTATGATTACCAGACAAAACATCGAGTTTATAATGTTTACAAAAGGTATTAGCACTGGCCCATGTTGCCGCCCTACAGATCTGTTCTAGAGGCACCAGCCCTCTCTGCCCAAGATGTAGCTATCCCTCGAGTAGAGTGTGCATGTTTGACCCCCCGGAGGAGGAAACCCCTCTGACCGGTAGGCCTCAGAGATCACCGAAGTGATCCAACGAGCGATAGAGGCCTTAGAGGCCTTTTTGCCCTTATTTCTCCCGCCAAACAAAATAAACAAATTTGGATCAATACGCCAAGAGTTGGTGGCTGCCAGATAGTCGAGGACAGCCTGTCTGACATCTAGAGAATGCAGAGCTCTCTCCTTAGCATTAGCCGGATTATTGCAGAAGGATGGTAACACGATTTCCTGGTTCCTATTTTTAAGAGTTCCTACTTTTGGAATAAACGAGGGATCAAGTTTGAGGATTAAGCTTTCCTCTCTAATCTGAAGGTACGGATCCCTAGTACTCAGAGCCTGAATCTCCCCCACCCTCTTAGCTGAAGTAATAGCTACTAAGAACGCCGTCTTTCGAGTTAGGACCGAAATGGGTATAATAGCAGCTGAGGCAAAAGTATATTTACAGAGAAACCTGAGGACCAAATTAAGGTCCCAAGAAGGCGACAATTGCCTAATGGTGGGGCGTAACCTCTGGGTGGCTCTGACAAACCTAACTATCCAAGGGTGAGATGCTAGAGGATAGTCAAAAAAGGAGCTAAGTGCGGAGATCTGCACCTTCAGGGTGCTTGGTTTGAGACCTTTGTCAAACCCGGCCTGCAGGAAATCTAGAATTCTAGGTAAGTCGGGAGTGCCTGCCGCAATCTCGGACCTGCCACCCTCCAGACAGAATCGTCTCCAGATCTTCAAATAGATTGCCGACGTGACCGGCTTCCTACTGGCCTTGATTGTAGCAATTACTTGGCTTGACAGCCCTCTGGCCTTCAAGATCATCCCTTCAGGATCCAGGCCGAGAGATGGAGCTTCTCTGGATTTGGGTGATACACGGGACCCTGGTGGATTACGTCTGTCCTGAGAGGCAGCTCTACTGGGTTCTCGACTGCCAGGTCTACCAGACGGGAGAACCAACTTCTTTTCGGCCAGTATGGCACAACCAGAATAACTCGAGCCCGGTCTTCCTTGATCTTCTTGAGAACCGCAGGGATTAATGCCAGAGGAGGGAAGGCATAAGAGAGGTTCTGTCCAATCCTGGCTCAGACCGTCTATCCCTTCCGGAAGATCCCGCGGGTTCAGAGAGAAGAATTTTGAGACCTTCGAATTTCTCCTGTTTGCGAATAGGTCTATACTGGGCGTTCCCCAGCGAAGACATAAATCCCGGAAGATATCCTGGTTGAGTTCCCACTCTGTTGCAAACACTCTTCTCCTGCTCAGAAAGTCTGCAATGACGTTCTGGGAGCCTTCTAGATGGACCGCAGAGATGGAAAGGACCGATCTTTCTACCCAGCGAAATATTCTCCCTGCCAGTTCCTGAAGTCGATAGTGCCTTGGACCTCCTTGATGCTTCAGAAAGGAAACCGTAGTCACATTGTCGGATAGAATCCTGACATGGCGATTATCCAGAATGTGATGGTTCCTCTTCAAGGCCTCCCAAACAGCATACAACTCTTTGAAGTTGGAGGAGCTGTGAACGACGTCTGAAGGCCATCTGCCTTGTAGGATCCTGCCTTTTAAATGAGCACCCCAGCCCCAGGCGCTGGCGTCTGTTGTGATTACCACATAGGGATCGGTGGACCATAGCACCCCGTTCCTTAACTTCTCTAGGTTTGTCCACCAAAGGAGAGATCTTCGTACCTGATACGTCAGCTTTAAAATACTGTCCAGAGAAGACTGACGACGGTCCGATTTGGAGAGGATTAATCTCTGCAGAGGTCTTGAATGGAACTGTGCCCATCTTACACATGGTATGCATGCCGTCATTAGGCCTAGCAATCTCATGGCCATCCTTATTGAGACTCTGTTCCCTAGTAAGAGTCTGACCTGGATCCGTATTACCTCCAGCTTGGATTCTGGTAGAAGCGATATTCTGTTTACCGAATCCAAACACACTCCCAGGAAGATCTTCTTGTGTTCCGGAGTTAAGTCGGATTTCTGCCAATTTATGACCCAACCTAACTGTTCCATCACAGATAAGGTTCGGTTTCTGTGATCTACCAGAATCTCCGGAGTACTTGCCACCAGGAGGAAGTCGTCGAGATAAGGAATTATTCTGATTCCTTGGTTCCTTAGGAAAGCAACAATCTCCGACACCAACTTTGTAAAAATCCGAGGAGCCGATGCAAGACCGAACGGAAGGCTCTGAAACTGGAAGTGACAGGTCCCAGATGGCAGAACTACCGCAAACCTCAGAAGCCTCTGAGAAAGAGGGTGAATGGGAACCTGATAATAGGCACTCTTCAGGTCGAGAGTGCACATCACATCGTTCTGATCTATGAGGAGGATTGCCGAACGAACTGACTCCATACGGAACCTCTTGTACCTGACCCAAGGGGTCAGGGGTTTCAGGTTTATTATTGTGCGGGAGTCGCCGGAGGGTTTCGTTATTGAAAATAGGGAAGAGTAGTGACCCCGGCCTACTTCTAATGGTGGAACTGGAATTATGACTTGTGAGGAAAGCATCCCCATTAAGTCTATCATCATGGGCGAGTCCCGAGGAACCATCGTAGGTACAATGTATCTGTCTGGTGGAGGGGAATAAAGCTCGATCCTGTAGCCCTCTGCCACAGTCCGAAGAACCCACTGATTCTTGGTGATTTGGGCCCAGCTGTCTGAAAAGTGACGAAGCCTCCCCCCTATAAGGGTGGCGTCATTGAGACTTAGATTTCGACGAGGGGCTGAAGAAAACATTTCTGTTCCTATTACCCTGGGTACGTGAACCCCTGTTAAATCCCCTGTTGGATCTACCGCCTCTGAAGTCTGACTGTCTCCTGAAGGGAAATCCTCTCCGAAAGGACTGCGACCTCTTAGGCTTGTCCTCCGGAAACCCTTTTTTCTTGTCAGAGGCTGACTCTAGAATAGTATCTAGAGATGGACCAAATACCCTTGTACCTGAGAAGGGGATTGAGCATAACTTGGTCTTAGAGGCATTATCTCCAGACCATGATCTTAACCAGACAGCCCTTCTAGCCGCATTAGATAATGAACTATTTCTGGCCGAAAATCTGACTGATTCAGCCGTCATGTCGGACAGAAAAGCCGTGGCAGATCTCATTATAGGGAGAGATTTTAGGATCTCGGGGTCTTATTAGAGAGATGCTCTTCTAATTGACCCAACCAAAGGTACATAGACCGGGCTACTGAGGTAGCTGCAATGTTGGTCTTAATTAGAGCCGCAGAGGATTCCCAGGTCCTCTTTAACAGTATATCGGCTTTCCGGTCCATGGGATCGCGTAAGTTTGATGAGTCCTCGAAAGGAATAGCAGTCCTTTTGGCAACCTTTGCCACAGGAACGTCCACCTTGGGTATCTCGTCCCAAAGCTTTACCTCCTCTGAGTCAAATGGCAGACGAGCCTTAAAGTCTTTGGACAATACCAGCCGACGTTCTGCCTCCTTCCATTCTTCGAGAACCATGGCTTTAATATGCTCGCTAACTGGGAAGACTGTCTGCCGACGTGACATAAGTCCCCCAAACATCAGGTCCTGCCTGGATTGCGGCTTAGAAGTTTCTTCTACTTGCATTGTGCTCCGCACCACCTGCACCAGATCATTCGGATCCTCAGCCTGGAAGAGGTACTTCCTCTGGTGGCCCTGGCTTCCTGAAGGAAGCTCCCCTTCCTCTTCAGAGACAAAGTCTTCAGAGTCAGACCTGTATTCAGAGGTAAACTCTGGTTCTTTAAAGTCCCGTTCCTTTCTGGCCCTCTTGCGGACGGGAATAGGGCTAGATCTTTCCATCATACTAGACAGAGAGGATTGGACTTCTTCTCGTATAAGGGACCTCATTTCCGATAGTAGTGAGGGCTGCTCATCTCTCATAACCTTGGATGTGCAATCTGCACATAAGGCTTTCCCATGCGAGTCTGGAAGCTTTACGCTACATATGGGGAATCTATTGGACTTTCCAGAGGCCTTGCCGGACTTCTTAACTGGACCAGGCGGGACAGCGGGGGTACCCTTATCCTTAAACGATATAAGATAGGGAATAGGTAAGGAGCCCCTATCTGTGCGTGCAGGTGGGGAAGTTTGCGCTATGCGCACTTACCCCCTCCTCAGATGGCATGCTTCCTTCCATGCTTGCAGAGGTTTCTCAGAGCTCCAGACAGAAGCGTTACAGCCGCCGACTGACCGCGCTGGAACGCACACCTCCCCCGTACATCAGCGTTACCGGAAGTGACGGTAACGGGTGCCGCGAAACCGGAAGTGACGCGGCCCCTGGGAACTTCCGCTCAAAGACGCCGAGCCGGGCACCGCCGGCCTCCAGGAACCGCGTCCGCAGCCGAGAGCCTCCCTCCGGGAGGAGCGGCTGCCACCAGGAGCCTTGTCCACTCCTGGTCTTTGGAGCAGAGGGACCCCCCTCTGAAGGGTATCTGCCCTGAGCCTCTTG